>NC_057806.1:286552308-287152308 GCF_018294505.1 Triticum aestivum | reverse complement strand
TTTGAGTGTTGTGTTGTTTAGCTTGAAGGGTGGAGTAATGCTAGTACGACAGAAAGCACCTATGCAGATCATAGTAGAGTAGATAAAAGGGGAAAACCCTAAGCATCAAGAGTAAAATCAGGAAAGTGGAACCAACTGGACCAGTGGGTGGCGCACATGCTTTTCGAGAAGAATATAGGAACATTCGGTGACCAATTAAACATTCTCTGTTTTAGTGATATGAGCATCATATCAGATTCATATTTGAACACCTAAGATTTGGAATTATGAGTGGCATGTTGTTTCGCTTGATGGGTTGAGGTCTTGAGGAGCAGTGCTAGCATGACACGAAGCACCTACGATGATGATAGTGAAAATAAAGGGGGAAACCATAAGCTTTACGAGTATAGTGACTGTGCCATGGAGGATCTGAAGGTGCAAACCGGACAAAGCTACTTCGCAACCAATGTTTGATTTCAACTAGCCACTATGATTTGGTACGGACAAGAAAAGTACAATAAACAATTTACGATTTTTTTGGGTGAGATCAATAACTTAAGCACATATGGAAGAGTACCACCTCTCTTGCGATGCCGTGTAGGCCCCTGCTGATATGTTGAGGGTGCTGTGGGTGCGATGGCTGTCAGCGGCGGGGAAGAAGACTTTAGACGGCAAACGGCCAGGTCAGGGGATAAATCCTATTGCCGTGGACGAGGCGGTCATAGGAGCGTCAATGACAAGGTGGATGACGGCGCCAATGAAGCGAGAGGACGCGATGAAAGGATTCTGGTCCGGCACCATGGATGAGAGACGTCCATCTCTTGCAGTGGACGATGGGGTTGGGGTAGCAGCTCCAGCAAGGTGGAGGATGGGGTGGCGGACGGAGGAGGCTGGCCGCAGTGGGGAGGTTGTCGTGGCACCGATGGTGTATGAATGGGGAAATAGAGGGGGAGGGGGGATCTCAAACTTTGGGACGCGCTTGTCTAAAATGTCGGAAAGTTATGAACTTATCCCCCATTTAAAATTTTGGACATCACGTCGGTTGGGGATAGGACGGTAATCTCACATCTCCCAAATATTTGCCGGTAGCGATTTCAGGCGAGGAGAGGGTGTTTTGCCGCCCACGGTTGGTGCCCACTGTGTATGAACGGGCTGACAGGTAGGGCAGTTGTGTCATGTCTGAGGGAAGTTACACATCTGCCCCTATCTAAAATATTTGCCTACAATGATTTCGGACGAGGAGAGCTTGTTTTGCCGCCCATCGTGTATCAATGGGGAAATGGAGGGAGAGACACACATGTCTTTCGGACGAGCTTGAATCAAATTTGTTTTGCCGCCCATGTTTGGCACCCACCGTGTCTCAATGGGCTCAGAGGCGGTCATGTCATGTCTGATTGAAGTTACTAGTCTACCCCTATCGACAGCAGTGTAAATCCGGTCGATAAGGATGTCAAGTGTCAGGGGTAGACAGTAATTTCCATCTCGCAAACACTTGCTTCGGGAAGCCCACAAATGATAGTGGGTGTTTAGCCACTTCGTTCAAAACTTGGGACAATTAGCATTCACGTTTGCCCTAGGCCCTGGCAACTTAATTCAAATCCAATTTGTATTCGATTACGAATATCAACAGATAATTCCATGTTTTGTTATTTATTTCTTCAAAACCACAACAAAGATTTATTCCACCTTTATATATGATTATGATTTAGAAATGCCTTGATCTTCAAATTCAGTAGGTTGGATATACTTGGAGTCAAACAGTTATTTCATCCAATACAATATGCTCACACGAAAAATAGTTCACCTTATGTCAATCATACAAGCACTGCGGATTACCTCTCCTAAAAATTCAGATCATTACAACACATGGACAACATAGGGGTCTTACAACTTTTAGAGACATGACACAACATGCAAGTATAATAATCTAATGACAATTTCAACTGGTATCTAAAGAAGAACTAGGATTACCCTGGGCTTCAGATAGCAGAAACATCAGGACCTCCTCCATCTTCAAATGCAACATTCTTACTTCCTCCAATTCTTGGGTTGCTTGCATAATGCGTGCAGCTTTGCATAATTTCCAGCCTCAAGATCAAGATTACCTCATTCATGGCATCCACACCATCTCTTTTTGCCTCTAGTAGAGCCTCAAGAACTATAATATCTGTGCTCAAACTGCTCTCCGGCGGTGTTGCCTCTGAACTGCTACCTTATGGTAACATGGATGGCGCACTGCTTCCACAAATAGATTCTCGGGCTGTACATTGTGTCCTAGTGTGAACGTCATCCTGAAAGGTTTCCCCTGGACATAAGTAAGAGATAGTTATTGCATGATCCAGGCAGTAAGCTTACATGGTAAACGACATACAAATTATTGCCAAGCATGGCAAGCTATATTTAAATGGTTCAAATCAGCATCAACAAAAAATAAATTAAAATGGTAAGATAAAACTAGGGATGTAAGTGGCAAATAAACGACATCCGCCAGTACCATCTAGTTAGTTTTTGTTAGCTCCCTAGTTCATTTTCCTCAAAAAACAAAAACTCTTTTGAACTATCATACCACTAGTGGACTTTAATCGGGATTAAATGGGACCTAGTTGACATCCCTAGTTGAAAGGGAGTGTACCAACGCTATATTTAAGTTGCCAAGGCATCTAAGCAGTTGAAATAATCTGAGAAAGCACTTAATAGTGTGGCCTCATATAAACTACGAAGGCAGTCTTGTGATGAAGTTAAGAGGAAAAGTTAAGGACTCAAATGAACTAGGCATGCATTTCTTTATGATAGTACATCATGCATTGCTGGCATATTGGCCAACTCAGGTATAGCCTAACAAGTAACAAACAAGCATTCGAATCAAGCAATACATCAAAGCAGACAACTGAACTATTTGTAATTCTGTAGGATTACAGGTTGAGGGCACAAGCTCAGAAAGCAGCCCACCCGCATTAGATTTCACATGTACTAAAACACACTGGCTTACCATATGTTGCCATGAAGCCTCGCTGTTGTTGCAATGTTCTTTGAAGATATCGTCAGCATCCCGTGGTTGCAAATCTAGTTGTTGTAGTTTATTCTGCACCCTCTATTTAGGTAAAACTAATTTTAATCACATGCACTGGTTCGAATTGATCATCAATGGTTCATCTAAACTAATGAAAGAAGGGTGTATGCTTACACGACAATATATCTGCTTCACTCTATTTTTATGCTTGTTCGAGGTGCCAGCCCCAAAAGAACAAATATTTTGCTTGATGGGGTTGGCAGCTCCATAATTAACAGAAGCATCAAATTAGTCATGCAACTTGGGAAGATCAAGAACAAACAAAAAAGTAATGAACAGAGGCTCGGATCAGTGATGTAATAGCTAGCATCAGAAAATGTAGGGTAAAACGAACAAAAAGCAGCGGAACCACATGCTATTTTGCTGATGTGTAATTAAGCATAGAGAACATGAAGCAGTCTGATGGAACCAACAGGTGGCCAGAACAACACCATTATCATAAATATAGCATGCAATAAGTAAAATAGTAGGCAGTGATATGGGAAGTACAGTAATACTTAGGAAAAAACTAAAGCATATTAACTATATGTGCATTGATATGTAATTTAGCACATGTAACATGTTCACTGCTAGAAGTATGGCCCTACAGGTGCAAGCAGAATAATGTGATACGTCTCCAACATATCTATAATTTTTGATTGCTCCATGCTATATTATCTACTGTTTTGGACATTATTGGGCTTTATTATCCACTTTTATATTATTTTTGGGACTAACCTATTAACCGGAGGCCCAGCCCAGAATTGCTGTTTTTTTGCCTGTTTTAGGGTTTCGAAGAAAAGGAATATCAAACGGAGTCCAAACGGAATGAAACCTTCGGGAACGTGATTTTCTCAATGAAGAAGACCCGGGAGACTTGGACCCTACATCAAGAAAGAAAAGAGGAGGCCACGAGGTAGGGGGCGTGCCTGCCTACCCCAGGCGCGCCCTCCACCCTCGTGTGCCCCCTATTGCTCCACCGACGTACTCCTTCCTCCTATATATACCTACGTACCCCCAAACGATCAGATACGGAGCCAAAACGCTAATTCCACCGCCGCAACTTTCTGTATCCACGAGATCCCATCTTGGGGCCTGTTCCGGAGCTCCGCCGGAGGGGGCATCGATCACGGAGGGCTTCTACATCAACACCATAGCCCTTCCGATGAAGTGTCAGTAGTTTACTTCAGACCTACGGGTCCATAGTTAGTAGCTAGATGGCTTCTTCTCTCTTTTTGGATCTCAATACAATGTTCTCCCCCTCTCTGGTGGAGAACTATTCGATGTAATCTTATTTTTGCGGTGTGTTTGTTGAGATCGATGAATTGTGGGTTTATGATCAAGTCTATCTATGAATAATATTTGAATCTTCTCTGAATTCTTTTATGTATGATTGGTTATCTTTGCAAGTCTCTTCGAATTATCAGTTTGGTTTGGCCTACTAGATTGATCTTTCTTGCAATGGGAGAAGTGCTTAGCTTTGGGTTCAATCTTGCAGTGTCCTTTCCCAGTGATAGTAGGGGCAGCAAGGCACGTATTGTATTGTTGCCATCGAGGATAACAAGATGGGGTTTTCTTCATATTGCATGAGTCTATCCCTCTACATCATGTCATCTTGCTTGAGGTGTTACTCTGTTTTTAACTTAATACTCTAGATGCATGCTGGATAGCGGTCGATGAGTGGAGTAATAGTAGTAGATGTAGGCAAGAGTCGGTCTACTTGTCTCGGACGTGATGCCTATATACATGATCATACCTAGATATTATCATAACTATGCTCAATTCTGTCAATTGCTCAACAGTAATTTGTTCACCCACCGTAGAATACTTATGCTCTCGAGAGAAGCCACTAGTGAAACCTATGGCCCTCGGGTCTATCTTCATCATATTAATCTCCTACTACTTAATTATTTCCTTTGCTATTTAGTTTGCCTTTATTTTACTTTGCATCTTTATCATAAAAATACCAAAAATATTATCTTATCATATCTGTCAGATCTCACTCTCGTAAGTGGCCTTATAGGGATTGACAACCCCTATTTGCGTTGGTTGTGAGGATTTATTTGTTTTGTGCAGGTACGAGGGACTCGCGCATAGCCTCCTACTGGATTGATACCTTGGTTCTCAAAAACTATGGGAAATACTTATGCTACTTTGCTGCATCATCCCTTCCTCTTCGGGGAAAACCAAAGCAGTGTTCAAGAGGTAGCAAGAAGGATTTCTGGCGCCGTTGCCGGGGAGGCCTACGCAAAAGTCAACATACCAAGTACCCATCACATACCCTTATCTCCCGCATTACATTATTTGCCATTTGCCTCTCGTTTACCTCTCCCCCACTTCACCCTTGCCTTTTTATTCACCCTCTCTCTCTATCCTCCCTCTCTTTCTCTATTTGTCTCTTTTTGCCCGCTTGCTTTTTGTTTGCTTGTGTGTTAGTTTGCTTGCTTGTCACGATGGCTCAAGATAATACTAAATTGTGTGACTTCACCAATACCAACAACAATGATTTTATTAGCACTCCGATTGCTCCTCTTACCGATGCTGAATCTTGTGAAATTAATACTGCTTTGCTGAATCTTGTCATGAAAGATCCGTTTTCCGGCCTTCCTAGTGAAGATGCCGCTACCCATCTAAATAGCTTCGTTGATTTGTGTGACATGCAAAGAAGAAAGATGTGGATAATTATATTGTTAAATTGAAGCTATTTCCTTTTTCCCTTAGAGATCATGCTAAAGCTTGGTTTTCGTCTTTGCCTAAAAATAGTATTGATTCATGGAATAAGTGCAAAGATACTTTTATCTCCAAGTATTTTCCTCCCGCTAAGATCATCTCTCTTAGAAATGATATTATGAATTTTAAGCAACTTGATCATGAACATGTTGCACAAGCTTGGGAGAGAATGAAATTAATGATACGTAATTGCCCTACTCATGGTTTAAATTTGTGGATGATTATACAAAATTTTTATGCCGGATTGAATGTTGCTTCTAGAAATCTGTTAGATTCGGCCGCGGGAGGCACTTTTATGGAAATCACTTTAGGAGAAGTTACTAAACTCCTAGATAATATTATGGTTAATTATTCTCAATGGCATACTGAAAGATCTACTAATAAAAAGGTGCATGCGGTAGAAGAAATTAATGTTTTGAGTGGAAAGATGGATGAACTTATGAAATTATTTGCTAATAAGAGTGTTTCTTCTGATCCTAATGATATTCCCTTGTCTAATTTGATTGAGAATAATAATGAATCTATGGATGTGAATTTTGTTGGTAGGAACAACTTTGGTAACAACGCGTATAGAGGAAATTTCAACCCTAGGCCTTATCCTAGTAATCCCTGTAATAATTATGGTAATTCCTACAACAGTTCTTATGGAAATTATAATAAGATGCCCTCTAATTTTGAATCTAATATTAAAGAATTTATTACTTTGCAAAAGAATTTTAATGCTATGATTGAAGAAAAATTGCTTAATATTGATGATTTGGCTAGGAACATTGATAGAATTTATCTTGATGTTGATTCTTTGAAACTTAGATCTATTCCACCTAAGAATGATATCAATGAGTCTCTCAAATCCATGAGAATTTCCATGGATGAGTGCAAAGAAAGAACCGCTAGGATGTGTGCTAAGAAAGATGCCTTTATAAGAGTGTGTTCTTCTAGTTACTATGAAAATAAAGATGAAGATCTAAAAGTTATTGATGTGTCCCCTATTAAATATTTGTTTTGCAATATGAATCTTGATAATTATGGGACTGAATATGATCCACCTTTACCTAGAAGGCGTTCCAAGAATTCGGAATTTGTTGATCTTGATGCTAAATTTGATAAAAGTGGGATTGAAGAAATTAAAACCCTAGATGTTGCTAGACCCACTATTATGGATTTCAAGGAATTTAACTATGAAAATTGCTCTTTGATCGATTGTATTTCCTTGTTGCAATCCGTGCTAAATTCTCCTCACGCTTATAGTCAAAATAAAGCGTTTACTAAACATATCGTTGATGCCTTAATGCAATCTTATGAAGAAAAACTTGAATTGGAAGTTTCTATCCCTAGAAAACTTTATGATGAGTGGGAACCAACTATTAAAATTAAAATTAAAGATCATGAATGCTATGCTTTATGTGATTTGGGTGCTAGTGTTTCCACGATTCCAAAGACTTTGTGTGATTTGTTAGGTTTCCGTGATTTTGATGATTGCTCTCTAAACTTGCACCTTGCGGATTCCACTATTAAGAAACCTATGGGAAGAATTAATGATGTTCTTATTGTTGCAAATAGGAATTATGTGCCTGTAGATTTTATTGTTCTTGACATAGATTGCAATCCTTCATGTCCTATTATTCTTGGTAGACCTTTCCTTAGAACGATTGGTGCAATTATTGATATGAAGGAAGGAAATATTAGATTCCAATTTCCATTAAGGAAAGGCATGGAACAATTTCCTAGAAAGAAAATTAAATTACCTTATGAATCTATTATGAGATCCACTTATGGATTGCCCACCAAAGATGGCAATACCTAGATATATTCTTGCTTGATATGCCTAGCTAGGGGCGTTAAACAATAGCGCTTGTCGGGAGGCAACCCAATTTTATTTTTATTCCTTGATTTTTGCTCCTGTTTAGTAATAAATAGTTTATCTAGCCTCTGTTTTGGTTGTGTTTTTTGTATTTAATTAGTGTTTTGTGCCAAGTAGAACCGTTGGGAAGACTTGGGGAAAGTCTTGTTGAACTTGCTGTAAAAAACAGAAACTTTAGCGCTCACGAGAACTGCTGTCATTTTTATTTGGAAAGTGATATTTAGTTAATTCTTTTTTAATATGATTAATAGATAAATTCCTCACGTCCAGCAATTTATTTTAGAATTTTTGGGGTTCCAGATCTTGAGATAGCTACAGATTTCTGCAGACTATTCTGTTTTTGACAGATTCTGTTTTTCGTGTGTTGTTTGCTTATTTTGATGAATCTATGGCTAGTAAAATAGTTTATAAACCATAAATAAGTTGGAATAAAGTTGGTATAACACAAATATAAATAAATAATGAGTTCATTACAGTACCTTGAAGTGGTCTTTTTGTTTTCTTTCGCTAACGGAGCTCACGAGATTTTCTACTTTAAGTTTTGTGTTGTGAAGTTTTCAAGTTTTGGGTAAAGATTTGTTGGATTATGGAAAAAGGAGTGGCAAGAGCCTAAGCTTGGGGATGCTCATGTCACCCCCAAGTTAATCTAAGGACACCTAAAAGCTAAAGCTTGGGGATGCCCCGGAAGGCATCCCCTCTTTCGTCTACTTCTATCACTAACTTTACTTGGAGCTATATTTTTATTCGCCACATGATATGTGTTTTGCTTGGAGCGTCTTGTATGATTTGAGTCTTTGATTTTAGTTTACCATAACCATCCTTTCTGTACACACATTTTGAGAGAGCCATACATGATTTGGAATTTGTTAGAATACTCTATGTGCTTCACTTATATCTTTTGAGTTATGTAGTTTTGCTCTAGTACTTCACTTATATCTTTTAGAGCACGGTGGTGGATTTGTTTTATAGAAACTATTGATCTCTCATGCTTCACTTAGATTATTTTGAGAGTCTTAATAGCATGATAATTTGCTTAAAGTCCTAATATGCTAGGTAATCAAGAATAAAAAAATTCTCTTATGAGTGTGTTGAAGACTATGATAAGTTTGATACTTGATAATTGTTTTGAGATATGGAGATGGTGATATTAAAGTCATGCTAGTTGAGTAGTTGTGAATTTGAGAAATACTTGTGTTGAAGCTTGTGATTCCCGTAGCATTCACGTATGGTGAACCGTTATGTGATGAAGTCGGAGCATGATTTATTTATTGATTGTCTTCCTTATGAGTGGCGGTCGGGGACGAGCGATGGTCTTTTCCTACCAATCTATCCCCCTAGGAGCATGCGCATAATACTTTGCTTTCATAACTTGTAGATTTTTGCAATAAGTATATGAGTTCTTTATGACTAATGTTGAGTCCATGGATTATACGCACTCTCACCCTTCCACCTTTGATAACCTCTCTAATACCGCCCACCTTTCGCCGGTATCATACACCCACCATATACCTTCCTCAAAACAGTCACCATACCTACCTATTATGGCATTTCCATAGCCATTCCGAGATATATTGCCATGCAACTTTCCATCGTTCCATTTATTATGACACACTCATGCATCATTGCATAGCCCGGTACACCGCCGGAAGCATTCATATAGAGTCATACTTTGTTCTAAGTATCGAGTTGTAATTGTTGAGTTGTAAGAAAAATAGAGGTGTGATGATCATCATTATTAGAGCATTGTCCCAGTGAGGAAAGGATGATGGAGACTATGATTCCTTCACAAGTCGGGATGAGACTCCGGACGAAAAAAAGAGAAAGAAAAGAGGCCATAAAAAAGGAGAAAAGGCCCAAATAAAAAAATGAGAGAAAAAGAGAGAAGGGACAATGTTACTATCCTTTTACCACACTTGTGCTTCAAAGTAGCACCATGATCTTCATAGTAGAGAGTCTCTCATGTTATCACTTTCATATACTAGTGGGAATCTTTCATTATAGAACTTGGCTTGTATATTCCAATGATGGGCTTCCTCAAAATGCCCTAGGTCTTCATGAGCAAGCAAGTTGGATGCACACCCACTTAGTTTCTTTTTTGAGCTTTCATATACCTATAGCTCTAGTGCATCTGTTGCATGACAATCCCTACTCACTCACATTGCTATCTATTGATGGGCATCTCCATAGCCCGTTGATACGCCTAGTTGATGTGAGACTATCTTCCCCTTTTTGTTTTCTCCATAACCACCGTTCTATTCCACCTATAGTGCTATATCCATGGCTCACGCTCATGTATTGCGTGAAGATTGAAAATTTTTTGAGAATGTCAAAAGTATGAAACAATTGCTTGGCTTGTCATCAGGGTTGTGCATGATTTAAATATTTTGTGTGGTGAAGATAGAGCATAGCCAGACTATATGATTTTGTAGGGATAACTTTCTTTAGCCATGTTATTTTGAGAAGACATAATTGCTTTGTTAGTATGCTTGAAGTATTATTATTTTTATGTCAATATGAACTCTTGTCTTGAATCTTTCGGATCTGAATATTCATACCACAATTAAGAAGAATTACATTAAAATTTTGCCGAGTAGCACTCCGCATCAAAAATTCTGTTTTTCTCATTTACCTACTCGAGGGCGAGCAGGAATTAACCTTGGGGATGCTTGATACGTCTCCAACGTATCTATAATTTTTTTATTGCTCCATGCTATATTATCTACTGTTTTGGACATTATTGGGCTTTATTATCCACTTTTATATTATTTTTGGGACTAACCTATTAACCGGAGGCCCAGCCCAGAATTGCTGTTTTTTGCCTGTTTTAGGGTTTAGAAGAAAAGGAATATCAAACGGAGTCCAAACGGAATGAAACCTTCGGGAACGTGATTTTCTCAATGAACAAGACCCGGGAGACTTGGACCCTACGTCAAGAAAGAAAAGAGGAGGCCATGAGGTAGGGGGGCGCGCCTGCCTATCCCAGGCGCGCCCTCCACCCTCGTGGGCCCCTTGTTGCTCCACCGACGTACTCCTTCCTCCTATATATACCTACGTACCCCCAAATGATCAGATACAGAGCCAAAACCCTAATTCCACCGCCGCAACTTTCTGTATCCACGAGATCCCATCTTGGGGCCTGTTCCGGAGCTCCGCCGGAGGGGTCATCGATCACGGAGGGCTTCTACATCAACACCATAGCCCCTCCATAGTTAGTAGCTAGATGGCTTATTCTCTCTTTTTGGATTTCAATACAATGTTCTCCCCCTCTCTTGTGGAGAACTATTCGATGTAATCTTCTTTTTGCGGTGTGTTTGTTGAGACCGATGAATTGTCGGTTTATGATCAAGTCTATCTATGAATAATATTTGAATCTTCTCTGAATTCTTTTATGTATGATTGGTTATCTTTGCAAGTCTCTTCGAATTATCAGTTTGGTTTGGCCTACTAGATTGATCTTTCTTGCAATGGGAGAAGTGCTTAGCTTTGGGTTCAATCTTGCGGTGTCCTTTTCCAGTGACAGTAGGGGCAGCAAGGCGCGTATTGTATTGTTGCCATCGAGGATAACAAGATGGGGTTTTCTTCATATTGCATCAGTCTATCCCTCTACATCATGTCATCTTGCTTAAGGCATTACTCTGTTTTTAACTTAATACTCTAGATGCATGCTGGATAGCGGTCGATGAGTGGAGTAATAGTAGTAGATGCAGGCAGGAGTCGGTCTACTTGTCTCGGACGTGATGCCTATATACATGATCATACCTAGATATTCTCATAACTATGCTCAATTCTGTCAATTGCTCAACAGTAATTTGTTCACCCACCGTAGAATACTTATGCTCTCGAGAGAAGCCACTAGTGAAACCTATGGCCCCCGGGTCTATCTTCATCATATTAATCTCCTACTACTTAGTTATTTCCTTTGCTATTTAGTTTGCCTTTATTTTACTTTGCATCTTTATCATAAAAATACCAAAAATATTATCTTATCATATCTATCAGATCTCACTCTCGTAAGTGGCCTTATAGGGATTGACAACCCCTATTTGTGTTGGTTGCGAGGATTTATTTGTTTTGTGCAGGTACGAGGGACTCGCGCATAGCCTCCTACTGGATTGATACCTTGGTTCTCAAAAACTGAGGGAAATACTTACGCTACTTTGCTGCATCATCCCTCCCTCTTCGGGGAAAACCAATGCAGTGCTCAAGAGGTAGCATAATGCGTCTCATGAAAAATTGAATGATGCACTGAAGAAATTAAAAGGTGCGATGCTTGCTAAGAAAGTGAACGTAGGCGCCGGCCGTTGGATAATAGTACCCGATTCTCGGCGGCGTATGGGTATCATTGTCATACTTGATAGCTAAGGATCTTCGATGGTGCTTGTGTTGCGGTTGAGTTTGGGCCGGCTATCACCGTCGCTGAAGCAGCTTCGGTGCTTCAGTTGCGGCGCCTGTCAACATACAAGAAAGCTCATCTGTGGTAAGTGAACAGTTGCATGATAAAGAAGATAAAACCAAAGGAGTACAAATCGAATAACCTGACGAGGCTGCGGCGTCAGTAAAGTAGGGCCAATGGAGTTGAATATGGTGTCCATGGAGCGGGTCCGGTGCAGTGGACGAAGGCTTCGGCGGGCGCGGTGTACAGTGCTTCCTGTGAGGCGGATCTGTTGCGGCGGACGAGGGCTTGTATGAAGGGCTAGTGATGGGGCGGACGAGGGAGTTAGTGAAGGGCCTACACTGTGGTGGCCGAGGGCACCGGTTAAGCAGATCTGGTGCAGTGGACCATGATGGCGGTCAAGGAGATCTGGAGCGGTGGACAAGCTAGTCGCTGAAGCGGCTCCAGTGAAGTGGTGAGTTGGCAGTTGGGGGTTCCAAGGTGCGGAAGGTAGATCCGGCGGGGTGCGAGGTCCACCGCTGCGGCGAAGGACTAGATTCGGTGGCTTGCCGTGGTTGGGGGGGGGGTTCGGGGAGGGGAAGGGGAGGGGCTCTAGGGAAGAATGTTGGGGGCAAAGATGGGAAAACAATGGAGTTACCAAAGCAGCCCTTTCATGTGGCAGGGGTAAAACAGGAATATCGCAGGGCTAAACTTTCGGGCGCGAGATATTTCGATGTGAGCGGGAAGTTTGAAAGCTTTTGGCGCCTTAAATTATAAGTGTTGTGCTCTTGTACGGCTGACTATGATATCATGGCCGAGAATTTATTTGTTTCGCACGCAAAAAAAGTGCAAGTTTTGAAAATCAATGTCTCCAACTTGAAACTTAGATTCTCCATTCAATTCAAATATGGATCATTGAGCTATTACAAGCAAATACCATCATACGGTCCAATTCAAATGAAATTCCAAATGTGTTTATCCTAAATATGATGACAAAAGCAAAAATGTGTATGTGTGTGAATAAAGTGGATGATTATAAAGTTTGAACATGCTCGTATGTGTATATCTCTAGGTTTGGTATATGAATTTGAAATCACAAAATCCCATCTTAAAAATGCACCTCCGTATAAATGAATTACAAAAGCTAATGATGGAGTCAAATTCCAAAATTCCAATCTTAGGTTTGCAATTATGGTATATCTCACGCATGTTCAAAAGTATCGTTATCTTATAGTCCAAACTGTGAAACAAATTGATCAACCATGAGTGCACACACTATTGACCATATATATCTCAATTACGCTAAAGTCCCTCAAATATAGACACCTCACTCTTTATCTGAAGCCACCCCACCCCCCACACACAAGTCGGTCTCTCCCCTAGACACGAATACACGAGCACATTAACACCCCCTATCTTCCAAAGTACGGACCCCAATATAGGTCTCTATCACTTTGTCTCTCGGGCATGCACACATCTCTTCCCCCACTATATAGGTCTCCCGACATCTCTCTTTCCCAAGCACACACACTATGTAGAGTGTATCTTTCCCATACACACAAAACATCGCCCCCAAATGTCTGTGACCCTAGTTATGTGGTTCTCGCACACTCACCTCACACACCACCCCACTGCAAACAAGCACACTTTGTCTCCTTGTGCACCACTCTCCTCTTTCTATCTCTCCCACATGCGGACCTGCCCCAGCTCCTTCCCTATATACATATATGCCGTGACTCTTTCCATAGCTCCCTAATGTATCATCGTTCTCAATCTCGCATGTTGTTCTCTACACCATCTATTCTAGATCTCTCATGAAGTCCCTATCACACACACGATGACTCGCTTCCCTTGCGCCTCCGTACATAGGCCAATTTCGAACAACATCAACATTGTCTCCCTATCTATACGCCACTTATGGACACAAACGACCCCTCTCTCCCCTCTCTTCCTCTCTCTCTCTCTCTCGCACCCCTCTCCCACACACACTCGATGTCTCTTCCAAATAGTCTGCTCCCCGCCTGCACCCATGATATCCCGCTACTACACATGCCTTTGTCTCTCTTTGACACACATGTCACACCATTCCCCTTCCCTTATACTAGGTTTACATCATTAGTGGTCTCTCTACTCCACATACACACACCCCCTTTCACACACAAACGCGTGCACAAACACACACAGACACGCACAAACACCCATCTATCTGGATCCTTCTTTTAAGACACACACCCTTGCATATTCTCTGGGAGAAATTGCATGCCGCTCCGACGTCCTCACTGACACAACACTCGGTGCTTCCTGCACCAACTTTTTCAAGATGGTGCTTAAACAGGCTTGGGAAAAGGCCATGCTTGTTGGTCTTCCATGAGTCCTCGAGGAGAAGGTTCTTCTATGAGACAATCCTTCGAACAGTCCACCGCTCCCGGGCCATGGTTGCATGTTGACTCCGCTAGAGTTGCCGACGTTGAGAGGTAGTCGGATTTTGTCCGATGAGCAGGCCAGTCATGGAGTTTGATCATGTAGTACTTAGTTATTCCATTTCCATCCCGTAATTTCTCCGTTGCCCACCGTCTTATATATAGGTCTGGGTCGGTGCCAACAAAGATTGGCTTGCATACCTCCGGCCGGATACCACCATCATTTTGCACAACATCCACAACAGTGTGTCTGTTCACGTAGACCCCTTCTCCACCATTGGGATCGGCCTTCCGGACTAGCTGGGCTTGAATACGTATGATGATGCCTACATGAGATTGAAGAAGATAGCAATTGTGGACCCGCTAACAAAGCGACGGGCTACGACGATTACTATCTCATCATGATGTTCGACATAAGGATTGCCATCAATGCAAGAGGAAGTAACAACAAAGGCTGGCGCATGTTGGCCGCGATAGATTTGTACCCCTACACGTTCGAAGACGCCATGCGCCATCTAGGCCGCATCTTCGTGGTGACAAGCCAGGGGACTTGTTTCATCTGGTTGCCATCCTACGATACGGGAGATTACAAACGGAATGCACAAACCATCATTTGCATCCCTAAAGGCACTCCATTATTTTGCAGGGACCAATCATCCCTCGATCAAAATAAGATTGCCGATCCTGGATGTGCATTTGCATCCGTGATTCGGTCTAACCTGGAACCTTGTAGCTGACTTTGGCATATTGGGATCAACTATCTTAGCAGTTGTTACCCATGGTACCACTGATGTGCAACATGGTCACACAATCTACCACGACCAGACCGTCACCATCTACCCAGGTATTCCATTTATTATTATATTTTTAACCCTCTCGCCTTCTCTTTCATTGTTGTACAACTTACTAGTACTAGTAGTAGTACTTTTTACCTTGGAGGACGCATATAGCTAGCTAGGCCCTTGAAGAATTGAACCCATTAGGTGCCACCATTTTTGTTTTTCCATGTCTTACTATCTCATCCATGTAGCCAAGAGTGGCTATATATAATAAGCCGGTTATTTTACTTCCTCTATACCGGAGTAGTACTATTTGCTACACAGTATTACTGACCGCCATATTTGAGCACAACATTATTATGCATGGACCTTGACTATGTATGTCACCATGTGTCTAGATCTGAGATGCCGTGTGTACCAGATGAACGGCGCCGAGTTCGACCCCCCCTGATGCTACGTGGGTGCATAGGAATACTCTTGGAGAGTACTCACTTTTCATTGGGGACAACTACCCCATTGTGAAGCGGATGCCACCTTCCGTGCACGACACCGAAGGCCTATCGTTCATGAAGCATGGTTGTGTCTTCAGTGTGCACCATCAGATGAATGACATGCTGGGACACGCTATCCCTGATTTATGCCGCTTCAGCTTGGACGAGTCTCCATCGTGTGGAACCGGACTAGAAAGCCGCGACAATGATTCCCGTTGCCCACCGCTATGGATCATGCCATCCATGAAGAACACCTGGGACTGGAACCTAGAGGAGGACATGTAGCCCATCTATAATGTGTAAGTGGAGTATGGTAAATTGTGAACGGTAGCGCTGTGAATATATGTAGACTAGTCATGCACACATGAATTGGAGATGAACTTGTGTGGCATACTGGCATTTGTCATTTAGAATTTATTACTAGTAAATGTGTTATGTGTATGTGCAACTTATGTGGTTGATGCACGGGCTCCAACATGCTCTTTGAGAAAAGGTGGCACAACTTTGGATATAGGTGACGTGGCGGCATCATACAGTAGCATCGTTCGCTATAGTTGTAGTATACTCCTACTATTATGACAACTCCTATAAAACCTTGCGCTTGGCTCTTTGCCTCTTCGGGAGGTTCAACAGTTCGTACTCGTGTGAACCTTCCACTTGGCTCGTCGCCTCTTCGGAAGGTCTAACAATGATGATACTACAGTACAATATGCTTCTAGCAATCTGACACTGATTCAACTATTGCACGTTCACCGCGAGCGCGAGGTCGAGGGCGAGGGAGAGGGAGAGGGAGAGGGCAATGTAGTCAAAACCCTCTCCTCGTCCCGTGAGCCACTGCGCACGTTGGTGAGGGAGAGGCGTAGTATGCAAGCTTCTCCTCGTTCAACAAGTTAACGAGACACATCAAAGCAGTACTAGTACTAGTCCATACTGCGTCCTTTCCGGTTAATATGGCTTAATTTGAAACGAGAAAAATACACTAGCGGTCAATGTATGTAACAGTACGCTCTTTACGCTCACTATATATAGTTTTGCGGTGATTATACGATCACTAGCTCATCATAGAGCACCGTATTGCACCCTACTGACCGGCCACATAGTCGACGTGGCACTTTGTTGACTGGTTAAATTGTCACCTGGTTTCTGGGTCCCACCTATCAGTTGGCAGAGCAAAGAAATCAGTCAAACAAAACTTTACACAGGCACGACAGGAGTCCAACCCTTGCGCGTGAACCACCCTGGCTGTGTATGTGAGTGCATGCACGTGTACTCGCTCGGTCTTCCAACAAAGAGTGTACATCTACACTTCCAATGCATTTAGCTTTTAATCTAAATCGATATTGATTGACCAATGCACCAACTTGTGCTCTAGCTATATGCTACATGTCTATCCTTAATTACAGCATACAACAACCTTCATTTAACCTTCTTCTCTCAATGGTCGCATGCACGCATAAGTCTGCTACTTTTGGGCGTTAATTATGCCCTAGTCAATGTGTAAATCTCTAAATGTACAGTCTTTCATGGATGTAGGGAGTAGGTTGAGCACTTGAGCGTGAGCGTGTGTGTTGCGTCGTGTGTTGTGTGCCGCATGGGTGCGTGAGTGTTGCGTGCGTCCATGTGTACGTGTGAGTGTTGCATATTGCATGCATGCATGAGGCTTTTACTCCCTCCCATTGACATGTTCATATTTCAAGCTTCCTCTGTTCCCTCCATATGGTGATACTCCCTCTGTTCCCAAATACGGAGTAAAAGCCTCCCTCTGTTCCCAAATATAGAGTATTTGTCTTTCTAGAGATTTCAACAAGTGACTACGTACGGAGCAAAATGAGTGAATCTACACTCTAAAATATGTCTACATACATCCGTATGTTGTATTCCATTTGAATGTCTAAAAAGACTATATTTAGGAATGGAGGGAGTAGCAAATAAACATCAAGTTCTCTTGTTTTTCCCTCCTTGGTCACGGTGCACAACCAAAGATGACTTATTCACTTGGATGGAGGGAGTAGATGGTCAAAGTTTGACACAAAATTAATGCGTTGGTAAACATATTTTTTGAGGAAAACAAGTGCATTAATTGAGTGTTTTTGCAAACTACAAAAAATATTCCACCACTCATCATTTACCTTGGTTGATGATATGTTTTGAATTGAGCCCTATAAACCGGAAAGGAGGTAGTACTAGTACTCCTACATTATTGGCGTCGGGTGCCATGGCCAATGTTTCATCTTGTTGGACAGGATGAGCGTACAGGCATATGGATACTGTAGATAGGAAGTCTTCGCGATCCATTATTCCCCATCTCGGTCAGCGAGAACTATTCAACTAGTATTCATAGTGAAGTGACAATACACGCTGCGGCAGATGGGACACTTAATTAATAAGCTGAACCAGCGTGTTGGTGTTACTAAATCAGACTTACCCAGTACTTCCATCATGTTTGCCAGTGGAGCACGCTTCCGCAAATACGCCTACGCACCTCTCGCCTCCATTATTTGACATATGGGCCCTCTTGAGGTAGACCCACATGTCATCGACGTAACTACTTAAACTCCGAAGGACAGTATATCTTGGTAGTAGTAGTAGTAGAATTGAGATTTAATGCACTTTCTTCCCCGTCTTTCACTCTTCTTCCTCCTCTCTTCCCCGTCATCGGCCGCACACCATTTCCCCCCGCTCACTGCCCGTCCGCCCGCGCCATCTTCCTTGGTAGCTCGCGCGTACCATATCCCCCCTCTCACTGCTCGGCCACACATGCCATATTCTTTGCTCGCCCGCCCGAATCCACTTCCCCGCTGGCTCGCAGGCACCGAAAGCCCCAATCACTCAACACCATAAAAAACCCTATGGCAGAACTGACTGACACGCATAGCCGCGATTGGAATTCCCTCCCCAGTGTTCTCTTGGAGCAGATCTGTAATCGTATGGACTTGCTCAGCACTGTCTGTCTGGCCGCATGGTCGGTGTCTTTGTACCATCTACTTGTCTGCAATCCGTCAGATCTTTTCAAGACGCCCTGCTTGCTGGTGCCCGATCCTCGCAGGTGGCCCATACACCTACTTGACGATCCTATGGAGGTTTCTGTGGTGCCCCTCGACATGCTACCACTACTCGGCCACCTGTCCTTCATGCGCGACCACTACTAGGCAGGCATGAAGGCTAACTGGATCGTCCTCATCCACCAATCTGGTAGTCCATGGCGTCTCGTGGATATCTACACCCAGCGAGAGAGATCACCCTTCCATCATTGGATATTGTCGCCATCGAGCCTCGCAGCCTGCCGGACACTCCTGCCTACTACACATGAGACGCTTTGAGCTTTTGGCTCGACCTCTGTTTGCTGAAAGTTGTAATCTATGAAGTGTCCACGCCATCAGAAGACTACATGGATTACAAGCTCATTGCCTTGTTCAACATGGGATTAGTCTATCTGGAATCCGGTTGCCATACATGGTTATGGCTCATCGTCAATCCTGCTGAGGCAACATTTTTGTCTGATGCTATAGTGCATGATGGCATCATTTACATCGTCGACGCACAGATTGGCTGCCTATACTGGTGGAATCTGTGGTCGTGTCATTGTTCTATCTCATCTCATCTTTACCTTATGAATACGACTGCCTGTTCATTGTTACAAATTTATAATAGATAGTATGTCTATAACCACATCATTGCTATATGTTCCTCTCATTTCCTAGATTTTTATGACCACACATGTTATTGTTAGAGTTGATATGAGAACAATTGACATGTAATGATTGTTAGAATAGATATTATGATCATAACCTCATGATTGCTATATGTTGCTCTCATTTCCAAGATTTTTATAACAACGCATGTTATTGCTTAGAGTTGATATGGGAACAATAGTAAGTGCTATGGTAGAATATGAGTAGGCCCTGTTATAGCTATTTTCCTCTCATTGTTACATGATGTTTGAACCATGACATATTGCTAGAATATGAAAGCCATTGACTTATTTTTTTAAACTTGGGGTATGATTATGACCACGGCATTGCAATTCTTTGTCTATGACATGTGTCACCGTTATAATAATCTTAATTCCACACATACTCTGAACATGATTGTTTATTTTTGTCCTTTTGGTCTCCAATTTGAATTGTTTCAGCAGACGCAATTGCGCTGGCCTTCATGATTCCAGGACCTGGAATCATACCAGCCGATGGGTGGTGGTTTATGGCTCGTTAAGCTGACAGCGGTCATTTGATGCTCATTCGCATGTACCAAATTGACCAAACCATTACATCAAACCACATGCATTACGATGCCTGGGGCGTTCGTGACATTGATGGCTATGGCTGCTTCATGTTCGAGAAAGATCCCAGCTCCGTTGGGCCAGGCGTATTCAACTGGAGGCGGGTTTATAGCCTCAGCAACCACTCCATGTTCCTCGGTTCAATTATCCGATCATCCAACCAATCATCGATCATATCACCAGCGATGATTACTGTGCTATGCAACTTCCATTCGCCAGGGGAACTGTGTTTACACATCATACCATGGATTTCATGAATCACCATATCCAGATATTCGTCGACACGGCTTGTTGCCAGGTAATCTTTAGTGTGTGAAAGGCATCAAGCTTTCATGCGATGGATGGCTTTTGCAAACCCGACATGCGGCGATCTAGTTCATGCCAACAACAAATATGCACAACTAGATTCGTACTGATATCTAGACTGAGCCATGTATCATGCTACTATAGCACGACCCTCTTTTGTTGGATATTATGTACTGTTGTTAGTTTGATGCACTCCTCTGGTTTGAAGGATAGATACCTTTCTGGGATCAAGTGCATCCTAACTCACCTGCGTAGGATGTACTGATAATGGTGATGGAGATGTTGTGCAGAAGCCATATATATATATATCAATTAGGCTTCAAGTGTGTACTTGTTAGTTAAACCTATGGTTAAAATGTGACACTAAATACAACTAGTAAGTAGTACAGTAGCAGTACTAGTATATGTCGACCAAATTATTCATCATGTCCACACATTGAATTGACGTGACAACACGCTGTGCGTGAGGTGACACAAGAATCCCGGCGGCATGTTCGGGTATTGTGTACTTCAGATTTGGAGTACCACTTATCTGTCGAAATCTTTCATCATTCACTTAAAACAGTCGATTGATCATACATTGAGTACCATATAACTGGAATTAACCGATGCAAGAGTCCAAGAAGGATTGGCCGGTACTGCCGGCTGGCGTCAAGTTTGATCCCATGGATCAGGAGCTGATCGAGCACCTTGAGGCCAAAGTGAGTGCTGTCAGCGCGAGATCTCACCCTCTCATCGATTTGTTCATACCAACCATCGACAGCGGGCACGACATATGCTACACCCATCCTGAGAAACTTCCAAGTAAGACACCGATCGGCCATCTACTTGCACAAACACATTCCTTTGTTTCTAGCTCTATTTTTCTTTTTAGACGCAGACCTAGTGAAGCAATTACAATTTGACAGTTAATAAAAAGTGAAACAAGTGACTACAACATGCCAAAGATGTTATGAAAATGCCAACTATGTACACTAAAACCTGTATTCGACAATACTGCAGGTATCACACTGAGTGGCCTAAGCAAGCATTTCTTCTAGCGCAATTCCAGGGCATTCAAAAGGGACACGTGGACGCGTCGCAAGATACAGTCGGAGTGCGGCATGCACACGATGTGGCACAAGACGGGCAATACCTTGCCGGTGATGGTCAATGGCCGGCAGACGGGCATCAAAAAGGTTCTGGTGCTGCACACCAACAAGAACTTTGACCAACAGAGGACCAACTGGGTGATGCACCAGTACCACCTTGGGGACCTGGAGCAAGAGAAGGAGCGGGAGCTAATCCTCTGCAAGATTTTCTACCAGACGAACACTAGGGCCAAGAGTAAAAAGATTATAAGTTAGTTTGGTATTGGTACTTGTACTACCTTGTCGTCCGCAAGTTGGTATTGTTGTTAACGATCTTTAGGTATGAACTTGGCATTTGCTTCCAACCATCATGCCGAGGGTCGACGTGGATATAAAGCTGAATCATTTGTTTCAAAACGAATTTTCAGGCACCTGATTTTTATTTGATGGGCACCTGCCATTCGAATTCCCAGTTCTCCAAATTTTTCGAAACAAGTGCAAGCACTTATTATCACAATGAAAAAACAATATACCTGCTGCATCCCAGTTATCAGTCTTTACTTGCAGAATTCTCTCATTTATTCAGCACGTATATTATTTTTTCAGGTCGAGCAAGTTTCAACTGGGCTGTAGACTGCCCAGGCTTGTTTTTGTTTTTAACAGGCCCAACCTATGACGACAACAGGGCACAAAGATCCAGCAGGTATCTACTGGCCTCTGACCCACCAGCGTTAGTTATATTTTGTCTTACAACATCCACAGGCAGTTTTTTTACTGAATCAAACACACAACCTAGTTCTATTTTCCTCTTGAAACGCCATGTCCTACTTCCGTTTTCTAGTCTCTACCTATAGTTTTACTAATTCATATACACGTATCATTATATCGAAAATACATAAATTTCCCTTTTCATGTTTACATCCTTATTTTTGTTGTTGTTTCCCTCCCAGTGCTAATTTTTTTACCACTGGTTTTCCCTTAAACCAACTCAATTGTCCCATGTCTTATTTGCTTACAAAAAACAAAATGATTTTTTTGGCAAATCAATAAGTTCTTAAAAATGCTTATCATTTCGGGATTACAATAGTTCGGACTCCACCGAAATATGCAAAATAAGGTTGAACTTTTTGCCCATGGTCCTGGGCAGAAAATGGGCTGTAATAAATTACTTAAGAATTAGCAAATGAGCTACAAATTATTAAAAAAATAGCAAATGGGCTCTATGTTGTCTGCCATAGATTTGGAGGCTGACTTGTGGGCCTGCTAAGTTCATGCTTACACAAGGTTTCTCAAAAAAAGAGATTTAGTCAACAATCGACTCTACCAGCGTCAGACCGTTACATGTCAATCTAACGACAATCGTGCTTGTTCAGTCTGTGATCTTCCTGCTCCAGCCGCCCAAACCAGCACCGGCGGAACGGCCTGCTCCCGCCTCCCGTGGCCGGCTGTGCTGCCGGGCAGGCCTCACGGCCCCACTATACTCGCATCCTTGGCCTGTCTATCCCTCTACTCACCCACACCTCCTGTTATTTTCTGGTGATGACAGCCGAACCAGTCAATCCTCGTACTCCCCACCGCGTGGGCAGCCACCGCTGTGTCTTTGCTAGCTCCGTGTCGTTCCCTTCGTAGGCCTCGCCATCGTCCACCACCCTGGTGCTCTCGGCGCAGCGTGGTCAATGTGGTCAACGAACGACATCCATCGGAAGTGGACTATACGTGGAGAGGCTGATAGCTGGGTCCATGATTGCACACAAGGAAATGCCTCCTTATTACGCGCAAAATAATGATTCCTCCACCTGACATTTGGGACCCACCGGACGGGCCACCATATTTCCTGAAAAATGTTCCCGTCGCTGACATCTCGGACCCACCAGCAATATATTTGCACGCAAGGAAGTGCTTCCTTATTATGCACAAAATAATGAATACTCCCCTGCTAGCTGGGACCCACCATATGGGAGGCTGACTTGTGAGCCTACTAAGTTGACGCAGACAGAGGGCTTTGTCAACTTAGTCAATATGAATGATTCTAGCTACAGTGACCTTACGATGTCCATCCAACGGCCGTAGTGCTTCTTCAACCTCGGGTCTTCTTGCTCTAGCTGCCCAAAGCAACGCCGGTCTTGCCGCCTGCTCCTGCCTCCCGTGGCCGGCTGTGCTGCCGCGGAGGCCTCACCACCCCCTACTACTCCCACCGCTGGCCAGGCCATCCGTCTACTCACCCACACCCCCTGTTATTCTGCGACGATGACAACCTCACACCGCAGCCAAACCAGTGAACCCTCATACTCCTCTCCGCGTGGGCATCCACTGCCGCGTCTGTCGGATGTGGGGCTCCGGCTAACCCTTAAGGTTCAAACACTGGGGTGCGCGCGAAGTCTTCCCTCCTACCGATCTAAGCTCTAGCTTGCTAGGATCTTCGCGGTCGAACTCGACGAACTCATAACACAGAAAGACATGGGGTTTATACTGGTTCGGGCCACCATTGTGGTGTAATACCCTACTCTAGTGTGGTGGTGGTGGATTGCCTCTTGGGCTGATGATGAACCATACAAGGGAAGAACAGCCTCCTGAGGTTGAGGTGTTCTTGTGCGTACGAACTTGTGGTGTGTCTCTGGGTCTCATCCCCCCTCTACTATGGTGGTGGCTAGTCCTATTTATAGAGGCCTTGGTCCTTTTCCCAAATATCGAGCGGGAAGGGAGCCAACAATGGCGGGCTAATTTGAAGGGGGGCAGCTAGTACAAGCTATCCTGACAAAAGCAGTCTTCGCCTGTGAAAGGCTCTGTGGTGACGCCGTCTTGGGCTCCATGATGACCTCTGTCTTGCAGTCCATGGTCTTGGTCTTGTTGCACCGAAATGGCAACCTTTGCCTGATGCCTCGGTACTCTGTGGCTGCGCTTGCCCCCTTTGCACCAAAGAGGAAACAAGGACGCTGCGCGCCTGGCGCCCGCCTGGTGTCGATCATCATGGCTCACGTCACGAGAGCCTCGTGAGGTTCGCCTCGCCTTGATATCTCCGCCCCTCGCGAGCCTACCTGACTAGGCCGCTCGGGAGGAGGTCTTGCGTCGTCTGCCTCGCGAGGGTCTTGGATGCTTTGTTGATGAAGATGGCCCGTACGGCCTGCTGCTTGGCCACACCGTGGGCCGCAGGCAGGCAAGTCTGGGGACCCCCGTTCCCAGAACACTGACAGTGTCTTCCCCGGCTCTGCGTCGTCCCCTTCCTAGGCATCGCCATCATCCACCGCCTTGGTGCTCTCGGCGCGACATGGTCGATGTGGTCAATGAATGACTTCCATCGAAAGAGTACTGTACTGGAGAGGCTGATAGCTGTGTCCACGGTCGCAGCAAGGAAGTGCCTCCTTATTATGCGCAAAATAATGATTCCTCCACCTGACGGCTGGGACCCAACGGAAGGGCCTCTGTATTTCGTGAAAAAATGCCCCCCGGCTGACAGGTCGGACCCACCAGCTATATCTTCGCACGCAAGGAAGTGCCTCCTTATTACGCACAAAAAAATGAATACCCCCTGCTAGCTGGGACCCACCATAGTGGGAGGTTGACTTGTGGGCCTACTAAGTTAACGGGGATGGAGGGCTTTGTCAACTTAGTCAATATGAATGATTCTAGCTCCAGTGACCGTACGATGTCCATCCAATGGCCTAAGTGCTTCTTCAACCTCTGGTCTTCTTGCTCCAGCCGCCCAAACCAGCGCCGGTCGTGCCACGTGATCCTGCCTCTCGTGGCTTGCTGTGATGCCGTGGAGGCCTCACCGCCCCCTACTACTCCCACCGCTGGCCAGGCCATCCCTCTACTCACCCACACCCTGTGTTATTCTGCGGCGACGGCAGCCTCACACCCCAGCCGAACCAGTGAGCCCTCGTACTCGTCTCTGCATGGGCATCCACTGCCGCGTCTTCCCCGGCTCTGTGTCGTTCCCTTCCTAGGCCTCGCCATCGTCCGCCGCCCTGGTGCTCTCCGTGCGGTGTGGTCAACGTGGTCAAGGAACGACTTCCATCCGAAGAGTACTGTACGCGGAGAGGCTGGCAGCTGGGTCCATGTCAGCAGCAAGGAAGTGCCTCCTTATTACCCGCAAAATAATTATTCCTCCACCTGATAGTAGGGACCCACCGTACGGGCCACCGTATTTTGCAAAAAAAACATTTCCCCCTGACTGCTGGGACCCATCAGCTACATCTTCGCACGCAAGGAAGTGCCTGACAATAGGGACCCACCTGGTCGAAGCGTACATAGCGTTGTCATTCTGGTCACAAACATGTACGTACACACTGGTCAATCGGTCTGTCTGCAGGCTACAACAATGAATCGTGGCCGTGTAAGGAAGGGCACGTGTCATAGTAGAGGCGCGCACGTAGCATGTCACACGGTCCGGTTAATATCGTGTACACGTACGTACAGTGGCCAGGGTGCAAGAAAGTAAATACGGGCACATACGTACATATGGGCGGGGTCTCGAACGCCTACTCGCGCATACCTACGGCCAGGGCTTGTGTACATGGCTGGGTCGAAACGGAGAAACTGCATCGTCGTCATGTTCATGGGGAGGCAACATAATGCGTCGTGTTCATCGGGAGGCAATGGAATACGTCGTGTTCATCGGGATCCAACCGGCTTGGACGGAACAACCGATTGAAATGAGGTCTGGCGTACCACAGAACGGAGGAAACGGCCTTGTGTTCGACCGGCCATGGTCGAAACGGGATCCTGTTCATCGGGAGGCGTCTAGCGTACCGGAAAACGGAGGAAACAGACTTCTCTTGGACCTCCGATGGTCGAAATGGGGTCCTGTTGATCGGGAGGGGCGTGGCATACCGCAAAACGGAGGAAACAGACTTGTGTTGGAGCGCTACGGTCGAAATGGGGTCCTGTTCATCGGGAGGGGTGTGGTGTACCGCAAAATGGGACTCCACGGGCTACTGCTCATCTCCACCGTCGACCTCCTCCAGCCTCCACGGGCTACTGTTCATCCACCGTCGACCTCCTTCAGCCTCCACGGGCTCCTGTTCATCCATCAGCTCCTGTTCATCCAGCCTCCACTGGCTACTGTTCAACTAGCCCTCTCCACGGGGTCCTATTCAACCACCCTCCATGGGCTACTGTTCATCCATCCCTCCACCGACTACTATTCAACCAGCCCTCCATGGGGTCCTGTTCATCCACCCCAACCGGCTCGATCGGGGTCCTGTTCATCCAGCGGCAACAACCTCTACTACCACGGAGTCCTGTTCATCCAACTCCCACCGGTAACTGTTCATCCACCCCCCCCCCAACAATGCTCATTGTTCATCCAGAGGCAACATCGATCGGCTTCAGTTAGCAGCAGTGTGGCGAAGGAATCGCTCGATCGGGTTCAGTTAATAGCCATTAATCGATCGCTCGGGTTCAGTAACACGTAGGATGCAGTGCAATCGCTCGGGTTCAGTAGGCGAATGCCTCGCTCGGGTTTAGTTAGATCCCAATGCCTTGCACCCATGCGCGTACGTGTATGAGAGAAACGGGCATCGCTCGGCCCCCGACCACCCACCCTAAACGAGAACTCCCTGACATTTTCCTCGCCCTCGCTTCTACCATGGTTTTTTCCGTCATGGATGACCCAAAGAATGTCATGCAGTTGCGTCTCTGGCCAGCCCAGGACGAAAAGCCCATTTTCTGTCATGATTTTTTCCCATAGAAGTGGGAGCCCACCACATCTATGATCATACTGGGTTTTGTCACAATTATCGTCATAGAAGTGTCATAAGCATGACAGAAAAATTTTCGTTCGGCCCAAAATGTCACGGATGTGTCTTTTTTTGTAGTGGTAAGGTACACATCAATAACATGTATATCAAATATACCTTTGTTCACTTTGCCATCCTTCTTATCCACCAAGTATTTGGTGCAGTTCCACTTCTAGTGACCATTCCCTTTGCAATAGAAGCACTTTGTTAATTTTAGGCTTGGGTCCAGCTTTGGGATTCTTCATGGGAGCGGCAACTTGCTTGCCATTCTTCTTGAAGTTCCCTTTATTTGCCTTACCCTTTTTCTTGAAACTAGTGGTCTTGTTAACCATCAACACTTGATGCTCCTTCTAGATTTCTACCTCCGCCGATTTCAGCATCGCGAAGAGCTCGGGAATCATTTTCGTCATCCCTTGCATATTATAGTTCATTTCGAAGCCTTTGTAGCTTGGTGGCAGTGACTGAAGATCTCTGTCAATAACACTCTCAACTAGAAGATCAATTCCCAGCTAAATCAACTAGTTATGATACCCAGACATTTTGAGCATGTGTTCACCGACAGAACTGTTCTCCTCCATCTTACAACTATAGAACTTGTTGGAGACTTCATATCTCTCAACCTAGGCATTAGCTTGAAATATCAACTTCATTTCTTGGAACATCTCATATGCTATGTGGTGCTCAAAACGCTTTTGGAGCCCCGATTTTGAGCCGTAAAGCATGGCACACTGAGCTATTGAGTACTCATCATTCTGCGTTTGCCAGGTGTTCACAATGTATAGATTAACATGAGCGGGTCTGTCACCTAGCGGTGCATCAAGGACATAACTCTTCTGTGCAGCAATGAGGATAATCCTCAAGTTACGGACCCAGTCCGTGTAGTTGCTACCATCATCTTTCAACTTAGCTTTATTTAGGAACGCATCAAAATTCAAGGGAATGGTAGCACGGGCCATTGATCTACAACATAGATATGCAAAAACTATTAGGACTAAGTTCATGATAATTTTAGTTCAAATAATTAAATTACTAATGAAATCCCACTTAAATCAACATCCCTCAAGTTGTCTATGTGATACATGATCCAAATCAACTATCCCATGTCCGATCATCACGTGAGATGGGGTAGTTTTCAATGGTGAACATCTCTATGTTGATCATATCTACTCTATGACTCACGTTCAACCTTTCGGTCTCCAGTGTTCCGAGCCCATGTCTATACATGCTAGGCTCGTCAAGTTTAACCCAAGTATTCTACATGTGCAAAACTGTCTTACACCCGTTGTATGTGAACATAGAGTCTATCACACCCGATCATCACGAGGTGCTTTGAAACGACGAACTTTGGCAATGGTGCATACTCAGGGAGAACACTTTTATCTTGAAATTAAGTGAAGGGATCATCTTATAATGCTACCGTCATTCTAAGCAAAATAAGATGCATAAAAGATAAACATCACATGCAATCAAAATATGTGACATGATATGGCCATCATCATCCTGTGCTTTTGATCTCCATCTCCAAAGTATCGTCATGACCTCCATCATCACCGGCTTGACATTTTGATCTCCTTCATAGCATCGGGGTCATCTCGCCAACTATTGCTTCTACAACTATTGCTATGCATAGCGATAAAGTAAAGCAATTACATGGCGCTTAGTGATTGACACACAGGTTATGTCTACTACGCAACTTTATTCTTGTAGACTTGTGTTGGGCCTCCAAGCGCAGAGTTTTGTAGGGAAGTGGCAATTTTCCCTCAAGTGGATGACCTAAGGTTTATTAATCCGTCGGAGGTGTAGGATGAAGATGGTCTCTCTCAAACAACCCTACAATCAAATAATAAAAAGTCTCTTGTGTCCCCAACACACCAAATACAATGGTAATTTGTATAGGTGCAATAGTTCAGCGAAGAGATGGTGATACAAGTGTAGTAATAATAGCAGAGATTGATTTTTGTGATAGTGACAATAAAAAACAGCAAGGTAGCTGAAAGTGCAACTATCCCTAGGTGGTTTTGGTAATTCCTAACAACATATAGCTCATTGAGCTAATGCTATTCCAAGATTAATATTTTAGGAAAAGCTCAATGAATGGCATGGCATGGATGAGGAAAGTGGACCCCTCAAAATACTAACGACAAAAAGATTGGCTCAAGCTCAAAGCTCAAGACTCTACATTTTATATTTTAGCGATCCAAGATCACATTGAGTCTATAGGAAAAGCCAATACTATCAAGGAGGGATGAGGTGTTGCTTGATGAGGTTCTTGCTTCATAGTGCTTAGTGATATGCTCCAAAACCCTCAACTACCTTCCCACATCCACATATGACCTAAACCAAAAGTCAAACTCGGCCCCATCGATTCCTTCTATCCGGCGCCACCAAGTTCAGATGTCATAGCCACTGCCACAAACCCTAGGCAAATCGGTCTCACCGATAGGGATCTTGGTCACACCGAGATGGGGTTGTAATCTCTCTGTTTCCCTTCGTAATGTTTCGGTACTACCGAGATGAGCGATCGGTCCCACCGAGGTTGCAATGTAAACTCTCTGTTTCCCTTTTGTAACATTTCGGTCCCACCAAAATGAGCGATCGGTCCCACCGAGTTTACCTGACCAACTCTCTGGTTAGCTTATTACCAAAATCGGTCCCACCGAGTTTGTGTAATCGGTCACACAGAGATTACGTTATGCCCTAACCCTAACCATATCGGTCCCACCGAGTTGCATCTTAGTCCCACCGAAAATCCTAACGGTCACTAGGTTTGCTAAATCGGTCCGACCGAGTTTCTCAATTCGGTCTCACCAAGATTGGTAAATTGTGTGTAATGGTTAGTTTTTGTGTGGAGGCTATATATACCCCCCACCCACTCTTCATTCGTGGAGAGAGCCATCAGAACATACCTACACTTCCAATACACATTTTCTGAGAGAGAACCACCTACTCATGTGTTGAGGCCAAGATATTCCATTCTCACCATATGAATCTTGATCTCTAGCCTTCCCCAAGTTGCTTTCCACTCAAATCTTCTTTCCACCAAATCCATATCCTGCGAGAGAGAGTTGAGTGTTGGGGAGACTATCATTTGAAGCACAAGAGCAAGGAGTTCATCATCAACACACCATTTGTTACTTCTTGGAGAGTGGTGTCTCCTAGATTGGCTAGGTGTCACTTGGGAGCCTCCGACAAGATTGTGGAGTTGAACCAAGGAGTTTGTAAGGGCAAGGAGATCGCCTACTTCGTGAAGATCTACCACTAGTGAGGCAAGTCCTTCGTGGGCGATGGCCATGATGGGATAGACAAGGTTGCTTCTTCGTGGACCCTTCGTGGGTGGAGCCCTCTGTGGACTCGTGCAACCGTTACCCTCCGTGGGTTGAAGTCTCCATCAACGTGGATGTACGATAGCACCACCTATCGGAACCATGACAAAAACATCTGTGTCTCCAATTGCGTTTGAATTCTCCAAACCCTTCCCTTTACATTCTTGCAAGTTGCATGCTTTAGTTTCCGCTGCTCATAGACTCTTTGCATGCTTGCTTGAATTCCGTTAAGATTGCTTGACTTGTGCTAAGATAGCTAAAATCTGCCAAAGACTAAAATTGGGAAAAGGATAGATTTTTAATTGGTCAAGTAGTCTAATCACCCCCCTCTAGACATACTTTCGGTCCTACAGTAGCATGTAACAAAAGTGAGCACAAACGGTATTGCAATGCTTGAAAATGAGGCCTAGGGTCTGTACTTTCGCTAGTGCAATCTCTCAACAATGCTAACATAATTGGATCATATAACCATCCCTCCACGTGCAACGACGAATCACTCCAAAGTTCCTATCTCGCAGAGAACATAAGAAGAAATCGTTTATAGGGTACGAAACCACCTCGAAGCTATTCTTTCCAATCGATCCATCCAAGAGTTCGTACTAAAATAACACCAAATAATTTCATATTCATAATACTCAATCCAACACAAAGAACCTCAAAGAGTGCCCCAAGATTTCACTACAAAAAAAGACACATCCGTGACATTTTGGGCCGAACAATTTCTCTCTCTCATGCTTATGACACTTCTATGATGATAATTGTGACAAAACCTGGTATCACCATAGATGTGGTGGGATCGTACTTCTATGACAAAAAATCATGACAGAAAATGGGCTTTTCGTCCTGGGCGGGCCAGAGAGGCAGCTGCATGACATCCTTTGGGCCGTCCATGATGGAAAAAATCGTGGTAGAAGTGAGGGAGAGGAAATATCGTGGAGTTCCCAGTTACAGTGTGTGGTCGGGGCCGAGTGATGGATTGTGGTTTGCGCGTTTCTCTCATGTACGGGCGTGTGTGCGAGGCATTGGCTAACTGAACCTGGAGCGATCGCACGTTATTGAACCTGAGCAATTGATCCCTTGGCTGTTAACTGAACCCGGGAAATTCACTCGCTGCTGACTAAACCCGAGCAATTCCTTCGCTGCTGCTGTTAACTGAACCCGAGCGATCAATCACTGCTGCTGCTTACTAAAGCTGATCGAGCCCTCGTGCAAGACATATCCAGTCAGTGTCGGGTTGCCTCTCGATGAACAATGACCGTTGCTACCATGTGCGTGGTACGTAGAACGAGTCGAGACGTGGTGAGTCGAGCCGATTGGTTGGCTGTGGATGAACAGTTCCCGATGGGGGTTGGATGAACAGGACCCCGTGGTAGTAGGTCGTTGCCGCTGGATGAACAGGACCCCGAGGAGGCTACCGCACCCAAGTCAGTTGGTGGTCGATGAACAGGACCCCGTGGAGGCTCTATGAACAACAGCCGGTGGAGGCTGGGTGAACAATAGCCGTGGATGAACAGTAGTCCGTGGAGGGTGGAGGAGGTCGAAGGTGGATGAACAATATCCAGTGGAGGCTGGAGCGAGGCGGTAAATGGTGGATGAATAGGACCCCATTTCGACCGTAGGCACTCCAACACAAGTCCATTTCTCCATTTTGTGGTACGCCACACCCCTCCCAATCAACAGGCTGTTTCGACCGTAGGCACTCGAGCACAAGTCTGTTTCCTCCTTTTTGCGGTACGCCAGACCCCTCCCGATGAACAGGATCCTGTTTCGACTGTGGCCGGTCGAATAGAAGGTTGTTTCCTCCGTTCTGTGGTACACCAGACCCCGTTTTGACTGTTTTGACCAAGCCGGTTGGCTCCCGTTGAACAGGATGCATTCCGACCCAGTCGATTGCCTCTCGATGAACATGATGTTGTTTCTCCGTTCCGACCCAGCCGGTTCGCTGACCAATGAACAGACGCCATTGCTGCCGTCCGTTGCCTCTCCATGTACACAAGCCCTGGCTGTCCGTATATATGCATGAGTACGCGCTCGAGACCCCGCTCGTATGTACATACGTGGCCGTATTTTATGCCCTGTGGCTGTACATACGTGTACAAGACTTAGACGGGACTGCGTGAACTGCTATGTCGGGTGCTCCACTGAAGGAAATATGCCCTAGAGGCAATAATAAAGTTGTCATTTATATTTCCTTATAATAGGATAAATGTTTATTATTCATGCTAGAATTGTATTAACCGGAAACTTAGTACATGTGTGAATACACAGACAAACAGAGTGTCACTAGTTTGCCTCTACTTGACTAGCTCATTGAATCAATGATGGTTATGTTTCCTAACCATAGACATGAGTTGTCATTTTATTAACGGGATCACATCATTAGAGAATGATGTGATTGACTTGACCCATCCATTAGCTTAGCACGATGATCGTTTAGTTTGTTGCTATTGCTTTCTCCATAACTTATACATGTTCCTATGACTATGAGATCATGCAACTCCTGAATACTGGAGGAACACTTTGTGTGCTACCAAACGTCACAACGTAACTGGGTCATTATAAAGGTGCTCTACAGGTGTCTACGATAGTGTTTGTTGAATTGGCATATATCAAGATTAGGATTTGTCACTCTGATTGTCGGAGAGGTATCTCTGGGCCCTCTCGGTAATGCACATCACTATAAGCCTTGCAAGCAATGTGACTAATGAGTTAGTTGTGGGATGATGCATTACGGAACGAGTAAAGAGACTTGCTGGTAACTAGATTGAACTAGGTATTGAGATACCGACGATCGAATCTTGGGCAAGTAACATACCGATGACAAAGGGAACAACGTAGGTTGTTATGCAGTTTGACCGATAAAGATAGAATATGTAGGAACCAATATGAGCATCCAGGTTCCGCTATTGGCTATTGACCAGAGATGAGTCTCGGTCATGTCTACATAGTTCTCGAACCCGTAGGGTCCGCACGCTTAACGTTCTGTGACGATTTGTATTATGAGTTTTGTGACCGAAGTTTGTTTGGAGTCCCAGATGAGATCGGGGACATAACGAGCAGTCTCAAAATGGTTGAGACGTAAATATCGATATATTGGAAGGATATATTCGGACATCGGAAAGGTTCCAAGTGATTCGAGTATTTTTCGGAGTACCGGAGAGTTACGGGAATTCGTATTGGGCCTTAATGGGCCATACTGGAAAGGAGAGAAAGGCCTCAAGGGTGGTCGCGCCCCTTCCCCATGGACTGGTCCGAATTGGACTAGGGAAAGGGGGCGCCCCCTTCCTCCCTTCTCCTTCTCCCTTCCCTTTTTCCCATTCCATGTGGGAGGTGGAATCCTGCTAGGACTAGGGAGTCCTAGTAGGACTCCACACTTTGGGCGTGCCCTATGAGGGCCGACCTCCTCCTCCCTCCATCCTTTATATACGTGGCCAGGAGGCACCCCATAGACACACAAGTTGATCATTGATCTCTTAGCCGTGTGTGGTGCCCCCTCCACCGTAATCCACCTCGATCATATCGTAGCGGTGCTGAGGCGAAGCCCTGTTCCAGTAGCATCATGATCACCGTCATCACGCCGTCGTGCTGACAAGCTCTCCCTCGACACTTTGCTGGATCGTGAGTTCGTGGGACGCCACCAAGCCGAACGTGTGCAGATCGCGGAGGTACCATACTTTCGGTACTAGGATCGGTCGATCATGAAGACGTATGACTACATCAACCGCGTTGTCATAACGCTTCCGCTTACGGTCTACGAGGGTACGTAGACAACACTCTCCCCTCTTGTTGCTATGCATCACCATAATCTTGCGTGTGCGTAGGAATTTTTTTGAAATTACTGCGTTCCCCAAAAGTGCCATCCGAGCCAGGTCTATGCATAGATGTTATATGCATGAGTAGAAAACAAAGGAGTTGTGGGCGTGGGTATATACATATTGCTTGCCGTCACTAGTTGATTCTTGATTCAGCGGTGTTGTTTGATGAAGCGGCTCAGACCGACATTACACGTATGCTTACGTGAGACTGGTTCTACCGACGTGCTTCACACACAGGTGGCTAGTGGGTGTCTGTTTCTCCAACTTTAGTTGAATCGGATTCAATGAACAGGGTTCTTTCTGAAGATCAAAAAGCAATCACTATACCGTGTTGTGGTTTTTGATGCGTAGGTAAGAACGGTTCTTGCTCAGCCCGTAACAACCACGTAAAACTTGGAACAACAAAGTAGATGACGTCTAACTTGTTTTTGCAGGGTTTGTTGTGATGTGATATGGTCAAGACATGATGAGATATAAGTTGTTGTATTAGATGATCATGTTTTGTTGAGTTATCTACAACTGGCAGAAGCCTTATGGTTGTCTCTTTATTGCATAAGATGCAAGCGCCAAATAATTTCTTTACTTTATCGCTATGCGATAGCAATAGTTGCAAGAACAATAGTTGGCAAGACTACCATGTGACGACACATTGATAGAGATCAAGATGATGGAGATCATGGTGTCATGCCGGTGACAATATAGATCATGACGGTACTTTGGAGATGGAGATCAAAGGCGCAAGATGATCATGGCCATATCATGTCAGATATTTTGATTGCATGTGATGTTTATCTTTTATGCATCTTATTTTTCTTAGTTCGGCGGTAGCATTATAAGATGATCTATCACTAAATTTCAAGGTATAAGTGTTCTTCCTGAGTATGCACCATTGCGACAGTTCATCGTGCCGAGACACCACATGATGATCGGGTGTGATAAGATCTACGTTCACATACAACGGGTGCAAGCCAGTTTTGCACACGCAGAATGCTCGGGTTAAAATTGACGAGCCTAGCATATGCAGATATGGCCTCAGAACACTGGAGACTGAAAGGTTGAGCGTGAATTATATAGTAGATATGATCAACATAATGATGTTCACCATTGAAAACTACTCCATCTCACATGATGATCGGACATGGTTTAGTTGATTTGGATCACGTGATCATTTAGATGACTAGAGGGATGTCTATCTAAGTGGGAGTTCTTAAGTAATATGATAAATTGAACTTTAATTTATCATGAACTTAGTCCTGATAGTATATGCATAACTATGTGTAGATCAATAGCTCGCGATGTAGCTCCCCATTTTTTTGATATGTTCCTAGAGAAAAACTATGTTGAAAGATGATAGTAGCAATGATGCGGACTAGGTCCGTGATCTGAGGATTATCCTCATTGCTGCACAGAAGAATTATGTCCTTAATGCACCACTAGGTGATAGACCTATTGCAGGAGCAGATGCAGACGTTATGAACGTTTGACAAGCTCGGTATGATGACTACTTGATAGTTTAGTGCACCATGCTTTATGGCTTAGAACTGGGACTTCAAAAATGTTTTGAACACCACAGAGCACATAAGATGTTCCAAGAGTTGAAATTGGTATCTCATACTCATGCCCGTGTCAAGACGTATGAGACCTCTGACAGTACTTTGCCTACAAGATGGAGGAGAATATCTCAATTAGTGAGGATGTGCTCAGAATGTCTGAGTACTACAATCACTTGAATCAAGTGGGAGTTAATCTTCCCGATAAGATAGTGATTGGCAGAGTTCTCTAGTCACTATCACCAAGTTACTAGAACTTCATTATGAACTATAATATGCAAGGGATAATGGAAACGATTCCCAAAGCTCTTCGCGATGCTGAAATCGGCGAAGGTAGAAATCAAGAAAAAGCATCAAGTGTTGATGGTTGACAAGACCACTAGTTTCAAGTAAAAGGGCAAGGGAAAGAAAGGGAACTTCAAGAAGAATGGCAAGCAAGTTTCCACTCCCATGAAAAAGCCCAAAGCTAGACCCAAGCCTGAAACTGAGTGCTTCTATTGCAAAGGAAATGGTCACTGGAAGTGGAACTTCCCTAGATACTTGGCGGATAAGAAGGATGGCAAAGTGAACAAAGGTATATTTGATATACATGTTATTGATGTGTACATTACTAGTGTTTATAGCAAACCCCTCGGTATTTGAGACTAGTTCAGTTGCTAAGAGTAGTAACTCGAAACAGGAGTTGCAAAATAAACAAAGACTAGTTGAGGATGAGGTGACGATGTGTGTCGGAAATGATTCCAAGGTTGATAAGATCACCATCGCACACTCCCTTTACCTTCAGGATTAGTGTTGAACCTAAAATAAATGTTATTTGGAGTTTGCGTTGAGCATAATATGATTGGATCATGTTTATTGCAATACGGTTATTCATTTAAGTCAAATAATAATTGTTATTTTGTTTACATGAATAAAACCTTCTGTGGTCATACACCCAAGATGAATGGTTTATTGAATCTCGATCGTAGTGATACACATATTCATAATATTGAAGCCAAAAGATGCAAAGTTAATAATGATAGTGCAACCTATTTGTGGCACTGTCGTTTAGGTCATATTGGTGTAAAGCGCATGAAGAAACTCCATGCTGATGGACTTTTGGAATCACTTGATTATGAATCACTTGATGCTTGCGAACCATGCCTCATGGGCAAGATGACTAAGACTCCGTTCTCCAGAACAATGGAGCGAGCAACTGACTTATTGGAAATAATACATACTTATGTATGCGATCCGATAAGTGTTGAGGCTCGCGACGGGTATCGTCATTTTCCGACCTTCACAGATGATTTGAGCACATATGGCTATATCTACTTAATGAAAGATAAGTCTGAAACATTTGAAAAGTTCAAAGAATTTCAGAGTGAAGTGGAAAATCATCGTAACAAGAAAATAAAGTTTCTACGATCTGATCGTGGAGGTGAATATTTGAGTTATGAGTTTGGTCTTCATTTGAAACAATGTGGAATAGTTTTGCAACTCGTGCCACCTGGAACACCACAACATAATGGGGTGTCTGAACGTTGTAATCGTACTTTATTGGATATGGTGCGATCTATGATGTCTCTTACCGATTTACCACTATTGTTTTGGGGTTATGCATTAGAGACAACTGCATTCATGTTAAATAGGGCACCATCTAAATCCGTTGAGATGATACCGTATGAACTATGGTTTGGCAAGAAACCAAAGCTGTCATTTCTTAAAGTTTGAGGTTGCGATGCTTATGTGAAAAAGTTTCAAACTGGTAAGCTCGATCCCAAATCGAAGTAGTGCGTCTTCATAGGATACCCAAAAGAAACTGTTAGGTACACCTTCTATCATAGATCTGAAGGCAAGATATTTTGTTGTTAAGAATGGATCCTTTCTAGAGAAGGAGTTTATCTTGAAAGAAGTGAGTGGGAGGAAAGTAGAAATTGATGAGGTAATTGTACCTTCTCCCAAATTGGAAAGTAGTTCATCACAGAAATCAGTTCTAGTGATTCCTACACCAATTAGTGAGGAAGCTAATGATGATGATCATGAAACTTCAGATCAAGTTACTACCGAACCTCATAGATCAACCAGATTACGATCCGCACCAGAGTGGTATGATAATCCTGTTCTGGAAGTCATGTTACTAGACCATGACAAACCTACGAACTATGAGGAAGCGATGATGAGCCCAGATTCTGTGAAATGTCTTAAGGCCATGAAATTTGAGATGGGATCCATGTATAAAGAACAAAGTATGACTTGCCCGATGATCGGCGAGCCATTGAGAATAAATGGATCTTCAAGAGGAAGACGGACGCTGATAGTAGTGTTACTATCTAAAAAGCTCGAATTGTCGCAAAAAGGTTTTCGACAAGTTCAAAGTGTTGACTACGATGAGATTTTCTCACTCGTATCGATGCTTAAAAGTCTGTCTGAATCATGTTAGCAGTTGCCGCATTTTATGAAATCTGGCAAATGGATGTCAAAACTGTGTTCGTATATGATGCAACCATAAGGTTTTGTCGATCCTAAAGGTACTAACAAAGTGTGCAAGCTCCAGCGATCCATTTCTGGACTGGTGCAAGCCTCTCAGAGTTGGAATATGCGCTTTGATAGTGTGATCAAAGCATATAGTTTTATACAGACATGCGGTGAAGCCTGTATTTACAAGAAAGTGAGTGGGAGCACTACAGCCTTTCTGGTAAGTATATGTGAGTGACATATTGGTGATCGAAAATGATGTAGAATTTTCTGGAAAGCATAAAGGAGTGTTTGAAAGGAGTTTTTCAAAGAAAGACCTCGGTGAAGTTGCTTACTCATTGAGCATCAAGATCTATAGAGATAGATCAAGACGCTTGATAAGATTTTTCAATGAGTACATACCTTGACAAGATTTTGAAGTAGTTCAAAATGGAACACTCAAAGAAGGAGTTCTTGCCTGTGTTGCAAGGTGTGAAGTTAAGTAAAGACTCAAAACCCGACCATAGCAGAAAATAGAAAGAGAATGAAAAGTCATTCCCTATGCCTCAGTCATAGGTTCTATAAAATATGCTATGCTGTGTACCATTCCTATTGTATACCTTAGCATGATTCTGGCTAGGAGTACAATAGTGATCTAGGAGTAGATCAGTGGAAAGCGGTCAAAATTATCCTTAGAGGACTAAGGAAATATTTCTCAGTTATGGAGGTGATAAAACGGTTCGTCGTAAAGAGTTACGTTGATGCAAGCTTTCTTCACCGATCTAGATGACTCTAAGTCTTGATCTGAATACATATTAAAAGTGGGAGCAATTAACTAGAGTAGCTCCGTGCAGAGTATTATAACATAGAAATTTGCGAAATACATATGAATCTAAATGTTGCAGACCCGTAGACTAAACTTCTCTCACAAGCAAAACATGATCACTCATTGGATATTAATCACATAGCGATGTGAACTAGATTATTGACTCTAGTAAACCCTTTGGGTATTAGTCACATGAAGATGTGAACTAATCACATAAAGATGTGAACTATTGGTGTTAAATCACATGAAGATGTGAACTAGATTATTGACTCTACTGCAAGTGGGAGACTGAAGGAAATATGCCCTAGAGGCAATAATAAAGTTGTTATTTATATTTCCTTATATCATGATAAATGTTTATTATTCATGCTAGAATTTTATTAACCCGAAACTTAGTACATGTGTTAATACATAGACAAACAGAGTGTCACAAGTTTGCCTCTACTTGACTAGCTCGTTGAATTAATGATGGTTATGTTTCCTAACCATAGACATGAGTTGTCATTTGATTAATGAGACCACATCATTAGAGAACGATGTGATTGAATTGACCCATCCATTAGCTTAGCACGATGATCGTTTAGTTTGTTGCTATTGCTTTCTCCATAACTTATACATGTTCCTATGACTATGAGATCATGCAACTCCCGAATACCGGAGGAACACTTTGTGTGCTACCAAACCTCACAACGTAACTGGGTGATTATAAAGGTGCTCTATAGGTGTCTCCGATAGTGTTTGTTGAGTTGGCATAGATCGAGATTAGGATTTGTCACTCCGATTGTCGGAGAGGTATCTCTAGGCCCTCTCGGCAATACACATCACTATAAGCCTTGCAAGCAATGTGACTAATGAGTTAGTTGCGGGACGATGCATTACGGAACGAGTAAAGAGACTTGCCGGTAACGAGATTGAACTAGGTATTGAGATACCGACGATCAAATCTCGGGCAAGTAACATACCGATGACAAAGGGAACAACGTGTGTTGTTATGCGATTTGATCGATAAAGATCTTCATAGAATATGTAGGAACCAATATGAGCATCCAGGTTCCGCTATTGGTTATTGTCCGGAGATGAGTCTCGGTCATGTCTACATAGTTCTCGAACCCGTAGGGTCCGCATGCTTAACGTTCTGTGACGATTTGTATTATGAGTTATGTGATTTGATGACCGAAGTTTGTTCGGAGTCCCGGATGAGATCGGGGACATGACAAGGAGTCTAGAAATGGTCGAGACGTAAAGATCGATATATTGGAAGGCTATATTGGGACATCGGAAAGGTTCCGAGTGATTCGAGTATTTTTCGGAGTACCGGAGAGTTACGGGGATTCGTATTGGGCCTTAATGAGCCATACGGGAAAGGAGAGAAAGGCCTCAAGGGTGGCCGCACCCCTTCCCCATGGACTGGTCCGAATTGGACTAGGGAAAGGGGGCGCCATCATGCTGACGAAGCTCTCCCTCGACACTCTGCTGGATCATGAGTTTGTGGGACGTCACTGAGCCGAACATGTGCAGATCACGGAGGTGACGTACTTTCGGTACTATGATCGGTCGATCGTGAAGACGTATGACTACATCAACCACGTTGTCATAACGCTTCCCCTTATGGTCTATGAGGGTATGTAGACAACACTCTCCCCTCTCGTTGCTATGCATCACCATAATCTTGCGTGTGCGTAGGATTTTTTTTAAATTACTGCATTCCCCAACATCTACAACGACACGTGCTGCTACTTACTCGGCCACGGTTCATACTTGCAGAGAGACCGATCGACCAGTATGTACCTACACGTTCGCAACCAGACAGACAACACTATGTATGCTTTGATCGGGTGGGTCCCAGCTGTAAGGGAGCATAAGGACACACTTCCTTGCATGTGAAGATATAGCTGCTCGGTCCTAGCTGTCAGGGGGAGGGATCGTTTTTATTTTGTGAGTATTAAGGAGGCACTTCCTTGTGTTCGAAGATGTAGTTGGTGGGTCCAGTTGTCAGCCTCACCGCCTAAAGTCCTCTTTTGATGACTGTCCTTCATTGACCACATTGACCACGCTGCGCCGAGAGCACCAAGGTGGTGGACGACGGCGAGGCCTAGGAAGGGAACGACGCGGAGCCGAGGAAGATGCAGAGGGGAGTACGTGGGTTGACTGCTTCGGCTGCAGTGTGAGGCTACCGTCGCCGGAGAATAACAACAGGTGTGGGTGAGTATAGAGGGATGGCATGGCCAGCGGTGGCAGCACAGCCGGACACGGGAGGCAGGAGCAGGCGGCAGGGCCGGCGCTGGTTTGGGTGGCTGGAGCAAGAAGACCAGAGGTTGAAGAAGCAGGACGGCCGTTGGATGGACATCGTATGGTCACTGCAGCTAGAATCGTTTATATTGACTAAGTTGACAGAGCCCTTGGTACGCGTCAACTTAGTAGGCCCACATGTCAGCCTCCGAAATGGTGCGCCCTAGATGTCAGGGGGAGGAAACATTTTTTGGGCGGCTAAAGCAAGAATATCCGAGATTGAAGAAGAAGCATGCATCCGTTGGATGGACATCCAACAACCACTGTTGCTAGAACCGTGTGTTGACTATAAGTTGACAAAACCTTGCATACTCGTCAACTTAGTTTTTTTAGGGGACGCGTCAACTTAGTAGGCCCACAAGTGTGTGGCGGAGAACATATAGCCCATTTGCGATTTTTAAGAATGTACAACCCATTTTTGAATTCTAATGGAATCTACTACAACCCATTTACAGTTTGTTAAAAGTACAACCCATTATCTAGCTAGGACAACGGTTAACTATTTCAACCAACTGCTCAAAACAAAATTCTATAAAATTTCCCACATTTTGATGGGATCCGAAATATTTTTATCCAGAAATTTCTAGTCAGATTAAATATAATTTCAAAATAAATTTGTATTACGTAAAAATCCAATGAAATATTGCGCGCGCAACAATTAATAAAATTAAAATTTTCAAAATCGAAAAATAATATTTTTTAAAACTAACTATGTCTTTGGTGCATTTTCTATAGTCACTGCCAAGTTTTTATAATGACATCCCATTTATTATTACTTAAAGCCTATTTTCTTGTTAAGCCTAATGCATCCCTCCTAGGAAGGATTTACAGCCTAGCGGGGTGGAGAATAACAAGTTGACCTTGCCTAGGTATTCCTATAAAAAGTATAGCTAGGCTAGCCATTTTCAGCTTGAAAAAAATTAATACCCTGCTCTCCTCTAAGCAACAACAAAAACATCTCTCAAGAAAAACTCTGCAGTGCTCACACCTCAAAAACACAAATACTGCTCGAGCTGCTTGGTCCCAGTTGTCAGTCGTTCCTTGCGAAATTCTCTCGTTTATTGACTACATAGGTTCACAATGGTGTGGGACCGTGATGTCAGGAAACTAGGAGGAAGCAAAAAAAATTATAGTTGTATATAATAAGAAGGCACTTGCGTACATGTGGCTATGGCCCTGGTGGGTCCCCACTGTCATCCTATCCAAGTAAAGTCATCTCCTCATTCCTCATGTCTGTTGACCATGTTGACGACGCGAGACGGCGGCACCATAGTGAGCGCAACAACTCGAAGGATGACGGATAGGGCCTCACGGGCCCTACGAATGGTATGATACAGAACCCACTGCTCATTCACAAAGCCAGGATCATACGGCCACATGTCCGCGATGACATTGTCGTTCGCTTGTTCGTCGGTGCTCGTTGAGGAGACGGAGGTTGCAGCACAGGTCCTCTTGTGCTGGTAGCACTTCTGCCATTAGGGCGTCAAAGTGCGGCCGCACCTGCTCTATGGTGAACACGGCATGAACCGACTTGGACAGTGACGCCGTCTCCTAGCCGGAAGTTACGTCCATCGTCTGATTGTCGTCGCTCAACTCGGCGAGCTCACTGGCGAGCCAGCATGTCCGGCTGCTGGACCGACCCGCTACCAAGCACGAGTCTGACCGCCCTCGCCCACGCGCGCTTTCCGCCCGAAACGGTCAGCGCCGCTTGCGCCGCTTCTCGGTGCAGGCGATTGCTCCGCGTTCAAACAACACAAGTGCCGTCCGTTCATCCGTCTGCTACCCACATTGATGACACGCGGTTGCCGAGGCAGCTACTCTGGCGACACCCATCCATCCCTCCATTGCCCACTTTACTATATAAACTGCTGCACCCGCCATAGCTGCAGTCATCCGCCCCTGTTCCCTTTCTCATGTCCACACCACTACTGCCCACCATGGCTTCCTCGCGCTCCAGCGCTCTTTGGGACGGGCGGACGACGGACCATAAGGAGATAGCAGCCATTGCTTCCGATTGGCTGGCCGACAGGCAGCCGGAGGACGATGACATCCCAATGGAGAACATGGTAGTCGACGATTCGGCGCTAATCCCCTCCTCTGTGCCATCCTCGCCAGTGCATTACACCATGATCATCGGCGAGGCCCGTGCCCAATACATGGACACGGTGAGGCAGAAGCATCAGGAGCAGTTCCGGTAGGCGCAAGCCGACACCACCTATAACCACCATCTCCTCTAGGAGCACCTGCAGGCGGAGGAGCAGATCGACGCGGAGCGGGCGGAGCAGGAAGCGCTACTCGACTCGCACTACACCGCCTGTGAGAGACGCCTCGCGCGCTGGTGGTACCGCATGCGGGTGGCGGAGCTTGCGTCCGCCTACAAAGAGGGTGATGAAGTGGGTGAGGCGCTGTTTGGCGAGACGGAGGATGAGGCGGAGGACAATGCCGGCTCCGCCAAGGGCCCGCCGGGCCAACAACGAGGCAGAGGACAGCACCGGCTCCGCCGAGGCGCCGCCCCACTGGCAATGAGACAGAGGACATCGGCGGCTCGGTCGAGGCCCCGCCCCACTGCCAACGAGGCCGCGCCACACAGAAAACGAGGAAGAGTATAACACGGTAGGTTGCCGTCGCTCGGGTCCATGTAAGGCCACCGCTGCCACCCTCCGGTTGAAGCCAAGCTAGGCAGGTTGACCATTGACGGCTAATTAGCTTCTTGGCGGCGACGTGGATTTGAAGAGCTATGCTGGAGAAGAAGCTTCTATTCGGCTCAGCCAGACACAGGTGGGTAGCTTCGGTTAATTAATTATACCTCCAGCGCACCCCTTTTTAGTTGAAGAATGTATGAAATGTAATGAAATCTGACATGTTTATATGAAATCCGACCGTGTATGAATGAATTTAGTTCGATTAGTTCGAATTCTTGTATCACTGGCATTGGATGAACATGCAAAACAATACGTACTAGCATTATTCCTAGGGTGATCACCTCGTTTGCAGCAGTTTCACATGTACTGCCTCCAGTCCTTTTTAGTCTGCATACAAGTTTTGTCTGAAGTCAAAGTATCTCTACTTTGACCAATCTTATAGAAAAAGTATGAACATTCACAATGTAAAATCAACTGACTTGAAAGAAATCTAATATGTGAAGTAAAAAGGAACAGAGGGAGTACAAAGAGTTTGAGCAGCTTTTTAGAGTTCCTGTACATTGCAATCAAACACACAGGCCTAGCAATTCATAGAGAACATTCAAAACAATCGATGATTATGCATCTCGGCGATTCACATGTGAGAGCCAATATTTACTTCACAACTAAAGAATAAATAAAAATCGATCGATGCTGCTGACAGCAAAGGGCGTCCCATTCGAAAATATCAAACACACGTCTTCTTGCTAACATCAATGAGCAAAATTTGACAAGGATGTCCCATTCCAAAATGTCAAATGCGTGTTGTTTTGCGTACACCAATGAGAAAACTTTGATAAGGTTTTCCCATTCCAAAATATCAAATGCCTATGGTTGTGGAATGGGCAAGGTTTGCCATCAGTTCAGACATTGACATGGCACCTCGTGCTAAATAAACCACCTGTTCTTTTTGTGTAGTTCTACCAAAATCACCCAAATTCACGTGTAGCTTGTATGATTTCACCTTTATATGTTGCAACACCTTGAATATATCAGCACCTCCTTTCTTGTGGTGGAAATGAATGATTCAATGTATTCATGAACATTTTGTGCAGTTCCCATTGAAATCAAGCTGAGCACCCCTATTTGCACAAATATGAAAAAAGTGATTTGTATAAAGCAAAATGTATTATGAAATGACAGTTTAAATAGGCAACCTACATGATCCATGCAGAGCACACATTTAAAAAAATGGAACTCACCGGAAGGAATCCTAACCCAACATTGTATTGGCCATCACAACAACAAAGATGGAGATCCATGAGTCCTTTTGAGTTGAAGTTAGTTTGTTCCTGTGGGCAATAATGTAACCATCCTTCAACTACTCCCTTCTTAAGAAGAGAGGCTTGGCTTCTTTATCCTGGCATAATCGGAACTAGGCACTTCATGTACTCCATATTCTTCTTCAGAGGAGGATGATCCTATTGTCCAAAGACAAGAGGACAACTAAATGCTAGCATCCCTATTTTCTCGAAAAAAGGAAAGCAAATATTTAAAATAGCACAGATGAAGCACTTCTCAAGGACAATACCACTTTCTCATGGCAGTATCTAAATAGTAGCACAACACCAATAGAGATGACAAAGCTCAATCATATGGATGAAATCAGTGGGCGAGTACCAACCTTTGTGAGGAGGCTTATTGTGTAGAGCATACAGATCAAGCACTTCTCTGGAACCATCTGTTGTTATCTACCCTGGTTGCCATGCTTACTATATACTCCTCAATTAGTTTAATGTTTCCAACATCTTCTTGTGCAGTTTCACTAAAATATATGTTATCTTCAAAGAGGGTCCCTGTTTGCACAAGTAGAGTTAATTACATATTACATTAAGAGTGGCATCAAATCAGTGGCAAAACAATTGCTCGTTCCAGCCATAACAATAAATTAAGATGCAAAACTATATCATTACTTGTGTCATCACACTTCCAGTGCTTCATTACAGCACCAGGAGTTGATTTTTGTTTTTCTTCTGCTTGTTCTTCCCCTTCATCACTTGGTTCAACAACAGACAAGCTTTGCCTTCAATGTTAATTTGGCATGTAAATTTGGGAGCACAAGTATAGCACTAAACAATGACATTAATTTTTTGATGAAAGTGGCAAAATACAGGCCAACAGTTGTGAAATATCCTTATCTTACCTTAATGGGATATTATGGTGCACATACAGGTTGGAAGTCTTGTCTCCATTTGTGCAGTTCACTAAAATCAAGCAACATTACCGTATAAGTAGCACAACATATGAAAGCACACTACACAATCATATGAAAGAAGGCTAGTACTGACCTCTCATGACGCGGAATTCAAACAACTCACAAGAACAAGATCTGAACCAAATTTGCCAACACAGATAGGAAATCAGATCTCCTCTTGTGCAGCTCCACTAAGATCAAGCAATCAAGCAACATTATCGATGTGACATTTTGGTTGAACTGCACAAAACACTCTTAAAACAAAAGTGTTTTATGCAGTGCAACAAAAGGTCACAATAGCAACGAGGTGAAGTAGATAACCCTGTTTACACAGAGGTGCAAAGGAAACAACTAGTGGTAAATAACGGTGGATGACATAGAAGCCAACAAAATAAGCATCTAACTTATCTAAATGGGAAAGAAAGCAAGATAGTAGCATTTCTCAAATGGTGGCATTGATTCATATTAATAGAGAGATTATATTAACAACAAAATTCGTTAAACATGTAATTTGCTTTTAACTGTGGCATTGCTTCAATTTTCCAGCGGCGTTATTAGAGGGTGTTTGTTTATAGGGACTTGTTGGTGTAGGACTACAAAAAGTCCCTTTCAGTCCCATCTAAACCAAACAGGAGGGACTTTTAGGGACTAAAAGTGGGCATTTGGGACTAAAGAAAGAAGACCATGAGGGAGAGTCTTTTGGGGACTTTTTTCTAACAGTTGCCCCTGCCCCGCATCGCACCTTATCTCTATTAGTTCATTACTAGGGGTAACATGGTATTTTAGCATGTCATTTAATAACCTCTAGTGCATGTTTAGTCCCTGGAACCAAGAAGGTAGGGACTAGGGACTTTTTAGTTGGGACTAAAAAATGTCGTAGGACTGTTTAAGCAAACATGGCCTTAGATTGACATCAGCTAAAGAGTTGCACGGGGCAGTGGACGCACCAGCACCATGTGCATCTACCAATGTATAAAGGGGTGATGCATAGTCTGTTGCAACAAAGAACAAACAACCAAGGAGCATATTTGTGTTGGTCCCAGTTTTGTTATCTTTAGACACCTTTCCCTATACAACTTTCCCCACTACTTTCCCCCCTTCATTTCCTCTTTGAACCACGTCCTAGATTCATGCTATACAACTTTACCCACTACTTTCCTATTTGATCCAACACCTAGATTCGAGTGCAGAAGCGGAAAAAGCCCACATGCAGCTAGAGCAATGCATGTGGAATAAGTAAATTATACCTTAAGGTTCTCGGGGTGTGGCTCAGTGGGTGGACGGAGGCGATCTGCTCACACTATGTACGAAAACAAGGAAGAAGGGGTCGGAGCCCCCCCCCCCCGCGCCGCCGCTGGGTGAAAGAGAATAGCTGCGCCGGTAGTGGATTCCCTCCCTCCCCAACGGCGACAGTGTTAAGCCTCCTTCCCTTCCCGGTGGACGGATCTTGCTGGCTCTTTGACCAATAGTGAGGGGAGAGAGAGAGGCCAACGAAGTCTTGTTTAGGTCTGGAGAGGGTGAGAGAGTGTGAAGAGAGCAACTACAAGAGCTAAGGCTCCAACGTGTATATATATAGTGGAGAGAGAGTGTGAAGAGTGCAAACCCTAGAAAACAAGCGCCGAGGCTGCAGCGTATATAGATGGAGTGTTTTTCTTTTTCTCTCCATAAAAATCGTTTTAAATTATGCACGAAACGAAACTCTTTATTTAACATTGTGAAGAAAAATACTAGGGGCAATGCTAATACTACGTGAAGAAAATTTAACGCTCGAAGGATTCAACTCGCAATTAACGCTGCGCGCCTCCCGGTCGCGCTTACTAACGTTCACGTGTGATACACGACCCTCCGAAGTGAACAACAACTGAACCACACATGGGCAAAATATCGGAAAGGTGGGCTGCACCATCCTCCAATTTTAAATATTTTGGGCACTTGTATCTAGCCTAAGTCAGTGTGCCACCGTATGTACTAAGGGTTACAACGGGTGCTAAGAAACTAGGGCGTAATGAGAGTAATTGCCATGACGTTTATTTGTAGGGTCACTTGCAAATTGTGAAACTTTATTCTCCTCTTATTTAGTGGATGAGGCAAATCTTTTGCCTCCGTTTCATAAAAATAAATGATAAATTCAATTTTAATTATTTAGTTTGTACACTTTGCTCTCTTCCAATAATTTTGGGCACTTGTATTCGACCTAAGTCAGTGTGCCACGGTATCTCGTACTACTCCCTTCGTCTAGGTGTAAGTCACGTTAGAATGTGCAGCAGGACCAAGGTGCAAGCAGATTGGAGGAGAAGGAGAAACTTGACCAGTCCTTCCTCCAATCAAAGCCCTGATTTCTGTCTCTAAACGCAACAATTAATCACAACAATTAAGAGATGCCGTTTTAGCTACCATGCAGGACCATGAAGGAAATATGCCCTAGAGGCAATAATAAAGTTGTTATTTATATTTCCTTAGAATAGGATAAATGTTTATTATTCATGCTAGAATTGTATTAACCAGAAACTTAGTACATGTGTGAATACACAGACAAACAGAGTGTCACTAGTTTGCCTCTACTTGACTAGCTCGTTGAATCAATGATGGTTATGTTTCCTAACCATAGACATGAGTTGTCATTTTATTAACGGGATCACATCATTAGAGAATGATGTGATTGACTTGACCCATCCATTAGCTTCGCACGATGATCGTTTAGTTTGTTGCTATTGCTTTCTCCATAACTTATACATGTTCCTATGACTATGAGATCATGCAACTCCTGAATACTGGAGGAACACTTTGTGTGCTACCAAAAATCACAACGTAACTGGGTAATTATAAAGGTGCTCTACAGGTGTCTACGATAGTGTTTGTTGAATTGGCATATATCAAGATTAGGATTTGTCACTCTGATTGTCGGAGAGGTATCTCTGGGCCCTCTCGGTAATGCAGATCACATAAGCCTTGCAAGCATTGCAACTAATGAGTTAGTTGTGAGATGATGTATTACGGAACGAGTAAAGAGACTTGCCTGTAACAAGATTGAACTAGGTATTGGAATACCGACGATCGAATCTCGGGCAAGTAACATACCAATGACAAAGGGAACTACGTATGTTGTTATGCGGTTTGACCGATAAAGATCTTCGTAGAATATGTAGGAGCCAATGTGAGCATCTAGGTTCCGCTATTGGTTATTGACCGGAGACGTGTCTCGGTCATGTCTACATAGTTCTCGAACCCGTAGGGTCCGCACGCTTAAAGTTCGGTGACGATCGTAATTAGGGTTTTTGTGTTTTGATGTACCGAACGTTTTTCGGAGTCCTGGATGTGATCACGGACATGACGAGAAGTCTCGAAATGGTCGAGACATAAAGATTGATATATTGGAAGCCTATATTTGGATATCGGAATCATTCCGGGTGAAATCAGGATTTTACCGGAGTACCGGGGGGTTACCGGAACCCCCCCGGGGGTTAATGGGCCTACATGGGCCGTAAGGGAGAAGAGGAGGGCCGGCCAGGGCAGGCCGCGCGCCCCCTCCCCCCTATTCCGAATAGGACAAGGAAGGGGGGGCGGCGCCCCCCTTTCCTCTTTCCCCCTTCCCCTTTCCTTCTCCAACAAGGCAAGAGGGGGGAGTCCTACTCCCGGTGGGAGTAGGACTCCTCCAGGCGCACCCCTAAGGGCCGGCCGCACCTCCCCCTCCCTCCTTTATATACGGGGGCAAGGGGGCACCCCATGACACACAAGTTGATCTTTGTCATCGTTCCTTAGCCATGTGCGGTGCCTGTTCCTTAGTCGGTAGAACATCATCACCGTCATCACGCCGTCGTGCTGACGAAACTCTCCCTCAACACTCGGCTGGATCGAAGTTCGAGGGACGTCACCAAGTTGAACGTGTGCAGAACTCGGAGGTAACGTACGTTCGGTACTTGGATCGGGAAGACGTACGACTACTTCCTCTAAGTTGTGTCAACGCTTCCGTTGCCGGTCTATGAGGGTACGTAGACAACACTCTCCCCTCTCGTTGCTATGCATCACCATGATCTTGCGTGTGCGTAGGAATTTTTTTGATATTACTATGTTTCCCGACAGGCCACATATTAACTCGCATGCAAGTCGACTTTGATTTCTTGACTGATCAACGCGTAGTTGCGCTCCATGCGTTGGGTTTCCGGGGGAGATACCAAGGCAGAGTAAGTAACAACGCTCGCTAGCAACGAGGCTATGAGGGGATTGAGATGCGAAGTTAATGGACAACGTCTAAACGTTTTGGGAATATCTAATTTTCGTAAGATGACTTAACACCTAGACGGAGGGAGTACTGCTCCTTAGTCCAGGTTTGATGGAATATTCATCACCTCCTCTATTCTTGTACATACTCCATTTGTATCTCACTTCCCGTGGCTTCGCACTCGCACGATATTCCTATTCTATGAACCTGTGTGTGCGTGTGCGTGTGTGTGTGTGTGTGTGTGTTTAACAGCGTGTGTGAGTTAGAGACAGCGACACATCGACCTACTCCTACAGAGAGATGGTGTGCAGTGTACGATTTAGCCGCAAGAGTCGGTGCATCCTCTCGTTTCCGGGCGTCCGGTCAGGACAGCTGCCACGCCCGCTCCTGACCAGCATGGCCCACCCAAAGCCCCTCCATCGCCCGCGCGTGCTTCCCGCCCAAAATGGTCAGCGCCGCTCCAAAGAATCGGTGCCGCATTCATGCCCGGGTAGAGCGGACGCGGCCTCTCACTAGCGCCTGCATTGAAGGGAGAAGCGGATTCAAGAGTGATGGTTGCTTCATCCGTCCAACTTACTGCGGGGTCTATGTGATTTGACGACTCATTGGTCATTATTACTGAGGTGGTACGACTGCTAGATGTCCCATGCTTCGGTGAAAGGAGGTACTAGACTGCAATTTTCTCCATTCTTATAGCGGAGGAGTGCGAAAGCAGTGAAAACATGCAGGCTCAGTCATTACATGGCCCACCTCACACTATCACCATATTTTCTGGACACAGTGCGACACCTAACTCTTTACATAGTAGTAGTACGTAGTACATACTGTAATTTCTCAACGAGATAAATTTGTACAATGCTATGAAGCTTCCAGCTTCTGTTTCATGTATCTTGTGTCCAAGGTTGCCCCGTTGCAACATTTCATCAACTACAAAGGAGACTAACATGCATGCTATTGCATCTCAATGATTGAGAGATCATAGCCAATATGTACTCCCTCCATTCCAAAATAAGTGTCTCAACTTTATGCAAACTTTAGTACAAAGTTGTACTACTTCTAAAGTTGACACTTATTTTGGAACAAAGACAACTAAAGAACAAAAACGATCAATGCAACCCCTAGCACTTGAACCCTAAACCCTAACGAGGCTTTAATTTGCTGGCAACATTGAAGCTTCCCAAGAAATGAACTTTGCAACCCTTTGACCACCAGATCATTTTGTGCAGTTACACTAAAATCGAGATGAGCATCCCTATGGCAAAGAAATTGAAGAAGCGTCACTAGAATAAGATTATCGGGACTAGTTGATGAGACATAAACTCATCACAAATACAGTACATAGAAGCCAGTAGAGATATGTGCAGGGCAAAGAAGTAGATAGATATCCACATGGAGCGATGTGGGCAGCTGGGGCAGTGGTGCAAGCCGGCAAGGAAGTTGTACCTGAGGGATGTCGGGACGTAGCTCAACCTAGAGGAGGCGGCGGGAGGCAACTGTCCATGTCACAGCAGTGAGCAAGGGACGAAGGCAACCTCACTAGCTTTGTGAGAGAGAACGGTGGGGACCCCTGATCGGGACATGCCGACAGTGGGTTTCCGCCGTCGGTGACGGCGACTGCATCTACAGAAAGCATCCACCCCTTCCCCCGGTGGACATGATCCACCCGGATGTTAGAGATGTGGCCACCGTCGTTTTGTGCGCGAGAGTGTGAAGAGAGCAACCCCAGCAAGCAACCGTGTAGGCTCATCCTGACTATGTATATAGTGGAGCGGTTTCCTTTTTCTCTCCATATGAACCTTTTATATTGCATACATGCCACTGAAGAAAAACCTTTTTTTATAAATGACGCGGCACCGCTCATGCGTGGTTCCCGACCCTCCATTATTTATAAGTGAGTAACTACTACTACACGCGTCAAATTATCATGTGGGCTGCATCATCTTACAGAAATGAGCTCCACCGTATCACGTGTGTGGTTGGGGAAGACGCAAAAGACGCAAAGAGTGCTACTAGTACTACGTGCATGGGTGTGTGCACCTCTTCTATTCGAGCATGGTTATTAAAAGTATAGCCCACTACTGTACCACGCGGTTATTATATATGGGTGTCGGTGTCAAAACTGGCGGATCTCGGGTAGGGGGTCCCGAACTGTGCGTCTAGGCCAGATGGTAACAGGAGGCAAGGGACACGAAGTTTTACCCAGGTTCGGGCCCTCTCGATGGAGGTAAAACCCTACGTCCTGCTTGATTAATATTGATGATATGGGTAGTACAAGAGTAGATCTACCACGAGATCGAGGAGGCTAAACCCTAGAAGCTAGCCTATGGTATGATTGTTGATGTGTATGTCGTCCTACGGACTAAAACCCTCCGGTTTATATAGACACCGGATAGGGTTAGGGTTACATAGAGTCGGTTACAATGGTAGGAGATCTGCATATCCGTATCGCCAAGCTTGCCTTCCACGCCAAGGAAAGTCCCTTCCGGACACGGGACGAAGTCTTAAATCTTGTATCTTCATAGTCCAGGAGTCCGGCTGAAGGTATAGTCCGGCCATCCAGAAACCCCCTAATCCAGGACTCCCTCAGTAGCCCCTAAACCAGGCTTCAATGACGACAAGTCTGGCGTGCAGGTTGTCTTCGGCATTGCAAGGCGGGTTCCTCCTCCAAGTACTTCATAGAAGATTTTGAACACAAAGATAGTGTCCGGCTCTGCAAAATAAGTTTCCACATATTGCCACAGAGAGAATAATATTTACACAAATCTAATCTGCTGACGTATTCCGTAGTGTGACACACCATGGCCAAGCCTTTATCCGAGTCGTTTCATTATCCCACGTCATGCGAGGCGCTTTCCTTGGCACGTCTTGTTAAAGCAGAGATCGTGTCCCCTTATTCCGGGATTCTCATCAATACGGGCGTGGGTAACCCAACCGCGCCATTGATTACGGCGCTTGGGAGATAAGCAAGTTTTACCAGGCTGGTGGGGACGCATAGTTGCGTCCACCCATATAAGGGGATAAGGATCCACCTTTTCACCTACGCCTTCTTCCTCCCTTGCTTATCCATTCTCGCGTACTCGAGCTCCAGCGGCCAAGTCCGCACTCCCCATTTCAACCTTCTCCAGCTATGTCCGGAGCGGGAGCTAAGTGGATGGCCTCCTCCGTTACGGAGGGGCACATCAAAAAACTAAGGAAGGCCGGATACTTGTCTAACGACATCACGCACCGGCTTCCCGAAGAGGGGCGGCTCATCCCCACACCTAGGCCCCATGAGAGGGTGGTGTTCCTCCCCCATTTCCTCCGCGGACTGGGTTTCCCTCTCCACCCATTTGTCCGGGGGCTCATGTTCTACTATGGCCTAGATTTCCACGATCTGGCCCCGAATTTTGTCCTCAACATCTTGGCATTTATCGTCGTGTGCGAGGCTTTCCTCCGCATCTGCCCCCATTTCGGCCTATGGCTCAAGACTTTCAATGTCAAGCCGAAGGTGGTGCACAGCAACCAGGCGGAGTGCGGAGGCGCCATGGTGGGCAAGATGCCCAACGTCTTATGGCTCGAGGGCTCCTTTGTGGAGACCCTGAAGGGGTGGCAATCGGGGTGGTTTTACATCACCGAGCCGCGTGACCTTAAGTGGGTTGCAGCCCCCGAGTTCCGGTTCGGACCCCCAACGCGGCTCACGTCCTGGAAAGAGATGGTCCTGTCGTGGGGCAGCAAAAAGGAGGTGACCAGACTGCAAACATGCATCCAATCCCTGGTGGACAAGCAGCTCAGGCTCGTCAACGTAGTCCAGGTTATGCTCATCCGCCTGAGCCTCCCGTGTCAACAACGGGCCTTCAATCTATGGGAGTTCAACCCGGCGCAGCACCGAACTCTGAGCAGGCTCTTCGACACGACGTACGAAGATTCCTAGAAGGTGCTTTTCAAAGGTGCCGAGGCTCCCGCATCCACTACCGAGGATCGCGGATTCAGCACGCAGTGTCACGCTAGCGCGGTAAGTTTTTTGTACCTTTTATAGGGCACTAGTTTTTCATAGTTTAACTCTGTGTGGGATCTAAGCTCCCTTACCTTTGACAGGATTGGCAGGCGAAGTCCGGACGGATCGACTGTCCGGCACCTTTGCCCGAAGACCCAGCCGATGCCCACTTGGCAAAGCTACTGGTTCTGGCACCCTATGTGGTGCCGGAGAAGAAGGCCTAGAAGAAGGCCACGGGGACTCGAAAGAGTGCCCGACGCCCGGAGGTGTCGGATTCATCATCCGACGAATCCAAGACGCACTCCTCCCATGAAGACGAGGAGGAGGAAGAAGAGACCCCTCCCCCTCCAGCGGGGAAAGGGAAGAAAAGGAAGGCTGCCCCAACTGGGGAGGCCGAAGGGTCCAAGAAGGGGAAAACCCTTCCTCCGGACTACTCCATTGATGCCGACGACGGCGGAGAGGAGTGGGCGCCCAGGGCCAAGCCCCTGGCCAAATCGTAAGTATCCGGATACCAGAGTAATTCATAGTATTCGTTTATTGCACAGCTTTCCCTTATGTCGAATATGTTTATGCAGCCCACCCACAGACTGGCTCGACGCGTCGTCGAGCGGCTCACTGGACTCGTCAGATGTGAACTCGCTTCCGACGGCTTCCTGCCCCCGTCCTACGGACGACACCGAAGTGTTGTCCCAACAGGTTCCAATCCGGGAGGAGGTGGTCTTGGAGGCGCCGCAAGGCGACCTCCCGGGCTCCAGGAGTAAAGGGGATGAAACCCCCCAGGGCTCCAAGTCCGGCCCTAGGCCGGACACCGCTCCGGAACCTTCAAAGGTTCCAGAGTCCGGCGGGGGACCTACTTCCAAGAGGAGCAAGCCCACCGTGCCGGTGACCTCCGTCCAACCAGAGGCACCGGACAATCTGTTGGAGGCGCTCCAAGGCGCCTCCATCGACGAGGAGCACCGCACCATTATGAGTGTGGTGGTCCAGAAGGTTCAGTCCGCCAAGAGCGGACTGACAGAAGCTTGTACTAGCCTTTTAACATGCTTTGAGGTAAGTAAAGCATGTGTAAATAATATTACCGCATAGACAGTAGCCCCTGATGCCCTGTTTGGCGTTCGGGAAGAAAAGCCGAATAGAGGATCAAATAAAATTCGCAGGAGTCTAACAAAAAGGAGTCAATATGCATGTGCAGGCTTCTCTGCTTGCGTCCGCCGCACTGACTGCGGAAGTGGACACGCTAAAGCAGAACCTCGAGCGGTCCGAGCAAGAGCTCGGGCGTGCCAAGAAGCAGCTCGAGGACAATGAAGGTAAGAAATACCTTGTTTAAATATATATAAAAAGGTGCAATTGCGAAAAATGACAGGATTATCGTGGCTATTGTAGGGGCCACGTCTAAGGTGGCGGCCCTTAAGCAAGCACTGGTCGAGGCCGAGAAGAGGGCGGCCGCGGAGCGCACCGAGCGAGAAAACTATGAGGCCGAGGTTGGCAAGGTGCGGCAAGAGCTCCAGGCTCTCATGAAAAAACATGAGAGTTTGGAGCTTGACTCAAGGACGCGAGCGTCCGAGCTCGCGGTGGCAATTGAGAATGCCAAGTCTGCCAAGGTCGAATCCCAGAAGACCCTCCAGGAGTTGGAGGAGGTGAAAAAGATAGCGGCGGGTAAGGCATTCTTTATGCAAAGCAAACACATAAACGTGAGTTACTTGTTACTTACCCGAATCCGGGGCTCTCCAGGAGCATTCGCAGATCTTCCCCATAGCGTGTCCGATGCCGCCGCGTTCTATCGAGCCAGGAGGGCAGCTCGACAGAGAAGGTGTTCTGGTCTCAGTATGCTGAGGACGGACACCCCGTGCCCTTGAGCGACCAGATGAGGCAACTGGTCGAGCTCCACAAGGCGGCCGAACAGGCCATGAAGGGCTTCATAGTTCGGCTGTGGCCTGGAGAGGTTCTGTCTGGGAGCTATTTTGGGCTGGTGCGGCGGCTGGTGGGGGCCTGTCCAAGGCTCGAAGTCATCAAGCGCTCCGTCTGCATTGAAGGTGCCCGTAGGGCCCTTGCCCGTGCTAAGGTGCACTGGGGCAAGCTGGATGCTGAGAAGCTTGTGAAGGATGGACCACCACCGAGGAAAGAGCATCGCAAGCCCGAGAATTATTATAAGGATGTTCTGAAGGGTGCCTGCCTTGTGGCGGATGAATGTTCTAGGGATGTAATTTTTGAGTAAAACTCGCTCGTTTTGTCCTTGCGCTGAAAACTTATTCATATGCGCTAAGCAATGCTGTTTAAATTTAAAATATTACCTTCTGTGCGGCTGTTTATCAATTCTGAGAGATGGCGAGTCGTCGGCTTCTGCCCCCGTGCCGCTAGTGCCGGGGTGTTTGGGGATAAACCTGAGCGCTCTTTTTCCCATGTTTGGGTCCTTCGAGGGAGGCACTCAGTCCAACGAACAAGGCAATCGGACTATAATGCGTGAACACTCTCACTTAGCCATAGAATTCTATAATTTTAAATTTCGGCGAAGCCCCTGGTATTCGGAAGACTGAGTTCGGGGCGCTATCCACGCCTTGGCCGGACAGAGCCGACTCCTCGCCCTAAGCGGCATAAGTCTTTAAGGACTCGAAAAAACCTCCCGAACTGCGACCAGCTCTCGCTTCATCATGACAGTCAGTTTTAGCTTTCTCCACTGAGGTGCTCGACCCAGCTCAACTGGGGCACAATCGCAGTGGTTCTCCTAGTGCTACCTTAGCCGATATAGCGGAACGTAAGGCACCAAAACATAGGAGCCGGGCAAACCCAACTATTGACCCAAGACATGATTCAGAGCCGATGCATATAATGCTATAAGTTCAGGGTGCCGCACTTGTTAAAGTGTTCGGACTTCCTACACCATGTTGAGGGGTACTGAAGCCCCTGGCGTATTTTGGTCGTACCAAAGTGTACGGGTGCAACATGTCGTTAAGGAACATATATAAAAAATAGTAATGCAAAAATAGACAAAAGCTATGCATTGTTTATTAAAGAGGGCTGCGATCAAAGCAGAACGATACAAATAATGCGATAAGAAAAAGGTTGGACTATGTAACATGTCCGTTCCAGGGGCAAGCTGCGGAATAGTATGCAAAACAGGTATACTGCTCGTGATAGAGACCACCTGGGAGTTCCGTAATGCAGTGTGGCTTGTCTGCTTCCCTGGTTCTTGCATCGTTTGTGCGGCAATTGAACTGCCGAACAGGCCTTCCGAAGAGTGGAGTCCTGAAAGTAAGAGAAAATTAAAAAATCGGCAGCCCCTGGTGCGGTTTAAGCCGTGTTTCGGGCGTGCCGTGATGGTGGCCCTCCCCCTGTACCCATGGTATTTCTAGAGTGTAGTTATGTATGCGAAGCACTGGCGTCGCCTTTTTGCTAGGGCTGGGGTTGGGGCCGCATTGCTACGCTTGCTCAGATCGTGCCAGGCGGTCTTGTTGTAGGTTACTCCGGGCGCGCTTGACGGTGTCCGGTCGTTTAGTGGCCGGACTGGAGAACTGCCTGGAGAGGCTGCTTTGTACTTCCGCTGCAAGGGCCGCCGTGTGCTCCTCCGTTCGAAGGGAGCGTTCGGTGTTTCCATTGACCGTAATTACTCCTCGAGGGCCTGGCATCTTGAGCTTAAGGTATGCGTAGTGCGGTACCGCATTGAACTTGGCAAATGCGGTTCGCCCGAGCAGTGCGTGATAGCCACTGCGGAATGGGACTATGTCGAAGATTAACCCCTCACTTCGAAAATTATCCGGAGATCCGAAGACCACTTCAAGTGTGACTGAGCCTGTACAGTTGGCCTCTACACCTGGTATTACGCCTTTAAAGGTTGTTTTGGTGGGCTTAATCCTCGAGGGATCTATGCCCATTTTCCGCACTGTATCCTGGTAAACCAGGTTCAGGCTGCTGTCGCCGTCCATAACGACTCTAGTGAGATGAAATCCGTCAATAATTGGGTCTAGAACCAATGCGGCGAATCCTCCATGATGGATGCTAGTGGGGTGGTCCCTTCGATCAAAGGTAATCGGGCAGGAGGACCATGGGTTGAACTTTGGGGCGACTGGCTCTACCGCGTATATGTCCCTTAACGCACGCTTTCGCTCCCTTTTGGGGATGTGGGTTGCGTATATCATGTTCACCATCCGCACTTGTGGGGGAAAACCCTTCTGTCCACTGTTGTTTAGCGGCCGGGGCTCCTCGTCGTCATCGCTATGCAGCCCCTTGTCTTCATTTTCGGCATTTAACTTGCCTGCCTGCTTGAACACCCAACAATCCCTGTTGGTGTGATTGGCCGGCTTTTCGGGGGTGCCATGTATCTGGCATAAGCGGTCGAGTATTCGGTCCAAACTGGACGTGCCCCTAGGATTCCTTTTGAATGGATTTTTCCGCTGACCGGATTTAGAGCCTCTGAATCCGGCATTAACTGCCGTATCCTCGGTATTGTCGCCATTAATGCGGCGCTTCTGCTTGTTGCGACGCGACCTACCACTACTGTCCCTGGTATCCGAATTACTAGGGTTCTCGGTCATATTGTTGCTACGAGCAAGCCATCTATCTTCTCCCGTGCAAAAGCGGGTCATGAGTGTCATGAGTGCTGCCATAGACTTTGGCTTTTCCTGTCCAAGGTGCCGGGCAAGCCACTCGTCACGGATATTGTGCTTGAAGGCTGCTAGGGCCTCGCCGTCCGGACAGTCGACTATTTGATTTTTCTTTGTTAGGAACCGTGTCCAGAATTGCCTGGCCGATTCATCTGGCTGCTGAATTACGTGACTTAGGTCATCGGCGTCTGGGGGTCACACATAAGTGCCCTGGAAATTGTCGAGGAATGCGGCTTCCAGGTCCTCCCAACAACTGATTGATCCTGTTGGCAAGCTGTTAAGCCAATGCCGAGCCGGTCCTTTGAGCTTGAGTGGGAGATATTTGATGGCGTGGAAATCATCGCCGCGGGCCATGTGGATATGAAGGAGATAATCCTCGATCCATACCGCATGATCTGTTGTGCCATCATATGGTTCAATGTTTACGGGATTGAAACCCTCGGGGATTTGATGATCCATTATTTCGTCTGTGAAGCATAGTGGGTGTGCGGCGCCTCTGTACTGGTCTATATCATGACGTAGCTCCAATGAGCTTTGTCTACTGTGTTCGGCCCTGCCGAATTTGTGGTCGGCGTGACGGTTACCATCTTGAGTCGTGGGGCGCCCACACGATCCGTAGATCGATCTTGTTTGCCTTGCCTTGTCCTCCAACATATCTCGTAAGTCCGGCGCATATTCCCGTGCTTGGTATGGGGTGCGGCTTGAGTGGAGGGCCGGGAGGCCTCTCTGTCGCGGCCACGAGGTGGCCGATCGGCCGTATCGAGTGTAGGTGATGTAGGTTTAAGTGCTTCCTCCTCTAATCGGGGTAGCAACCTGTGCTTTGGGTAGCTCTTGGAGGGGCGTTCGAGTTTATGCTCTTCGGCCGCAAGGACTTCAGTCCATCTGTCGACTAGCAAATCTTGATCAGCTTTAAGTTGTTGCTGTTTTTTCTTGAGGCTTCTTGCCGTGGCCATAAGCCTGCGTTGAAAACGCTCTTGCTCGACGTGATCCTCTGGCATGACGAATTCATCGTCGTCAAGGCTTGCTTCGTCTTCGGAGGGAGGCATATAATTATCGTCCTCAACCTCTCTGTCTGCCGCTCTCTCATGAGGGCTGGTTTCTCCATCCTCCTGTGCTAAATCTTGCTGGAGGGGGTTTTCTTCGGCATTTTCCGGAGTATTATTATCTCCCGTGCTGGAATCACCATATTTATTTTGGCGGGATTTTGAGCGGCACCGCTGATGCCGGCGCTTAGGCTGTTTCTTGGAGGGGTCATCCTCCGTTGTTCCATCGCCATCTCCTTCTTTTGGGGTGTCCACCATGTATATGTATTATGACGAGGTGGCTTTCCAGGGCCTGATAGACGCTGGTTCTTCATCGTCTCCTTCATCAGCGTCCATACCGTCGATGTCTTCGGAGTCAAAGTCGAGCATGTCGGTTAAGTCGTCGACAGTGGCTACAAAGTGGGTGGTGGGTGGGCTTTGAATTTCTTCATCGTCCGAATCCCAACCTTGCTGACCGTAGTCCGGCCAGGGCTGTCCTAATAAAGAGAGAGACTTCAGTGTCTTCAGAATATCGCCGAAAGGCGAGTGCTGAAAGATGTCCGCGGCAGTAAACTCCATGATCGGTGCCCAATCAGATTCGATTGGCAGGGGCGCGGAGGGTTTGGAGTCCGGAGAGGAGTCCGGCTCCTTGGAGTCACGAGTCTCGTAGAGTGTGGGGCTGGTGTTCGGCTCGATCGCTGTTGGGATCACAGCCCCCGAGGCGGTGTCCAACCACCCATCCTCGATCGGCGCAGTTGGCTCCGAATTAAGGGTCGAAGCCGATGCGGGTGCGGCCTAAAGGTCACTGTTCGGCGGCAGAGCTAGATCATGCTCGTCGTGACAGTGCGGCGCGCTCAGCAGTGGCTCGAATCCGTCGAAGATCAAGTCCCCGCGGATGTCAGCCGTGTAGTTTAAGCTTCCAAATCTGATCTGATGGCCAGGGGCATAGCTTTCGATCTGCTCCAGATGGCCAAGTGAATTGGCCCGCAGTGCGAAGCCACCGAAGACGAAGATCTGTCCGGGGAGGAAGGTCTCACCCTGGACTGCATCGCCATTGATGATCGTAGGAGCCATCAAGCCTGACGGCGATGACACAGAGGAACTCTCAATGAAAGCACCAATGTCAGTGTCAAAACCGGCGGATCTCGGGTAGGGGGTCCCGAACTGTGCGTCTAGGCCGGATGGTAACAGGAGGCAAGGGACACGAAGTTTTACCCAGGTTCGGGCCCTCTCGATGGAGGTAAAACCCTACGTCCTGCTTGATTAATATTGATGATATGGGTAGTACAAGAGTAGATCTACCATGAGATCAGAGAGGCTAAACCCTAGAAGCTAGCCTATGGTATGATTGTTGTTGTGTATGTTGTCCTACGGACTAAAACCCTCCGGTTTATATAGACACCGGATAGGGTTAGGGTTACATAGAGTCGGTTACAATGGTAGGAGATCTGCATATCCGTATCGCCAAGCTTTCCTTCCACGCCAAGGAAAGTCCCTTCCGGACATGGGACGAAGTCTTCAATCTTGTATCTTCATAGTCCAGGAGTCCGGCTGAAGGTATAGTCCGGCCATCTGGACACCCCCTAATCCAGGACTCCCTCAATGGGAAAAGAGTATACTCTCTCTCTCCGTGAATAAGTGTACATCTAGCTTTTGTCTTAAGTCGAAGTTTTAAAACCTTGACCAACTTTCTAGGGAAAAGTAAAAGCGTTTATAGCACTAAATTAGTATAACTAGATTCGTTTGGAAATGTACTTTCATAATAAAGCAATTTGATGTCATATATGTTAATACTATTTTCTATAAGGTTGGTCAATTTTTTTACAATTTTGACTAATAACAAAAGCTAGATGTACAGTTATTCGCGGACGGAGGGACTAGCCAGTAATAATGACTAATAAGTCGTCAAATCACGAGGCCCACCTTTCTCTATGTTTGACCGAGGAAGCAGCCATCATTTCACTCCTCTTTGAATATCCATCCGCTGCTACCTTCGCGAATAAATAAAAATACGCTTCTACCTCCGTAGCATAGTTAATAATATAGCCATGTCAATCACGACGTAGAAATATCATTCACTGATACAATAGGGCTGGATCTAAGGCTGGTGATTTTTTTACTTTGTCTCTTTCTCTTTTTGTCTCATTTACTCATTTTACATAGGAGCGCGTGTAGAGGATGGCTATTCCTTTCGATGGGGCTTCTTCATGGGGTTTAAGACTAAGAAGCTCCAAATTATGCCCGCTGCCCACCACTCTGAATCGTGCCATCTATGATAGGGAGTACTCCCATTGCAACAATGAGGTCCACTAGGTCTAGCACGTCCTATAAGAAGAGTCTGTCACACAAAACATACATCTTGTTGCCTTCTTCCTCATACAGTGCGTACCACTGGTACGTACTACTAGTACTCGTTCTCCTATAAACCTTGCGCTTGGCATCTCCAAAATATCAACCTTGCGCTTGGCTCTTCGCCTCTTCGGGAAGTCGAGCAATAATGGTACTGTAGTATATATCATTCTGGCTATCTGAGACCGAATGAATTGCTCCACGTCCACCACGTGGGCGAGGGTCAAGGGGCGAGGGGCGAGGGAGAGTGCGTACTATTACGTACGTTTCAATATGGACTACATATGGAGCAAAATGAGTGAATCTAAACCCTAACATCTATATACATCAGTGTTTGGAGTATGTACTAGTAGTTCATATTGAAATCTACTAAAGGATATATATTTCAAACAATATGATAATATCTCTAACCAAGGTAGGGACGAGGAGTAAACGGAGGGAGTAGTAAAATTTTCTTCTCGTCGTGCGAGCCACCGCGCGCGTGGGTGAGGGAGCAGGCGTAAGGCGTAGTAAGCAAGCTTCACCTCGTCCTACAAGCCACCGCGCCAGTTGGCGGGGGAGACGGTGTACTAAGCAAGCTTCTCCTCGTTCTACGAGTGGATGGGACACATCAAAAGTAATACGTACAGAGCATCTCCAGTGTATAGAGCCTTGCCTCTAAGGTAGGCTCCACATGGTTTGCCTCTTTTTTAACATAACACATCAAGTCGCAATTTGTTTGTTCACCTGTGGTACATGATCCTCCATCAAGTGGATAACCAGTACATGTGTCAAATTACCACGTGGGCTGCCTTTTCATACAGAAATGAGCTCCACCGTGTACCCGCGCAGGTGTGGTTGGGAAAGAGACGGCAGTATGTGCGCCGTGCGTGCACCTCTTCTCTTCATGCACGTCCCCCACCTACGTGGGTGTGTGTGAGAGAGAGATACAAACCTAGACAGATGGCGTGTGCGTTCGTGAGTGTTTTTTGTTGGGGGTGTGTGATTTCATGAATGTATTTGTGGGAATATGTGTCGATGATATCTCAAACAAAAATTTGACACATGCAATGTGTGTGAAATAGAGGCCTATATATATCATATATAGAGGGGCGATCCATGAGAAGAGAGGGAGGGGTCATAGATATCGATAGAGTCGAAGAGAGGATCAAGTGGGTGGGTGCAAGATCGATGAAGAGAGCCATCGAAATTGTGCGTGTGCAAGTCAAAGATACAGGGCGACTGACCTACCGGAATGTTAGAGGGCACAAGGCAAGTTTGTGTATGGCAGGGAGACATGACTAGAGCGCTCGATGTATCAGTGTGTGTGGGGGGAGGCAGAGACCTAACTATAGAGGTAGATCGACTCGTATATGTGTTCAGAAGGAGACACCCAGCTATGTCTTGAGGGAGATCAGTCAACATCCATACATAAGTGAAGGAAGGGAAATAGGTTGGGACAGAGAGAGAGAGAGAGAGAGAGAGAGAGAGGAGAGAGAGAGGGAGGGAGGGAGAGGGGTAGAGTGTTGGACGGGTGATGGAGTTGCTTCTCGAAGATGGTGGGAGAGGCCTACTAGACAAACTGAGGGTAGAACTGCAATATTATCAATAAGAGTGAGGATGTGTTTCTGTGTGTGCGTGTGCGTGATAGATGTGTCGGTACGCATGCATGGATGATGAAGGGGGGCCATGTGTTTGGTAAGCAAACCTAACTAGATCGGTAGATCAGTTGTTGTTTGTCGGAGGAAGGGAGAGACATAACTAATGAGGTAGATCGATCGATGCGTGGGGAAAACGAGTTATAACGACCTAGCTAGATATACATATAGCGGGAGATCGGTCGGTGTACATCCATTTGTTAGAGGCAAATAAGGCCCATCGAGATGGATAGACAGAGAGAATGGATCTAGGAGGTGGTGCGAGAGGCCTAGCTACTAGCTAGATAGGGGGAGGAGTGTGCGATTGTGAGATCAATGAAAAGAGGGGCGAGAGTTTACATGTGTGTAGGACCATATGAGAGACACGGGGCATGGACAGAAAAAGGAGGAGATGGAAGGTGCGTGTGTATGTGGTAGGCAGACATCGCTGGAGAGGTTTATCGATCGGTGTGTGTCAGAAAGGAGTTGTGGAGACCGTGGGAGAACAACCTAAAGGAAAAATGAATGTGCGCGATGGATGGAATGCTGAGGGAGGGGGAGGGTGAGGAGGGCATGTGCATGCACGAGAGAAAATTAGTGCTAGCTACAAAGGTTAGAGGATTGTGTGGGTGTAAGAGACTAACAAAGATCATAATTTGATATGAAAGTGGATTCATATATTTGAATAGGAGATCATAGTGTTATAAACATATGCATGCATGAATATAGCAATGATACGCGTGCTGTGGTTTTGTACATGTTATTATACCATAATATGATAATGCGTGGTGTTTGCAACTCACAGCTAAATATCGAACAATCTAAACCATACTATACATCGAACAATCTCACATTTTATTTGAATTTGTGATAATGTGTGGCGTTTGTAGCTCACAACTAAATATCGAACAATCTAAACCATACTATATATCGAACAATCTCACATTTCATTTGAATACTTGTAGGCGTAGGGGGCGGGGCACCATACATTATGTGATAAACACATTATACATATGAGACATGGTTTAGATTATGAAGATCTAGCTAGAGCTTGAAATGTACTATGATTTGAAATCAACATAAAGTGGATTCAAAAAATCGAGTTCGAGTTCATATAGTACACATAGTTCATATCTAACTCGACAGTAATCATATGGTGTGTAGTGAAGATAATACACAAACGATGGTTTAAGTTGACAATAATGATGATTGCAGATCTTATTAAAATAGAGAAACGAATTCAAATGGTTTAACTTCACAACAATCATGATTGTACATCTTATTCAAATAGAGAAACAAATTCAAATTTAGTTCATATTGATGCAGTAGTATATACGTTTGGAATGCACTAAAACGTTCATTTGAGTAACAGGTTGCATGCATTATACACGTAGCGAAATATTTTAAATGAACATAACATGAATTCAAAGTTTTGAATGGCATTTGTAGTGCGAATTTATTTGGTATAGTACATGGGACTAGACTCTCTTGTGTGGTGCGAATTGATTTGTTTTTGTTTTTTCATTGACGGAAGTGCGAATTGATTTGGTACAGTACACGTTAGGCTTGTCCGGAAATTTCTACCCACGCCTTGTTACCCCAAAATATTTAAGATATATATCTTTGTCTCGTTGTGCTCCAAAAACTCCCTCCATCTCAACCCGCGCCTTGCTATCCCAAAATTACAACGTGCGCGAAAACTCCCACCTCCTTTGAAATCCCGACACGTGAAATTCCTGTGATACCCCTGAACTGAAACAACTGCCTAGCTCAAATCGGTGGGGGTACTTTCATAACTTAGCCCACATTTCAGACAAGCGCATCCCTAAGCCATGGTTCCCCACTCCCATTCCATCCGCCCACCCATTCGTACACCGAGGTCGCAAAAACCGTGAAGCCCCACACCCTCCTCCGTCCGCCACCCAGCCGGAGCCTCTTCCCCGACGATGTCGTCCATAGCAACACCTCGACGTCTCTCATCCACCTTACCAAATGAGGATCTGTCGTCAATCTTGTCGTCCCACCGGTTCAGCCACCCTGTCCTCCATCTCTAAGGAGCTGCCCCGATGTTCCCCTCGTCTTTCGTGCCACCTCCATTCCCACACAATTGTCTTCACCTGCACCACCGGAAGAGCAGCATCATCACCATTTTACTAGGATGAAGCTAAGGCCTAATCGGCACCACCAAAGAGGTTGTACACTAATCATCGCATTTTCTTCTTGATTCGATCTCACAGTGCTGCCGACGCTCGGTCCCGAGCCGACATGGCACGACTCCATCCACGGCGGCGTCGCCAGCCACTTCCTCCATGGCATCACTCCCTCGGCGGCGATGTCCACATCAGTAGGAGCTGCTGCTTTAGCTCTCGCTCGCGCTGCTGCTCTGCTCTTGCTCTTGGTCCCCTGCCTGGTCTGCTCTTGCTCTTGCTCGCGTTGCTGCTCTCGCTCTTGCTTGTGCCGCTGCTCTCGCTCTTGCTTGTGCTGCTGCTCCCGCTCTTGCTCTTGCTTGCGCTACTGCTCTACTCTTGCATGCACTACTGTTGCTCTACTCTTGCGCGCATTACTGTTGCACGAGCAGCAGATCCTGCTCTCCCTCGAGCCCCTACAGCTGCTACCCGAGATGCTGCGACACGACCAACTACCCCGGCTCTTGCACGCATTGCTGCTCCGGGCGCTGCTGCTGCTACTGCTTTTCTGCTACTACCGCATTCAGTTTTGACAATAAAATTCAGTTTCGACAGCAAAATTCAGTTTCGATAGTTAAATTCAGTTTCGACAGTTAAGTTCATAGATGAGCGCCTGATGTATTTTACATCTAGCACTTTGTGGTTATGTATTTTACGTCATCTATTGGGGATGCTATTATAATTCCACTCAGGTTGACGTTGTCTCTCTTGTCCTGCTTCATCCTCGTCGTCGTACAACTCACCGGAGCTGCTCCAACGACAAAACCCTCCATCACAGCGGAGCAGTACCCCGGGCTCCATCTCCAAACGCCTAAGATCTTCTTCCCCTCCTCCGACAGCTAAATCAGCCGGAGCATCCTCACCGACCAACCCAATCACGCTGAGATCGACATGGCTTTGCCAAAGAGGTTGTGCACTTGTTGCATCTCTTTTTTACTCTACATGTTATATTTATTGTCCATTGAGCACACGTAGTAACGTGAAATATGATTAGTTTCTCCTACTATATGACAAGCAGTGAGGTATCAGGCAACTTAGCTATCTGTGATGGACTCTCTTGAATGTCATCATTATTTATCTCTACGCGTTTGAGCTGTGCATTTGTAGATGGGCCTGGGAGTAGAGCTAGTAGGGCGGTGGCCTGGGGCCAAAGTAGTAGAAGTAGCACAAAAACATTTTTTGAGCGTAGGCTTTTCCCTACTCAAGCCTGCCTACTAGAATCACTAGTGCTTGAAAGGAAAAGTGAAGGAAAAACATAGGAATTGGAAAGTTTCCTATGGTACTACTATTCATGCATTTGGTTCAAAGGAATGGAGCAAAGGAAAACTGTAGGATTTGTTCCTTTAGTGTCTCCTTGAAAGAAAAACTGTAGGAATTTTAATATCCACTTGTCCTCCTTTTCAAATTCCTATTCATGAAGCACAAGACTAAGAGATAGTAGCATAATAGCATTATAACCGTACATTTTCTTGTGGTTTGACTTAATCTCACCATGCTTCTTTGCATCCTGTGATCTTCCAATTCTTGTGAACCAAACACCCAGATTGCCAGAAATCATGTGTTTTTAAATTCTCTATTTCGCACGTGCATCCCTATCCTATTCCCGTGTATTTCCTATCCCTGCATTGCTAGAATCCTAAAATTCAAACAAGCCCTTACACAATTACTTCTGTTACAGATACGTGTCAAAGAAAACCTTGTGTGGTTTGTCCCGCTCCTGCTGCGCTGTGTCCCACCCCAGCTCAGCTGCTCCAACGATGGAAGGGTTCACCACAGCTAGGATCCGCTCTCCGGACTGTCTTTCACCGCCTCAGATCTTCTTCCCTGCCGCTGGCAGCCACGACAACTGCATTACCATAATCAACTGAGCAGATGACCTTGAGGACTACACGGGTCCGCAAGAGAGGTTGCACTCTTCCGTGTCTGCTTACGTTATGCATCACTTGATATGATGACATGATACTTTATCATCATGTTCACCTATTAGACTCCGAGTCAGGTCCAAACTAATGCTGAAACTTGAGTTTTTAAATGGTTGTTGGGTACATATTGGGGCAACAATCAGTACTATCTGTCAACTATCTGGTTAATCTCGGGTGTCTACTATGAGTTTCAGGTTGGGTGCAAACAAACATTAAAGGAGCCATTATCTGTATTTATTAACTAAAGCTATTATTTGCCTGCTATCATTGGTTTTGGGTCTATCCACGGTTTGCTACCATCACTCTGGATTTGTGCATGCACTCCTTACATAATCTCACTATGTTTTATTCCTATGCATGCTAGTTATTGTACACAATGGAACTAAACATGTAGAACAAAAGAGACGAGCCTTGCGTGGCAATAAAATTTCATGCAGACGTCGCTCCATGGTGGGCGCAAAGGCAGCCCCCCTCCAACCATTTCGGATTGTAATCAAGAGGAAGAAAACTATTTTGAGGGGGATTCAAAAGGAGAAGACCACTCCTATTGACCCCCCGAGGTCTTCGCTCTAACTTGGCATGCTAATGTTAGTTATATCATGCATATTGTGCCTTGCATTTCTTACTTTATACATCAAATATGTCATCTGCTTAGTTTAGACATGCTTTGTGTGAATGCCATCTGTTTAGTTTCTTCATCATATATGTGAATTATGCAACGCCATGTTGTTTAGCCAGGCATCATATATGTGAATTTTGCAATGCCATCCTGCTAAGCCAGTCATCTTATATGTGAATTATATCAGGCCATCCTTTTTTCATTACGTATTACATTTGTCAACAATGTTCGTACATTCAACTACTCTTCATGTGCATCAGCCATTTGACACGGTGATGGAAAATTCTGGAGTGAAAACAAGGTCTTGAAAGCAGACTATGCTATCTAATGAAGCGCATATCTCGCTGGTTACGAATAGCTCCTCAGAGGAGGATTCAGAGACAGATGACCAGTCCTATCTACCCCGAGGTGTATGTTCTAACTTGGCAGGGTTATGTTGCTCATATCGTGTGTATGGTGTCTTGCATTGCTATGTCATTTGATTAATTTAGACATGCTTTGTGTGAATGCCACCTATTTAGTGTCTAATTACCATATATGTGAATTATGCAATGCCATCTTGTTGCAAGACATTACATATGTGAATTATGCCATGCCATGCTATTTAGCCAATCATCATGTATGTGAATTATATCATGCTATCCTTTTTTTGTATTACGTCTTCCATTTGTCGACAATGTTTGTATATTCAACAACTCTTCCTGTGCATCAACCTTTTGAAGCAGTGATGGAAGTATCTAGAGTGAAAACAAGGTATTCAGAGCAGACAATGCTACCTGCTGAAGCAGACATCTTGCTGGTTACAAAGAGCTCCTCAGAGGAGGATTCAGAGACTGATGACCAGTCCTATTTCCCCCTGAGGTCTATGCTCAAACTTGGCAGGGTTATATTACTCATGTCATGCATGTTGTCTTGTATTGCTTAGTTTTTACATCATATATGCGATTGCCATCTCCTTACTTGCTTACTATATAAATCATATATTTGAATTATATCATGCCATCATGTTTACATACTATCTGAATTATGGCATGCCAACCCATTTAATAAAGACATCATATAGTGATATAATCTCATCCTATTTAGTGTTTACAGTCATCAGAATTATGTCATTCTATCCGTGAATTATATCATGCTATCATGTTTCCATAGGCGGCATGTATGTGAATTATGGCATGCCAACCTATTTAATAAACACATTATATAGTTATATCATGTTATCCTGTTTACATAGTGATCATATTTTGAGTTGTCTTTCCATCTTTTTTAGTTAGCCATCATATATGTGAAATTGTGTCATGTTATCCTGTTTAGTTAGCCATCATATATGTGAAATTGTGTCTTGCTATCCTATTTGGTTAGACAACATAAATGTGAATTATTTCATGCCCTCTTTTATTCCCCACTATCCATTGCACATGTCTATCATACAATGTCTGTACATTCAATTACTTTTCTTGTTTATCAACCATTTGAATTGGAGAGGGTGATGGCAGTATCTAAGGGAGCAACAACACGGTCTTCAGAAAAGATAGTGCTACCAGTTGATGTAGATAGAACCACAGTTGTACTTGCCCAAGAACCAGCCCCACCACACATAACCCAGACTCCCACAGATTGTACCCCTACCCAGTTGGACAGAGAACCAGCTACACCCCTTCTAACCCCAACCCCAGCAGATAGTAACCCAGTTCCAGTTGACACAACACTTTCTCCACCACAGAGCACCCAAACACGAGCATTTAGTAATGGAACTGCAGTGCCCAAAGCACGAGGACCACCACTCTGAATCCCAACTCAACGCTTAAAGCGGAAGAATATATTTTTCCCAGGTCAAGTTCTGTAGCTATGGTTCATACTCCTTTGCTCTTGCATCACTGTATTTACTCATACCAACTATTTTCAAATTTGAAGGATGGAATTGAAACTCCAATCGTGCAACAGGTATGTTTTAAACCTGTTTCTTTAACTGGTTTGTAACTTGCTCTATGTTGATTTCAGTTTCAATTGAATAAACGGTTATGTTCTCATGTCATGCACATTACAAGTGTTGCTATTGCTCTGTAGTTTCCCACACTTATATTCTATCTATTTTGCTTTGTCTTGAACAAATATTATTTGAACTGTGTCTCTATCTTGATTTGGCAATAAAAACTAGAATGATATAGACCATAAAGTGACCATGGTACATAGCTATATGTTTGTTTCATGCTGTTATCCTGTCCACTTTACTACTGAACTGATTTACCAAAATGAGTATCATATACAACATGGTAAAGCTATGATGTGTTTGCTTGTTTCTCTTTTAGAATGCGGACAGAATATTGGAGAACAGTACCTCGTTATGCAATGGTAAAGGAAGTAATGCAGATAAGTTCAAGACAGTGAGACATCCCTGTTGGTCTCCAAGAAAGCTGATAAAAACTATCTTGACGACAGTGAGAGAACCCAAAAGTCCTGTCTTGATGTAGTGTTCGAGTTACTAGCCACTACTGCTAGCACAAGCTCTTCGAACTCGCTGCCTGAATCAGTTCGTCTTCTTGAGTCTCAACTTCAAGTTGAAAGACATCGATCAGATGTGCTACAACAGGAAGCTGAAGGACTGAGGAAGTCCCTGCAGAATTTAGATGCATACTTTCTGGTGCAACAACAAGCGCTGAAGGATTTAAGTGCCAAACAAGAGAAAGTTAATAAGCTTGCTAAGCATCTTGCCAACATTATGGGTACCCAGGATATTGTTTCTTGAGCTCTTCTGAAGTGGTTTCAGTTCTGGACTTGTTTTGCTACAGCGTTTATTTGACTGGTCGCCAACTTTGACAACTAGTGTATATGATATGCTGCTTTGTTCCCTATATTTGCACAGGTGGCGAACTTTGATGCCGAGTGGATGTAATATGTGTAATAGCCGTGATAGCTTAACGTAAGTTGCTTGCTTATTTATGTCCTTGTTGTTCTATTTTAATTGTTTGCTTGTAGTCAGTGCAGTTCTTTTTCCGCGGTTTGCTAGTGGCCACAATAACTTATTTTTTAAAACTAGGCCACAATAACCATGGGCTACATATTTACTATAGTTACCATGGGCCTCCTACGGGCCGTAGAAATAATGGGCCTTCTAAGGGCCATAGAAACAATGGGCCTTCCACGGGCCGTAGAATCCATGGGCCTTCTACGGGCCGTAGCATCAATGGGCCTTCTACGGGCCGTATGATCGATCGGCCAAACATGGACCAATAACAAACCGCATTATGGGTCGTAAACGGGCTAGATTTGGAATCGTCCGTTCATGGGCCGACCATAACGGGTCGTCGTTAATCGGCCGTATTTGATGATGCTATGATAACGGCCCAATAGATTAACGGACCGATTATAACCACGAGCTGAATTTGGTCCACAAGCAGAAAAGGCCAATAACGGGCCGTAAGTAACCGAATGCTAGAGATGAGCCCAAGAATAAATGGGCCCTGAGAAGGCCGAAATATAACACAGGTTGGAAACAGCCCAATGGAATAATGGGCCATTAACGGGTATAAAGCGGTACAATGTTCATTACGGGCCAGATTCATCACGGGCCATTAATGGGCCTAGAGTTACAAAGGGCCTCATATGGGCCGAAAGATATCATGGGCCATACATGGACTAGAAGTTACAATGGGCTGGAATCATATTAGACGACCCAGATGAAGCTAATGGGCTTAATCCCGATAGGCCATAACGGGTTGTGAGTTAGCGGGCCGTAAATGGGCTATATACGAACATGTCGTTAACATGCTTTCCGTGGGTCAGCCCGTTACATTTTGACCAAGTCCAACGGGCTAGCCTTTTCACTAGAATGGGCCTCTGTTGGGCCGTGCCACGTGTCGACGTATCATAGGCGCCTCACGTCTAATGAATGGATGACATCTGTCCCAACGGTGAGCCAGCACGTGTTTCCTGCGGCCAATGAGAATTTTACACGTGGAAAATCCTCATTGGTCCGGGCTGTTAACGGGTTATCGGATCCAAAACCGGACACGATAGCTTAACAGCGACCCATTACGGTGGATGCCACGTGTCGGTTACCCTTGACGAAAACACTTCCATGACGCGCCATTTATCGTCATGGAAGTGGACACTTCCGTGATGATAATTTTGGTAATGTCATGGAACACTTCTACAACAACAAAGGTATGACTATCTTGATTCTGTCATAAAATCGTCATGGATGTACATGCATGACAGAAAATGTGACCTACTGTGACAAACACGTACCATCACGGAAGTGTATTTTTTTGTAGTGTTTCTACCGGAGAAACAAAGACAAGAACGTGCATCAACCCCTATGCGTAGATTACCCTAATGTCACCTCCGCAATCCGCGAGTTGAGTGCCAAAACATATATCAAGTGAATCAAAATAATACCCCATTGTCACCACGGGTATTCATATGCAAGACATATATCAAGTGCTCTCAAATCCATAAAAGTATTCAATCCGATAAAACGAAATCTCAAAAGGAAAACTCAATTCATCACAACAAGATAGAGAGGGAAAAACACCATATGATCCAACTATATTAACAAATCCCGCGATACATCAAGATCATGACATCTCAAGAACACGAGAGAGAGAGAGAGATTAAACCCATAGCTACTGGTACAAACCCTCAGCCCCGAGGGTGGACTACTCCCTCCTCATCATGGTGGCCGCTGGGATGATGAAGATGGCCATCAGTGATGATTCCCCCCTCCGGCAGGGTGCCGAAACAGGGTCTAGATTGGTTTCTCGTGGCTATAGAGGCTTGCGGCGGCAGAACTTCTGATCTAGGGTAACCCCGAGGGTTTTTGGAATATTTGACGATTTATAGGGCGAAGAGGGGGTACGGGAGGCCACCGAGGTGTGCACAACACACCTGGGCGCGCCTGGGCCCCCAGGCGCGCCCTGGTGGGTTGTGCCCCCTTCGGGGCACCCCCAGGTGCTGCTTTGGCCCATTGGATGTCTTCTGGTCCATAAAAAATCCACAAAAAGTTTCACGGTGTTTGGACTCCGTTTGATATTGATTTCCTACGATGTAAAAACAAGCAAAAAAAGCAAGCGACACCGGGCACTGGGTCAATAGGTTAGTCCCAAAAAATGATATAAAGTTGCTATAAAATGATTTTAAAACATCCAAGAATGATAATATAACAACATTAATACTTCATAAATTATAGATACTTTGGAGACGTATCAGCATCACCAAGCTTAATTCCTAGTCGTCCTCGAGTATGTAAATGATAAAAGAAATAATTTATGAAGTGTGAATGCTAGCAAAGTGCACAAGTTTGATCAATGATAATTCAATCACTTTCCCTAGCATCATAACAGCAACTATTTCTCATAAAACTCATCATGACAAAGTAGCAACCAATTCACATGTTAAGGTTCAAACAATGAATTCTCTTGAAACTCAATAACATGTATTCTTAGTCACGAAACAATTGCAATTCAACTTATTCAACAGAGTCTAAGTAAGAGCTCCACACACTCAACCATCATATAGTCTTGTATGATTGCTAACACTCACCGCATACACATGAGCAAAATGTTTCAAGCGAACACATAGAAAGATAAGGGATTATAATTTCGCCTCCCAACGTATTCACCTCAAGGGTGATGTCAACAATAATAACTCATGCTACCCATATCCAACTGGATATATGTGCCTAGATCTTTCCTCACCACATGATGCTTGCAAAAAGAGAAAAATAAAAAGGAATAGAGAGAAAAACCTTGACTCTTGCATGAAAGTAAATACATAAAAGTAAAAGGTAGGCCCTTCATAGAGGGAAGCAGAGGTTGCCATGCGCTTTTTGTTTGTATGCTCAATCCTTAGTGCAAAAGAACATCATGTTATATTGCCCCTTATGAGAGCAACCTTTATTATACAGTCTGTTTCTTTTATTCTTTGCCATCACAAGTTCATACAACACTCAATTTTCTCTTACAGTAAATGATCTAACACTTTTAGAAGCAATTTTTATTACCTTATTGTATCGATGGCAACTTAATTAAAGGATCTTACTCAATCCTTAGGTAGGTATGGTGGACTCTTGAAAAATAAGATTTGGGTTTAAGGGTTTTTGGATGCACAAGTAGTATCTCTAATTAGTGCGGAATTTTTGGCTAGCAAAGATGGGGGGCAAGCACCACATGTTGAAGGATCTATGACAATATAACTTCTATGTGAATATGAACAAACATAAATCACTATGTTGTCTTCCTTGTACAATGTCAACAATTTTGGTATATAATATTTTGATGGGGCCTCACAATCACAAAAGATTTCCAAGATAGTGTATTTGCATGTGAAAGTTCTCTTCGTTCTACTAATCATTCATGAACTGCTTGTATGACCAATATTGTGATTGTTAAGCTTCAAAATATTTCACTTTCTAAACCCAATGTGAAGCTACCACTAGGCATGATATGAACATATAATTTGAGCTTCATTATATTCAATTTATTCATCAATTTACTCATAGGATATAAGTGAAGCAGAAGAGTAAATGACAAGCTACTCCAAAAAGATATAAGTGAAGATCAAACGAGTAGTTAAGTAAATGGGTAGCTATTTGAGGACTCTCTCTTATTTAAAAACCTTTAGATCTAAGTATTTCATTAAAACATCAATCAAAACAAGACAAAACGGCATTCCAAGAATAGCACAACTCAAGTGAAGAAGCAAAAACTTAGGCTCAACCGATACTAACCGATAATTGTTGAAGAAGAAAGGTGGGATGCCTACTGGGGCATCCCCAAGCTTAGATGCTCGAGACTTTTGAAATATTATCTTGGGGCCCCTTGGGCATCCCCAAGCTTGAGCTTTTTCGTCTCCTTAATTCCTCTCATATCACGGTTTTCCTAAATCTCAAAAACTTCATCCACACAAAACTCAACAAGAACTTGTGAGATAAGTTAGTATAAATCAATGCAAAACCTTATCATTCTCTACTGTAGAAAATCACCAAAATTATTCAACATTTCATAGTAAATGCCTCTGCATATTTAATACTCCTATCCTCAAATATAATCATTAAACAAGCAAACATATGCAAACAATGCAAACATAACAACAATCTGCCAAAACAGTACAATCTGTAAAGAATGCAAGAGTATCAATACTTCTTTAACTCCAAAAATTATGAAAACTTACCACACTGTATAAAATTTATCATAGCTTATTGTGATAAAAGTTTCAACATTTTATCACATACTGACTTTTCTCGGGAATTTTTGCAACATCGATAAAATTTCTGTTTTGAAACAACAACTCGTATACTTACAAGATAAGCATGGTAATGGCTATCCTTGCCACTTTTATTGAAATAAAAGATGCAAAACCTTATTCTAAATAACAGCAATCAAATCCTAACAAAATAAAATGATGCTCCAAGCAAAACACATATCATGTGACAAATAAAAATGTAGCTCCAAGTGAGGTTACCGATAATGTTGGAGACGAAAGAGGGGATGCCTTCCGGGGCGTCCCCAAGATTAGTTGCTTGGATACTCCTTGGATATTAACTTGGGGTGCCTTGGGAATCCCCAAGCTTAGGGTATTGTCACTCCTTATTCTCCTCATATCAACATCTCACCCAAAACTTGAAAACTTCAATCACATAAAACTTAACAGAACTTTGTGAGATAGGTTAGTATGATAAAGAGCAAACCATTTCACTTTGGTACTGTTAAAGACAAGATTCATAATTGTTTCCACACAATGCCTACTATAGCATATCATTTCCACAATTTATATTGAGCAATATAAGCCATAGAAACTAGAAAACAAGCAAACTATGCATTGAAAACAGAGTCTATCAAAAATAGAACAGTCTATAGTAATCTGGACTCCGACCATACTTCTGCTACTCCAAAATTCTGAAAAATTAGGACAACCTGGGCAATTTGTCTATCAATCTTCTGAAAAATGAATCAACATTTTATCACACTTATGTTAAAATGAGAATTATTTCCCTGAGTGCAAAAGTTTCTGTTTTTCAGCAAGATCAAATCAACTATCACCATAAACCATCCCAAAAATCTTACTTGGCACTTTATTGAAACGAAAGCAATAAAACATGATTACTACAGTAGCATAATTACGTGAACACACAAAACAGTAGGTAAAAGTGTTGGGTTGTCTCCCAAAAAGCGCTTTTCTTTAATGCCTTTTAAGCTAGACATGATGAGTTCAATGATGCTCGCATAAAGATAAGGATTGAAACATAACAAGAGCATCATGAATCATGAGTTCCTCTCTCATAATAATTTTCAGTAGCATCATGAATAGATTCATCAATATAACCATCACATAAAACATTCTTTTCATGATTTGCAAGCATAGAAATTTTATTACTCTCCACATAAGAAAATTTCTTCTCATTCACAATGGTGGGAGTATCATATGAAACTCGAATGCTATAAATTGTTTCCACATTAAAAGAGTAATGTTTAGAAAAAGGGTAATCATAACTATGATAATTTTTATAAATATAATCATCACTACTTTTTATAACATAAGTATCATCACAATAATCATCATAAGTAGCAACTTTGTTTTCATCATAGATAGGAGGCATGCAATCATCATAGCAAATTTGATCGTTCAAAGTAGGGGGACTAAAAATATCATGTTCATTAAACATAGCATCCCCAAGCTTGGGACAAACATTAATTGCATCAAATAAATTCTCAAACATGTCATTCTCATCAAACATAGCATCCCCATGCTTGTGGCTTGGCATATCATAAGCATAATCACTCTCATCATTAATAGTATGAATAGCACCAATGATATAACAATTGCTATCATCATAATTTCCCAAGTTGATGCCAAAAAGATTTCCAAGATTATAAGAAGTATCATTAACTTCACAATCATAATTATCATAAAAAGCAATAGGCATAACAAAATCATCATCAAGTGCATCATCTTCCACAATTATTTTTGACTCATTTTCATGAGGCACACCAATAATAGGAACAACATTATTTGGGAGAGATACATTTTTACCTCTATTCTTTCTTATTTTCTTCTTCTTCACCACCCCACGTATGGGTATAATCAATTTTTCAAGCTTCTTGTTGAAGAGATTGATTGGATAGGAAGCTCCTCCTCGTTACCTGATTCATCATAATAAACACTAGGAGGGTATTGGGAAATATTTTCCCTTTCATTAGTACTCTCTTCATATTCTATTTGTTTTCTTGTCTTTAGATAGTTGGCAATATAAGGATTCTCAATGCAATTTACCGCACAAAACATATAAATTTCCTCTAGATCAAAATCAAGAAATCTCTTGATATGAAATTTTTGAATACCCTCAGTTATATGTTTCATTTCTTCATACCCCAAAAGAAGACTAAGCTCTTTATGATGCTCAAGGATAATCAAGTTATCACAATTTTTGGACACGATTTGATCATGAAACAATTTGCATTCGAGATTTAAATGACCACGTTCATTGCAAAGTTCACAAGCATGGCGAGAAAAATTAAATCTTCCAGCACAATCATCTAGCCTCTCTTGCGAATTTTTTGTTTCTAAATATTTATGCTTCGTACAAATTCTATCTTCCCTTTTTGGTGTGCATTTTCACTCCCAATTCACTCCGCAAAAATTGACATTCTTATTGGAGACATCATTATCATGACTAATGCAATCATCATTAACATCATGGATATTCAAAGAATTCAAACTAGCAATATTGCAATCATGCCCATCATCCGACATTTTTATGCCATAAATTTTGTTGAATTCTTTTTCTAGCAATTGAGCACAATTATTAGAATCCTTATTCTCAAGATAAACATTATAAAGATAAAGAACAACTTCAGGTAACCCAATCTACATTTTTTTGTAGTTTTCTTTTATAAACCAAACTAGTGATAAACAAGAAACTAAAAGATTCGATTGCAAGATCTAAAGATGTACCTTCAAGCACTCACCTCCCTGGCAACATTGCAAGAAAAGAGCTTGATGTATACAATGCAACTTTAGTCTTGTAGACTCGTGCTGGGCCTCCAAGCACAGAGTTTTTTAGGATAGTAGCAATTTTCCCTCAAGTGCATGATCTAAGGTTTATTAATCCGTGGGAGGTGTAGGATGAAGATGGTCTCTCCCAAACAGCCCTGCAACCAAATAATAAAAAGTCTCTTGTGTCCGCAACACACCAAATACAATGGTAATTTATATAGGTGCACTATTTCAACAAAAGAGATGGTGATACAAGTGTAGTAATAATAGTAGATATTGATTTTTGTGATAGTGACAATAAAAAACAGCAAGGTAGCATGTAACAAAAATGAGCACAAACGGCATTGCAATGCTTAAAAATGAGGCCTAGGGTCCGTACTTTCGCTAGTGCAATATCTTAATAATGCTAATACAATTGGATCATATAACCATCCCTCAACGTGCAACGAAGAATCACTCCAAAGTTCCTATCTAGCAGAGAAAATAAGAAGAAATTGTTTGTAGGGTACGAAACCACCTCAAAGCTATTCTTTTCGATCGATCTATCCAAGAGTTCGTACTAAAATAACACCATATAATTTTAGATTCATAATACTCAATCCAACACAAAGAACCGCAAAGAGTGCCCCAAGATTTCTACCGAAGAAACAAAGACAAGAACGTGCATCAACCCCTATGCGTAGATTACCCCAATGTCACCTCAGGAATCCGCGAGTTGAGTGCCAAAACATATATCAAGTGAATCAAAATAATTCCCCATTGTCACCACGTGTATTCATATGCGAGAATATACCAAGTACTCTCAAATCCATAAAAGTATTCAATCCGATAAAATGAGATCTAAAAGGGAAAACTCAATTCATCACAACAGGATAGAGAGGGGAAAAAACCATATGATCCAACTATATTAACAAAGCCCGCGACACATCAAGATAATGACATCTCAAGAACACGAGAGAGAGAGAGACTAAACACATAGCTACTGGTACAAACCCTCAGCCCCGAGGGTGGAATACTCCTTCCTCATCATGGTGGCCGCCGGGATGATGAAGATGGCCACCGGTGATGACCCCCCCCCCTCCGACAGGGTGCCGGAATGGGGTCTAGATTGGTTTCTCGTGGCTACACAGGCTTGTGGCGGTGGAACTTCCAATCTAGGGTAACCTTGAGGTTTTTTGGAATATTTGATGATTTATAGGGTGAAGAGGGGGTACGGGAGGCCACCGAGGTGGGCACAACCCACCCAAGAAGGCCTGGGCTCATTGGATGTCTTCTGGTCCATAAAACAATCCACAAAAAGTTTCACGGTGTTTGGATGACTCCCTTTGATATTGATTTCCTGTGATGTAAAAAACAAGCAAAAAACAACAACTGGCACTAGGCATTAGGTCAATAGGTTAGTCCCAAAAAATGATATAAAGTTGCTATAAAATGATTGTAAAATTATCAAGAATGATAATATAACAGGATGAATACTTCATAAATTATATATACGTTGGAGACGTATCAGTAGGTCATACAATAATTAAAGGCAACCCTAAGGCTCCTGCCGGTTGTTGTACTCATCGACATGCAAGTCGTGAACTTGTTACAAAACATGACCATCTCATACATCCACATATATATCACATCGCAACATGCCCTACAAAAACAACTTAAACGTCCTCTACTTTGTTGTTGCAAGTTTTACGTGGCTACAACGGGTAACTAGCAAGAACCATTCTTACCTACGCAAAACCATGATACGTATCCATCATATCAACTTTTCCAAACTCTTTTGCCCTTGTTTTGGACTCTAATTTGCATGATTTGAATGGAAGTAACCCGGACTGACATTGTTTTCAGTAGAATTGCCATGGTGTTATTTTTGTGCAGAAATAAAAGTTCTCGGAATGACCTGAAACTTCACGGAGAATATTTTTGGAATAAAAAAATATTGGAAAAAGAATCAACAGAGGGGGACCCACTGGCTGTCCACAAGGGTGGAGGGCGCGCCCACTCCCCTAGGGTGCGCCCCTGCCTTGTGGGTCCCTTGGACCTCCACCGACCTCAACTCCAACTCCATATATTCACGTTCAGGGAAAAAACAGAGAGTAGGATTCATCGCATTTTACAATACAGAGCCGCCGTCACCCATGTTCTTCATCGGGAGGCCAGATCTGGAGTCTGTTCGGGGCTCTGGAGAGGGGAAATCGTCGCCATCATCATCACCAACCTTCCTCCATCACCAATTTCATGATGCTCACCGCCATGCGTGAGTAAATGCATCGTAGGCTTGTTGGACGGTGATGGGTTGGATGAGATTTATCATGTAATCGAGTTAGTTTTGTTAGGGTTTGATCCCTAGTATCCACTATGTTCTGAGATTGATGTTGCTATGACTCTACTATGCTTAATGCTTGTCACTAGGGCCCGAGTGCCAAGATTTCAGATCTGAACCTATTATGTTTTCATGAATATATGTGTGTTCTTGATCCTATATTGCAAGTTATAGTCACCTACTACGTGTTATGATCCGGCAACCCCGGTGATGACCGTAGTTTGAGGAGTTCATGTATTCACTAAGTGCAAATGCTTTGTTCCAGTTCTTTATTAAAAGGAGGCCTTAATATCCCTTAGTTTCCAATAGGACCCAGCTGCCACGGGAGGGTAGGACAAAAGATGTCATGGAATTTCTTCTCCATAAGCACGTATGCTTATATTCGGAATACATGCCTACATTATATTGATGAATGGGAGCTAGTTCTGTGTCACCCTAGGTTATAACTGTTGCATGATGAATTCCATCCGACACAATTATCCATCATTGATCCATTGCCTACGAGTTTGTTTTATATTGATCTTTGCTATGTTACTTTTCCGTTGCCACTGTTATGATTGCTACAAAACTGCTACCGTTACTTTTGCCACCATTACCGTTACTTCCATATTACTTTGCTACTAAATACTTTGCTGCAAATATTAAGTCTTTCAGGTGTGCTTGAATTGACAACTCAGTTACTAATACTTGAGAATATTCTTTGGCTCCCCTTGTGTCAAATCAATAGATTTGGGTTGAATACTCTACCATTGAAAACTGTTGTGATCCCCTATACTTGTGGGTTATCAAGACCTTTTTTGGTGCCGTTGTCGGGGAGCATAGCTCTATTCTCTAAGTCACTGGGAATTTATATCTGTTGATCACTACGAGGAATCTGAAAGACAACAAAACAAAGATCTATCCCTCTACTATGAGGGGAGGTGAGGAAGTGCCATCTAGCTCTACACTTGATTCATCTTCTGTTTTGAGTAAGCTTGCGACACCTACACTTGCTATTAATTCTGATATGTCGCATGTTATTGACGATGCTACTTCTACTATGAATGATGCTTATGATGCTACCACTTGGCTTGATAAAACTGTGCCACTGGGTGAATTACTTGATGAACATCTTGCTAGAGTTAGGACTATTGATTATGCTGAAGATGGTGATATTTCTGAAACTGATGAAATTATTGAAACTAAAAACTTTGAAACACCTGATAATACTAACTCTCCTAGGTATGAACTTCCTGTTGTACCTGAGGGTTATATTATGTTTGAAGAAACTGCTAGAGACTTTTTGCTTGCAATGATAGAGATGATCTTAAGAAATTGTTAGCTAAGCTGAAAGAAAAATCTTTGAATGCTAGAATGCAATATGATCCTAAGTTTGCTACTTCACCTATCTTTGTTACCGATAAGGATTATGAGTTCTCTGTTGATCCTGAGTTAATTACTTTGGTTGAATCTGATCCTTTCTATGGTTATGAATCTGAAACTGTTGTGGCACATGTTACTAAATTGAATTATATAGCTACCCTATTTACTCATGAGGAATTTTTTTCCTATTACTATATTCTTAAATTGTTTCCTTTCTCACTAAAGGGTGATGCTAAGTCAGGGTTTAATTCTCTTGCTCCTCGTTGTGTGCGTAGTCCCCAGGATATGATTTACTACTTCTCTAAAAAATATTTACCAGCTCATAAGAAACAAGCTCCTTTAAAGGAAATATTTAACTTTGTGCAAATTGAAGAAGAGAGTCTCCCACAATCTTGGGGGAGGCGTCTCCAATTACTTAATGCTTTGCCTAATCATCCTCTCAAGAAAAATGAAATACTTGGTATCTTTTATAATGGACTAACCGATGCTTCTAGGGACAACCTAGATAGTTGTGTTGATTATGTTTTCAGGGAACAAACTGTTGAGCAAGCTGAATTGCTATTGAATAATATATTGAGTAATGATAATGATTGGACACTTCCTGAACCAACTCCTAAGCCAACTCCGTAGAAAAGAGGTATTCTATTTCTTAGTCCTGAAGATATGGAAGAGGTAAAGAAATCTATGAAAGAAAAAGGTATTAAAGCTGAAGATGTTAAGAATTTATCACCTACTGAAGAAATACATGGTCTTGATAACCTGACATAGGTTTTTTTGACAGAGAGACTGCCCTACAGTATAATTGGTGCAACAAACCCAAATTGCAAGTACCATGCCTTGAACCTGGGTGGGTGGGAAGGCATCAACCCCTTCCCACCACTAGGCTATGCCTTAGTCTGCAACCCGACATAGGTAGTAGAGGTAAACTCTCTCTATAGATTTTATGAAGGTGTTATTCCTCATAATAAGTCTGCTAGTCAATGCTTGGATGAGTTTGATAATTTTATTATTAAACAAAAAATTTCAATGCTTATGTTTGTAGACAATTGAAACGTAATGCTTATATGCTTGACCGCTTGGGTGATTATATGAGTAGATATGTTAATGATCTTAAGCTTATTAGTAAACATGCTTCTATGGTAAAAACTCAAGTAGAACAAGTACTTAAGGCACAAGATGATTTGCTCAATGAGATGAATAGTAAGAACAATGATAATGCTCTTAGGGTTATGACTAGAGGTGGTAAGATGACTCGGGAACCTTTGTATCCTGAGGGCCATCCTAAGAGAATTGAGCAAGATTCTCAGAGATTTAATACTGATGCACCTAGTCCTTCTAATAAAAAGAAAAGGAAAACTGATAGGACTTTGCATGCTTCTAGTGAACCTGTTATAGACACACCTGAGAATCCCAATAATATTTCTATTTCTGATGCCGAGACACAATCTGGTAATGAGCATGAACCTAGTGATAATGTTAATGATGATGTTCAACCTAGTAATGATAATGATGTAGTGATTGAACATGTTGTTGATCTTGATAACCCACAATCAAAGAATCAACGTTGTGATAAGAGAGACTTTGTTGCTAGGAAGCATGGTAAAGAAAGAGAATCATGGATTCAGAAACCAATGCCCTTTCCTCTCAAACCATCCAAGAAAAAGGATGATGAGGATTTTTAGCGCTTTGCTGAAATGATTAGACCTATCTTTTTGCGTATGCGTTTGACTGATATTCTGAAAATGTCTCCTTATGCCAAGTATATGAAAGATATTGTTACAAGTAAAATAAAGATACCAGAGCTGAATTTTCCACCATGCTTGCTAATTATACTTTTAAGGGTGGAATACCAAAGAAACTAGGAGATCCAGGAGTACCAACTATATCGTGCTCCATTAAAAGAAACTATGTTAAAACTGCTTTATGTGATCTTGTTGTCGGTGTTAGTGTTATGCCTTTCTCTTTGTATCGTAGAATTGATTTGAATAAGTTGACACCTACTGAAATCTCTTTGCAAATGGCTGATAAATCATCTGCTATACCCATCGGTATTTTTGAGGATGTGCCTATTGTGGTTGCAAACATTACTATCTTAACGGACTTTGTTATTCTTGATATTCCCGAGGACGGCAGTATGTTGATCATCCTTGGTAGACCCTTTTTGAATACTGCAGGGGCTGCTATTGATTGCAACAAGGGAAATGTTACTTTTCATGTTAATGGTAATGAGCATACGGTACACTTTTCAAAGAAACAACCTCAAGTAAATAATATCAACTCTATTGGAAAATTTTCAACTATTACTATTGGAGGTTTTGAATTCCCTCTTCCTACTGTCAAAAAGAAATACGATATTCTTATTGTTGGGGACATGCATATCCCCGTTGAGGTAACCTAGTTTTATTCGAAAGTTCTCCAGTTTCATGTTCGGAAGAAGTTTGTTAATAAGACTTGATCAACCTTGTTAATGGATTCCTTTTGATGGGCATGAGATGGATGAATTTAGAAAGCACAACTCTCTGTACTCACTTTTTACTTTATGTTATTTAGAATAAATAAAGCAAAAATAGAACTATCCATATGTTTTCTGAATTATCCATGCAATAAAACAAATGTCCCGGAAATAAAAGTTCTCCAAATGCCCTGAAAATTTAGTATCATTTTTTTATCGAATATTTTAGAATTTATGACACTGAGATTGCACCAGGGTGCTGCACCAATGGGCCACAAGGGTGGAGGGCGCACCCCCTGCCTTATGGGTCCCACTTGGGTCCCCCTCACTTATTCCAACACCCATCCACTTCGTCTTCCTCCAGAAAAAAATCTTCCCGTTTCTCAAACCCGTGTTCTAGCTCATCTTGCTGCCATTTTCAATCTCCTTGTGCAAATCTCCATTTGCAAAACTGTATTGGGGGATTGTTCTTCGGTATGTGACTCCTCCAATGGTCCAATTAGTTTTTGTTCTAGTGCTTTATTTATTGCAATTTTTTTTGTTGTGGTGACCTTGTTCTTGAGCTTGCATGTCAAATTTATATGGTACAAAGTAATTTTGATGCATGATATAGCCTCTAGGCACTTGTAGGAGTAGTTGCTATCAATCTTGTTGAGTTTGGTTCACTTTTACTTTGAGTCACTAAAAATTTCAGAAATTTTCCAGAGGAAGAAAAATGTTTAGGAAAATGTACCAAGGTGGTTCCACGAGGAAGCAAGCACCGAGGCTCGTGATACGTGAGCTGGACCTTGAACTACCAAGGGAAGCTCAAGTGCGACCTTGTGAATGGCCATCGGATGAATTCATGGTTCATGCAGGTTTCAAGGATGAATTTGATGCATATGTATGGAATGTTGATCTTGAGGACTTCGTATCAGATAAGTGTCCTCAGTACTGTCAACTCACTGATTCATTGGTGAAAAGGTTTAATTTTACATCTCGGCACAATACCCACACTATTTTATTAGATATTTATGATGAATCATATACCATGGACCTTGAAGATTTTACCACTGCATGCAAAATTCCATAGTAGGGCATTCATAGCGAGCCTCACAAAACTGAATACAATGTTTTCCTTGCTAGCATCACTCTAGGAGAAACTAGAAATATCACACAAGTCTCCATGGGGAGCATTCATTTTACTGCCATACATTATTTTTCTCTCTTCATAGGCAGATGCATTAATGGTAAACATGATCATAGCCACCTTTGTGCATCGGATCTTAGTGTCCTCAAGTGTGCAGTGTTGGGTGATACATCTCTGACGCATCTATAATTTATGAAGTATTCATGCCATGTTTACAACAATTTTATATGGTTTTGGTATGATTTGATTAGAACTAACCCAGACTGACGCTCTTTTTAGCAGAACTACCATGGCGTCGTTTTTTGTGCAGAAATAAAAGTTCACGGAATGGGCTGAAAATTTAAGATGCTTTTTACGGACCAAAAGAGAACCCCGAAGCACAAGAGTTGGACCAGAAGAGTCCCGAGGCGACGACAAGGTAGGGGGTGCGCCCTACCCCACGGGAGGGTGCTCCTACCTTGTCGCTGCCTCGTGGACTCCCTTGACGTGAGACCAACGCCAAAAATTCCTATAAATACCAAAAACCCCAGAAATAAACCTAGATGGGAGTTCCACCACCGCAAGCCTATGTAGCCATGAAAAATCAATCTAGGCCTTCTCCGGCACCCTGCTGGAGGGGGCCATCATCACCGGAGGCCATGGAGGAGGATCCTAGAGGGGGCCATCAGCACGATGGAGGCCAAGGACCAAAGGGAGAACCTCTCCCCATCTAGGGGGAGGCCATGGAGGAGGAAGCACAAGGGGGAGACCCTCTCCCCCTCTCTCTCGGTGGTGCCGGAGTGCCACTGGGGGAACCATCACCGCGGTGATCGTCTTCATCAACATCACCATCTTCATCACGTTCCTCATCTCTTTTCAGCGGTCCACTCTCTCGCACCCTACTGTAATCCCCTACTTGAACATGGTGCTTTATGCCACATATTATGTTCCAATGATGTGTTGCTCTCTATGATGTTTTGAGTAGATTTATTTTGTCTTTTGGGTTGATTGATGATACAGATTGGTTTGAGTTGTATGTTTTGTTTTGGTGCTGTCCTATGGTGCCTTTTGTGCCGCGCACATGTGAGGGATTCCCGCTGTAGGGTGCTGCAATACGTTCATGATTCGTTTATAGTGGGTTGCTTGAGTGACAGAAGCATAAACCCGAGTAAGGGGGTTGTTGCGTATGGGATAATGGGGAGTTGATACTTTAATGCTATGATTGGGTTTTACCTTAATGATCTTTAGTAGTTGTGGATGCTTGCTAGAGTTCCAATCTGAAAGTGCAACTAATCCCTAGGTGGTTTTGGTAATTATTAAGAACATATAGCTCATTGAACTAATATCCATTCAAGATAATCTTTTCAGAAAGTTCAATGATTGGCATGGCATTGACTAGAGATGTGGACCCCTCAAAATTCTAAGGACACACGTTGGCTCAAGCTCAAGACTCTACATTTTCATTTTAGTGATCCAAGATCACATTGAGTCCATAAGAAAAGCCAATACTATTAAAAGGGGATGAGGTATTGCTTAATTGCTTGCTAGCTCAAAATGCTTAGTGATATGCGCCAAAAGCCCTCAACCACTTTCTCATATCCACATATGTCCCAAACCAAAAGTCAAACTCAGCCCCACCGATTTGATCATCCGACGACATCGAGTTTGTTTGACATAGCCATAGCCAGAAACCCTAATCAGTTCGGTCTCACCGAGATGGGATTGCAAACTCTCTGTTTCCCTTCGTAACATTTCGGTCTAACCGAGATGAGCGATCGGTCCCACCGAGTTCGCAATGCAAACTCTCTGTTTCCTTTTCATAATGTTTCGGTCTCACCGAAATGAGCGATCGGTCCCACCGAGTTTGCCTGACCAACTCTCTGTTTGCCTATTACATAAATCGGTCTCACCGAGTTCATGTGATCGGTCTCACTGAGATTACGTTATGCCCTAACCCTAATGAAATCGGTCCCACTGAGTTGACATGTTGGTCCCACCGAAAAGCCCAATATTTACATTTCGAACTAAATCGGTCTGACCGAGTTTTAGTATCCGGTCCGACCGAGTTTGGTAAATTGTGTGTAAGGGTTAGATTTTGTCTGGAGGCTATATATACCCCACCACCCATCCTCCATTGGAGGAGAGAGCCATCAGAACGTGCCTACACTTCTAGCATTCATTTTTTGAGAGAGAACCACCTACTCATATGTTGAGACCAAGATATTCCAATCCAACCACAAGAATCTTGATCTCTAGCCTTCCCCAAGTTGCTTTCCACTCAAATCATCTTTCCACCATATCCAAATCTTGGTGAGAGAGTTGAGTGTTGGGGAGACTATCATTTGAAGCTCAAGAGCAAGGAGTTCGTCATCAACACACCATCTATTACCTTTTGGAGAGTGGTGTCTCCTAGATTGGTTAGGTGTCACTTGGGAGCCTCCGTCAAGATTGTGGAGTTGAACCAAGGAGTTTGTAAGGGCAAGGAGATCGCCTACTTTGTGAAGATCTACCCAAGTGAGGCAAGTCCTTCGTGCGTGATGGCCATGGTGGGATAGAGAAGGTTGCTTCTTCATGGACCATTCGTGGGTGGAGCCCTCCGTGGACTCGCGCAGCTGTTACCCTTCGTGGGTTGAAGTCTCCATCAACGTGGATGTACAATAGCACCTCCTATCGGAACCACGCCAAAAATCTCCGTGTCTACATTACATTTGCTCCCTCCAAACTCCTCCCCTTTACCTTCATATGCAATGATTTACATTCCGTTGTTATACTCTTATAATTGCATGTGTAGGTTGATTGCTCAACTTGTGATAAGTTCCTAAAATCTACCAAGACTTAAAATTGGGAAAAGGCTAGATTTTTATTTGGTCAAGTAGTCTAATCACCCCCCTCTAGACATACTTTTGATCCTACAAGTGGTATAAGAGCTTTGGTCTCCATTTTCCTTGATTTCCATAGCTTTGGTGACCATAGCCTTGGTTTCACAACCTAGGAGAGTATGGCGTCTAGCGAGGGAAATTACCACCACAGAGTTCCTTACTTTGATGGTACTAATTTTGCTAGTTGGAAGTATAAGATGAAAATGCATATTCTGGACATAACCTCGCCAATTGGGCTATTGTGTGTATTGGCTTGCAGGTGAATTCTTGGATGGGAGAGAACCAAATCGTGAAGCTACCGCGGAAGAATTGAAGATGCTGCAATACAATGCTTAAGCTTGTGATATCCTCTTCAACGGATTGTGCCCCGAAGAATTCAACAAAATCAGCCGTCTTGAGAATGCAAAGGAAATTTGGGATACTTTGATTGATATACACGAAGGTACCGACTCTGTCAAGGAATCCAAATTGGATGTGCTTCAAAGTCAACTTGACAAGTTCAAAATGAAGGATGGTGAAGGTGTCACTGAAATGTATTCTATGCTTGCTCTCATCACAAATGAGATTGCCGGCTTAGGAAGTGAAGAGATGACCGACAGATTCATCATCAAGAAGATCCTAAGAGCCTTGGGTGGAAAATATGACAGTATGTGCACATTGATCCAAATGATGCCCAATTACAAAGATCGCAAGCCAACAAAAGTCATTGGTAGAATTGTTGCTCATGAGATGTCACTCAAGGATAAAGAATAGTTTCACAACAAGTCTAGTGGTGCTTACAAAGCCTCATGTGACGCTCCTACATCATCAAGTGAGAAACAAGTATTCAATGAGGAATTGAGCCTAATGGTGAAGAACTTCAACAAGTTCTACAAGAGTAGAAGCAAAGAAAGAAGTTCCAAGTCAAGGTCCTACAATGATAAAAGATCATCTAGTCGTGAGCGTAATTGCTACAATTGTGGAACACCCGAATACTACTCCAATGAGTGTACGGCTCCCTACAAAAGAATAGAAGACTCACCTAAAAGGAGAAGTAGAAGAGAGGAATCACCTCCAAGAGAGAGAAGGAGTAGAGATGATCGTTATGAACGAAGAACCTCTCTCAGAAGCAAGGATTCTGGAAGGAAGGACAAGTCATCAAGGAGCTACACAAAACGAAGACATCAAGCTCATGTTGGTGAATGGGTATCAGGCTCCGACTTTGACTTCGACCACCACTCCGAGAGAAGTTATCACTCCGACTCTGAATATACTCAAGATGAAGGTGTTGCCGGTCTAGCATTTTTGTCAACCAACTCCTATGATATATTTGACTCACCAAATGAGGGAATTGGAAGATTCTTCATGGCTAAAGGCCCAAAGGTATCACACCCCGAGTATGTTGATTTCAATAGCGATGAAGATGATTTGCTAGGTGATGATGATTTACTTCTTGACAACTCTAGTGATGAAAACTATGTTGAACTTGCTATTAATCATGTTAATCAAGATAAAACAAATGACGATGATAAGAAGGAGATTGTAACATCCCAAAATTCTAAATTTTTGAATGTTAAATTAAATAATTAGTTTTGATTGTTTGTTTGATTGTTGTGTGACTGGTTGTGTGAAATTGAGTGAAATTTGAAACTTTTTGAAAGTTGAATGAGAGGGAATGAAATGACTTTCCCAAACTTTCACCTTGCATTTATGATATCCATGAATTCAAATTCATTCAAACACAAAACCCCAAAGTGAAGATGACATGACTTCTTCCATTTGAAATGAAAAGGGTTTTTGAAAAAAAAATTGGATTCCATTTGAAAATATTTCAAATCTAGAGACTTTATGCAACTCAATGATTTTCATGATAGAGGATAAAATGTCTTCTTCAAATTATATGAAATATGAGTTGGAAGTTTAAAAGAATCAAATTGGAAGTGGTTTGAAATTCAAATTCAAAACCACTTATGAGTTATTTTGGTTTTCATTCAAATTACTTTTGTCCAAAAATAAAACATATGGAAATTAGGGTAAAATGATTCCCTACAATATAAAAGTGGAGGAAAATGAATTTGAAATCATTTTGGTATTTAAAAAAATGATTTTATTGGTTTTTAATGCATTAGCAGCATTGTTTGACTTTTGTGAATTGTTGTGTATTTTATATGCCTCTAATAATATGTTCATGTTTTAGGATTATTTTTCCTGAACATTTTGATATATTATATGAGTATATTATATTTTTAGATTTGCTTAGTTTATTTTTGTTTTGTTCTCTGTTTAAAAGAAAAAGGGAAAAGGTCTTTTTAAAAGGCTAAAGCCCAGTCGTCCAGGCCACCTCTCTCTCTCTCCCCGCGGCTCAGGTGGCCCAGGTGCCGTGCCTGAAACCTCTTCGCACCGGCCGCCGATACCCTCGCTCTCCCATCTTACTCACTGACGCCGGGCCCCGCCATCTTCTTCCTCCTCATGCCAAGCCGCGGCCATGCCCGAGCTTGCACGCCTCCCCGGCCGATTTTCTCGCGAAGATATGCCTCGCCCGCAGCCCCTTGCCCACGAAAGACCCTCTATAAATACCGCTGCATCCCCCTCGTCCGATTTTTGGAAAAATATTGATCTCCCGAGGCCGTTTCGTCCTGATCCAATCTCACCGGAGACAGAACCTCCGCCGCCCGCCATTGTCGTCCTCCACTTCACCCTGATGCCCCCAAATCACCAAATCCACCACTCCCGTGATCCCCTCTTCAAACCGCGCCTCTTCGTTACCTCAGACGTCTCCCTAGACCACCGGAGCACCGCCCTCGAGCTCACCAGAGCCGCCGGAGCACCCGAGCTCCACCGTCCTCGTTCCATCTCGTCTTGTCGTCCCCGAGCTTCGCCGACACCTCCACAGGACATGTCGCACTGTTCCGCATCACCCCGACCCTGCGCCCACGCCGGAGGATCACTGGAGCAACCCCGCCGACGACGACCGAGCAGTCCTCGCCGTCGACCTCACCGTCGTTGCCCACTGTAAGCTGCCGGACTACCTCCTATGTCTGATCTGTAGGCGACGACTTAGATTAGATCTCTGGACGGTTAGGTTTATTCTTATTAGTCCGTTTTTTATTTACGGTTTTTACGGTTTAGAACTAGTCGGTTTAGCGTTCATTTTTTTCTCTCGTGCATTAGCGGTTTAGTTATTTTATGACCGAGCGTCATTTAGTTTAGATCGCCCACCTGTTTAGCCAATAGCAGTAGGCCACGTAGCACGAGCCTGTTTTGATTTTTATTTCGTTTCTGTTTCAAAAACAGAATAGTCATGTTTTTAGAAAATCTATATCTTTTAGGTTTTAAGTCCAAATTGAGTGATTCTTTTTTGCATTAGATTCAAAATTTGTTGAAGTTTCTGTTTGTACCATTGGATTTCAAATTTGAGTAGTTTAAAAATTGAATTTGATGAAATTTGTTCAAATCACTATTTTGGCCATATCCTGAGTTTTAAAATAGATTTTTGATTGATTCTTTTTGCTACTGTTTTGTTGTTGTTTTGTCTATCTAGTAGCATGAAGTGATTTATTTTTAGTTTAATTTAAATTAGGCTTATTGCGAAAATAGTACTGTTTTGCTTATGTAGTTGTTTTAGTCATATAATTAGTGTTTTTAATTATTTTTAGTTAATTCTTTTTGTAAACTTTTACATGTTGTCATATGTTTCTGTTAGACTACAATAGATAATTTTTTAGTTATTTATTAGTGTTTAACTTATGTTTTAGTATTTGTTTGTTTAGTTCATACTGATAGTTGATAAAAATAGTATTATTAGTTTTAAAGTAATTCTTTTTGGCACTTCAATATATGTTGTTATTGATTCTATATTTAGAAGTAAATTAGTTTCATAATTATTGTAGTATTTTTCATTATTGACTTAGTGTTTTGCTAGTTGTTATAGTTGTTCTGGTAGTTATAATAGATTTTATACTAGTTGTTTTTGCTAGTAAATGCTTTAGTAAATTACCTTCTGTTGTTTTATTATAATTATAATTTATTTGATGTATAAAAGTTGTTAGAGTAATTTAGTGTGTTATGAGAGTATTGACTGTCATTGTGTGAGTTGGTTTCTCCCTTGTTTTCTTGAAGTTTTCTTTGGAATTCTATTTGGTTTTCTTTGACTTCATTATTGTTTTCTTTATTGCATTTTGATTGCTATTTTGATTGATAGAATTGATTGCTAGAATTGTTACTTATGTGAATACAATGTTTGACTATATATATTTTCTGGGAGTGACGAATAGTTTATCAAAGTTTCCGAGAGCGTTATTATCTTTATCAACTTACCAGGCAAGTTCACTTTGACCATGTTTTTCATACCTATGTTTTATTTTCATGTAGTAGCACCCTTTCAATAATCACTCCAATAGTGATATTGATTTTTTTCTAGTTGAGTAGAATGCATGAGGTAGGAACCCATCTTCCTGTTATCAAGCTCGGGACGTTATATAGTTTTAATGCTACGCTATAGTAGACGGGTTTGGTTTGAGTGCACGAGGGTGGTGTGATGAAGGAGGACTCTACGTTAATGGCGACAACTTAATGATGGCATCGGCAAGAACTGCATCTTCAGGACTCCAAGACCACAAGATTTCGAGACTCGAGATAAGAATTCAATACACACTACTGGGTGAAGGACGGTTGACGGGCACCCTGGAGGAACCAGTGGATGGCCTGGATGCATGGAGAAGTGCCATGACATCTTGCGGAAAGCTTCACCCAGACTCAAAGAGACAAAAGAATACTTCATGCCCGGAAGCTTACCTGTGCAACCGCAAGTCACTATGGGCTCTGGCTTGGTTGACCTTAGTTGTGATTCTGGCTGGGACGGTGCTAGCAGATGTAGAACTACGGTAGGATTGGATGAGCACCAGACAGTGGTCTGGGGAACTCTTCGGAAGACCTTGTTTTAGTCGTCTTGTTCTCAAACACCCTGAAGTGCGAGGACGTAAAAAGAGGGATAGAATCTTGCGGGTAAAGTGTACAAACATCTACAGAGGGTTAAAACCTAATCGATTAGCCGTGTCCCCGGTTACGGACAACTTGAGCCTCTGGACTTGGATCTATCTCGGAACTCTCAACACCGGACTGATAACTTAATTGTGGACAACTTATGATGATTTGGGCTATGAGACATCGGTTGGCGGAACCATGTCATGATAGAAAACTCCATAGTACAGAATTCGGTTAATTCCTTTGATGTAGGGAAAATAAAACCAACTTTTATGCAAACAAAACTCAGATACAGAGCCACAAAGCCATATTGCATATAGTATAGTTTATCATTTGTTTTCTCTTATTGTGATCTTGCCGGTACATTCAATGTACTGATCTACACAGCCGCAATGTATCATGTTGCAGATATTTCTTCGACGAGTAAGAGTTACGATACAGGGTTACGGTCTGCAGTCAACTTGCCGATGGCGTTGATTGGACTCCACACCCGTTGATTGTTTTCGCTAAGACTTATAGGTATATATATCAGTTTTACATTAATTATACATGTGATTGCACTTTGATATATACATTGCTGTATTGTGTGTGCTAGCATACTGATTCAGGGATGGCACTGATACATAGAGGCTTGACCGTCTGAGGTCGGGTCGCTACAGAGATTGAGCGTCTAACTAAAGAACTAAACACTCTTAAGTTAGCACATGAAACTACCTTAGAAGATCATCGAGAACTTTTAAAGACTCATGAGAAACTACGCTTTGAAAAGCTCAACCTAGAGCAAGATCATGGGTTTTTAAAGGCCATCAATGATGATCTTCGTAAGAAAAGTTCTTCTTACATTGCCAAGCGTTTACTCTTGTCTACTTACATGCCACAAGTAAAATCTAGCAACAAGAGTAAGAAAGATTCTTCATCTAGTAGTAAAAATAATCATGCTAAATCCAATATTGTTGCTTCTAGTAGTCACTACAAAAAAAAGACACATCTGTGACATTTTGGGCTAAACGATTTTTTTTCTTGTCATGCTTATGACACTTCTATGACGATAATTGTGACAAAACCCGACATTATCATAGATGTGGTGGGCTCCTACTTCTATGACAAAAAATCATGACATAAAATGGGATTTTCGTCCTAGGTGGGATGGAGACGTAGCTGCATGACATTATTTGGGCCATCCATGAAGGAAAAAACCATGGTAGAAGCGAGGGCGAGGAAAATATTGGGGAGTTCCCGGTTACAGTGGGTGGTCGGGGCTGATGCACGGAAGTTTGCACGTTTCTCTTGTACACATACACATGTGTGTGCGAGGTGCTGCGCTCTAACTAAACTCGAGCGAGGCATTGGGCTCTAACTGAACCCAAGCGATTGCACTAGCTATGTTACTAAACCCCGATTGATCCCTTGCTGTTAACTAAACCTGAGTGATTCCTTCGCTACTGCTGCTAACTAAAGCTGGTCGATGTTGCCTCTTGATGAACAGTGAGCATTGTTGGGGGGGTGGATGAACAGTTCCCGGTGGGGTGGGGGTGGATGAACAGTACCCTATGGTAGTAGAGGTCATTGTTGTTGGATGAACAAGACCCTGATCGAGCCGGTTGGGGGTGGATGAACAAGACCCCGTGGGGGGCTGGATGAACAAGACCCCGTAGAGGGCTGGTTGAATAGTACCGGTGGAGGGCTGGATGAACAATAGCCCGTGGAGGGGTGGTTGAACAGGACCCCGTGGAGAGGGCTGGTTGAACAGTAGCCGGTGGAGGAGCGGTGGAGGCTGGATGAACAGGAGCCCGTGGATGAACAACCGCAGGTGGAGGCTGGAGGAGGTCGATGGTGGAGATGAGTAGTATCCCGCGGAGTCCCGTTTTGCGGTACGCCACACCCCTCCCGATGAACAGGACCCCCGTTTCGACCGTAGCGCTCCAACACAAGTCCGTTTCCTCCGTTTTGCGGTACACCACACCCCTCCCGATCAATAGGACCCCGTTTCGATCGTAGGAGGTCCAAGAGTTGTCCGTTTCCTCCGTTTTGCGGTACGCCAGACCCCTCCCGATGAACAAGATCCTGTTTTCAACCGTGGCTGGTCGAACACAAGGCCATTTCCTTTGTTCTGCGGTACGCCAGGCCTTGTTACGATCGACTGTTCCGTCCAAGCCGGTTGGCTCCCGATGAACACAATGACACAGTTTCTCCGTTCTGGCCCAGCCATGTACACGAGCACTGGCCGTACGTATGCGCGCGTAGGCGTTCGAGAACCCGCCCGTATGTACATACATGGCCGTATTTACTTTCTTGCACCCTGGTTGTACGTATGTGTACATGCTACATGCGCGCCTCTACTACGACACATGCGCGCCTATACTACGACACGTGCCCTTCCTCACACGGCCACGGTTCATCATTGCAGCCCGCAGACAGACCGATCGTATGTACGTACATGTTCGCGACCAAAATGACAACGCTACGTACTCTTTGACCAGGTGGGTCCCAACTGTCAGGCACTTCCTTGCATGTGAAGATGTAACTGGTGGGTCCCAGCAGTCAGGGGGGAAACATTTTTTTCATGAAATACGGTGGCCTGTCTGGTGGGTCCCTGCTGTTAGGTGGAGGAATCATTATTTTGCGCATAATAAGGAGGCACTTCCTTGCTGTGGCCGTGGACCCAGCTGTCAGCCTCTCCACGTATAGTACTCTTCCGATGGAAGTCGTTCGTTGACCACATTGACCACGCCACGCCGAGAGCACCAAGACAGTGGATGACGACGAGGCCTAGGAAGGGGACGACGCGGAGCCGGGGAAGACGCGACAGTGGATGCCCACGAGGAGAGGAGTACGAGGCTTCACTGGTTCGGCTTCAGTGTGAGGCTGTCGTCGCCGCATAATAACAGGGGGTGTGGGTGAGTAGTGGGATGACCTAGCCAGCGGTGGGAGTAGTAGGGGGCGGTGAGGCCTCCGCGGCAGCACAGCCGGCCACGGGAGCCAGGAGCAGGCGGCATGACCGGTGCTGGTTTGGGCGGCTGGAGCATGAAGACCAGAGGTTGAAGAAGCACTACAGCCGTTGGATGGACATCGTATGGTCACTGGAGCTAGAATCGTTCATATTGACTAAGTTGCAAATCCCTCCGTCCGCGTCAACTTAGTAGGCCCACAAGTCAGCCTCCCATATGGTGGGTCCCAGCTAGCAGGGGGAGTATTCATTTTTTGTGCGTAATAAGGAGGCACTTCCTTGCGTGCGAAGATATAGCTGGTGGGTCTGAGCTGTCAGCGAGGGCAACATTTTTTTTGCGAAATAGAGGGGCCCTTCCGGTGGGTCCTAGCTGTTAGGTGGAGCAATCATTATTTTGCATGTAATAAGGAGGCATTTCCTTGTGTGCGGTCATGGACCCTGCTGTCAGCCTCTCCACATACATTGCACTTCCAATGGATGTCATTTGTTGACCACATTGACCGCGCCGAGAGCACTAGGGCGGTGGACGATGGCGAGGCCTATGAAGGGAACGACACGGAGCCGGGGAAGACACTGCAGTGGCTGCCCACGCAGTGGGGAGTACGAGGGTTGACTGGTTCGGCTGCCGTCGCCGGAAAATAACAGGAGGTGTGGGTCAGTAGAGGGATAGCCAGGCCAGGGATGCGAGTATGGTGGGGCCGTGAGGCCTGCCCGGCAGCACAGGCGGCCATGGGAGCCGGGAGCAGGTGGTTCCACCGGCGCTGGTTTGGGCAGCTGGAGCAGGAAGATCAGAGACTAAAGAAGCACGATTGCCGTATTGACATCTAATGGTCACTGCTGCTAGAATCGTTTGTGGACTAAGTTGACAAAGCCTTTCGTACACGTCAACCTAGTAGACCCACAAGTCAGCCTCCAAATCTGTCCCAAACAGCATACAGCCCAAAATTTCTAGCTAGATTCAAATTAATTTAAGAACTAAACATACCTTAATTTAAATCCAATGAAATTTTACCCGCACAAAAACAATGAAATTTAAAATACCAAAATTGAAAAGAAAAAATATTTTGGAACTAATTGCATGTTTGTAGTATTTTTTCATTTTACAGCCCATATATTATTACTTATAGCCCATTTCTTATTACTTATAGCCCATTTTCTGGGCAAGCCCGAATGCATCCCTCCTCATCTTAAAAGATTTCTAGCCCAGCAGGGTGTAGAAAAGTAAGTAGGCCTACGTTGGTTATTATGCAAAAAAAGTAGGGCTAGCCATTTTCAGAAAGGAAAAAAACAAACTGGGCTGGTCATGTGGTAAACATATGAAATAAAAGCCTCGGCTAGATGGGCTACAGCTCCCGCACAACCCAGTTGATACCCTTCTCCATCCCAAAAAAACAAAATTACTGTGCGCACTGCTGGGTCCCTACTGTCGTCCTCACCATGTACAGTCATCTCCTTATTCCTCTTGGTTGTTGACCATGTTGACAACACCGGAGGGCGGCGCCGCGGCGAGCGAACCAAGGTGGAGGACGATGGTGAGGCCTCGGACGGGAAGGAATATGAGCCGGGGAAGATGCACAAAGTTTTAGGGTGTGATGTGGTGACGATGCATGCGCGGCAGCACAACCAGCCGTGGGAGGCGGGAGCAGGCGGTCCCGCCGGCGCTGGTTTGGCTTTGGCTGCTGGAGGAAGAAGAGACTGAAGAAACATGACGAACGTTGAATGTCAATCCAACGGTCAAGGTTGTCACAATCATTTATTGACTAAGCCGACACTAAGTAGCATACTTTTTAATATATAGGAAGAGAAGAAAAACTAGGCTCGTTCGCCTGATAACATTCCCGAAACTGCGCCGCAACTAAAACTATGAGGAAAATTCGTTTGGCTGTCGTCCTCCTCCGATGGAACGTCCGCCACATAAGTGACTAGCACCCTTGGTTTTCAACCAAGAGGTCTTGGGTTCGAGTCCCAGGAACTCTCAATTTTGTCCTGCTTCCTTCCTCGCAAAAAAGAAAGAAAATCAAAGACTTGAGAAGGCGTACAGAACAAGCTAGTGTAACAGTAAAGAGACATTGATAAGTTTTAGAAAAAAAGAGAGATGTGCTCCTGTAGCTGGCTCGAATCCAAACCTAGACTATGACTATATATGGTGCTATGCTACTCTGCAAGTAATGAAACTGACATATCCAACATTCACTTCTCCTCTTCTCTATTTACTCTGCCTAGCATCAGAAGCTCTGGCCGCAGCAACCATGTCCGCTGGTTGCTCGTCCACCTACTCTTTAGTAGGGAACAACCAGATACGCACCAACTTGCCACCCGTACCATTGCCTGTGGGTCTCATCACACCCCCGCCGGCACACACACCACTGCCGGTTGCTCATCGCAACCCGCTGCCATTGGTGTGGTGCCACTACTGCAAATCACGCAGAGTCACCCGTCGCGTCTCAACCACAATCCTCAACCCTGGCCGAGTCTTCTACAAATGCCCGAATCATGGGGTAATAATATGTTTAAGTGTTGTTCTGCTGCTTTCAGTTGCTGATTTTTTTAATAGTTTGGTTGATGATCTTCCAATTTGACTCGTGCATAAAAGGGAAGATTCATGTGATTTGTATTTCTGGGAAGTTGCTGATGTGGGGGAATGCAACTACACTGATTATTTGGTTAGCCGAGGAATCCCAATACCAGCAGGTTGGGGTGTTGGACAAGTAACTGAAGGAACAATAGAAGAGGAATATGCAGAGAAGAAGGTTAAAGATGCAGTTCCTCTGGTCATGGCCAAGCAACAGCTGTTGAACGACCTTGACAGCAATGAGGAGATTAAAGAGCCTGTGAAGATAATGGGCAAAATCGATGTGCTCTATAGGATGATTGTCTCTTTATTTGCAGTGTATGTAGCACTCGTGATGTATTTAGTGGCTATGACATGAACACTTTGCTGAAAATAGTAATGAATGAAACCTGTGTAGCAGGCGGGCCGTAGTGTTGTGAACATCTAATGATTTCTATTAACGTAAATCGGGGGGTATCCCCTTTTGCTCATAAATAAATAAATAGTAGAGGCCCTTTTGGTAATAAATAAATAAATTAGCAGAGGTCCTGTCGGGTCAGCTTTGTTCTCATTCGAAGACGTCTAGCAAATTGCAATCCAACATCAAACTATGTCATCAAATTCAAGTTTCACAGCCAAATATGAGTACAACTAAACAACAATGTCATCATGTTTTAGTCGTCATACGATCACCAAACACAAATCAACATACATAAAAAGTGATATTCTCACAACAAATACTAAACAACAAGTTCATCAAGTTTCTATTGTCATAGCAAACACAATTTCACATAGTAGGTAAAAAACGTCTTCTGACAGGTAAATACGACAAAAGTAATCTAATCATTGCCCGCAGCTGCAGCGTCAACATCTTCGCCATGTGTATCAGTCTGAACCGTAATTCCCCAAAGTGTCATCTTCTTCTTCATCCTCAATGTCCTCGAACATTGGATTCTTCTTGATTAACTCTTGTATGTCCACAGGATGACATGCATTCTTTTCGCCAGCGTCATTGACGTGATGGTTCTCAAAGATATTAGGAACATCTGTGGAATCTTGTACATCAGGAGTAGTGTAAGAATCATCTTGTTATGCAACTTAATTAAACAAATTCCTCTGCTCAAACCTTTGCAATACTCTCCATTCATCGCTACGTGCAAATGTGTTTTCCAAGAAAAATATCTATGTCGCTTGATTTGCCAAAATAAAAGGCTCGTTGGTCTGGTACGCTGCCTTGACATTGATGGATTTGAAATAATCATCAACTCTAGGTTTTGCAATCCTGGAAAATAGGTTATACTAACGACAACACAACAGAACCACACACCGATGATCCTCGAAACTAGAGATATACTACAACTGAACAATGTCCATTATGTTAGAATACATTTCAATTGTCTATCTGCCATACGTATCTGTGCTCATGATGGCACTGTTTTGTGTCTTCCTACCTTCATCGCGTGCAAGGGTGTTGTAGCGCACATCTCCAACAACGCAAGATTCATAATGTCTTACCCGAGTATCAGGACCCATTGCTAGTGCGTAAAGGGCATCATCAACTACCTGCCCATCCTCCCGCATCTTCCTAACCTATTGTTAGAAAATAGGCAAGCTGATCATCTTATATACTCAATATATTAAAAAATTGACAGTGCAATTCAAAAGCTTACATGGCTCTTGAACCATTTCACAAATCCTGCCGTAACCACTTTGTCAATGTTTCCTGAATTTTGCGGCAGTAACTCCTTTTTGTAGATGCTGCTGTAGTGACCAGACCTCAAACAGTCTGATCTCTGTGCTCCGGTGTCATCCCTAGATCAGCAATGCTGACACCACACAATACTTGGAGGATTTATAGTAGAGTAGCAATCACACACTTATTACATCGAGTGTCTCAAAAGAGAACTTATTACAATAAATATGGATTTAGGCCATCTAATAACGATAACAGCGGAAGGCTTGGAAGATAAGTGAGTCCATCAACTCCAACGGCATCACTGAGTATAGAACCACGACCTAAAACTCCTTAATCGTTGTCTGAAAAGTCTGCAACATTAACGTTGCAGCCCGAAACGGGTCAGCACATGGAATATGCTGGCAATGTAACACATAGAGAGTAATGGAATGAAATAGCTATACTATATGCATATTTGGCTGGTGGAAAGCTCTATGGTTACAGTTTTGCGTAAAGCCAATTTTTCCCTACTGCAAAGGAATAAATTTGTTTAACTATCAAGGTAGTTGTTAAACATTGAGAATGGTTGACAGCATTCTCAATCCCAATTAAACATCATCATTAATCAAACCCAACAAAATTAATTTAGAGTAACATGTTGAGATTCACATGATAATCCAGGTACTAGATACTCAAGATGTCCATAACCGGGGACACGGCTAATCATGATTAGTTTATTACACTCTGTAGAGGTTTGCGCACTTTTCCCCACAAGACTCGATCGCCTCCGTTTGGTTTCTCGCACTACACGGTGTTTGAGAAGACGGATGACCGAGACATAGTCTTTCAGAAGTGCTAGCACCTTACGACCGGGTAGACCGTACCACCTACATCCCCTACATCTACTAGTCTACCACTGTAAGAGTTTGCACGACTTAGTCAACTATGCTAGAGCCCATAATAGCTTGTGGCTGCACACGGAAGTTTCTAGTATGAATAGTCTCATGATCCCTTTGAGCCTGGGTGGCGGTCCAAAAGAAAATAGGCAAGTCCTGGAATACCCAGGTGCCTCAATCCACCCAGATGTGTGTTTAAGTTGCCACCTTAGATAAACCATTAATTAACAAACTCACATCTGTCATGGATATCACTCACCCAATCCACGTCTACTAGCATAGCATGGCATAATAAGCAAACGTAGAAGTAACTTCCAAAGGTTTGATAATAAACAGGTAATAGGTACTACCTCAACTACTTCTCATCCCACAATTTAATTAGATCCTAATCATGCAATGTTTGAGGATTGATCTAATGCAATAAAATTGGGTAGTAGAAAAGGTATGATCAAAGTGTTACTTGCCTTGCTGATGATCCGGGAAACCTAGAGATTCGAAGTAACAGGCGGCGCACTCCGGGTATTCTATCGCAGACAAACAAACAAGCATACAATAAGTACTCATCTAATGCATTGGTAAAAGTCAAATAAGAGATCTAACCAGAAGGTTCAACTTAAGAACTTCGGTTGGCAAAAAGAATCAAATCGACGAAGCAACAAAAGTCAAACGGCAAAAGAAAACAACTTTGTTCTAGTAATATGGATCTAGGGCAAATTTTACAGTAGCAAAAACTTGTTTAAGTCGGTTAAACGGTTAGAGGGTTTCGATACGAAACTCCAGGCGCTTGAATCGCCTGATTCCAATAAACGAGCGAAAAGTTATACTAAAACGAAAATCGGATCAGAAATCGCGATTAGAAAAATCACATATTTAATCCGAGAATAAGAAAAACGACGAACGCTCGCTAAATTAAATAAACCGGAAAAACCGATCTATTTAAAAAACGAAACTAAAAAAACCGACGAAAAACCGAATGATTTAAAAAAAAACGGCAGCACGGATTTCAAAGCGCGGCGAACCTCGGGCGGCGTGCGGCGGCGGCGGGAGCTGGCGGCAACGGCGGCGGGACTGGTGCTGGGGCGGCTTAGGGTTTTGGCTGGGCCTCCTCCCCCGGCTTATATAGCCTAGTCGGGCCAGAGTTCTAGTCGGACACGGCCCGTTAGGTCAGTTCGTTTTTTTAAATAAGCACGCGCAGAAGAAAAATAAAAAGAAATACTAAACTGTCTCCAAAAATCCTGAAATAAATTTTCCCGGGCTTCTAAAATCAAGCCGCACAAGGTGAACATTTATTTGGGGCCTAAATGCAATTTTGAAAAACGCACATTTTTCCTAAATTCAAATAAAATAACGAAAAACTCTGAAATAAAATCTTATTTGATTTTTTTGTTAAATCCTCAATATTTCTTTATTTTGGGAAAGTCATTTTATTCCCTCTCTCATATTTTTGTAATAGAAATAATTGATGATAAAATAAATAAAATCAAATGATCCTATTCTCAAAATTTGAGAAAACTCAAATATAAAAATAATGAAAGCCCCAACTCTCTCCGTGGGTCCTTGAGTTGCGTAGAAATTTCTAGGATCAACCAAAATGCAAAATAAAATATGATATGCAATTATGATCTAATGTATAACATTCCAAATTGAAAATTTGGGATGTTACAAACCTGCCCCCTTAAGATGAATCTCGCCCTCGAGATTCGGGTTGGCTAGAAAATAGGTGAGGGTGGTCCTTGAGCAAATCTTCCTCTCGTTCCCAGGTGGCTTCTGTTGGGTTTCGTAGTAATTTCAAAAAAATTCCTACGCACACGCAAGATCATGTGATGCATAGCAAAGAGAGGGGAGAGTGTTGTCTACGTACCCAACGCAGACCGACTGCGGAAGCACTGACACGACGTAGAGGAAGTAGTTGTGCGTCTTCACGATCCAACCGATCAAGCACCGAAACTACGGCATCTCCGAGTTCGAGCACACGTTCATCTCGATGACGATCCCCGGACTCCGATCCAGCAAAGTGTCGGGGAAGAGTTCCGTCGGCACGACGACGTGGTGACGATCTTGATGAACTACAGCAGCAGGGCTTCGCCTAAACTCCGCTACAGTATTATCGAGGAATATGGTGGCTGGGGCACCGCACACGGCTAAGGAATAGATCACGTGGATCAACTTGTGTGTTTCTGGGGTGCCTCTACCTCAGTATATAAAGGAGCCAAGGGGGAGGGGGCGCCGGCCAGGAGGAGGGCGCAGGAGGAGTCCTACTCCTTAGGACTCCCCCCCCCAATCCTAGTTGGACTAGGATTCCCCGAGGGGGAAAGAGGGAGAGGGGGGCCGGCCACCTCTCCTAGTCCAAATAGGACTAGGGGCAGGGGGAGGCGCGCATCCACCTTGGGCTGCCCCTTTCTCCTTTCCACTAAAGCCCATTAAGGCCCATATGGCTCCCGGGGGGTTCCGGTAACCTCCCGGTACTCCAGTAAAATCCCGATTTCACCCGGAACAATTCCGATATCCAAACATAGGCTTCCAATATATCAATCTTTACGTCTCGACCATTTCGAGACTCCTCGTCATGTCCGTGATCACATCCGGGACTCCAAACAACCTTCGGTACATCAAAATGCATAAACTCATAATATAACTGTCATCGTAACCTTAAGCGTGCGGACCCTACGGGTTCGAGAACAATGTAGACATGACCGAGACACGTCTCCGGTCAATAACCAATAGCGGGACCTGGATGCCCATATTGGCTCCTACATATTCTACGAAGATCTTTTATCGGTCAGACCGCATAACAACATACGTTGTTCCCTTTGTCATCGGTATGTTACTTGCCCGAGATCCGATCGTCGGTATCCAATACCTAGTTCAATCTCGTTACCGGCAAGTCTCTTTACTCATTCCATAATACATCATCTCACAACTAACATATTAGTTGTAATGCTTGCAAGGCTTATGTGATGTGCATTACCGAGAGGGCCCAGAGATACCTCTCCGACAATTGAAGTGACAAATCCTAATCTCGAAATACGCCAACCCAACATGTACCTTTGGATACACCTGTAATGCTCCTTTATAATCACCCAGTTACATTGTGACGTTTGGTAGCACCCAAAGTGTTCCTCCGGCAAACGGGAGTTGCATAATCTCATAGTTATAGGAACATGTATAAGTCATGAAGAAAGCAATAGCAACATACTAAACGATCGGGTGCTAAGCTAATGGAATGGGTCATGTCAATCAGATCATTCAACTAATGATGTGACCTCGTTAATCAAATAACAACTCATTGTTCATGGTCAGGAAACATAACCATCTTTGATTAATGATCTAGTCAAGTAGAGGCATACTAGTGACACTTTGTTTGTCTATGTATTCACACATGTATTATGTTTCCGGTTAATACAATTCTAGCATGAATAATAAACATTATCATGATTATAAGGAAATAAATAATAACTTTATTATTGCCTCTAGGGCATATTTCCTTCAGTCTCCCACTTGCACTAGAGTCAATAATCTAGATTACACTGTAATGATTCTAACACCCATGGAGCCTTGGTGCTGATCATGTTTTGCTCGTGGAAGAGGCTTAGTCAACGGGTCTGCAACATTCAGATCCGTATGTATCTTGCAAATCTCTATGTCTCCCACCTGGACTAGATCCCGGATGGAGTTGAAGCGTCTCTTGATGTGTTTGGTCCTTTTGTGAAATCTGGATTCCTTTGCCAAGGCAATTGCACCAGTATTGTCACAAAAGATTTTCATTGGACCCGATGCACTAGGTATGACACCTAGATCGGATATGAACTCCTTCATCCAGACTCCTTCGTTCGCTGCTTCCGAAGCAGCTATGTACTCCGCTTCACATGTAGATCCCGCTACGACGCTTTGTTTAGAACTGCACCAACTGACAGCTCCACCGTTTAATGTAAACACGTATCCGGTTTGCGATTTAGAATCGTCCGGATCAGTGTCAAAGCTTGCATCAACGTAACCTTTTACGGTGAGCTCTTTGTCACCTCCATATACGAGAAACATATCCTTAGTCCTTTTCAGGTATTTCAGGATGTTCTTGACCGCTGTCCAGTGATCCACTCCTGGATTACTTTGGTACCTCCCTGCCAAACTTACAGCAAGGCACACATCAGGTCTGGTACACAGCATTGCATACATGATAGAGCCTATGGCTGAAGCATAGGGAACATCTTTCATTTTCTCTCTATCTTCTGCAGTGGTCGGGCATTGAGTCTTACTCAACTTCACACCTTGTAACACAGGCAAGAACCCTTTCTTTGCTTGATCCATTTTGAACTTCTTCAAAACTTTGTCAAGGTATGTGCTTTGTGAAAGTCCAATTAAGCGTCTTGATCTATCTCTATAGATCTTAATGCCTAATATGTAAGCAGCTTCACCGAGGTCTTTCATTGAAAAACTCTTATTCAAGTATCCCTTTATGCTATCCAGAAATTCTATATCATTTCCAATTAGTAATATGTCATCCACATATAATATCAGAAATGCTACAGAGCTCCCACTCACTTTCTTGTAAATACAGGCTTCTCCGAAAGTCTGTATAAAACCAAATGCTTTGATCACACTATCAAAGCGTTTATTCCAACTCCGAGAGGCTTGCACCAGTCCATAAATGGATCGCTGGAGCTTGCACACTTTGTTAGCTCCCTTTGGATCGACAAAACCTTCCGGTTGCATCATATACAACTCTTCTTCCAGAAATCCATTCAGGAATGCAGTTTTGACATCCATCTGCCAAATTTCATAATCATAAAATGCGGCAATCGCTAACATGATTCGGACAGACTTAAGCATCGCTACAGGTGAGAAAGTCTCATCGTAGTCAACCCCTTGAACTTGTCGAAAACCTTTCGCGACAAGTCGAGCTTTGTAGACAGTAACATTACCATCAGCGTCAGTCTTCTTCTTGAAGATCCATTTATTCTCAATTGCTTGCCGATCATCGGGCAAGTCAACCAAAGTCCATACTTTGTTCTCATACATGGATCCCATCTCAGATTTCATGGCTTCAAGCCACTTTGCGGAATCTGGGCTCACCATCGCTTCTTCATAGTTTGTAGGTTCATCATGATCTAGTAGCATGACTTCCAGAACAGGATTACCGTACCACTCTGGTGCGGATCTTACTCTGGTTGATCTACGAGGTTCAGTAGTATCTTGATCTGAAGTTTCATGATCATTATCATTAGCTTCCTCACTAACTGGTGTAGGTGTCACTGAAACAGTTTTCTGTGATGTACTACTTTCCAGTAAGGGAGCAGGTACAGTTACCTCGTCAAGTTCTACTTTCCTCCCACTCACTTCTTTCGAGAGAAACTCCTTCTCTAGAAAGGATCCATTCTTAGCAACGAATGTCTTGCCTTCGGATCTGTGATAGAAGGTGTACCCAACAGTCTCCTTTGGGTATCCTATGAAGACACATTTCTCCGATTTGGGTTCGAGCTTATCAGGTTGAAGCTTTTTCACATAAGCATCGCAGCCCCAAACTTTAAGAAACGACAACTTTGGTTTCTTGCCAAACCATAGTTCATAAGGTGTCGTCTCAACGGATTTTGATGGTGCCCTATTTAACGTGAATGCGGCCGTCTCTAAAGCATAACCCCAAAACGATAGCGGTAAATCTGTAAGAGACATCATAGATCGCACCATATCTAGTAAAGTACGATTACGACGTTCGGACACACCATTACGCTGTGGTGTTCCGGGTGGCGTGAGTTGCGAAACTATTCCACAGTTTTTCAAATGTACACCAAACTCGTAACTCAAATATTCTCCTCCACGATCAGATCGTAGAAACTTTATTTTCTTGTTACGATGATTTTCAACTTCACTCTGAAATTCTTTGAACTTTTCAAATGTTTCAGACTTATGTTTCATTAAGTAGATATACCCATATCTGCTTAAATCATCTGTGAAGGTGAGAAAATAACGATATCCGCCACGAGCCTCAATATTCATCGGACCACATACATCGGTATGTATGATTTCCAACAAATCTGTTGCTCTCTCCATAGTACCGGAGAACGGTGTTTTAGTCATCTTGCCCATGAGGCACGGTTCGCAAGTACCAAGTGATTCATAATCAAGTGGTTCCAAAAGTCCATCAGTATGGAGTTTCTTCATGCGCTTTACACCGATATGACCTAAACGACAGTGCCACAAATAAGTTGCACTTTCATTATCAACTCTGCATCTTTTGGCTTCAACATTATGAATATGTGTATTACTACTATCGAGATTCAATAAGAATAGACCACTCTTCAAGGGTGCATGACCATAAAAGATATTACTCATATAAATAGAACAACCATTATTCTCTGATTTAAATGAATAACCGTCTCGCATCAAACAAGATCCAGATATAATGTTCATGCTCAACGCTGGCACCAAATAACAATTATTTAGGTCTAATATTAATCCCGAAGGTAGATGTAGAGGTAGCGTGCCGACCGCGATCACATCGACTTTGGAACCGTTTCCCACGCGCATCGTCACCTCGTCCTTTGCCAGTGTCCGCTTATTCCGTAGTCCCTGTTTCGAGTTGCAAATATTAGCAACAGAACCAGTATCAAATACCCAGGTGCTACTGCGAGCTCTAGTAAGGTACACATCAATAACATGTATATCACATATACCTTTGTTCACCTTGCCATCCTTCTTATCCGCCAAATACTTGGGGCAGTTCCGCTTCCAGTGACCAGTCTGCTTGCAGTAGAAGCACTCAGTTTCAGGCTTAGGTCCAGACTTGGGTTTCTTCTCTTGAGCAGCAACTTGCTTGCCGTTCTTCTTGAAGTTCCCCTTCTTCTTCCCTTTGCCCTTTTTCTTGAAACTAGTGGTCTTGTTAACCATCAACACTTGATGCTCCTTCTTGATTTCTACCTCCGCAGCTTTCAGCATTGCGAAGAGCTCGGGAATAGTCTTGTTCATCCCTTGCATATTATAGTTCATCATGAAGCTCTTGTAGCTTGGTGGCAGTGATTGGAGAATTCTGTCAATGACGCAATCATCCGGAAGATTAACTCCCAATTGAATCAAGTGATTATTATACCCAGACATTTTGAGTATATGCTCACTGACAGAACTGTTCTCCTCCATCTTGCAGCTATAGAACTTATTGGAGACTTCATATCTCTCAATCCGGGCATTTGCTTGAAATATTAACTTCAACTCCTGGAACATCTCATATGCTCCATGACGTTCAAAACGTCGTTGAAGTCCCGATTCTAAGCCGTAAAGCATGGCACACTGAACTATCGAGTAGTCATCAGCTTTGCTCTGCCAGACGTTCATAACATCTGGTGTTGCTCCAGCAGCAGGCCTGGCACCCAGCGGTGCTTCCAGGACGTAATTCTTCTGAGCAGCAATGAGGATAATCCTCAAGTTACGGACCCAGTCCGTATAATTGCTACCATCATCTTTCAACTTTGCTTTCTCAAGGAACGCATTAAAATTCAACGGAACAACAGCACGAGCCATCTATCTACAATCAACATAAACAAGCAAGATACTATCAGGTACTAAGTTCATGATAAGTTTAAGTTCAATTAATCAAATTACTTAAGAACTCCCACTTAGATAGACATCCCTCTAATCTTCTAAGTGATTACGTGATCCAAATCAACTAAACCATAACCGATCATCACGTGAGATGGAGTAGTTTTCAATGGTGAACATCGTTATGTTGATCATATCTACTATATGATTCACGCTCGACCTTTCGGTCTCCGTGTTCCGAGGCCATATCTGCATATGCTAGGCTCGTCAAGTTTAACCTGAGTATTCTGCGTGTGCAAAACTGGCTTGCACCCGTTGTAGATGGACGTAGAGCTTATCACACCCGATCATCACGTGGTGTCTGGGCACGACGAACTTTGGCAACGGTGCATACTCAGGGAGAACACTTCTTGATAATTTAGTGAGAGATCATCTTATAATGCTACCGTCAATCAAAGCAAGATAAGATGCATAAAAAGATAAACATCACATGCAATCAATATAAGTGATATGATATGGCCATCATCATCTTGTGCTTGTGATCTCCATCTCCGAAGCACCGTCATGATCACCATCGTCACCGGCGCGACACCTTGATCTCCATCGTAGCATCGTTGTCGTCTCGCCAATCTTATGCTTCCACGACTATCACTACCGTTTAGTAATAAAGTAAAGCATTACATCGCGATTGCATTGCATACAATAAAGCGACAACCATATGGCTCCTGCCAGTTGCCGATAACTCGGTTACAAAACATGATCATCTCATACAATAAAATTCAGCATCATGCCTTGACCATATCACATCACAACATGCCCTGCAAAAACAAGTTAGACGTCCTCTACTTTGTTGTTGCAAGTTTTACGTGGCTGCTACGGGCTTAAGCAAGAACCAATCTCACCTACGCATCAAAACCACAACGATAGTTTGTCAAATAGACTCCGTTTTAACCTTCGCAAGGACCGGGCGTAGCCACACTTGGTTCAACTAAAGTTGGAGAGACAGTCGCCCGCAAGCCACCTATGTGCAAAGCACGTCGGGGGAACCGGTCTCGCGTAAGCGTACGCGTAATGTTGGTCCGGGTCTTCTCGTCCAACAATGCCGCCGAACCAAAGTATGACATGCTGGTAGGCAGTATGACTTATATCGCCCACAACTCACTTGTGTTCTACTCGTGCATATAACATCAACATAATAACCTAGGCTCGGATGCCACTGTTGGGTTTCGTAGTAATTTCAAAAAATTCCTACGCACACGCAAGATCATGTGATGCATAGCAACGAGAGGGGAGAGTATTGTCTACGTACCCAACGCAGACCGACTGCGGAAGCGCTGACACGACGTAGAGGAAGTAGTCGTACGTCTTCACGATCCAACCGATCAAGCACCGAAACTACGGCACCTCCGAGTTCGAGCACACGTTTAGCTCGATGATGATCCCCGGACTCTGATCCAGCAAAGTGTCGGGGAAGAGTTCCGTCAGCACGACGGCGTGGTGACGATCTTGATGTACTACAGCAGCAGGGCTTCGCCTAAACTCCGCTACAGTATTATCGAGGAATATGGTGGCTGGGGGCACCGCACACGGCTAAGGAATAGATCACGTGGATCAACTTGTGTGTTTCTGGGGTGCCTCTGCCTCAGTATATAAAGGAGCCAAGGGGGAGGGGGGCGCCGGCCAGGAGGAGGGCGCAGGAGGAGTCCTACTCCTTCCGGGAGTAGGACTCCCCCCCAATCCTAGTTGGACTAGGATTCCCCAAGGGGGAAAGAGGGAGAGGGGGGCCGGCCACCTCTCCTAGTCCTAATAGGACTAGGGGAGGGGGAGGCGCGCAGCCACCTTGGGCTGCCCCTTTCTCCTTTCCACTAAAGCCCATTAAGGCCCATATGGCTCCCGGGGGGTTCCGGTAACCTCCCGGTACTCCGGTAAAATCCCGATTTCACCCGGAACAATTCCGATATCCAAACATAGGCTTCCAATATATCAATCTTTACGTCTCAACCATTTCGAGACTCCTCGTCATGTCCGTGATCACATCCGGGACTCCGAACAACCTTCGGTACATCAAAATGCATAAACTCATAATATAACTGTCATCGTAACCTTAAGCGTGCGGACCCTACGGGTTCGAGAACAATGTAGACATGACCGAGACACGTCTCCGGTCAATAACCAATAGCGGGACCTGGATGCCCATATTGGCTCCTACATATTCTACGAAGATCTTTATCGGTCAGACCGCATAACAACATACGTTGTTCCCTTTGTCATCGGTATGTTACTTGCCCGAGATTCGATCGTCGGTATCCAATACCTAGTTCAATCTCGTTACCGGCAAGTCTCTTTACTCGTTCCGTAATACATCATCTCACAACTAACATATTAGTTGTAATGCTTGCAAGGCTTATGTGATGTGCATTACCGAGAGGGCCCAGAGATACCTCTCCGACAATCGAGTGACAAATCCTAATCTCGAAATACGCCAACCCAACATGTACCTTTGGAGACACCTGTAATGCTCCTTTATAATCACCCAGTTACGTTGTGACGTTTGGTAGCACCCAAAGTGTTCCTCCGGCAAACGGGAGTTGCATAATCTCATAGTTATAGGAACATGTATAAGTCATGAAGAAAGCAATAGCAACATACTAAACGATCAGGTGCTAAGCTAATGGAATGGGTCATGTCAATCAGATCATTCAACTAATGATGTGACCTCGTTAATCAAATAACAACTCATTGTTCATGGTCAGGAAACATAACCATCTTTGATTAACGAGCTAGTCAAGTAGAGGCATACTAGTGACACTTTGTTTGTCTATGTATTCACACATGTATTATGTTTCCGGTTAATACAATTCTAGCATGAATAATAAACATTTATCATGATTATAAGGAAATAAATAATAACTTTATTATTGCCTCTAGGGCATATTTCCTTCAGCTTCATCCTCCGTGTGGTGGCTCCACTGAACTTTGCAAAACTTGATAACCTTGCTACGAGTGACTCGACTGGCAAACTCGAGGATCTTAATTGGTTTCTCCTCATAGGTCAAATCGTTATCCAACTGAATTGTTTCCAATGGCACTGTGTCTCTCAAGGGTATGTCAGCCATCTCCACGTGGCACTTCTTTAACTGAGAAACGTGGAACACATCATGAACTCCTGACAATCCTTTGGGCAATTCCAACTTGTAGGCCACTTCTCCCATACGCTCCAAAACTCGATATGGTCCTACAAATCGTGGCGCTAACTTTCCTTTAACTCCAAAACGCTTTGTTCCTCGAAGTGGTGATACTCGAAGATAAGCTCTATCTCCAACTTCGTAAACTGTCTCCTTGCGTTTAGAATCTGCATAACTCTTCTGTCTGGACTGGGCTATCTTGAGCCTATCGCGAATCAACTTCACCTTCTGTTCAGACTCTTTAATCAAGTCGGGTCCAAACAACTGGCGGTCTCCAACTTCGTCCCATGACAACGGTGCCCTACACCTCTTTCCGTACAAGGCTTCAAAAGGGGCCATCTTTAAACTAGATTGATAGCTGTTGTTGTAAGAAAATTCTGCATATGGCAAATTGTCGTCCCAACTAGATCCATAATCTAGCGCACAAGCTCTCAGCATATCCTCCAAAATCTGATTGACTCTCTTGGTCTGTCCATCTGTCTGTGGATGAAAAGTTGTACTGAATTCTAGCCTGGTTCCCAAAGTTTCGTGCAACTGCTTCCAGAACTTTGAGGTAAACTGGGTTCCTCTATCTGATACGATACTCCTCGAAACTCCATGCAGACATACGATCCTGGTCATGTATATCTTTGCCAACTTTGCACTAGTGTAAGTGGTCTTTACCGGGATGAAATGAGCTACCTTCGTCAATCGATCAACTACAACCCAAATCGAGTCATAGCCTGAACGAGTCTTGGGCAGTCCCGTGATAAAATGCATGCCTAACTTATCCCACTTCCATTTGGGTAACGGCAATGGTTGTAGCAATCCTATTGGCTTCTGATGCTCTACCTTTACTCTCTGACACACATCACAAACTGCTACATACTCCGCAATATCCTTCTTCATTCCGATGCACCAGAAAATGTCTTTCAAATCCAAATACATCTTGGTATTTCCTGGGTAAATCGAATATGGTGAATTGTGTGCCTCTTGCAGAATCAACTTCTTAATCTCTGGGTCATTGGGCACGTAGACACGGTCTTCAAACCATAGGGTCTCGTGCTCATCCTCACAAAATCCCTTAGACTTTCCTTTGCTAAGTTTCTCCTTAATAGAAGCAATCTCCTTGTCATTCCTTTGAGCTTCACTGACTTTATCCATCAATGTAGACTGAATCTCTAATGCTGCTACATAGCCTCTCGGAACTATTTCCAAACATAGTTCACGAAGATTTTCTGCTAACTCCCTTGGTAAATCTCCCATCATTAGGGTGTTGACATGGCTCTTACGGCTTAACGCGTCGGCTACTACATTAGCCTTTCCGGGATGATAATGCAATTTCATATCGCAATCCTTGATGAGCTCCAGCCATCTCCTTTGTCTGAGGTTCAACTCCTTCTGTGTGAAAATATACTTCAAACTCTTGTGATCGGTGTACACCTCGCAATGGTTTCGAATGAGAAAATGTCTCCAAGTTTTCAGTGCATGTACTACAGCTGCTAACTCCAAATCATGCGTAGAATAATTCAACTCATGAGGTTTCAGTTGTCTTGGGGCATAGGAAACAACTCTCCCTTCCTACATAAGCACTGCTCCAAGTCCTCAACATGAAGCGTCGCAATACACCTCATAATCCTTGGTCTGGTCTGGCAGAATCATAACTGGTGAAGTAACCAGACATTTCTTCAACTCCTGGAAACTAGCCTCACATTCCTCCGTCCATATGAACTTGGTATCTTTCTTCAACAACTCAGTCATAGGCTTCGCAATCTTTAAGAAATTCTCAATAAATCTCCGGTAGTATCCTGCAAGTCCAAGAAAATTCCGGATCTCTCCCACGGTGGTTGGTGCTTCCCACTTGGTCACGGTATCAACTTTAGTGGGATCAACTGCTATACCTTCTCCAGATATAACGTGTCCGAGGAATCCTACTTCCTTCAACCAAAACTCACATTTGCTAAACTTGGCATACAACTGATGTTCTCTGAGCTTTCCAAGAACCAAACGCAAATGCTCCTTATGCTCCTCTTCATTCTTTGAGTAAACCAGGATATCATCAATGAACACTACGACGAACTTATCCAAAAACTCCATAAATACTTTGTTCATCATGTTCATAAAATATGCGGGTGCGTTAGTCAGACCAAATGACATAACGGTATACTCATATAGCCCATACCTGGTGGTAAAAGCCGTCTTGGGTATATCCTGTTCCCGAATCTTCAACTGGTGGTATCCTGATCGCAGATCGATCTTGGAAAATACCTTAGCTCCTTGCAATCGATCAAACAGATCATTGATCATCGGTAGTGGGTACTTGTTCTTGATTGTTACTTCATTCAATCCTCGATAATCGACAACCATCCTTAACGATCCATCCTTCTTCTCCACTAGAAGTACTGGCGATCCCCAAGGCGAAGAACTTGGGCGAATATATTCCTTATCCAGTAACTCCTTAATAGGCTTCTTAATCTCCACCAAATCCTTTGCAGGCATCCTGTATGGTCTCTTCGATATTGGCCCTGTGCCTGGCTATAGCTCAATCAAAAACTCAATATCTCTATCCGGTGGCATGCCTGGCAACTCTTTTAGAAATACATCAAGGAATTCCTTTACCACTAGTACTTCCTCCTGCACAACTCCTGTTAAGCAATTTACTTGAGTCCTCTTTGGCACATGTCGTGATACATACTTGATCCTTCTCCCTTCTGGTGTGGTAAGAAAAATTGACTTACTAGCACATTCAATATTCCCTTCATACTTTGATAACCAATCCATGCCTAATATCACATCCAATCCTTGGGATTCCAATACTATTAGGTCTGAGGGAAAAACATAGTTACCAATCCTTAATGGTAACCGATCACACCATTGACTAGCCATATATTCTGCTCCAGGCGAGGTTACTAACATGGGTGACCTAAGGGCTTGGGTTGATAGGTTGTACTTATCCACAAATCCCCTTGAGATGTATGAATGCGATGCACCAGTATCAAAAAGAATGAGTGCAGTAAATGACTTAACCAAAAACTTACCTATTACTACATCGGGCTGGGCTTCAACCTCCTCCACGCTAACGTGGTTCACCTGTCCCCTGTTGAAAGGGTTCGGCTTCTTCCCAAAGCTTCCATTGCTATTTCCGTTTTGTATTTCAGGACATTCATTGGCATAATGTCCGGTCTTCGAACACTTAAAGCAAGTGACTTGGCTCAGGTCTTTCTTGGCTGGGGTTGATGGGTTGGTGTGATTCTGGCTGTTGCTTCTTCCATTGCCATTACCATTTTGGTGCCATTGTGATTGTGCGAGCTACCTCCTCCATGGGTATGCTGAAAATGTCCTCCCGATCTAGGGGTGAAACGTGGCTTCTACTGAGCTCCTCTATTGTACTTTCCTTGTCGATACTTCCTTTTGCGGTTCTCAATTTGCTGCTGCTTCCCTTCAATCATAAGAGCATGATCTACCAACTCCTGGTAGTTGTTGAAGGTTGCTACCATCAACTGCATGCTCAACTCATCATTCAGTACTTCCAGAAACTTCTCCTGCTTAGCTGCATCCGTAGCAACGTCATCTGGGGCATAACGTGCTAACTTACTAAAGTCCTCCACATACTAGCCAACTGTCCGTCCTCCTTGGCGCAAGTTGCGAAACTCACGCTTCTTCATGGCCATAGCTCCGGCTGAAACATGGGCAGTATGAAAAGCCTGCTGAAAGTGGTCCCATGTGATAGTGTTGACAAGGAAAGTGGCTGTGAAATTCTCCCACCATGATGCTGCGGGTCCTTCAAGCTGATGTGCGGCAAACTTCACCTTCTCCGCATCTGTGCATCCTGCTGTGGTCAACTCTCTAGCTGTCTTGCGGAGCCAATCATCTGCTACTATCGGCTTGGTGCTATTGGAAAACACCGGCGGATTCAGCCTAAGAAAACGGGCTAAGTGATCAACAGGTGGTGGTGGTGGTGGGTGGTTGTTGTTGTTCCCCTGGTTCTGATTCTGGACTAGCAACTGTATCAATGTGTTCTGCTGCTGGATGAACTGAGTGAGCTCTGGTGGAAAGGTAAATCCGGGGTCACGTCTCGGAGGCATCTGAGGTTTTAGAAAAGATGAGATGTAAGATTAGAGGGGGTCTAATGAGAAAACACTACCCATATGCACATGAGGCAAAAGCAAACAATTCACTTCATTCAATCAAACAAGGGCATACAATCGATCTAACTATCGCAAAAGTGCTCGGACTAATATATTTACATGGTGGACTACTACTACTGTTGGGGTGGTCTACTAGAAATATTCTTCAGTTGCAGACTCCATGATATCTGCTCCAGCTTCATCAATATAGTCATCATCGCTCTTATCTAGATCCGAGTCGGTGTCATCGATGATGATGTAGTCTTCCGGGCTAATCTCCTTGGGTTCTTCGTCTTCATCTACTGGTGTAGGGCCTCCCATAAATATCCTGATCTTCATTGTTAGGTCGGCATTATTATCCACCAATACTTCAATTTCTTCTTCATAATCTTCACGAGTAGCCTTGAGTTCTTCCTCCAGTTCCTTGATTTTTGTCCTTGCCTTCTTCAGATCTATCATGTCGGCGCACATCTGGTTTTCCTGTCGTCGAATGTGCTGGTTTAACTCCTGGATAAAAGCTGCGATTGATCTATCCTTCCTGGTGCTAATCATCTCCCAATGTTCATCTCGGCGCCCACAAATCTGGTAGATAGTATCCTTGAGATCATTGCGGTAGACTTCTCCAATGCATCCCATGGCGATGTGAGCTGCCATGCTCTTTCCTAGATTCCAAGTTGGTGCATCAAAAGAAAACTCTATGGGCTCAGTGACTGCCATGAATGTCCTTCCTGGAACTTGAACTTGAATCATCCAGCGCTCTACTTCAGGTAAAGTGGTGTTGTAGGTTCCGGTGAAGCTTGGTACTCCAATGTTCAAGTATCTAGTGACTTCCTTTAAGTGACGTCCAAAGGGTGTATCTTCATCCGGTTGTGTGAACTTGTTCCTTGCATCCGCCATCCTAAAAGAGTAGAAAAGATGAGGAGTCAGAGGAGAAGAGAGTGAATAGTGATCTAGGTCTTTAGCTCAGTGGTCGTGTCCTACAGTCAGCGTGTGCTCTGATACCATCTCTGTAGCGACCAGACCTCAAACAGTCTGATCTTTGTGCTCCGGTGTCATCCCTGGATCAGTAATACTGACACCACACAGTACTCGAAGGATTTATAGCAGAGTAGCAATCACACACTTATTACATCGAGTGTCTCAAAAGAGAACTTATTACAATAAATATGGCTTAAGGCCATCTAATAACGATAACAGCGGAAGGCTTGGAAGATAAGTGAGTCCATCAACTCCAACGGCATCACTGAGTGTAGAACCACGACCTAAAAACTCCTTAATCGTCATCTGAAAAGTCTGCAACATTAACGTTGCAGCCCGAAACGGGTCAGCACATGGAATATGCTGGCAATGTAACACATAGAGAGTAATGGAATGAAATAGCTATACTATATGCATATTTGGCTGGTGGAAAGCTCTATGGTTACAGTTTTGCATAAGGCCAATTTTTCCCTACTGCAAAGGAATAAATTTATTTAACTATCGAGGTAGTTGTTAAACATTGAGAATGGTTGACAGCATTCTCAATCCCAATTAAACATCATCATTAATCAAACGCAACAAAATTAATTTAGAGTAACATGTCGAGATTCACATGATAATCCAGGTACTAGATACTCAAGATGTCCATAACCGGGGACACGGCTAATCATGATTAGTTTATTACACTCTGCAGAGGTTTGCGCACTTTTCCCCACAAGACTCGATTGCCTCCGTTTGGTTTCTCGCACTACACGGTGTTTGAGAAGACGGATGACCGAGACATAGTCTTTCAGAAGTGCTAGCACCTTACGACCGGGTAGACCGTACCACCTACATCCCCTACATCTGCTAGTCTACCAATGTAAGAGTTTGCACGACTTAGTCAACTATGCTAGAGCCCATAATAGCTTGTGGCTGCACACGGAAGTTTCTAGTATGAATAGTCTCATGATCCCTTTGAGCCTGGGTGGCGGTCCAAAAGAAAACAGGCAAGTCCTGGAATACCCAGGTGCCTCAATCCACCCAGATGTGTGTTTAAGTTGCCACCTTAGATAAACCATTAATTAACAAACTCACATTTGTCATGGATATCACTCACCCAATCCACGTCTACTAGCATAGCATGGCATAATAAGCAAACGTAGAAGTAACTCCCAAAGGTTTGATAATAAATAGGTAATAGGTACTACCTCAACTACTTCCCATCCCACAATTTAATTAGATCCTAATCATGCAATGTTTGAGGATTGATCTAATGCAATAAAACTGGGTAGTAAAAAAGGTATGATCAAAGTGTTACTTGCCTTGCTAATGATCCGGGAAACCTAGAGATTCGAAGTAACAGGCGGCGCACTCCGGGTATTCTATCGCAGACAAACAAACAAGCATACAATAAGTACTCATCTAATGCACAGGTAAAAGTCAAATAAGAGATCTAACTAGAAGGTTCAACTTAAGAACTCCGGTTGGCAAAAAGAATCAAATCGAACGAAGCAACGAAAGTCAAACGGCGAAAGAAAACAACTTCGTTCTAGTAATATGGATCTATGGCAAATTTTACAGTAGCAAAAACTTGTTTAAATTGGTTAAACGGTTAGAGGGTTTTGAGATGAAACTCCAGGCGCTTGAATCGCCTGATTCCGATAAACGAGTGAAAAGTTATACTAAAACGAAAATCGGATCAGAAATCGCGATAAAAAAAATCACGGATTTAATCCGAGAAAAAGAAAAACGACGAACGCTCGCTAAATTAAATAAACCGGAAAAACCGATCTATTTAAAAAACCGAAACTAAAAAAACCCGACGGAAAACCGAACGGTTTTTTTTAAATGGCGGCACAGATTTGGAGGCACGACGAACCTCGGGCGGCGTGCGGTGGCGGCGGCGGGAGCTGGCTACGGCGGCAGCGGGACTGGGGCTGGGGCAGCTTCACCCACCTCTTTGCTAAGCTGATCAGCTGTTTCAATGTACTTTGAGAAGAATGTCAACGCTTCTATAGCAATGAAGGCCTCTGCAATGGAACCCTCGGGTCTAGCTCTGTTCCTAACATAGCCCTTGAAAGTTCCTAGCCACCTTTCAATAGGGTACATCCAGCCATACTGTACTGGACCTCTAAGTAGTGCCTCATTAGGTAGATGAACAGCCAAATGCACCATCACATCAAAGAAGGCTGGAGGATATATCTTCTCAAGGTCGCATAGGATAGTTGGTATCTTGTCTCTAAGATGCTCCAAAGCATCTATCCTGATATTTCTACTGCAGAGTTCCCTGAAGAATTGTCCCAACTCTGCAACTGCTCTGTATAAGTCAGGGCGACCCAATCCTCTAAGGATAACAGGTAAAACCCTTTGAAGTAGGACATGTCAGTCATGAGTTTTCAACCCTTGTACCTTGTTTCCATCTACAGTGACTCTCCTTTCAGGGTTGGAAACAAATCCATGTGGGAATCTCACATGTGACTGGACCTTGCAGAATTCTTTTCTTTTTACCTTGTCCAAGACGTACATAGTTGGTGCCATATCCCGTGGTTTACCTTCATCTTCCACCTACAAATCCTTTCTGATACTCAGGTGTGTCAAATCAATCCTAGATTTTAAGGTATCTTTCATCTTGCCTTCAATATTAAGAAGTGTGCCGATAATGCTGTCACATATATTTTTCTCGATGTGCATCACATCAAGATTGTGTCGCAGATCCAAATCTTTCCAATACTCCAAGTCCCACAAAGTGGACCTGCTGGTAAACAATAATCTCTCTTCTGCCCTGCCACACTTCCTTTTTCCGCTACCATTACCAGGATGGTTTCTTGGTGTAATATGCCTGACCTTCTCTAATTCCACTTGCAACTCATCGGCGGTGAGCCTCTTTGGCACATCGCGGTTTTCATGCTTTGCACTAAACACATGTCTTCGGTAATTTGTAGGACGCGGCTTGTCCTTGGCAAGGAAACGGGAGTGTACAATGTAACAGATCTTGCTAAGTATTGCGTATGACAGCGGATTCCTGTCACAGCAAACACATGCATTGTAATCATGTGTTGTTCGCCCTGACATAGTGCCCAAAGCCGGATAATCATGGATGCACCAAATTATAACAACACGCAGAAAGAAATTAGCTGGTGGGCTGCTATAGGTCTCGAGTGAGAACACCCTTCCATAGCTGTTGAAGTTCCTCCACAAGAGGCTACATGAACAAATCAAAATCCTTTCCAGGACTTTTTGGACCTAGTATTAGCAAGGCCATGTAATGAAGGTATGTACCTAGGGTAGGGTCATAGGCATGACCTAGACACCCTCCCCTAGGACATCACCCTAAAGTCAGAAGCATTCAAGGGATACCATCATCCACTCGACCAGAAACATTCCACTCGGAAGACCCTATATCACTCGACCATAGCAATGATCACTCGACAGACAGAAGATCGAAAGCCACTCTGAAAAGCAATGGTCGGGTGTTTACTCTGTAGACTTAATGGTCATTTATGTCACTTTATTACTAGCATTACCAGAAACGCCCCATCTTTATGTACCTTAAACCCTTTGTAACTGAGGGTGGGAGGGGTCTGGCGAACTCTATATAAGCCACCCCCCTCCTCAGGGACAAGGGTTCACACCCCCTGTAACACCACATACATATAATCCAGTCGACCGCCTCCGGGCACCGAGACGTAAGGCTATTACTTGCACCGTGAAGGGCCTGAACTCGTAAATCTTGTGTGTACAACTTCACCATAGCTGGGATCTTGCCTCTTCATACCTACCCCCATTCTAATGTCAGTCTTAGAACCACGACAGTTGGTGCACACCATGGGGCAGGTGTCTTAGAGACTTTTTGGTGAAGTTGCGATTTTTCTGATTCCCATCATCATGGTTTCCGGCGGTGGATTGGCTGAGGGCCGCGAGATCCGCCTGGCTTCAGGAAGCTCCCCTTGACATCGAGGCGCTTCCCGTCCGCGGGGTGACGCATTTTCGCGCGTGCACTCGCCGCGTCCTACTCCGACAGCCATCAACCCAGTATTGGTTGGCTCCCCTGGTGTTCTCGCTCCCCGCTGTTCACCAACGCAAGTGATCTGGTCGGTCGCGGCTTCAGCGGTGGGTGAAACACGCGGTGGCTCGCCAGTCGGCCACCCCACAAGTCGCGGCAATCAAGCCCGATGAAACTCTCTATGGCCTGTTTGACTGGCTCCGTTGAGACCGCATCCGAATGCGACAACAGCGATCCTGTGGCTGAAGTCTTGGTGGTCGATGGACCACATAGTCCTCCTGGCTTCCGCCGCGATGACGGCGGCTATGGCGATGGCGATCCGCCACACGCTCACGAAGAATACCACCCCGAGCCTCTTTGTTCATGGAAGAGGGAAGAGCTTCGCCGCCGCAATGTGGATGCCCTTCACACGCCCATTGTTGGGGAAACCTCCGAGGCTCGGGCCTTGGAGGAGGCGCGCCTGGCCAACTTGGGTGAGCGCACTTGACTGGAGAACCTTCAGCGTGCACTCAACGAGCGTGCTCGGCAGCGGGCTCTTGAGTCCAGTCGACGACATATTTTTCACCTCAACCTCAGGTATACCGCACTCCGATTCAAAATCTCATAGCTGCAGCCCGTATAGCAAAGTCAATTCAGCCTTCCCAGTCGGAGGCTGGCAGAGGGTTGATGCAGATCCGGGCCTTACTCCGGGTGGCCGGAGATCAGACCACAACAGTGTCTCAGTCGCGGAATAGGATTCATAGCAGATCTGTGATGGCAGATACAGTTCAGTCGGCCCACAGCCCAAGATCGCCCCCTCGGCGTGAGGGACGTGGGCATCGGCAGGAGCAATACAGAAACCACGAGTAGTATGATCACCGACTTGGTCGTGATGACCGTCGTGGAGTGCCCACACCTCCTCTGAGGAGTGGATCAAATGTGCCTCGGCAATATGATGACAGACGCCCTCGCAGTGGCGAACGAAGAGTACCAGCCGATCCAAGGGAGCCAGGCTTTGATGCGAGATATATTCTCTTTCAAGGTCTAGTTGATAGGAACAGAGCACACAGGGAGGGCCTTGACAGAGATCACCCGACTGGTAGCAGAGTTCATGTTTCAGGTCCAGAGTGTTTCAGCAGAGCCATCAGAGCCTCAGTGATTCCTCCCAACTTCAGGTTGGCGACTGGAGTCAGCAAGTTCACTGGTGAGTCCAAGCCTGACACTTGGCTTGAGAATTATCGAGTGGCTGTACAGATCGGTGGCGGCAATGATGAAGTGGCCATGAAGCATCTTCCTCTGATGTTGGAAGGATCAGCCAGAGCATGGTTGACTCAGTTAATGCCAGGAAGTATATTCAATTGGGAAGAACTTGCTCGAGTGTTTGTTAAAACTTTTGAGGGTAATTGCAAGCGGCCAGCGGGGTTAACGAAATTGCAGCATTGCGTGCAAAAACCGAATGAAACTCTGAGAGATTACATTCAGAGGTGGACCACTTTGCATCACATAGTGGAAAATGATTCCCACCACCAAGTAGTTTGTGCCTTCAAGGAAGGCGTTAAAAATTGAGAGCTGGTCTTGAAATTCGACCAGACAGGAGATATGTCTCTGACTTGGATGATGGAAATAGCCATTCGGTATGCTAACAGAGAAGAAGAGGACCGACTCCACAGCGGAAAGAGCAAACCGGTCGGTCAGGACACCGGTGGAGGCGAATTCCAATCGGAAACAAAAGTGTAAAGCTGAGCCTGCAGGACCTGGTGAAACTGCGGCAGTGATTCAAGGAAAGTTTAAAGGGAAACTAAAGGGCCCTGGACCCCCAAGAAAGTAAAAGATGCATCTGTTAACGATGAGATGGATCTGCCATGTCACATTCACACCAAGAAAGATGAAGAAGGCAATCTGATTTATCCTAAGCATACCACTCGATAGTGTCGAGTTCTGATCGAGCAATTCCGGGAGAAACAACCTAATGAGAAGGAAAAAGAATCTGACAAGGATGAAGACAAAGAGGAAGATGATGGTTTTCCCAATGTCAATTCCACCCTAATGATTTTTGCGGATGTTGAGAGCAAAAGTCGATTGAAAGTGATCAACAGAGAAGTGAATATGGTTGCTCCGACAACGACAACATACCTGTAGTGGTCACAAATAGCTATCACATTCGACCAGTCTGACCACCCTGCTCGCATAGCCACTCCAGGGAGGCAAGCGTTGGTGGTCGACCCAGTTGTTGGCGGTACTCGATTGACAAAAGTGTTGATGTATGGTGGTAGTGGCTTGAATATTCTTTACGCTGAAACCTTGAAAGGGATGGGCATTCCGATGTCCAAACTTAGTGAGAGCAACATGAGCTTTCACGGTGTCATCTCTGGCAAGAAAGCTGAATCACTCGGCCAGATAACCTTGTATGTGGTTTTTGATGATTCAAAGAATTACCGTAAGGAAAAGTTGACATTTGAAGTAGTGGATTTCCAGAGTGCTTATCATGCTATTCTAGGGAGGCCTGCATACGCGCGTTTTATGGCTCGGCCATGTTATGTGTATCTCAAGTTGAAAATGCCTGGTCCCAGAGGAGTTATCATGGTCACTGGCAATTGGCAGAAGGTAGAGGAATGCTTCCAGAAGGGTTCTAAAATTGCCGATGCACAAATGGCAGCTGTTGAAATGCAAGAGTATCAGAAAAATGCAGATCCGAGTGATTTGCTGCGAGCCAAGAAGCCTGCCATGGATTCTGCATTTCAGTCGTCCGGAGAAACAAAACCGATTCACATTCACCCGACCGATCCTAATGCTACTCCTACTCATATCTCAACATCACTCGACAGCAAATAGGTAAAAGCGCTCATCCAGTTCCTCCGTGAGAACTGGGACATCTTTGCATGGAAACCTCCTGACATGCCAGGTGTGCCCAGGGGACTGGCTGAGCACCGTTTGTGAGTCGACCCAAAAGTGAAGCCAGTCAAGGAATATCTTAGACGGTCTGTCGTATAGAAGAGAAAATCAATTGACGAGGAAGTGGCTCGGCTCCTAGCAGCTGAGTTCATCGGAGAGATTTACCACTCCGAGTGGCTCGCCAATGTTGTCATGGTCCCCAAGAAGGACGATTCACTTCGTATGTGCATTGACTTCAAGCATATTAATCGGGCCTGCCCGAAAGATCATTTTCCTCTCCCCCGTATCGACCAAATCATTGACTCGACTGTGGGGTGTGAGCGTTTGTCTTTTCTAGACGCCTATTCCGGGTATCATCAGATCTGACTGTATGGACCCGATGAGATAAAAACAGCTTTCATCACTCCATTTGGGTGCTTTTGTTATGTCACCATGCCATTCGGTCTCAAGAACGCTGGTGCCACATTTATGAGGATGATTCAGAAGTGCCTCCTCACTCAAATCAGTCGGAATGTGGAAGCATATATGGATGACATTGTGGTCAAGTCGCGTAAAGGTTCCGACCTGCTGACTGACCTCGCTGAAACCTTTGCCAACTTAAGAAGGTATGATATCAAGCTTAATCCATTGAAATGCACATTCGGAGTTCCAGGAGGAAAGTTACTCGGTTTCCTCGTTTCCGAACGAGGGATCGACGCCAACCCATAGAAAGTTGAAGCCATACTCCGGATGAAACGCCCTGTGTGTGTGCATGACGTTCAGAAGCTTACTGGTTGTTTGGCCACCTTGAGTCTATTCATCTCTCGCCTCGGTGAAAAGGCATTGCCTCTTTACCGACTGATGAATAAATATGATAAGTTCTACTCGACTCCTGAAGCTGATGCAGCGTTTGCAGAACTCAAAACCCTGCTTTCCACCCAGCCGGTGCTTGCTGCCCCAATCAGGAAAGAGCCTTTACTGCTTTATACCCATTAACGGCCCATTATTTCGTCGGCCGTTTCCAGCCCGTGTTAACTTTCGGCCTTCTAAGGGCCCATTTATTCTTGGGCTCATTTATAGAATTCAGATAGATATGGTCTGTTACTGGCCTATTCCGTTTGTGGGCCAAATACAACCCGTGGTTACGTTCGGCCCGTTTGTGGCCCGTTAACCCGTTCGGCTATTTTCATAGCATTATCAAATATGGCCTATTAATGGCCCGTTATGGTCCATGAATAGTATGGCCCATGTTTGGCGAAATGATTATATGCCCCGTAGAAGGCCCACGGATCCTACGGCCCGTAGAAGACCAATGGATCCTATGGCCCGTAGAAGGCCCATGGATCATACGGCCCGTAGAAAGTCCATGGATCCTATGGCCCGTAAATGGCCCATGGAACCTACGGCCCGTAGAAGGCCCACGGATCCTACGGCTCGCAGGAGGCCCATGGTTACAACAGTCCGTGTGTTGCCATGATTATTGTGGCCACTACAAAAATGAGGGAAAAAGAACTGCAGTGACTACAACCAAACAACTAAACAAGACAATAAGGAAATAAATAAGCAAGCAACTAACACTAGCCTATTACAGTTATTACACATATACATCCATTGGGCATCAAAGTTCGCCACCAGTGCAAATATAGGGAACAAAGCAGCATATTACATACACTGGCCGTCAAAATTGGCCACCAGTGCAAATAAACGCAGTAGCAAAACAAGTCCATAACTGAAACAACTTCAGAAGAGCTCAAGAAACATTATCCTAGGTATCCACCATGCTGGCAATAAGCTTAGCAATCTTATTAGCTTTGTCCTGTTTGGCACTAAAATCCTCCAACGCTTGCTGATGCACCAGAAAGTATGCATCTGCATGCTCCAGGGACTTCCGCAGTCCTTTCGCTTCTTGTCGCAGCACAGCTGATCGATGTCTTTCAGCTTGTAGTTGAGACTCAACAAACTGAACTGGTTCACACAGTGAGTTTGAATAGCTTGTGCAAGAGGTAGTGGCCAGTAACTCGAACAGTAAACCAAGACAGGACTTTGGGGTTGCCTCACTGTCTTCAAGATAGTTTTCCTTAGCGGTTTTATCAGCTTTGTTGAAGACCAACAAGGATGTCTCATGATACTGAACCTTATCTGCATTACTTCCTTTATCATTGCTTAATAAGGCACTCTTCCCCAATATTCTGTTAGCATTCTAAAAGAAGAAACAAGCAGACACATAACAGGTTTAGCATGTACTAGTATTTGAAACTCATTTCGGTGAATCAGTTCATTAGTAAGGTGGACAAGATTAAACTACCAAATCTTCTATTGCCAACTAGTACATTATAAAAGCATCAAACAAACATATATATGTCCTATGGTCACTGCATTGTCTTGCCAAATCAAAATAGAGACATGGTTCAAATCATATCAGTTCAAGAGAAAGCAACACTGAAAGAATACAAAGCGTGGGAAACTAAATGGCACAATAAGATTTCAGATGGGTACCACGGGTCTACATGTACAACAACACTATTGGCCCTGTTATGATGCTAGTAATGTGCATGATATGAGAAGTCAACTATATACACAATTGAAATTGAAATCAACAGAGCTATTTATAAGAGCAAACATGTTAAAGAAACATGCATAAACATACCTATTGTGCCATTGGAGTTTCCATTGGATAGTTCAATTTAAAAATAAGTTTGTATGAGTAAATACAATGATACAAGAGCAAAGCAGAATGCACGATAGCAATGGAATCTTAAATGAGAACAATTGTTCTTCAGGTTTAAGCACTTGTTCTACATGAACGGAGTATAGTAAGACGCAAGCATATAGTACTTAAAATAAAATGAGCTCATAGACCATACCACATTCTTGGTTCGGGACCAGTAAAGAACAAGGCGTTCCCAGTCATCATCCAGTAAATGTGTCTCGGGAGAACGTAAGGTAATTTGATGAGTTTCTTTGCCAGTGAAGTACGTTTTCTTCAGGTAATTCCGATACTGCCACCAAGCATTCTTGAAGATAGCAGAGGTATTAGCACAGGTTACCTCATCCAGAGTTTCCAAATTGGTCCATCTCTATAAAGAAAAATGGGAAAATTTGCTGTATTATAACCATCATGGAGGTAGAATGTATGGGACAACGCAAAGTAATTGCCATGAATAACATTACTTACACATAACTCCTAGACAAACACCTGCAATTGGCATTTTCCTTCATATTTAGTATAATATTTCCATGATGGGAAGATACGCACATAGGATTTAACAACATCAAATGCGATAGATGCTAAACAGATGGTTGTGCTTCCTCCACAGGAATATGTGTACTAACTGGTGGAGTTGGGGTTCGCCATGGTAGTACTGGCGCTTTGGGCACTGGAGCTGCCTTATTAACTGCTCTTGTTTGGGAGCTCTATGGTGGAGATGGTGTTGTGTCAACAGGAACTGGGTTACTATCTGCTAGGGTTGGGGTTAGATTGGGTGGAGCTGGTTCTCTGTCCATCGCAGCAGGGGTAAAATCTGCGAGAGTCTGGGTTATGTGTGGTAGGGCTGGTTCTCGTGCATGTACAACCGGGGTGCTATCTCCACCAAGAGGTAGCACTGTTGAAGACCGTGTTTTTACTCTGCTAGATACTGCCATCACCCACTCCAATTCAAATGGCTGATAAATAGGAAACATAATTGAATGTACACACATTGTATGAGAGACAGATGCAATAGATAGTGTGGAAAAAAGAGGGCATTAAATAATTGACATGTATATTATTTAACTAAAACGGATAGCATGACATAATTTCACATATATGATGTCTATCTAAACTGGATAGCATAGCATAACATAATTCAAAGATATGATGACTAACTAAATAGGATCGCATGACATAATTCACATACATGTTATCTAAGTAACCACGATCACATGATTTAATTCACATATGTGATTTATATGCTAAGTGGAGGGCATTTGCATATATGATGTCTGGACTAAGAACATGGTGTTGAATATTGTGTATATGATGTCTAAACTATGCAATGCAAGACACCATATGCATGATATGAGCAATAGAACTGTGGCAAGTTAGAGCATACACCTTGGTAGGGGAATAGGACTGGTCATCTGTCTCCGAGTCCATCTCTGAGGAGCTATCGGGACCCAGCAAGAGATCTTCTTTGACATGTAGCACTGTCTGCTCTGAAGGCCTTGTTTTCACTCCAGATTTTTCCATCACCCACTCAAATGGTTGATTCACAGGAAGAGTAGTTTAATGTATAAACATTGTTGACAAATGGAAATTTAATGAAGAAAAGGATGGGATAGATATCATTCAAATATATGATGCCTGGTTAAACGGGATGGCATTGCATAATACCCATATATGATATTGAAACTAAACAGGTGGCATTACAGAACATGTCTAAACTAAGCAGATGACATATATGATGTCGAAAGTAGGCACTGCAAGGCAACATATGCATGATATGACTAACATCATCATACCAAGTTAGAGCAAAGACCTTGGGGCGTAAATAGGAGTGGTCAGCTGCGTCTGAATCCGCCTCAGAACAGATATCTTCCTTTGGATTACAATCTGGAGAGGGGGGAGGGTTTGCCATTGAACCTACCATGGAGCGATGTCTGCATGACATTGTATTACCACGCAAAACTCTTCTCTTTTTATCTACATGTTCAACATGACTGTGTACAATATCTGACATGCATACAAAAAAATATAGTGAGATTATGTAAGGAGAGCATGCAAAAATCTAGAGTAATGGTAACAATCTAGAGTAATGGTAACAACTAGTGGATGGATCGAAAAATAATGATAGCAGGCTGATGATTGCTTTAATTTAATAAAAACAGATGATGATTGCTTTATTATTTGTATCCCAGCCAAGATGAACAACATAGGCATACCCTAGGTGAACCAGATATTAGACAGAGATACTATTCATTGTTGCCTCGATATGCGCCCCACAACTAATTTGGAACTCAAGTTTGAACAGCAATTTGGACCTGACTTGGAGTCTAAGAGGTGAACAGGACAATAAAGTAGCAGCTAATATTAAGCAATGCATAACATAAGCAGAAACAAAAGAGTGTGACCTCTTTTGTGGACCCATGTACTCCTCAGGTTCATCTGCTGAGTCGATGATGGTGATGTCGTTGCGGTGGGTGCCGGTGGTAGGGAAGGAGATCTGAGGCGGCGAAAGACGGTCAGGAGTCGTGATGTCTGGTTTGGTGGATGCTTTTGTCAATGGAGCAGCTCATGAGGTGGATGACGTCGCGGCAGGAGCAGGACAAACCACATAAAGTTTTCTTCGACACCTACCTGTAACTGAAGTAATTCTGTAAGGGCTCATTTGGCTTGCATGATTCTAAAAATGTAGGAATAGGAGGAAAAACACCGGAATAGGATATGAATGCACATGGGAAACAAAGCATTTGTGAACACATGATTTCTGTCAACTTGGGTGTTTGGTTCACAGGAAAAGGAGGAGCAAAGGAATGCAAAGAAACATGGCCAAAATAATGTGAAACCATATGAAAGCGTGTACAGTTAGAATGTTATTTTGCCACTAATGCACTTGGTCTTGTTTTCATGCATAGGATTTTGAAAAGTAGGTCTAGGTGGATGTTTTGCTCCTTTCCTTTCAACAAAATGCATGAATAATTGAATAGTAGAGTGCCATAGGAAAATTTCCTATTGCTATGTTTTTTCGTTGAACCACAATAGCCCTATTGGATCGACATGAATGTAGAGTAATAAGTGATGCAACAAGTGTACAACCTCTTTGCCGTAGTCATGTCGACCTCAGCATCATTCGGTTGGTCGCTGAAGAAGTTAGGCAGAGGTGGCTGTCGGAGGTGTGGAGGAAGATCTCAGGAATGTGTAGACGGCGTCCAGGGCACTGCTCTGTTGTGATGGATCGTTCTGTCCTTGGAGCAGCTCCGGTGAGCCGTAAGACGTCAAGGCTGAAGCAGCACAAGACATACATCGTTAATCTCAAGTGGGATTCTAATAGCATCTCTAATAGATGATGTAAAATGCATTACCAAAAAGTGATAGATGTAAAATTTACATCACCAAAAACCACCTGACTACAACAGATGAGGTAAAAACTCTTGACTCTGAACTTAACTGTCAAAACTGAAATTTACTTTGGAATCTAAATGTTACTGTCGAACTTGAATGCAATGGTAGCAGAGAGGCACTTCACATGGGATAGTTTAGGGAGGGTCTGCAGTTCATCTTCAACCTGCATCCCCCTAAGCCGCCAGCCACCACTGGCCGAACTCCGCACCGCCTTGCCGCCTCGTCGCCCCGAAACAACTCCCACTGCCGGTCCGCCGCTGCCTCGCCGCCCCGAAACAACTCGCCACCGCCGATCCACCGCCACCTTGCCGCCCCGAAACAACTCCCCATCGTCGGTCTGTCGCCGCCCCGGACAGCCCTCTAGCCCCCCTCCCCCCGGCGCCAAGCTTTTTCTCGGGTGATCCCCATGCCACCGCCCCACCACCACGCCCCCCACCGCCGGCGAGCAGCACCCCACCCAGAACCCTAAGATAGATAGTGGGGTACCTCTCTAGTGAGCCCCCTTCCCCGCTACGGGTGGTTCTTACTTAACTCTAGCGAGACCCACCACCCCATGAAAATCGACTGACCCAAATGTCGATTCAGTCGACTAAAGTGTAGCTAAATCGGAGCAAAGCCCCAGCACGAGTGAGGGGGAGAGCAGCAACGCGAGCGAGCGAGCGAGAGTCGGAGCAGTAGCGGCAGCAGCGCGAGAGAGCGAGAGCCGGGGCAGCAGCAACTGGGTGAGCGAACAAGCGAGAGCCGGAGCAGCAGCAGTAGCGCGAGCGACCGAACGATAGCTGGAGCAGCAGCAGTAGATCCGGCTGGTATGGACGCTGCCGCTGAAGGGGCCTCGCACTGGGGAGAGCTGCCCTGGAGATGTCGCCTACGGCGTGGGCTTCGAGGTAGTCGCTCCATGGGGTGCGGGATGGAGCACCGTCGGTGCTGGGAGGTCGAGTTAAGGAGAAGGTGGGATGCGATGAGTGTAGAACCTCTTTGGTGGCGCCGAGTAGGCCTCGGCTTCGTCCGAGGAGTCGGTGAGGATGCTGCAGTTCTGATGGAGCAGGTTAAGGCGGCGCTGTGGGGATGGAGCAGCCACGATAGACGAGGCGATCATTGGAGCAGCTCCGTGGAGGTGGAGGACGGGGCGGCTGAACCGGCGGGATGACGGGATGGACGAAGCATCCTCATCCGTGGAGGCGGATGAGGGACGTCGAGCTGTTGTGATGGACGACATCGTCGGGGAAGAGGCTCCGGCTGGGCAGCGGCGAGGTGGCGGACGAAGGAGGGTGGGGTTTCACGGCTGGAGCGGAGAGGTTATGGCAGCCTGGGATTTCGAATGGCGAAAATGAGGCGATGGGAGGGGGAACCATGACTTAGGGACGTGCTTGTCCAAAATGTAGGGTGTGTTACAAAAGTACCCCCACCAATTTGAACTAGCGGCCCTTTCGGCTCAGGGTTAGAAGGGGGATTTCGCATGCCGGGATTTGGCAGCTAGAGGGAGTTTTCGCGCGCGTCTGTAATTTCGGGATCGCAAGGCGTGGGTTGTGAAGGCGCCAGTTTTGGGAGCACGATATCAGAATTTTTGGGATATAACAAGGCGTGGGTTGAATTTTAGGCACAAGCCTAACGTGTAATATTCTACTTGTACATACCAAATCAATTTGCAATTCCCTCAAAGAAAAAAATGAAAAAAATAAAACTATTCACACCACACAAAGAGAGAGTCTTGTCCCGTTTTACTATACAAATGCTATTCAAAGCTACACAAAGAGAGAGTATGAATCCATGTTAGGTCCTATTAATTTTTTTTCGCTGGCTGTATAATGCATGTAACCTACTCATACCAACATTTTAGTGCATTCCAAATGTTTATACTACCGCTGCAATTCAAACTGAATTTGAATTCGTTTCTCTATTTCAATAAGAATCTACAATCATGATTGTTGCCAACTTCAACTATCATTCGTGTATTACCTTAACAACACACCTGATGATTACTATAGAGATAGATATGAACTATGTGTACTATATGAACTCGAATTCAATCTTTTGAATACACTTGATGTTGATTCCAAATAATAGTACATTTGATGTACTAACTATATATTCATAATCTAAACCATGTTCCATACGTACACCGTGTTTATCACACAAAGTATAGTGCCCCGCCCCCTACATTATGACAAGTATTTAGCCCTGAGCTGCAAAAGCCACACATTAGCCCAAATTATAATCAATGTTCTACATTATGATATCTTCTTCAAGTATCTGTATCCACTTTTTTATAATGAATTATGATCTATGTTCGTCTTTAACACCTTCATGATCCTCTTAACTTTGTAGCTAGCTAGCGCTAATTTTCTATCATGCATGCACACGCTCGCCCCCTCTCACCCTCCCTTAGCGTCCCCTCCATCGCGCACATTCGTTATTTCTCTTTAGGTCATTCACCCGCGGTGTGTGTAGGCCCCTCGACTCCTTCTTTCCGGCACACACTGGTCGATATACCTATCTAGCCAAGTGTGCCTACCACAAACACATACTTCCCCTCTTCTCTTCTCACCGTCCATGCCCCCTATCTCCAATACGGTTCCACACAGGTGCACACTCCTGCCCCTCGTTTCATTGATCTCATAGTCGCACACTCCTCCCCCCTCGACATAGTAGGCCTCTCGCACCACCTCCTAGCCGCACCCCTCTCCCCCTGTCTGTCTCTCTGAACCTTATTTGCTTCTAACACATGCATGCATGTATACATACTGATCTCCCTACATATAGCTAGGTCGACTATAAATCTTTTCCCCACGCAACGATATACTTACCTCACTAGTTATGTCTCTCCCTTTCTCGGGCACACGACAGTTGATCTTCCTATGTAGTTATGTATGCTTACCACAACCATATCGTCTCCCCTCATAATCCTTGCATACCTCCCGACCCGTCTCTCACACGCACATGCATAGACAGACAGACATCCCCGCCCTCTCTTATTGATATTGCACTCGTACTCTCCATTTGTCTAGCAGGCCTCTCCCACCATTTGTGAGACGCCACTCCACCACCAACCCTCCGACACTCTACCTTTGTCTTTCTCCCAACCTTATTCCTCTGCTACACATATCCATGGATGCCGATCGACCTCCCTCTATACATAGCTAGGCCTCTCTCCTTCTCCACACATATACAAGTCGATCTACCTCTCTATAGTTAGGTCTCTGCCCCCTCCCCCCACCGATAGTCGAACATTATAGGTAGGTATCCATGTCATAGAGAAAAACTGTACCTCTGCCCTCTCAAATTCTAGTAGGCCAGCCGCCTTGTATATTTGACGTGGGCAAACACAAATTCGATGGCACTCTTTATCGATCGCGCAACCACACACTTCATCCCTATTTTTGATTCTATCGATATCTCACACCGATGATCCCTCCACTCTCTTCTCGTTGATCGCTCCCTCTATATATGATATATCCATGACCCTGTTTCACACACATTGCATATGTTATGTTTTTTGTTTGATATATCATCGACACATTGCCTCGGTTTCGCACAAACCAACTCACTCACACCCACCCATGTACGTACCTGCACCTAAAGAAGAGGTGCACGCAGGACGCACGTACTCACGTCTCATTCCCGGTCACACCCGCGCGGGTACATGGTGGAGTTCGTTTCTGTACGAAAAGGCAGCCCACGTAATTTGACGCGTGTAGCGGTTGTTTACTCGAAGGAGGGTCGGGTACCATGCCTAGACGAAACAAAGTTTGACTTGACGCATTTGTATTAAACAAAGTAATATATTCCACCTCAATGGCATGTAGTACAGAATATAAAACGATTGCCGTGGGGAAAATGGGAAAATCCGCTCCACTATATACAACAGAGCCAGCCTGCCGGGGTTTGTCTCTCGTCACACCAACTCACACAAGGCGGCCGTGGCCTCTCTCTCTCACCGTTGGTCGGTGATTCAACCGTATCCTGTCTGCTGGCGGAAAGGGAGGATGTGCATTGTTTCTGCGTTCGACGGCATTGAGGCAGCACGTCCTGATCCGTAGTACCCATTGTTCTCTCTGACCAAGCTCTGGCGCGGTAGGGCCTTCGCCACTTGCTCGCTGCCGCAGTATGGGCAGATCCCGGCCGCCGGCGCCCTCCTAGTAACATCTCGATGACCCTCAGGTAGAGCTTCCTCTACCCTTGCTCCACTGCCCATCTTCCCATGTTGCTGCGGATCTTCTTTAGTTGTTTGCTTAAAACGTATCTCGGCCGGCATACTTTCCATCTTGCAATCTCGTCCTCAAACCATTTTTGATAAACCACCATGCTGCTATCTTTCCCTTATTACATGGAATATGCTTCTTTTTTGTCGGCGTATGTGTCTTCAACTCGTGTTATTTGCTGATACGTCTCCGTCGTATCTGCTTTTCCAAACACTTTCGCCCTTGTTTTGGACTCTAACTTGCATGATTTGAATGGAACTAACCCGGACTGACGCTATTTTCAGCAGAATTGCCATGGTGTTATTTATGTGCAGAAACAAAAGTTCTCAAAATGACCTGAAACTTCATGGAGATTATTTTTGGAAATAATAAAAAATACTGGCAAAAGATCAAGACCAGGGGGCCCACACCCTAGCCACGAGGGTGGGGGCGCGCCTGCCCCCCAGGCGCGCCCCCTACCTCGTGGGCCCCCTGGAGCTCCTCCGGCCTCAACTCCAACTCTATATATTCATGTTCGGAGAGAGAAAAATCATAGAGAAAGATTCAATGCATTTTACGATACGAAGCCGCCGCCAAGCCCTAAACTCTCTCGGGAGGGCTGATCTGGAGTCTGTTCGGGGCTCCGGAGAGGGGAATCCATCACCATCGTCATCATCAACCATCCTCCATCACCAATTTCATGATGCTCACCGCCGTGCGTGAGTAATTCCATCATAGGCTTGCTGGACGGTGATGGGTTGGATGAGATTTATCATGTAATCGAGTTAGTTTTGTTAGGGTTTGATCCCTAGTATCCACTATGTTCTGAGGTTGATGTTGCTATGACTTTTCTATGCTTAATGCTTGTCACTAGGGCCTGAGTGCCATGATTTCAGATCTGAACCTATTATGTTTTCATGAATATATGTGAGTTCTTGATCCTATCTTGCAAGTCTATAGTCACCTACTATGTGTTATGATCCGGCAACCCCGAAGTGATAATAATCGGGACCACTCCTGGTGATGACCGTAGTTTGAGGAGTTCATGTATTCACTATGTGTTAATGCTTTGGTCTGGTACTCTATTAAAAGGAGGCCTTAATATCCCTTAGTTTCCGCTAGGACCCTGCTGCCATGGGAGGGTAGGACAAAAGATGTCATGCAAGTTCTTTTCCATAAGCACGTATGACTATATTTGGAATACATGCCTACACTACATTGATGAATTGGAGCTAGTTCTGTGTCACCCTAGGTTATGACTGTTACATGATGAACCGCATCCGGCATAATTCTCCATCACCGATCCATTGCCTACGAGCTTTCCATATATTGTTCTTTGCTTATTTACTTTTTCGTTGCTATTGTTATAATCATTACAAGACACCAAAAAAAATTACTTTTGCTACCATTACCTTTTACCACTGCTACCATTACTGTGATATTACTTTGCTACTAAATACCTTGCTGTAGATATTAAGTTTCCAGGTGTGGTTGAATTGACAACTCAGCTGCTAATACTTCAGAATATTCTTTGGCTCCCCTTGTGTCGAATCAATAAATTTGGGTTGAATACTCTACCCTCGAAATCTGTTGCGATCCCCTATACTTGTGGGTTATCAAGACTATTTTCTGGCGCCGTTGCCGGGGAGCATAGCTCTATTCTTGAGTCACTTGGGATTTATATCTGCTTATCATTATGAAGAACTTGAGAGATCCAAAAACCATGATTTATCCCTCAAATACGAGGGGAGGTAAAGAACTGCCATCTAGCTCTGCACTTGATTCACCTTCTGTTTTGAGTAAGCTTGCAACACCTAAACCTGCTTCTGCTATTAATTCTGATATGTCGCATATTATTGATGATGCCACATCTGATATGGATGATACTTATGATGAAACTACTTCTATGCTTGATACTACTATGCCACTTGGTGAATTTCTTGATGAACAACTTGCTAGGGCTAGAGAGAATGGAATTATTGAAACTGATAATACCGATGAAAGTGATTATGAAGGCTCTCCTAATAAATATGAATTACCTGTTGTGCCTAAGGGCTATGTTATGGATGAAGAAACTAAAAGAGACTTTCTTGCTTGCAATGATAGAAGTGATATTAAGAAATTATTAGCTAAGCTTAAACAAAAAACTCTAAATGCTAGAATGAAATATGATCCTGCTTATGCTACTTCACCTATCTTTGTTACTGATAAGGATTATGATTTCTCTGTTGATCCTGAGATAATTACTTCAGTTGAATCTGATCCTTTCTATGGTTATGAATCTGAAACTGTTGTGGCACATCTTACTAAATTAAATGATATAGCCACCCTGATCACTAATGATGAGAGAACTCGCTACTTTTATATCCTTAAAATATTTCCGTTCTCATTAAAGGGTGATGCTAAGATATGGTTTAATTCTCTTGATCTTGGTTGTGTGCGTAGTCCCCAGGATATGCTTTATTACTTATCTGCTAAATATTTCCTTGCTCATAAGAAACAAGCTACCTTAAGGATATATATAATTTTGTGCAAATTGAAGAAGAGAGTCTCCCACAAGCTTAGGGGAGGCTTCTCCAATTACTTAATGCTTTGCCTGATCATCCTCTTACGAAAAATGAAATACTTGATATCTTTTGTAATGGACTAACCGATGCTTCCAGAGATTACCTGGATAGTTGTGCTGGTTCTGTTTTCAAGGAAAGAACACCGGATGAAGCTGAAATTTTATTGAATGATATGTTGACAAATGAAAATAATTGGACACTTCCTGAGCCTATTCCTAAACCAACTCTGAAGAAAAGGGGTGTTCTATTTCTCAGTCCTGAAGATATGCAAGAGGCAAAGAAATCCATGAAAGAAAAGGGTATTAAAGCTGAAGATGTTAAGAATTTACCTCCAACTGAAGAAATACATGGTCTTAATTTACCGCCTATTGAAGAAACACATGGACTTTATAACCCGACACAGGTAGTAAAGGTAAATTCTCTCCATAGATATGATAAAGCTGAAATCCCATTCACCAAGTTTGCTAGCCCATGCTTAGATGAGTTTGATAAATTTATGGTTAAGCAAGAAGACTTCAATGCTTATTTTGGTTGAGAATTAAAACGCAACGCTGATATGCTTGAACACTTGGGTGATTATATGGCTAATGTCAAAGGTGAACTTAAACTTATTAGTAAACATGCTTCTATGGTTACCACTCAAGTAGAACATGTACTTAAACCTCAAAATGATTTTCTCAATGAATTGAATAGTAAGAATAAGGACTATGCTATTAGAGTGGCTACTAGAACTGGTAAAATGACTCAGGAACCTTTGTATCCTGAAGGCCACCCTAAGAGAATTGAGCAAGATTCTTAGAGAAATATTATAGATGCACCTAGTCCTTCTAAAAGGAAGAAAAAGAAAAATGGTAGGACTTTGCATGCTTCTAGTGAACCTATTGCTGAAACACCTGAGAATCCAAATGATATTTCTATTTTTGATGCTGAAACACAATCTGGTAATGAACCTGAAACTAGTGATAATGTTAATGATAATGTCCATGATGATGCTCAACCTAGCAATGATAATGATATAGAAATTGAACCTGTTGTTGATCTTGATAACCCACAATCAAAGAATCAACGTTATGATAATAAATACTTTGTTTCTAGGAAGCACGGTAGAGAAAGAGAACCATGGGTTCAAAAACCCATGCCTTTTCCTCCCAAACCATCCAAGAAAAAGGATGATGAGGATTTTGAGCGCTTTGATGAAATGATTAGACCTATCTTTTTGCGTATGCGATTAACTAATATGCTCAAAATGAATCTTTATGCTAAGTACATGAAAGAAATTGTTACTAATAAAAGAAAGATACTGGAAGCTGAAATTTCCACCATGGTTGCTAATTACACTTTTAAGGGTGGAATACCTAAGAAGTTAGGAGATCCAGGAGTACCCACTATACCATTCTCCATTAAAAGAAATTATGTTAAAACTGCTTTATGTGATCTTGGAGCCGGTGTTAGTGTTATGCCTCTCTCTTTATATCGTAGACTTGATTTGAATAAGTTGACACCGACTGAAATATCTTTGCAAATGGCTGATAAATCAACTGCTATACTTGTCGGAATTTGTGAGGATGTGCCTGTTGTGGTTGCAAACGTTACAATTTTAACGGACTTTGTTATTCTAGATATTCCCGAGGACGATAGTATGTCTATTATTCTTGGAAGACCCTTTTTGAATACTACAGGAGCTGTTATTGATTGCACCAAAGGAAATGTCACTTTTCATGTTAATGGTAATGAGCATACAGTACACTTTCCGAGGAAACAACCTCAAGTTCATAGTATTAATTCTATTGGAAAAGTTCCATCGATTATTTTTGGAGGTTTTGAATTTCCTCTTCCTACTGTCAAGAAGAAATATGATATTCTAATTATTGGGGATGTGCATATCCCCGTTGAGGTAACATAGTGTTATTCAAAATTTCTCCGGTTCCATGCTATTCAGAATGAGTTTGTTAACAAGACTTGATCAACCTTGTTAATGGATTCCTTTTGATGATCATGAGATGGATGAAGTTAGAAAGCACAACCTTCTATGCCCTCCTTTTACTTTCTGTTATTTATCTATACCTACTAATAAAGCAAGGTGCATTTCTCCAATATTTACATCTGTTCACCGTCGAAAATAATTTTTGTGTATCCAAGGTGGTATTAAATTTTTGTGCATCTACTAGAAAAGACAAACAGTTTCTCCGGAATTCCGCAATTGGGCCGGGCGCACTCCAGCCCAACAAAGCCAACCCTATAATTATCCTGCCCATGCGTTAAAAAGACCTTATTTGCCGCACAAGGCGACAAATAGTTGAAGGTACGCACAGGTCGTCCAAGATTGGGCTGGCCCGTTTCAACTAAATTTTTGTGCCTGTGTTTCGTTTTCCTTTTCCCATTTTTTATTATACTTGAAATAAAAATATACTATATGTATTCAGAATTTTTTTAAAAAATATTCAAAATATCAGCATTACAATATTGTATTCCTGTTTTTGAAAATATTAGAAACTTAAAAAACTGGTCTCGGAATTTCCTCAAATTTTTAAAAATGTTGCTATTTAAAAATATTATATTTTAGAATTTTCCGAGATTTATTTATAAAAACAATATTTTATGAAATGTTGCATATTAAAAAAATATTCCTTTTTAGTGAAAAGTTCTCAAAACAATATAATGTTTGTGTCTAAGAAAACATTTCAAAAAATTGTTCTGAATGTTCTTTTGAAAAAATCAATATTGTTTTGTTTTTATAAAAGGTTGATGGTTTTCAACATATTGTTTTTGAATTTCAATAACTATTCCAGTTTCTAATTTTTGTTTGTGTTTTTCCAAAATTTTATGGAATTTTCGAAAAATAAATGTTCACATTTTTTAAAACTGTCCGGGCTTTCAAAAAAATTAAGGTGAGCACTAAAATAATCAAAGAGAATAAACCATTGTAATTAAGGGATATTCATGCCTGATTATGCTTGTGAAAGAGGATTTATGCATTGTAATTAATAATCCATCCAGTTACACCGTCGTAGGAGAGTGGTCGAAGTAACCGTGTCCCGATTGTCGTCACACATCCACCAAATGAGGAGGCATGCACAACCCCGAGATGGAGGCGGACGCGAAAGAAAAAGGCATGAGTTGGGTGCCCCCGACCACGCCTACCAACCCCGCCACTATCAAGATTTCATGGGCCAAATATGTCCAGTGAGAAAATCGCAACTCCTTACTCTGTCACCTACCGTTGTGGAGACCGTTCTTTTGGGCACAATTGATTATCTTTTTCGTTGTTTGTCGTAAACAAAATATCTCTCCCGTTGCAACGCACGAGCATATGTGCTAGTATTAAATAAAGTAAAAATAGTATTTTCTGCTTATTATCTGAATTATACGTGCAATATAAAAATATACCGAAAATAAAAGTTCTCCAAATGCCCTGAAATTTAAATATGATTTTTTCTGGAATATTTGAGAATATTTGGCACTGAGAACACAGCAGGGGGGCATCCACTTGTCCACAAGGGTGGAGGGCGCGCCCCAGGCCTCGTGGGCCCATGGTGGCCCTCCTCCACTTATTCCTGCACCCACACACTCCTTCATCCCACAAACACCATTATCCAGCTCAAGCACGAGTTCTAGCTCATTTTGCTGTGATTTTCGATCTCCTTGCTCAAAGCACCTCTCACAAAACTGCTTTGGGGGATTGTTCCTTGGTATGTGACTCCTCCATTGGTCCAATTAGTTTTTGTTCTAGTGCTTTATTCGTTGCAAATTTGTGCTACCTAGGTGACCATGTTCTTGAGCTTGCATGTCAAATTTATATGGTTCCAAGTAGTTCTAATGCATGATATAGGCTCTAGGCACTTGTAGGAGTAGTTGCTATCAATTTTGTTGAGTTTGGTTTACTTTTATTTGAAGTTACTAAAAATTTCAGAATTTTTCAGAAAATAATGGAGAGATTTTTGAGGGGCTCATCTAGCCGAAGCTCGAAGGAAAAGCAAAAGGAAGAAGCAGAGAGGCCCAAATACAATTTGCCTCGCATAGCGGAGGTTCAGCCGTGTGAATGGCCTTCCGATGACTTCTTGGGAGCAGATGGGATTTATGATGATTTTTATGAATTGGCTAAGAATGCAGGCCTCACCAACTTCCTCCGCAACCAATGCGAATAGTATCTCTTACTCACCAATAGTTTTGTGCAAAACTTCTACTACTATCCTAGGGAATCACCTCCTTCAGTAGAGTTTCATTTATATGATGTGGTTAAGAAGATGTCACTAGATGAATTTTGCGGGGTTTGCAAAATACCTTTTGAGGGTAGCTTAGAGGAACCACATCGTAGAGATGTGGACGGGTTTATTGACACTATCACTATAGGGGAAACTAGGAAAGTTTCCAATGCAAGAATCACTAGCATACATTTTCCTGTTTTATGCTACTTTGCAATATTTTCTAGTCGTTGCTTAATTGGTCGCGGAAACTGTGGAAACCTTAGTGTTCCTGATATTATTATTTTGTTCCATGGTTTATTTCTGTGACGACTCTGTTAGTATGGGCGGTATTATTGCTAAACGGTTAAGTCTAAACCGTATAAAGGGCCTCATCTTTGGAGGTATCTATGCTTCACGCCTTGCTGCATACTATAACATACCTATTAGGCACTATGAAAAAGAAGAAAAATTGCTGCCTACTGTTTATTTAGATTATAAGAGTATGGTAGCACATGATTTTATTGTAAAGAATAGGGAAGGGGAGCTTAAATACAAATTGTTCTTTGATAAACGTCATTCTGAGACTATCACCTTGCCTGCTCCTTCCTTGTTTGATTTATCTACCGGCCATTACCTCGTCTCGCCGGAGGCTATTCACGCCTACCGGAACCCTACATCAGCCACAGAGCCAGAGTCGGAACCACAATTTGATCCTTCACGACAGTCTAATTACTAGTGGGATCCGGAGATGATTGCCAACCAGTGGCAATCAGAGTCTTCTTGTTCGCAGTACGACCCCAACTATTACTTTGGATATCCGCCAGGCCAGCCGTGGCCATAGACCAACTTAGGCCAATAGCCTAAGCTTGGGGGAGTACGTATTTCTCACCGACATTACATTCATGTTCACACACTCATTGCTAGATGTCGGTGCTCATACTTTTTCACTGTAATATCCATGCTAGTTTATTTCCTTTTATTGCTTTCTTCTTGTGTGTTTAATAAACCTTAAGAAAAACAAAACAAAACAAAATTTAGTTGTAGCTTTTAATTAGTTTACTTTACATGCTTGTAGTAGTAATTAAAAAGAAAACCCAAAAAGATTTCTTGTTCTTCTTTTGCTTGTTGGGAGCTTTCCCGTGTATATAGTTTTATTTATTTTCTTTTCTTTGGGGGTCGATAGGAGAAGATCATGATTAAATTTTTGAAGTGGCTCTTATATGCATTATTGTTGATCTGGCAAAAGAGCCCATATTTCCTTGCCTTCCCTTGTTTATTGAATGCTTGCAGATTCCAACTTAGTCCAATGCACGTGCACAATTATTATTATCCACATCGTTCCGTCATGCAAGCGAAAGGCAATTATGACGATATATGATGAACTGATTGAGATGGGAGAAGCTGGTATGAACTCGACCTCTCTTGTTTTTCTAAATATGATTAGTTCATAGTTCCTGATTCAGCCTATTATGAATAAACATGTTTGCGATGACAATTAGAGATCATAGTTTCTTATGCCATGCTTAATTAGCTAGGAGCTTATAATGGTTTACCTTGCGCGCCAACATGCTATTAAAATGGTTGTGATGTGGTATGATAGGGTGGTATCCTCCTCTAAATGATTTAAATGACTTGACTTGGCACATGTTCACTCATGTAGTTGAAACAAAATCAACATAGCCTTCACGATATTTATGTTCATGGTGGATTATATCCTACTCATGCTTGTGTTGGGGATCGTAGCAGAAATTTAAAATTTTCTACGCATCACCAAGATCAATCTATGGAGTAATCTAGCAACGAGGGCAAGGGGAGTGCATCTACATACCCTTGTAGATTGCTAAGCAGAAGTGTTGCAAGAACGCGGATGAAGGAGTCGTACTCGCAGCGATTCGGATCGCTGTTGATTCCGATCTAAGCGCCGAACAACGGCGCCTCCGCGTTCAACACACGTGCAGCCCAGTGACGTCTCCCACGCCTTGATCCAGCAAGGGGAGAAGGAGAGGTTGGGGAAGACTCCATCCAGCAACAGGACGACGGTGTGGTGGTGAAGGAGGAGCGTGGCAATCCTGCAAGGCTTCGCCAAGCACCGCGGGAGAGGAGGAGGACTTGGGAGAGGGGGAGGGCTGCGCCAGAACTTGGGTGCGGCTACCCTCCCACCCCCCACATATTTATAGGGGCAAGGGAGAGGGGGGGCCCTCAGATCCAATCTGAGGAGGGGGCGGCGGCCAGGGGGGTTGCCTTGCCCCCAAAGGCAAGGGGGCGCCCCCTTTAGGGTTCCCCCAAACCCTAGGCGCATGGGCCCTAGGGGGGAGGCGCCCAACCCACTAAGGGGCTGGTCCCTCTCCACACACAGCTCATAGGGCCCTCCGGGGCTGGTGGACCCTCCTGGTGGACCCCCGGAACCCCTTCGGTGATCCCGGTACAATACCGGTAACCCCCCGAATTATTCCGGTGACCGTATGATGACTTCCCATATATAAATCTTTACCTCCGGACCATTCCAGAACTCCTTGTGTCGTCCGGGATCTCATCCGGGACTCTTAATAACATTCGGTAACCATGTACATCTATTCCCTATAACCCTATCGTCATCGAACCTTAAGTGTGTAGTCCCTACGGGCTCGGGAGTCATGCAGACATGGCCGAGACAACTCTCCGGTCAATAACCAACAGCGGGATCTGGATACCCATGTTGGTTCCCACATGCTCCACGATGATCTCATCGTATGAACCACGATGTCAAGGATTCAATCAATCCCGTATATAATTCCCTTTGTCTATCGGTATGATACTTGCCCGAGATTCGATCGTCGGTATCCCGATACCTTGTTCAATCTCGTTACCGGCAAGTCTCTTTACTCGTTCCGTAACACATCATCCCGTGATCAACTCCTTGGTCACATTGTGCACATTATGATGATGTCCTACCGAGTGGGCCCAGAGATACCTCTCCGTTACACGGAGTGACAAATCCCAGTCTCGATTCGTGCCAACCCAACAGACACTTTCGGAGATACCCATAGTGCACCCTTATAGCCACCCAGTTCCGTTGTGACGTTTGGCACACCCAAAGCACTCCTATGGTATCCGGGAGTTGCACAATCTCATGGTCTAAGTAAATGATACTTGACATTAGAAAAGCTTTAGCATACGAGCTACACGATCTTGTGCTAGGCTTAGGATTGGGTCTTGTCCATCACATCATTCTCCTAATGATGTGATCCCGTTATCAATGACATCCAATGTCCATGGTCACGAAACCGTAACCATCTATTGATCAACGAGCTAGTCAACTAGAGGCTTACCAGGGACATGGTGTTGTCTATGTATCCACACATGTATCTGAGTTTCCTATCAATACAATTCTAGCATGGATAATAAACGATTATCATGAACAATGAAATATAATAATTACTAATTTATTATTGCCTCTAGGGCATATTTCCAACAGTCTCCCACTTGCACTAGAGTCAATAATCTAGTTCACATCACCATGTGATTAACACTCACAGGTCACATCGCCATGTAACCAATATCCAAAGAGTTTACTAGAGTCAATAATCTAGTTCACATCACTATGTGATTAACACTCAATGAGTTCTGAGTTTGATCATGTTATGCTTGTGAGAGAGGCTGTAGTCAACGGGTCTGCAATATTCAGATCCCTGTGTATTTCGTAAAACTTTATGTCATATCATAGATGCTGCTACCACGTTCCACTTGGAGCTATTCCAAATTGTTGCTCCATTATACGTATCCGGTATCTCTACTCAGAGCTATCCGGATAGGTGTTAAGCTTGCATCGACGTAACTCTTTACGTCGAACTCTTTATCACCTCCATAACCGAGAAACATTTCCTTATTCCTCTAAGGATAACTTTGACTGCTATCTGGTGATCCACTCCTAGATCACCTTTGTACCCTCTTGCCAGACATGTGGCAAGGCACATATCTGGTGCGGTACTCAGCATGGCATACCGTATAGAGCCTATGACAAAAGCATAGGGGACAACCTTCGTCCTTCCTCTTTCTTCTGCCGTGGTCAAGCTTTGAGTCTTACTCAACTTCACACCTTACAACTCAGGCAAGAACCCCTTCTTTGACTGATCTATTTTGAACTCCTTTAAAAACATGTCAAGGTGTGCGTTCTTTGAAAGTATCATCAGGCGTCTTGATCTATCTCTATAGATCTTGATGCCCAATATGTAAGCAGCTTTATCCAGGTCTTCCTTTGAAAATCACTCTTCAAACAACCGTTTATGCTTTCCAGAAATTCTACATTATTTTGGATCAACAATATGTCATCCACATATACTTATTAGAAATGTTGTAGTGCTCCCACTCACTTTCTTGTAAATACAAGTTTCTAGCAAACATTGTATAAACCTAAGTATTTTGGGATTATTTGGTTTTCGTAAGATGACACCTAGATGGAGAGAGTATTATACTTGAAGGCTACAAGGATGGCTATAGATGACGTGGCAGTGTCATGTAGCCATCAGCTGGTTATACTATTAACCATGCTCTTATAATACTCCTATATTTAGGAACGGAGGGAGTAGTTGGCATGCATGATACTACCTATAATACTCCCATTACAACCATCCTGGTAGAATTAAAATACCTAATCTAAATGGTCACCACCCGATCTCTTTGTCCTCCTCCAGCATCCGGCAGAAGAAGAATCGAGCAAGACACCAGGCTGTATTCGCCGGCGTCGCCTCGGCGGTGGCCTTCATGGGATACAATCGGCGGTGGCCTCCCGTGTTCTACTTTTCCTTGATGATGGCGGTGGGCGGGGATGTGCCGCCTGTCACCTCGTCCACGTCTGCGTAGCTGCATCACCTTGTCGACATCTATAGCGGCTTCTTTCTCTGCCTCCATGTCGCGGCTACGCGCGCATCGACGACGGATGGTGCAGTCGCAGACACTGGAGGCGTTGTACGACGCGGCGGCGTCGAGGGCAGCGACGATGCCCGTGCCGCCATGCTCCGTGACAAGCCGACATGGAGCAAGTTGGCACTCTTCCTCGAGCTGTATTGGAGAGGCCAGCTACGGAACCACGCGCTGGCTTAGTGCGGCAACTACCTCCGACGGGCTAGGCTAGGTAGGTGGAGAAGCGAGCTGCCGGGCTCGGCAGGCCACCCGGATGGCTTTTATGCCAGAGAACTGTTGTTCCTGCTTGTCGGATGCCACCGAAAGATTGGACAAAATGGTGGAAGGAGGTGCTTGGCCGGCGTCCTTCTCCTGAACGGACGTGTGTAGTCGGAGTTGGTTTCTCGCATTCCACACGGGTTTCTATATGTATATCTATACTACTATATAGTGTACCAATTTTAAGTAGGACTAAGAACATCAATCATAACCGTTGATCTTCTAAATCCAACGGCCAATATCAGTAGGATTCACATGAATAGTACACTGCTGCTACCTCACCTGCGTTCTAGAACAATCACGGCGGAGGGATGTGATGGTTGCTTGTCCGTTTATTTTACCAGGCCACTTATTAGTGCTTGGGTTTTGTGATATGACGGCTTTACTGCCGCGAGATTCGCGTGCAGCGCCGCCCTCTACACTAGTACTACATCAGTCGTGGTTTATTAGTCCCCCTTGAATTTGACTAAAGATTTAACTGACAAAATGTTAGTGCATGTCAACAAAAACTATATCGTTGGATTAGTATTTGAACATAGGTTTCAATGATATAATTTTAGGTGACATGCATCAGCATTTATCATACTATATATAATGTTAGTTCAATTTTTGGTCGTACTAATCTATAGTAAGGTGCCAGTGAGTTGCACAGAATAGTTATATTAAGACGTGCCTTACACGTGTATACATACTAGTAAATGTAGGTTTTTGAATGCGGCGAGGAGGCGGGTACAACTGGGAGTGCAGCGGGCGGCGCCCTGGGCTGGCACGCCGCTTCAAATGGCGGATGCAGTGAGAGGTCGCGTCCGCCCTGACCCCCTTGATGGTGCACGTCACCTTGTGACCAGATCTGAGATGCCACGTGTACCAGATGAATGACTCCAAGCTCGACCACTGTGATGCAAGAGGTGCGAGCCGAGGAACGCTGTTGGAGACACCCTCCTCGTCATGATCTGAGATCTAGAAGATCTCACCCACATCATCATTAGGCATGCAGCCGCCTTCATAGACAACATGCACAGAAAGAGTAGAGGCGACTGGGGATGCACCACGTCGTGGGCACTCCGTACGTGCTCGTGTGCGTGCAGCATGCGTGCTTTTCCATCGGTGCTAGCTCTAAGGCCGAGGCTGCGGTCGTCTTCTGGCTAGTTGTTGAGCAATGATGGCAAAGAGGTGCTTCAAGAGATGTGTAGGCACCGTTGTGTGCGAGCTTCGCCGTAGCACGACAAACCGGACGTCACCGCAGATGGCGCACGCCTCCATGCAGCAGAGTGTGTGCGCATGCATGTGTTATTCACGTGCATTCTGCAGCCGAGTGTGTGTGCATGCATGTGTTGTGTACATGCATTGTGTGCTCCATGTTGTGCGCGTTTGTGCATGAGTTGGATCAGCATGAGTTAGCGCAGTGGCATGTGTACATGTGTGGCTGCATGCGTCATGTACATGCGTGGCTTCTTGAGTGGTTATCAATATAAACTAATAAAATATCTTCAACTTAGCATCCTGATGTATCGTCTCTAGTGGTTAGCAAAGAGTTCATGTTCTTTTATTTGTTTATAGGTGGGCATGCGGCAAAAAACAGGGGAAAACGTGCAAGGTTCCTTGCAGACGCTCCACCGCGAGGTTCCTTGCTCCTTCTCGGTCGTCAGGAATCTATGTTCTTCCACTCTTTTTTTACGTGGGCTTTGTTCATCCTTTTGCCAACACGCGAGACATCTAGCAACAAGGTGCACGTGTCATGCAAGAAAATGGAGATAATCAGATAAGCAGTGTGTAAGTGAGTCATGCACTTCGATGGCACCTACTCCTATACGCAATATTTTTTCTCCTCGATGGCACGTGAATAGTGCATGTACTCAACGACGGAGCACGGGATGGTAGCCATGACATGGTCAGCCCTTTTTTGGAGAGAGTATGTACTAAATAATTTTGATGTGTCCCGTCAACTCACAGAACAATGAGAAGCTTGCTTACTACGCCTTCTCCCTCACCAACGCATGCACGGTGGCTCTCAGCGCAAGGAGAAACTTTTTGCTTACAAGCGGTGGACATGCAGCAGTTCATTTGGTGTCAGATTGCCAAAAGTACTACTATAGTACAACCATTATTGTTCGACTTCCGGAAGAGGCGAAGAGCCAAGCACAAGGCTAGCCATAGTGGGAGTAACATAAGTAGGAGTTCCTCCTTTTTTATTCTAGAAACAACTACACGCGAATATTGGACGGTAGCAACACAGCAACTGAATCAAAAATTGAAACCTTCCCGCCCGGCGCCAGCTGGGCCTGCAACTCCACATCGATGGCAAGTTAGGGCGACGCGACCTCTCACTGCTTCCACCGTTCAAGCGGCGCGCCGACCGAGGGCACCGCCCGCTGCAAGCCTGACATTTCAGACTACACATACTTTGTGAGACAAAAGGTGGGGCCATTATTAAGGATATATTATTATACTAAAGGGACTAACTATTGTAAGCAGGCTCTGTATTAGGTTGGCTCTATATGATGTGTCATCTTCATATAGTCGGATGTTGGCTATACTATTAACCATGCTCTAAGTGTGGTGTGAGTCAGAAAATTTACTAAGTCATTAATTAATAATTAACGGACGCCTTAATAACTCAGCCGTTTCTGATTCTTTTGGATAGTGGGGCTATTATGGACTTCGACGTGGGGTTTGGGCCAAAGGCCTACTATTATACTACTTGGTCTTACTCGCACGACCGACCTGACAGGCTCTACCCTAGCCGCCGCTGTATCATATAGTTTCGCACCATACCAGATCTTAGCGCCGCCACACAATTCTTCTCCATCCCTCCTTCCGGCGTGCACCGCGAGAAGGGAAAGCAGTCCACCGAACCCCGCCTTTTGTGATCCTGTACGGGAGAGGGGCGATCAGGCTTTTGGGGAGCACACTCCTGTGATTGCTGCCAGCGACGACTTCCTTAACGACAGCCTTCTTCCCCGACCTAGGTAACCTCTTCATCAACGACATGAGTGACAACATCAACCATGGCGGTTCTACTCCGACCGTACAGTATGTGATTCTGTCCTCCTGGTTTAGTCCACATCATTACTTTGATCTTTGCAATTGTCGTCATGATCTATTTACTGTTGATTCGGATTACATCTCATAGTAAATTGCTCATATATTCAACAATCCAATCCAAAAACCTGATTATAGACAATTTACTCCGAGTGGTTTTGCTGCGCTTTTGAAGCCGCCTACTTTTAATGGGGTGCAATATAAAAGGTGGCACACAAGAGCAGTATATTGGTTTCAGATCATGTACTGCTCTGACGACACTAAGGGTAAGCCTGAGGACGATCTTAATCCTACACAGCAAGAAGCTTTTGAGAACATGGATACCCTCTTCAAAGCCGCCCTGCCGAGTGTTCTTGACGATTCCATTGTGGATTCATATATGTTGTTTGACAGCGTCAAAGACATGTGGGCTGCGCTCGAGGACACTTTTGGGGCCTCGGGCGCTGGCAACGAGTTGTACGCCATGGAGCAATTCTGTGACTACAAGATGACTGATGAGCGCTCTGTTGTTCAGCGGACTCATGAGATACAGTCACTCGTTAAGGAACTTGAGTACTTCAAGTGTGTGTTACCGGACAAATTTGTTGCTGGGACCATCATTGCCAAGCTTCCACCTTCGTGAAACGATTTTGCTATTTCTCTGAAAAACAAGAGACATGAGTTTTCTATTTCGGATCTCATTATCACTCTTCATTTTGAAGAGAAGGCGAGAGCAAAAGACACACGTGCTTGGGTCGCTGAGGGAGCTTCTAGTGCCCACATGGTACACGATAAGAACTTCCAGCCCAACCAGCCCCAAAACAACAAGAACAAATCTCAGGGGAAAGGCAAGTTTGATGCAAAGAACAAGCCATCACATTCTACCAACTTCAAGAAGAATTCTCATAACGGGAATGGATACAAACCTCAATTTTGGTCGCACCACACAAAACTTATATAGCTGCATCTACCTGCTGTCAGCTAACCTCATGGTCCTCCAGGTATTCCTACATTCATAACTAGGTACAATCACCACCGCAAGATGAAATAAGCTTCTTCGTGCGGAACGATCCTGTCATGTGTGGAGTAGCAAACAAGCAGTGCAGCCGAAGGTTGAAATCAACCAAGGACTTATGAAATTATATATAATCTTCCTCAGGCAGGTCAGTATCCCCTTCGTCTAGATGATCATGTTTTGTCATGCCGAGCTATTGATATGTGATACTGTTTTGCAACACCGTTTAAGTATAGCTATTGTTTTCCTATCTTTTCAGATTCAGGACAATGAAGATGATTTTAGGGGAACTTCACAATATGGACTCATGTTGAGTCATCTCTATTGTGTCATGTGTTTGCTGCAAATGTGTCAGCATCAATTGCAAGATGAGGCAGCTAGCTAGCTGTAGAGTTGCCAACATGCTCAAAGTGCTCGCAACATTGAGAAGAAACAAGCATGCCTAGGAAATTAAGGAAATTAATGCGTGTGCAGGGAGGCCCTTTGCTCAGGGAAACATCGACCGATTTTCTTTATTTCCACACCTTCTCACAGCTTTGTATTGGTTATAGTATGGTGAATCATTGAGATGCATAAACATGCTGAACTTTTGTTCTTCTGAATGTTAGTATGCATACGTATCTTCTGAAGCTTAGTTTAATGTAAATGTTGACTAGCCTGTGAACCTTCACAATCTAGTAAGTATATTGTAGGCCTGTTATTTGACACCTCACTTTGCCGTGCTACGTGACCAGTGTGAGTGTTTGCATCCAGTACCGCATCTTCTAATTTGGTGGATGCCAAGTTGAAAAAGGTTACTGATGAGTAGCCATAAGCTGGAGGCGTCTCTTTTTTTCTTTCGAATGGGCAATAAGATGGAGAGTGTCTCGGGCTGCCTCTAGCACAAGGCCCTCCAGTACGAAACACGGGTAGCCGACTGGGCCGATACAAAAGCCTATCCATCTTAAAGCCCATTTGTTTTTTTTTGCGAGGAGAAGCCCATATTTCTTGAAGAGGGGCGATCCTAGGAAAACCCTCCTTCCTCCTCGCTTCCACTTATACTATAGCTTGCTGGACTCTCCCACTTCCGTCGCCCCACCAATTCCCCCCGCTCCCCATCTTCCTCACTCATCCAGAAAACCCCCGCTCACCTTCTTCCTCACTAGTACAGAAAACGCCTGCTCCTCTTCTTCCACACCTACAGAAAACCCAATCCCTCCTTCTTCCCCACTCGCATTGTCACTAGGCTCATCTCTGGCTACTCTGCTCAAACCCATGAGCTCGGCGCGACGCCCACAAGGAAAATGGAGTTGGCTGGGCCCGGCGCCAAGAAGATGAGGCTCCCGCCAGCGGCGACGCCGGTTGTAGATCCCACACCCGCAGCGCGGGGAGAAGCGGCGAGCCCCCCCCACCCGGATCTGAGGAAACGGTAGAATCTACGGTGGACCGCATCAGCGATCTCCCGGACGTCATCCTTGAGGAGATCATCTCGCTTCTCCCCACCAAGGATTGCTGCCGCACACAAGTCCTCTCAACTCGGTGGCGCCCTCTATGGCGCACCGTGCCCCTCAATCTCGACTATCGTCAGATATCTGTCCTTCCTGAATTTGATGTCCTTAGAGGCATCATCTCCTCTCACCAGCAGGGCCCCGTTCAACGCCTCTGCATCCCAACATACTACCTGCTGTCCATACTCGGCATGGTGGACGCTTGGCTGACATCCCCTGAATTCGGAAAACTCTAGCAGTTTGAGTTCTACCATTACCACAAAAGTTTCATACCATGAAGACGCCAAGAATTCGTGCCCACACCACCGTTGTTCATCTCGCGGTTTTCCTCATCTCTCCACACCGCCACCTTCGCCCGGTGCCATCTACTAGATGATCTGGTACAAATGCTTCGACTCTCACTGCTAAAAAAACTTTCGCTTGTGTTGGTTTATCTGTCGAAGGCCTCACTGCATAGCATCATCCACTCTAGTTTCCCTGCCCTGGAGCGCTTGTTGATTGTTTTGGGAATACAAATCCCTATAAGTTGTCCCAAAATAAAGTCGCCTCACCTTAAAAGCATTGGAATTTGTTTTGAAGGGCAGCAGCTCATCATCGAAGATGCCCCTTCACTTCAAAGGTTGCTCCTTCATAATTTCTATACACCTTCGCAAATAACTGTCGTCTCTGCGCCCAAACTAGAGATCTTGGGTGTAATTCGTGATCCGTTTGATGATCACAACAAGTTGGTGTTTGGCTCCACACTTATTCAGGTACCGTATATTATCATCTAAACATTTGTAATCATAAGCTACATTTTTCATTTGTGCGCATAATTTTTATATCATCTTGGAGTACACTTTGGGTAATAATATTTTGTTATATGCTCAATGAAGAGTTCGTCCATGGATAGCCTATCAATGCTGCTGGATTCTGTCAAGATCTTATATATCGAAATGTTTACTTTTGATCTGAACATAATTATTGGCTTGCTGCGATGCTTTCCATCTCTGGAGAATTTATATATAGAGGTGATGATTTCATGCACATTGAAAGACCGTATATATTGTACTAGAATTAATCATTCAGCTGTCGCTCTTTCGACATACTCTTTGTTCAGACCTTAACTGTTTTCAATCTTCATGTCTACTTAGGTAGTGCTACCACATGGAAAAAATGTATAACCAATCGGTGGCGTAATAAGCACCAGAATTTTCTTAGTTCTCATGACATTCATTTGAGGACAATAACGATGGAAGGATATGCATCCAACCAGGCAAACATAAGCTTTGTCACATTCTTCATGTTGAATGCGAGGTTACTATTGTCCATGAGGCTAAAGTTTTACCACAAGAGATTTCTCACGGACGAACACGTTGGACATCAAAAAAAGAAGTTTCAGGTGGACAAATGGGCTTCTAAGCGTGATCGGCTTCTATTTACAACAAGTTGTAGTCATCCTGAAATAATTTTTTTTGCACAGGATGTTGATTTTATGAATCAGACCGATCCATTTGTTTGTGACTGCGAAAAAAGTGGTTGGGTTAGATGTTATTTCCATGTTTAATCTGGGTTTTGTCTAAAAATTTGATGAAGAATTAATCCTTGAGATTTTTGTACCGTTTGTAAGCTTGAGTTGCATGTTGTTGCCCTCGTACTCCCCTCCACCTGCCACTACACTACCGCATCTTCCACGGCTTCTGTTCGTTCCCGTCCGAGGCCTCGCCGTTGTTCTCTGCCTTGGTTCGCTCGCTATGCCCGCCGCCGTCTGGCGTTGTCAACATGGTCAACAACCTCCCCGCAAAAAAAACATGGTCAACAACCAAGATGAATCAGGAGATGACTGTACGTGGAGAGGCTGACAGTAGGGACCCACCAGGGTCATTGCATTACGCAAGCAGGTGCCTCATTATTACAAGCCAAAAAATACTTCCTCCTAAATCATCACTGCTAGAAAATCACTTAAATGTCTTAAAAGGTCAAATGACCCCTGAAATTTTCCAAAATTTGACATGACAGTTATATTAGTACTACCTAATTTCTCGTTCGTTTAAAACACCATCCGTTGCCACTTTACTCCAAATTTGTCTTTCACAGCTAATAAAAAATATGTACAACATCACACACAGTTGTTTTCTAGGAACCGTTTGTGATGAAAATATCTGGGTCTATTTAAGTCTCCCTCCTTAAACTTCGCCGGCTCGTCTGCTCCAGTGCCGGCAACCCCCGAATCCACGAATCCCAATCCCCATTCCCGCACCCCCTTCTTGCAAAGATGAGGCCATGGAAACGCTTCATGAAGGCCCGTACGATGCCCCCCCCGAGCGCCGCCGCCTGCGCCGAGAGCGCGACCGCCTACGCCGAGAGTGCTGCCGCATCCGCATTGAGCGTGGCCGCATCCGCCAAGAGGGCGTCTGTGACAGGCGGCAGGGCAGCCGCGACAGCCAAGACGGCTGCAGCCGCTGCTGCGACGGTGGCTGCAAACACCGAGAGCACTCGAGCTGTCGTCCGTGCCGCCGACGTCGCCCTGGCCCGGGTCGAGGCCATCCATGCCAAGATCGAGGATGAACACGCCAAGATATTCCGGGCCACCTCGGACTCCAGCATGCAACCCATGTCTAAAAAGGCGGCGGTGGCCATGGAGCACCTGGTTCCTCATGAGGTCACCGAGCGGGAGCTGGAGATGCAGGAGGCGGCAGAGATCAAGGAGCGCTGGGAGGAGGAGTTGCGCATGGGAGAGGTCGAGGTAGAGAAGAGTCTGTCCGTCGAGGAATCGGCGGTGGAGTACCAACGCGAGCTCTGGCGCGACCACTACTATGTAATACAACCTTGAGGGCGGCGGCGACGACGAGGACGAATACACGGTCGACTTCAGCAATGGGGACGCGGAGTCCACAAACGGCGGCATGTCGCCAGGACAAGTCATCGACATCTCATCTCACAGCGGCGATGCATAGGCCGACGCAGCGGCGGATTTGTTAAAATTACACAACGAGCGGATAACACCAGGGACCCAGCAGCTCGCCCAATTGTTTTTTAGTTTCAGAGACGGAGCTCAACTGCACGTTGTGCAGGGGCTATGGCCCGTCTAGCCCACACTTACGCTTTAATTTAAGCACATGGCGAGCCCAGTTGATATCTTTTTTATTTCTGAAAATGGCTAGCCCAGTTCTTTTTTTGGAGAACACCAAAACCGAGGCCTACATGCCTTTCTCAGCCCTGCTGGGCAGCAAATCTTTCAAGACGAGGAGGAGGGATGTAAAGTAGTAAGAAATGGGCTTCCCGAGAAAATGGGTTATAAGTTGTAAGAAATGGGCTATAAATTTTTAAACCAAAGCCAACCGGTAATTACATTAAAATGTCATTTTTTTCTGGATTTCTCTACTCTCTACTCTTATAAAAACCAAAGCCAACTGGCAATTACATTAAAAGATCATCTTTTCTCCCACAAGATAAACTACTCATACAAATGCATCTTCATGTTCCGTGCAACGCACGGGCATCTTGCTAGTTAAGATTTTAAATTTCATTCATTTTTTGCGGAGAATTGTTTTTTGAATTTTATTTTTAAATAATTTTTTAAAAAATATTTTTAACGCGGCTCGAAATTTCGTGATTAAAAGAGTTCGGACCCCATCGAAATATGAAAAATTTCGTTGAATTTTTCGTAGTGCCCAGAATATATGGTCCGTAATGCTAATAAAAAGAATATGGTCTTCAAATATCCATAAGAATTAGCAAATGGGCTGTAAATTATTGAAAATAATGGCTAATGGGATGTATGTTGTTTTCCACAGATTTGGAGGCTGACTTCTGGGCCTACTAGGTTGACGATGACGCTGTCCTAAAAAAATTTGACGCGTACGCAAGGCTTTGTCAACTTAGTCAACACAGAGCAGTGACTATTGGATGTCCATCCAACGGCTGCCGTGCTTCTTCAATCTCCGATCTTCCTGCTCCAGCCGCCCAAACCAGCGCTGACGGGACTGCCTGCTCCCTCCCCCCGTGGCTGGTTGTGCTGCCGCCAGGCCATCCCTCTACACACCCGTACATCCTGTTATTTTCCGGCGATGTCAGCCTCACCCTATAGCCGACCAGTCGGCGCTCGTACACCCCTCAGTGTGGGCATCCGCTGCGGTGGCTTCGCCCTCGTCCACCGCGTTTGTGCTCTCAGCGCGGCGAGGTCAACATGGTCAACAAACAACAACCATTGGAAGAGGCTGACAGTAGGGGTCCACATAAGGAAATGTCTCCTTATTACGTGCAAAATAATGATTCTACCACCTGACAGCTGGGACCCATCGGAAGGGCCTTTGTATTTCTTGAAAAAAATGTTCCCCCCGCTGTCAGCTTGCACCCACCAGCTATATCTTCGCACACAAGGAAGTGCCTCCTTATCATGCACAAAAAATGAATACTCCCCCTGCTAGCTGGGACCCACCATTGTGGGAGGCTGACTTGTGGGCCTACTACGATGACGGGGATGGAGGGCTTTGTCAACTTAGTCAATATGAACGATTCTAGCTCCAGTGACCGTACGATGTCCATCCAATGGCCGTAGTGCTTCTTCAACCTCTGGTCTTCTTGCTCCAGCCGCCCAAAGGAGCGCCGGTCGTGCCGCCTGCTCCTGCCTCCCGTGGCCGGCTGTGCTGCCGCGGAGGCCTCACCGCCCCTACTACTCCCACCGCTGGCCAGGCCATCCCTCCACTCACCCACACCCCCTGTTATTCTGCGACGATGGCAGCCTCACAACAAAGTCAAACCAGTGAACCCTCATACTCCTCTCCACGTGGACATCCACTGCTGCGTCTTCCCCGGCTTCGCGTTGTCCCCTTCCTAGGCCTCGCCGTCGTCCACCGCCCTGGTGCTCTCGGCGCGGCGTGGTCAACATGGTCAAGGAACGACTTCCATCAGAAGAGTACTGTACGTGGAGAGGCTGACAGCTGGGTCCACTTGTGCCTCCTTATTACGCGGAAAATAATGATTCCTTTACCTGATAGCGGGGACCCATCAGACGGCCACCGTATTTCATGAAAAAAAACGTTTCCCCCCTGACTGCTGGGACCCACCAGCTACATCTTTGCACGCAAGGAAGTGCATCCATATTACGTGCAAAACAAAAGATTCTCCCCCTGGCTGCTGGTACCCACCAGCTACATCTTCGTACGCAAGGAAGTGTGTGATAGTCGGGACCTGTCGTGGTTCTAAGTCTGATAGTAAAGTAGGGGGTACGAATGTAGAGGCAAGATCCTAGCTACGGTGAGTTTGTGCACACAGGATGTACGAGTTCAGGCCCTTCGCGGAGGAAGTAACAGCCCTACGTCTCGGTGCCCGGAGGCTCGGTCGCTTGGAATATGCGTGAAGTTACAGGGGGTGCGAACCCTTGTGCCAGAGGAGGGGGTGGCTTATATAGAGTGCGTTGGACCCCTCCAGTCCTCAATTACACAGGGTTTAAGGTACATAAAGATGGGCATTACTGATAACGCCAACAATAAAGATACATGAATGACTATTAAGTCTATGAGGTAACGTCGAACCGTTGCCATACAGAGTGACCTTAGATCTTCTAGCTGTCGAGTGATTCTTGTCGCGGTCGAGTGAATACTCCTTCGTCGAACGAACTTGAATCTTCTGAGTGGAGTGTTTATGGTCGACTGAATGATGGTATCCCTTGAATGCTTACGACTTTAGGCCAATGTCCTTGGGGAGGGTGTCTAGGTTAGGCCTATGACCCTACCCTAGGTACATGTCTATGTAATTAGCCCCCGAATGGTTCAGGGTTCGAGTGGAAAAGGAGTGGAAGTTGACCCAACTCTGTTACATGCTTCAGAAGTATTTTCCTTAAACTGATGAGTTATGCGACAACTTTGACTTCATTTTCAGTCGCCTTGATCCATTCTAAAGTAGTCGAGTGAACTTTTGCTGATAAGCTTCGAGTGTTGATATGAAAGAAATCTTCAGTCTGACAAGTTGCTTTGCAGTTCCCTGATCTTGTGGGATTCAAAATTTTGGGAAGCGCGCGGGACGGAGGAGGCCATAGTAATTGGGGTGGATTAGGCAGGGGCGCCTCGATCACCGTGCCACCTTTTTCACCATGTACCGAGCGAGCGATAGTTGCGGGATTTGACATGATTGCCCGGGCCCAGTCGTCAGTCACTCGGAAATGACTCCATATAAGACGTTGGGTTGGGGAATTTTGCATAGTGCGCCTCAATTTCTCCTTCTTCCTCCTCTGCTTCTCCACCATTACCGCTTCCACCCTCGACGCTGCCTCCCGCCCGTGCGCCCCTTGCTGTGATGGCGAAGGACAAGACGGCGGCGCTGGAGCGCGCAAAGAAAGGAGCGGCGAAGGGGAAGGGCAAGAAGACCGGCAGGAGCGGGTCATCATCGAGATCTGGTTTGCCACGCTATTGGGTTCAGGGCGACTGGAACCGATCCACAATCGTGCTGGATGACTTGCAAGACCTGGACGAGAGCCGGCTGATTGAGCATGATTCCTGGAGGCTCCCGGGGGATGAAACCGAGCCGCGGCCTCAGGAGGGTGAGTGTGTCTTACTCGCCACTCACGTCGACTGTGGTTTTTCTTTGCCCCCACATCCCTTTTTCCGTGCATTCCTGAACTTCTTCGGAGCCCAACTCCACCATTTCTCTCCCAACACAATCACGTACCTTGCGGCCCAGTCTCCTTGTGTGAGAATTTTTTGGGCTGCCGACCGCACTGGGGTCTGTTTAAGCACATCTTCACATGCCGCTCGCAAACTGCAAAAAAGGCCATCCTGAGTGACGAGAAAACCCAGGAGATCCAGATGTGGGGGGGCTTAGGTATCCAGATGAGGGGAAGAGTGCTTTTCCTGCGATGACTCTCCCTGACTCGGTTAGAGGGTGGTAGTCGACTTGGTTTTATTGCAAAGACAAGTCGACCCCTGGTCATTCGACTGGTCTCTCCCCCCCCCTCCCTTTCCTTAGCGCGAGTCCAGAAACCTACTTCCTAGAGAGTGACTCTAGCAGAGAAGGTGGAGGTGTCCATGTTGATGGAGCGAGTAGTTCAGCTGATCCATGACGGTGTGACTGGTATGGATCTGCTCGAGGTATTCCTCAGTCGATGTATTCAACCCCTCCAGGCTCGTGATCACTCCATGTGGATGTACTCGGGGATTGAAGATTCCACTCGGATCCACCCGGAGGATGCTGATGAGAAGACGGTGGCACTGCAACATCCCAAATTTTCAATTTGGAATGTTATACATAGACCATTCTTGCATATCATATTTTATTGCATTTCGTCTCGCGATCCTCGAAAATCCTAAGCAACTCAAGGACCCTCGGAGAGAGTTGGGGATTTCCCGGTTTTCAAATTTGATTATTATCAAATATTGAAACGAGGATTTTTGGTTTTAATTATTTTTCTCTCTGAAAATATTTCATATTAAAATATATGAGAGGAGATAATATGACTTCTCCAAAATAATTGAAATATTGGAGGAAAAATATTAAAATAAAATATTTGTTTTTATTTGGAGTTTATTGCAATTTTGTTTGCATTAGAAAAATTGCACATTTTCAAAATTGCATTTTAGGGCCAAGAAAATGTTCATCTTGTTCTAAATTTTCTATTTAGACGGTGAAAATTTGTTTTGGCATTTTTATATTTTTATTTTATTTTTTAGGATTTTTTGTCTGTTCGGCGAAATTATTTTAAAAAAAATCTTCGGGCGCCGACTGGGCCGAAACCCAGCCGGGCCGGCCCATCTCCTGCGCCGCCGTCCCGCGCCAGGACGCGCGCCGCCGTCGCCGCCGACTCGGACAGGAGTCCGAGCCGGACTCCTCCGCCGCCGCCACCTTGCCACCTCCTCCAAGCCACCTCCCCCCTTTTATATGCCGCCCCAAGCCCCCGCCACCACCACCGACCACCGTCGCCGTAGCCCGCCTCCCGAGCCGCGCCGCCACCCGCGCCTCGCCGCCGCTCCCACGCCGCGCCGCCTCGCCTCGCCGCATCGCCCCGCCGGATCCCCGCGTCTCGCCAGACCCGACGAGGTAGCCGTTCGCCGCCGGTTTTTTTAAGAACACCGATTCGGTTTTTTTTTGAAAACCTAGTTCGTTTTTTTAGATCGGTCCACCGGTTTTTCCCGGTTCTTCTCTTTAGCGGACGTTCGTCCGCACGCTCGTTTAAACGAACGGTTTTCGCTCGTTAGTTACAGACAACGAACGCTCATTCGTTAGCATGTTCGTCAGTTTTCTTTTATCGGATTTTTCCATGATTATTTCTGATCGCGATCTCTGATCCGATTTTCGTTTCAGTTTATCTTTTCGCTCGTTTATCGGAATCAGGCGATTCAAGCGCCTAGATCTTCATCTCAAGACCCTCTTTCTGTTTAATCAACTTAAAAAAGATTTTCTACTTTAAAATTTGACCTTAGTCTAGATTAGTAAATGGATCTTGTTTTCTTTCGCCGTTTGAGTTTCGTTGCTTCGTTTGATTTGATTCTTTTTTGCAAATCGGAGTTCTTAAGTTGAACTTTATGGTTAGATCTTCTTACTTGAGATTTACCCATGCTTCTTTGCTTGATTTCTTATGTATGCTATTGTTTGTTTGTGATAGAATTCCTGGAGTGTGAAGCGTATTATTTGGAGTCCCTAGGTTTTGCGGATCATCAGCAAGGCAAGTAACACTTTGATCATACCCCTTTATCACCCAGTTTTTATGCATTAGTTCCAATCCTCAAACATTGCATGATTAGGATGCCAATAACATGTGGGTTGGGAAGTAGTTGATGAGGTAGAACTTATTGCCTTGTTACATTCAAACCCTTGGGAGTTACTTCGACGCGTTGCTTACATTACTATGCTATGCTCGTAGACGTGGTTTGGTTGAGTGAAATCCATGACAGATGTGAGATTGTTAATTAATGGTTCAACTTAAGGTGGCACCTTGAATACACATCTGGGTGGATTGAGGCACCTGGAGAACCCAGTGTTGCCTTTATTTTTTGGAAATCCCGGGGTTCCGTGTGATTTTCCTATGGACCGCCACCCAGGCTCAAAGGGAATTGAGATGATTCATGCTAGAAACTTCCGTGTGCAGCCACAAGCTATTATGGACTCTAGCATAGTTGAGTAAGTTACGTGAAGCTCTCGAAGAGGTAGATCAGCAGGTAGTGGGTTGTAGGTTTGGTATGGTCTGCCCGGAGTAGAGAGTTAATATTTCTGAAAGACTGTGTCTCGGTCATTCGTTTCTCAAACACCATGTAGTGCGATAAATTCAACGGAGGCGATCGAGTCTTGTGGGGAAAAGTGCACAAACCTCGGCAGAGTGTATAAACTAATCATGGTTAGCTGTGTCCCCGGTTATGGACAATCTTGAGTATCTAGTACTTGGAGTATCTTAAGTATCTCATCACTTTTTAACTTAATATTGTTGGGTTGATAATTACTTTAATTAGGATTGAGTTGGAGGAACCTTCTCAATGATGTTTCAACTACCATGATAGTTAAATTAAAATCTATTCCTTTGTTGTTGGGAAAATTTGGCTTTTCGCAAAACTATAACCATAGAGCTTTCCACCAGCCAAATATGCATGTAGTGATAGCATTATTATGTTCTTGCTCTACTGTGTTATCTTGCCAGCATATTCCATGTGCTGACCCGTTTTCGGGCTGCAACGTGTTATGTTGCATACTTTTCACACGAGGAGTAAGGTTCGTTAGGTCATTGTCGTGCAGCTCAACTATGCCGTTGGAGTTGATGGACTCACTCTACATTCCAAGCCTTCCACTGTTACCGTATTAGATGGCCTTAAGCCATATTTATTGTAATAAGTTCTCTTTTGAGACATTCGATGTAATAAGTGTGTGATTGTTACTCTGATATAAATCCTTCGAGTACTGTGTGTGTCAGCATTATCGATCCAGGGATGACACTGAAGCACAGAGACTTGACCGTTTGAGGTCGGGTCGCTACAAGATGGTATCAGAGCACACGTAGAGTGTAGGACACGACCACTAAGCTAAATCCCTAGATCACTATTCTCTTCTCATTTCTGACTCCTCTCCATTTTCCACTCTTTAGGATGGCAGACGCAAGGAACAAGTTTGCACAAACCGGATGAGGACACACCCTTTGGATGACACTTGAAGGAAGTCACTAGGTACATGAACATAGGAATACCAAGCTTCACCGGGAGTTACAACACCACTTTACCCGAAGAGGAGCGATGGATGATTCAAGTTCAAGTTCCAGGAAGGACATTCACGCCAGTCACTAAGCCCATAGAGTTTTCTTTCGATGCACCAACCTGGAGTCTAGGAAAGAGTATGGCAGCTCACATCACCATGGGATGCATTGGAGAAGTTTACCAAAAGGAGCTTAAGGATACTATCTACCAGATCTGTGGGCGCCGAGATGAGCAATGGGAGATGATCAGCACCAAGAAAGATAGATCAATTGCACCTTTCATCCAGGAATTAAACCAGCACATTCGACGCCAGGAGAATCAAATGTGTGCAGGCATGATAGCTCTGAAGAAGGCGAAGACAAGGATCATCGAGCTGGAAGAAGAACTTAAGTCTACACACAATGGATAAGAGGAGGAAATTGCGACACTATTGGAGCAGAATGACGACCTGATTAAGAAGATCGGAGTATTCATGGGAGACCCCGCACCAGGAGAAGAAGACGAAGAACCCATGGAGATTCACCCGGAGGACTACATCATCATCGACGACACCGACTCCGACCTTAGCGATGATGACTTTGAAGACGAAGTTGGAGCAGATATCATGGAGTCTTCAATCGAGGAATATTTTTAGTAGACCACCACATCAGTAGTAGTATTCCGCCATGTAAATAGTGTAGTCCGAGCACTTTTGCGATAGTTCTAGATCGATTGTATGCCCTTGCTTGATTGATTGAGTGAAATGATTGTGTTTGTCTCTCATGTGCATATGGGTAGTGCTTTCTCATTAGACCTCATTCTATTCTAAATCTCTCCCCTCTAAACCCATCAGATGCCTCCGAGACATGACCCCGGATTCGCATTCCCACCGGAGCTCACTCAGGTGATCCAGCAGCAGAATACCCTGATGCAGTTGTTAGTCCAAAACCAAGGCAACAACAACAACAACAACAATCCACCACCACCACCAGTTGACAACTTAGCCCGTTTTCTGAGGTTGCAGCCGCCGGTGTTTTCCAGTAGCACCGAGCCCATAGTAGCAGATGATTGGCTCCGCAGGATTGGAAGGGAGTTAACCACTGCGGGATGTACCGATGTTGAGAAGGTGCGTTTTGCCGCACATTAGTTGGATGGACCAGCAACCTCATGGTGGGAGAATTACACTGTCACCTACCCTATAGCCACGGTGACATGGGATCAGTTTCAGCAAGCTTTCCGCACAACCCATGTTTCAACTGGAGCCATGAATATGAAGAAGCGTGAGTTTCGCAACTTACGCCAGGGGAACCGTACTGTGGCTCAGTACGCGGATGAATTTAGCAAGTTATCTCGCTATGCCCCTGATGATGTGGCCACAGATGCCGCAAAGCAGGAGAAGTTTATGGAAGGGCTGAATGATGAGATGAGCATGCAGTTGATGGTGGCAACATTCAACAACTACCAGGAGTTGGTAGATAAGGCTCTTATGATTGAAGGGAAGCAACAGCAGATTGAGAGCAGAAGCCTCACCTAACCCCGAACTCGGGAGGACTTGTTCATAACCATGGAGGCCACAACCATAATGGAGGAAGTAACCATAACCATACTGGCCCAAGGAATGGGAATGGAGCAAGCAACAATCAGAACCGCCCCAATCCAGCCACACTCGCCAAGAGAGACCTAAGCCATGTTACTTGTTTCAAGTGCGGGAAGACTGGACACTATGCCACGGAGTGCCCTGAAGGGAAGAATGGAAACGGAAATGGGAGCGCTAGGAAGAAGCCCAATCCATTCAACAAAGGACAAGTAAACCACGTTAACGTGGAGGAGGTTGAAGAGCAGCCAGATGTGGTTATAGGTAAGTTTTTGGTTAAGTCATTTACCACTCTTGTTCCTTTTGATACTGGTGCATCACATTCACACATATCAAGGGAATTCGTGGATAAGTTTAAACTACTGACCCAAACCCTTAGGACCCCTCTGTTAGTGAGCTCACCTGGAGCAGAGTATATGGCTAGTCGATGGTGCGACCAGATACCCTTAACCATTGGCAACCATGTTTTTCCGTCCGACATAATTATCTTAGAGTCACAAGGATTGGGTGTGATATTAGGAATGGACTGGATGTCAAAGTACGGAGGAAGCATTGACTGTGCTAGTAGGTCAATTTGTCTCACCACCCCTGAGGGAAAAAGGATCAAGTATGTATCTAGGCATGCGCCAAGAAGTAGCCAAGTAAATACCCTCACGGGAGTTGTTCAGGAGGAAGTGCCTGTAGTAAAGGATTACCCGGATGTTTTCCCAGAGGAATTACCAGGCATGCCACCGGATCGAGACATCGAGTTTTTGATAGAATTATTACCAGGTACAGGGCCAATATCCAAGAGACCCTATCGGATGCCCGCGAATGATCTGGAGGATATTAAGAAACAGATCAAGGAGTTATTGGAGAAAGGTTACATTCGACGGAGTTCATCACCATGAGGAGCCCCAGTGCTTTTGGTCGAGAAGAAGGATACGTCCCTAAGAATGGTTGTTGATTATCGGGCCTTGAATGAAGTGACAATCAAGAACAAGTACCCATTGCTGATGATCAGTGATCTGTTTGACCAGCTACAAGGAGCTAAGGTGTTTTCGAAGATTGATTTGCGATCAGGATACCACCAGTTGAAGATTCAAGAGAAGGATATACCCAAGACAGCATTCACCACACGGTATGGGCTATACGAATATACGGTCATGTCGTTTGGACTGACTAACGCCCCTGCCTATTTCATGAGCATGATGAACAAGGTGTTCACGGAGTATTTGGACAAGTTCGTTGTGGTTTTTATTGATGATATAATGGTATACTCGAAGAATGAAGAGGAGCACAAGGAGCATTTGCGTTTAGTTGTCGAGAAACTCAGGGAACATCAGTTGTATGCCAAGTTCAGCAAATGCAAGTTTTGGTTGAAGGAAGTCGTATTCCTTGGACATGTTATATCAGGAGAAGGTATAGCAGTAGACCCCACCAAGGTTCAGTTAGTCACTGAATGGTTGGCACCCACTTCAGTTAGCGAGATCCGCAGTTTTCTTGGGCTCGCAGGATACTACCGGAGATTTATTGAGAATTTTCCAAGATTGAGAAGCCAATGACGAAATTATTGAAGAAAGATACCAAGTTTAATTGGACGGAAGATTGAGAGGCAACTTTCCAGGAGTTGAAGAAACGTTTGACTACAGCCCCAGTGCTAACACTGCCAGATATACGTAAGGATTTCCAAGTGTATTGCGATGCCTCTCGCTTAGGACTTGGAAGTGTGCTTATGCAGGACGGAAGAGTTGTTTCGTATGCCTCACGACAACTAAAATCGCACGAATTGAATTATGCCATGCATGATTTGGAGTTAGCAGCCGGAGTGCATGCATTGAAGACTTGGAGGCATTACCTTATTGGAAACCATTGTGATGTGTACATGGATCATAAGAGTTTGAAGTACATCTTCACATAGAAGGAACTGAACGTTAGGCAGAGGAGATGGTTGGAGCTTATAAAGGATTATGAGATGACGCTGCACTATCATCCAGGAAAGGCCAATGTCGTAGCAGACGCTTTGAGCCAGAAGAGTTATGCTAATACCCTAGAGAGCACGGGATTGCTGAAGGAGTTAGCAGAGGATCTCTGGGAACTTCAATTGGAGGTTGTTCCTAGAGGTTTTGTTGCAACAATGGAGGTTCAGTCTACATTGTTGGGAAAGATTCGAGAAGCTCAGAAGGATGACAAAGATATTGCCGAGATTAAAGAGAGAATGAGTGAAGGAAAGGCCAAAGGTTTTTGTGAGGATGAGCACAACACCTTATGGTTTGAGGACCGAGTTTATGTGCCCAATGACCCAGAGATTAGGAAATTAATACTTCAGGAGGCTCATGACTCACCATACTCGATACACCCCGGAAACACCAAGATGTATTTGGATTTGAAGGAACGTTTCTGGTGGACAGGGATGAAGAAGGATATCGCCGAGTATGTAGCCGTATGTGATGTATGTCAGAGAGTGAAGGCAGAGCATCAAAAGCCAGCAGGATTGCTACAGCCTATGTCGATACCCTAATGGAAGTGGGATAAACTTGGCATGGATTTTATCACCGGATTGCCCAGGACCAAATCAGGATATGATTCTATATGGGTAGTAGTTGATCGCTTGACCAAAGTGGCACACTTTATCCCAGTGAAAACAACTCATACAAGTGCGAAGTTGGCCAAGATATATATGTCCAGGATCGTATGTCTGCATGGAGTTCCAAGGACCATCGTATACGATAGAGGAACACAGTTTACCTCAAAGTTTTGGCATCAATTGCACCAAACTTTGGGAACGAGATTGGAGTTTAGTACAACATTTCACCCGCAGACGGATGGACAGACCGAGAGAGTCAACCAGATTCTGGAGGACATGTTGAGAGCCTGTGCGCTGGATTATGGATCTAGTTGGGATGACAATTTGCCTTACGTAGAGTTCTCATACAACAATAGTTACCAAGCCAGTTCGAAGATGGCACCGTTCGAAGCCCTGTATGGATGAAGGTGCAGAACACCGTTGATGTGGGATGAAGTTGGAGACCGATAGTTGTTTGGACCAGACTTGATCAAAGAGTCCGAGGAGAAAGTTAAACTGATTCAAGATAGAGTGAAGATAGTTCAGTCCAGACAGAAGAGTTATGTAGATTCGAAACGCAAGGAGGTAACCTATGAAATTGGAGACAGAGCCTATCTGCGAGTATCACCTTTGCGAGGGGTGAAACGTTTTGGAGTTAAGGGAAAGTTGGCCCAAGATTTGTAGGACCGTATAGTGTTTTGGAACGGATGGGAGAAGTTGCCTACAAGTTGGAGTTACCTGAAGGACTGGCAGGAGTTCACGATGTGTTTCACGTTTCCCAGTTGAAGAAGTGCCATGCTGAGATGGCCGATATACCGCTAAGAGATATCGTACCCTTGGAGGCGATTCAGTTCGACAATGATTTGACTTATGAGGAGAAGCCAGTCAAGATTTTGGAGTTTGCCAGTCAAGTCACCCGCAACAAGGTTATCAAGTTAAGCAAAGTTCAGTGGAGCCACCATACCGAAGATGAAGCCACCTGGGAACGAGAGGATGATCTTCGCAAAGACCACCCACACCTATTTTCTAGCCAACCCAAATCTCGAGGGCGAGATTCATCTTAAGGGGGGTAGGTTTGTAACATCCCAAATTTTCAATTTGGAATGTTATACATAGATCATTCTTGCATATCATATTTTATTGCATTTCGTCTTGCGATCCTCGAAAATCCTAAGCAACTCAAGGACCCTCGGAGAGAGTTGGGGATTTCCCGGTTTTCAAATTTGATTATTATCAAATATTGAAACGAGGATTTTTGGTTTTAATTATTTTTCTCTCCGAAAATATTTCATATTAAAATATATGAGAGGAGATAATATGACTTCTCCAAAATAATTGAAATATTGGAGGAAAAATATTAAAATAAAATATTTGTTTTTATTTGGAGTTTATTGCAATGTTGTTTGCATTAGAAAAATTGCACGTTTTCAAAATTGCATTTTAGGGCCAAGAAAATGCTCATCTCATTCTAAATATTTTATTTAGACTGTGAAAATTTGTTTTGGCATTTTTAGATTTTTATTTTATTTTCTAGGATTTTTATTCTGTTTGGCGGAATTGTTTAAAAAAATAAAAAATCTTCAGGCTTCGACTGGGCCGAAACCTAGCCGGGCCGGCCCATCTCCCGCGCCGCCGTCCCGCACCAGGACGCGCGCCGCCGCCGCTGCCGACTCGGACAGGAGTCCGAGCCGGACTCTTCCGCCGCCGCCGCCTTGCCCCCTCCTCCAACGCACCTCCCCCCTTTTATATGCCGCCGCAAGCCCCCGCCACCACCACCGACCACCGCCGCCGCAGCCCGCCTCCCGAGTCGCGCCGCCACCCGCGCCTCGCCGCCGCCGCTGCAAGCCGCCGCCGCCGCCTCGCCTCACCGCCTCGCCCTGCGTCTCGCCGGACCCGACGCGGTAGCCATTCGCCACCGGTTTTGTAAAGAAAACCGAATCGGTTTTTTGAAAAACCTAGTTCGTTTTTTTAGATCGGTTCGCCGATTTTTCCCGGTTCTTCTCTTTAGCGGACGTTCGTCCGTATGTTCGTTTAAACGAACGGTTTTCGCTTGTTAGTTACAGACAACAAATGCTCGTTCATTAGCATGTTCGTCAATTTTCTTTTATCGGAGTTTTCTGCGATTATTTCTGATCGCGATCTCTGATCCGTTTTTCGTTTCAGTTTATCTTTTCGCTCGTTTATCGGAATCAGGCGATTCAAGTGCCTAGATCTTCGTCTCGAGACCCTCTTTCTATTTAATCAACTTAAACAAGATTTTGCTACTATAAAATTTGACCTTAGTCCAGATTAGTAAATGGATCTTGTTTTCTTTCGCCGTTTGAGTTTCGTTGCTCCGTTTGATTTGATTATTTTGCAAACCGGAGTTCTTAAGTTGAACTTTCTGGTTAGATCTTCTTATTTGAGATTTACCCGTGCTTGTTTGATTGACTACTTATGTATGCTATTATTTGTTTGCGATAGAATTCCCGGAGTGTGAAGCGTGTTATTTGGAGTCCCTAGGTTTTGCGGATCATCAGCAAGGCAAGTAACACTTTGATCATACCCGTTTATCACCCAGTTTTTATGCATTAGTTCCAATCCTCAAACATTGCATGATTAGGATGCCAATAACATGTGGGTTGGGAAGTAGTTGATGAGGTAGAACCTATTGCCTTGTTACATTCAAACCCTTGGGAGTTACTTTGACGCGTTGCTTACATTGCTATGTTATGCTCGTAGACGTGGTTTGGTTGAGTGAAATCCGTGACAGATGTGAGATTGTTAATTAATGGTTCAACTTAAGGTGGCAACTTGAATACACATCTGGGTGGATTGAGGCACCTGGAGAACCCAGTGTTGCCTGTATTTTTTGGAAATCCCAGGGTTCCGTGTGATTTTCCTATGGACCGCCACCCAGGCTCAAAGGGAACTGAGATGATTCATGCTAGAAACTTCCGTGTGCAACCACAAGCTATTATGGGCTCTAGCATAGTTGAGTAAGTCACGTGAAGCTCTCGAAGAGGTAGATCAGCAGGTAGTGGGTTGTAGGTTTGGTATGGTCTGCCCGGAGTAGAGAGTTAATGTTTCTGAAAGACCGTGTCTCGGTCATTCGTTTCTCAAACACCATGTAGTGCGAGAAATTCAATGGAGGCGATCGATTCTTGTGGGGAAAAGTGCGCAAACCTCTGCAGAGTGTATAAACTAATCATGGTTAGCCGTGTCCCCGGTTATGGACAATATTGAGAATCTAGTACTTGGAGTATCTTAAGTATCTCATCACTTTTTAACTTAATATTGTTGGGTTGATAATTACTTCAATCGGGATTGAGTTGGGGGAACCTTCTCAATGATGTTTCAACTACCATCATAGTTAAATTAAAATCTATTCCTTTGTTGTAGGGAAAAATTGGCTTTTCGCAAAACTATAACCATAGAGCTTTCCACCAGCCAAATATGCATGTAGTGATAGCATTATTCTGTTCTTGCTCTACTGTGTTATCTTTCCAGCATATTCCATGTGCTGACCCGTTTTCGGGCTGCAACATGTTATGTTGCAGACTTTTCAGACGAGGAGTAAGGTTCGTTAGGTTGTTGCCGTGCAGCTCAGCTATGCCGTTGGAGTTGATGGACTCACTTTATCTTCCAAGCCTTTTGTTGTTATCGTATTAGATAGCCTTAAGCCATATTTATTGTAATAAGTTCTCTTTTGAGACATTCGATGTAATAAGTGTGTGATTGTTACTCTGATATAAATCCTTCGAGTATTGTGTGTGTCAGCATTACCTATTCAGGGATGACACTGAAGCACAGAGACTTGACCGTTTGAGGTCGGGTCGCTACAGGCACAGTGGGTGCAAAGCATGACAGGGAACAAGGATAACCCCAGGGGCTCCCGAAGAGTTTTACCATTTGACACCAACAACCAACCAGACAAGGTATGTCCCTTATCTCCGAGTGTTTTTCATTCTGACTTGCAGTTGTTTACTGAGTCGACCATCCTTTGGTCACCTCTTTTGCTTTGCAGGTTTACACGGAGACGTTCTCAATGCCGAACAGGGAGCAAGAGCAGTACCAGGAAGGAGAAGAAAGCGGAGGCGAACGGATGGATTGGCAGTCTGATGGAGGAGAAGAGGAGGAGGAAAGCGAGGACTCGAGCAGTGGTGAAGAAGTTGAGTCACCACCTCGCAACGAAAAGCATTCCAAACATAAGCACGACCCAGCAAGTACCCGCGGCGAAGTAGCTAAGCCGACTGGACAGACTTCCAAGCGCACTCAGACCTCTTCCCCTATGCCGACTGAGAAGGCTCCAAAGTAGCCAAAAGTTGCAGAACCAAAGTCTCGGAAGACTCTGCCCAAGATCAAGATCGACGTCCTCATTGCTTCTGCATAAGTGTCTTGTCCCCACTTTTCAATCGTGGACTTGTGTTGTTGACTCTCTTTCTCATTTGTCCAAGTGAATCTTGAAACTTGCAGAGCTGCTACTTCTGGGACTTCTGCTTACAGGGATGATGGCGAGGATGTGGAAGACATGGTCACTTCTAACCCGGGTATGACTTTTGCAAACTTGTCTTTGCTTTCTCAGCCATTTTGTTGATCGACTGAATTCTGATGATTAATTCTTTTTTGCAGCTCCTCCCAATGTCATTGATCTTGCAGATGACGACGAGGATGTGCCGCTGAGGCCCAGGAGGAGCAAGAAGACATCAATTGGCAAGGTGCCCTAGTCGACGCTAGTGATGGAGCCGGTGATCCAGGAGACCGGCGATGCCAACTGAACTTCTGTGACTTTTGTCGTACCATTGTCGAGTGCTCAGCCTTCAGCGTCGACTGCTCAGATCCCAGCCGATACACCGTCTCCAATCTTCACTATGTATCGTGTCCCGGAGGACCAAGTCGGTGCTGCCAAGGAGGCCATACGCCAGGCAGGCATCATGATGGAGCAGATGAAGGTGGTTCGAGGGGCCAGTCAAGCTGCTTATGACGCCAGCTCAACTCTCTAGAGCAACGTCCAGGTTGGTTGATTACCGACTGAGCTCTTAGCTTGTCGCTTGTTCTGTTAGGATATGCTACCCGAAAGTTTTCCTTGTGCATCTTTTCGTCAGTATGCTTTTTGCATTTGTACACACACTGGGTGTTTAATTTATTGCTAAGTAGTACTTCTGAATAGTCTTTGCTTCTTGAGTCGACTAGATTGTGTCGATTGAGTCTTTGAACCAGTGGGGCCACGCTGAGTGCACCCACTTGGTGTAGTCCCCGAGACCGTAGCTTTGACTGTGGGCAGTTGGCTATGGTTTAAGAATCATAACTTTCTCACTCGGTCTGAACGGATCATGTCGAGTGTAACTTGAACCAGTGGGGGCACGCTAAGTGCATCCACTGGGTGTAGTCCCCAAGACTACTATTGAATGTTTGATTCGGCAGTAGTCTGAGAATTCTTTTCACTCAGGAGTGAATAACTTTCGATTCTGTCCACTGATGTAACATTTATTGACTTCAGAAATCCTATGAGATCATCTCCAAATTTTCCGAATTCGAGAAGAAGCAGAGACAACTCAATCCTGACTTGGAGCTGGCTAAGCAGAACTTGTAGAAGGCCAAAGATGAGACAACCGGTATGGAAGGTAACAACTGGTCGATTGTTTATCTTGGCCGACTCACAAGTCATCTCCTTGTTCTTCTATCTGACCCGAGTACATATCATTCAGAGAAAATGAAGCAGACTCTGGCGAAAAAGGACCTTGATCTTGCCACTGCACAAAAGGAGGCTCAGGAGAAGACTGCACTTGCTGACAAGAAACTGGCCTCAGTGGGTGCGCTGGAGGAAGAAAACACCAAGTTGAAGACATCCCTTAACGAGTCCAACCGAGAAGTGACTCGTCTGAAGAAAGACAAAGTGGCTTTGAATGAGAAGATTGAAGGCATTTCTCGTAAGAGAAATGATCTGGAAGCTTATCTGGGGGCACTCGCCAAGAAGCTATTCCTTGTGCTCGAAGGTATCCTTCCTTATCTGGCTGTTTAGCTATCGTCGATTCACCATGCAGCTGTCGACTCATTATTTCTTTGCGTTTGTAGAATTCTGCCAAAACTTCGAAGAAGAAACCATACGGATCGAGACAGGCCTGGACCCCGTCCTTTCCCCTGTTGGTGATGAAGCTGCCATGAACGTGCTCCGAATGGAATCCCATGTTACCAGTGTTACGGCCTACCTTGCTCGCCTGAAGGTTTTGGTGTCATGGATTAACTCAATGCTTTGGCCACGAGAGATGCCCTAGAATGACCTTGATTCTTTGATGACTCGACTCAACGAGATCCCTAGCTGAGTGCAGGAGTGGAAGAAGTCATCTGCTTGTTGCGGCGCTAACGTAGCTCTGTCTCTAGTTCGAGTCCACTGCAAGGAAGCCAAGGAGGAGAAGCTAGCAGCGATCAAGGTTGCCAATACCAGAAAACATGACTTCCAGTCCTTCATGGAAACCTTTATTTCCGCCGCCACTCAGATTGCAGATGGAATCGACTTGGACGAATTCGTCGAGCTTGCCAGTCCTCCCGCGGAGTGAACAAACTTTTTTATGATCCGATTAAATTTGCCTCAGTATGCCGAGTGGTTTTTGTAACCATTTAAACTTCTTCGGGCCTGATGCTTGAGTACCTTGAACTGCGATCTGGAACCTTGTAGGATTTACCTGAACTTGGTTGCTTTTGGATCTTTTGACTCTTTGAGTAGAACTTGTTTCTTCAGTTTGAGTTGTTACTGCCTTTGTGAGGCAGCTCAGTCGAGTGTATCATGGGCAAAGATACTTGGTGTTGCGGATCGGGATGGAGTGGACGTTGTATTTGTGTCGAAGCTCCAAGGACAGATCGCGGTCGACCTGCACCTCGTCGTCCTTGCGGATCAGGATGGAGCGGAAGTTGTATTTGTGTTGAAGCTCCGAGGACAAATCGCGGTCGACCTGCACCTCGTCGTCCTTGTGGATAAGGATGGAGCGGACGTCGTATTTGTGTCGAAGCCCCAAGGACAGCTCGTGGTCGGCCTGCACCTCGCCGTCCTTGCGGATAACGATGGAGCGATTTTTTAAACTTAGGCAAGTACTGGACTGCAGCTAAGCCCCCAAGTGGGAGGGTTGCTCACCACTCGGTAGGATTTTTTAAACTTAGGCGAGTACTGGACTGCAGCTAAGCCTCTGAGTGGGAGGGTTGCTCACCACTCGGTAGGATTTTCTAAACTTAGGCGAGTACTGGACTGCAGCTAAGCCCCCGAGTGGGAGGGTTTCTCACCACTCGGTAAGATTTTTTAAACTTAGGTGAGTACTACACTGCAGCTAAGCCCCCGAGTGGGAGGGTTGCTCACCACTCGGTAAGATTTTTTAAACTTAGGCGAGTACTGTACTGCAGCTAAGCCCCCGGGTGGGAGGGTTGGTCACCACTCAGTAGGATTTTTTAAACTTAGGCAAGTACTGGACTGCACCTAAGCCCCCGAGTGGGAGGGTTGCTCACCACTCGGTAGGATTTTTTAAACTTAGGCGAGTACTTGACTGCAGCTAAGCCCCTGAGTGGGAGGGTTGCTCACCACTCGATAGGATTTTTTAAACTTAGGCGAGTACTGGACTACAGCTAAGCCCCCGAGTGGGAGGGTTGCTCACCACTCGGTAGGATTTTTTAAACTTAGGCGAGTACTCCACTGCAGCTAAGCCCCCGAGTGGAAGGGTTGCTCACCACTCAGTAGGATTTTTAAAACTTAGGTGAGTACTGGATTGTAGCTAAGCTCCCAAGTGAGAGGGTTGCTCACCACTCGGTAGGATTTTTTAAACTTAGGCGAATCAGGTTCGCAGCTAAACCCCCTAATGGGAGACATGCTCTCCACTCGGTGGGATTTTAATTTTTGGAACTTAGGCGAATCAGGTTTGCAGCTAAGCCACCCACTTGGGGATTTTGGACACATGCATAAGAAACAACAATCATATAGGAGACTGCAAAGCCTTGTCTTTGATAAACAAACTGAAAGGTACTTCTTATTACATCTCGATAGTCTAAATGATTAAGTGTTAAAGTGGCGGAGAAGCTCCGCATTCCAGGCGCGTGGCTCGTCTTTCTTGTGCTCCACATCGTATAGGTGATATGCACCATTGTGGAGCACTTTGGTGATGATGAAGGGGCCTTCCTAGGCAGGGGCGAGCTTGTGTGGACGTTGATGGTCCACTCGGAGAACTAGGTCTCCTTCCCGAAATGCTTGACCCCTGACGTTTCTGGCATGAAAATGCTGCAGATCTTGTTGATAGATGGTCGAATGGATCAGCGCAGTCTCTCTTTCCTCTTCCTGAAGGTCAACAACTTCTTGACTGGCTTATTCTACTTCGGCTTCTGAGAAGAGTTCCACTCGCGGGGCATTATGAAGCAAATCAGTCGGTAGTACGGCTTCGGCTCCATAGACCAGGAAGAAGGGAGTCCGACCAGTCGACCGATTCGGCATTGTCCTCAGGCCCCATAGTACTGATGGTAACTCATCTACCCAAGTGCCAGCCGCATGCTTGAGATCTCGCATCAGCCTGGGCTTCAATCCTTGGAGGATCAAACCATTTTCTCTTTCTGCTTGTCCGTTCAACTGCGGGTGAGCGACTGAAGCATAATCGACCCGAGTGCCTTGGGAAGCACAGAAAGCTCTGAATTCATCTAAATCAAAGATTGATCCATTGTCTGTGATGATGCTGTGCGGGACTCCAAACCTGAATGTTAGCCCCCTGACAAAGCTGACGGTAGTGTTTGAATCGAGGCTTTTGATGGGCTTGGCTTCAATCCATTTAGTGAACTTGTCGACTACAACAAGTAGGTGACTGAAACCACTTCTGCCAGTCCTCAAGGGTCCAACCATATCCAACCCCCAAATGGCAAATGGCCAGATGAGTGGAATGGTCTTCAGGGCTGAGGCGGGTTTGTGAGACATGTTGGAGTAGAACTGGCAACCTTCACATTTGTCGACTATTTCCTTTGCCATTTCATTTGCTCGCGGCCAGAAAAAACCCTGCTCGGTATGCTTTGGCCATGATTGTCCGTGAGGATGCATGGTGACCACAGGTCCCTGAGTGGATATCCTTGAGGATCATTCGGCCTTCTTCTGGGGTAATGCATCATTGAGCAAATCCGGTCACACTTTCTCTGTACAGTCGACCGCTTATCATGGTGAAGGCTTTGGATCGACGGACGATCTGTCGCGCTTCATCTTCATCTTCTGGCAGCTCTTTCCTGAGAATATATGCGATGTACGGTACAGTCCAATCAGGAATGACGAACAAAACTTCCATGACTAGGTCGACCACAGCTGGGACTTCAACTTCAGTCGGATCAGTGGAACTCTTAGGTTGCGGGGGCTCTTCCGTGAAGGGATCTTCCTAGACTGATGGTCTATGAAGATTCTCTAAGAACACATTGCTGGGAATGTACCCTCGCTTAGAACCTATCTTAGCCAGGTCATCTACTACCTGGTTCTTCAATCGGGGAATATGGTGGAGCTCTAAACCTTCAAACTTCTTTTCTAACTTTCTAACTGCATTGCAATAACCAGTCATAGCCGGGCTTCTGACATCCCACTCTTTCATCACTTGGTTAACCACCAAATCTGAGTCGCCAAAGACCATTAGGCAACGAACGCTGAGTGAAATGGCCATTTGCAACCCATACAAAAGAGCTTTGTACTCAACATCATTGTTAGAGGAATCAAAGTGAATCTGAAGGACATAGCTAAGTTTGTCACCTCGCGGGGATACCAGAACAACTCCAGCACCAGAACCGCTCAAAATTTTGGACCCATTAAAGAACATAGTCCAATGTTCCAACTGCACTTGAGTCGATTGTTGCTGTTCAATCCACTCGATGAGGAAATCTGCTATTGCTTGGGATTTGATTGCTTTCTTTGCCTCAAACTTGGTATCCAATGGAAGGAGTTCAATCGCCCACTTAGCCACTCAACCAGTTGCATCTCTCTTGTTCAGAAGTTCTGACAATGGAGCATCGCTGACGACTGTGATGGAGTGATCTGAGAAATAATGTGCTACCTTCTTCGTAGTCAAGTAAATTCCATAGACCAACTTTTGGTAATGCGGATACCTCTGCTTGGATGGAGTTAAGACTTCAGAAATATAGTACACTGGGCGCTGAACTTTATGGGTTTTACCTTCTTCTTGCCGCTCGACCGTGAGTGCTGTACTAACAACTTGTCCAGTGGCTGCAATATAAAGCAACAAAGGCTCCTTGCTAACTGGAGCAGCGAGCACCGGCTAGGTGGAAAGCAAGGCTTTGAGCTCTGCAAACACCGCGTCAGCTTCAGGAGTCCACTCGAACTTATCAGGTTTCTCCATCAATCGGTAAAGAGGTAATGCCTTTTCATCGAGACGAGAGATGAACGGACTCAAGGCAGCCAAACAGCCAGTAAGCTTCTGAACGTCGTGTATGCGCACGGGGCGCTTCATTCGGAGTATTGCGCCGACTTTCTCTGGGTTCGCGTCGATTCCTTGTTTGGAAACAAGGAAACCGAGTAACTTGCCACCTGGAACTCCAAATGTACACTTTGACGGGTTAAGCTTTATATCATATCTTCTCAGATTGACAAAGGTTTCAGTGAGGTCAGTCAGTAGGTCGGAACCTTTACGTGTTAACCACGATGTCATCCATGTACGCCTCCACATTCCGACTAATTTGAGTGAGCGGGCACTTATGTATCATGCGCATGAACGTGGCGCCAGCATTCTTGATACCAAAGGGCATGGTAACATAGCAAAAGCACCCGAATGGGGTGATAAAGGATGTCTTTATTTTGTTAGGCCCATACAGTCAGATCTGATGATACCCGAAATATGCGTCTAGAAAGGACAGTCGATCACATCCCGCAGTCGAGTCGACCATTTGACCGATGCGGGGTAGAGGAAAATGATCCCTCGGGCATGCCCGATTGATGTGCTTGAAGTCAATGCACAAACAGAGTGAATCATCTTTCTTGGGAACCATGACGACATTGGCAAGCCACTCGGAGTGGTAAATCTCTTAGATGAACTCGGCTGCCAGAAGCTGAGCCACTTCTTCGCCAATCGCCTTTCGCTTTTCCACGGCGGACCATCAGAGATACTCTTTCACAGGTTTAACTTTTGGGTCGACTCGCAAATGGTGCTCAGCTAGATCCCTGGGTACACCTGGCATGTCAGAAGGTTCCCATCCAAAGATGTCCCCGTTCTCATGGAGGAACTGGATGAGCGCTTCTTCCTATTTACTATCGAGTGTTGTTGATATATGAGTCAGAGCAGCATTGGGGTCAGTCGGGTGAATATGAACTGACTTTGTTTCACCAGTCGACTTAAATGCAGACTCTGAAGCAGGCTTCTTAGCTCTCAACAAATCACTCGGATCTGCTGGCTTCTTGTATTCCTCCATTTTAATTGCTGCCATCTGTTCATCGGCAATCTATCACGCCTCTAGGGCCAGGCATCTTGAGCTTGAGATACGCATAACATGGTTGAGCCATGAAACAGGCATACGCAGTCCTGCCCAAGATAGCATGATAGGCACTGTGAAAATCCACGACTTCAAACGTCAACTTTTCCTTCCGATAATTCTTTGAATCACCGAAAGCCACATTAAGGGTGATCTAGCCGAGAGAATCTGCCTTCTTCCCTGGTATAACTCCGTGAAACTGCATGTTACTCTAACTGAGCTTGGACATCAGAATGCCCATCCCACGGAGGGTCTCAGCATACAAGATATTCAATCCGCTGCCACCATCCATCAAAACTTTGGTCAATCGGGTGCCTCCAACGACCGGGTCGACCACCAACGATTGCCTCCCAGGGGTGGCAACGTGCGGCAGGTGATCTGACTGGTCGAATGTAATGGGGGTCTTTGACCACTTCAGATACGTCGGTGTTGCCGGAGCAACCATGTTCACTTCTTTGTTGATGACTTTCAGTCGACTTTTGCTTTCAACATCAGCAAAAATCACCAAAGTGGAATTAATATTGGGAAAACCATCATCATCCTCTTCTTTGTCCTCATCTTTATCAGACTCTTTTTCCTTCTCACTGGGTTGCTTTTCCCTGAACTGTTGTATAAGGACTTGACACTGCCGAGTGGTATGCTTAGGATAGATGAGATTTCCCTCTTCATCCTTCTTGATGTGAATGTGACATGGTAAATCCAACACATCATTACCGGCTGCATCTTTCACCTTCTTAGGAGTCCAGGGCCCTTTAGGCTTTCCTTTAGCCTTTCCTTGGGTTGCCACTGCAACCTCTCCAGGTGCTGCAGGCTCTGCTTTGCGCTTTTGCTTCTGATTGGAATGTCCTCCTCCGGTGTCAAGGCCGACCAGTTTACTCTTGCCACTGCGGAGTCGGTCTTCTTCTTCGCCGTTGGCGTACCGAGTGGCTATCTCCATCATTTGAGTCAGAGACATGTCCCCTGTCCGACCGAATTTCAGGTTGAGCTCTCGGTACCGAACGCCCTCCTTGAAGGCACACACTACTTGATGATGAGACACATCTCTACAGTGTGGTGTAAAGTGGTCCATCTCTAGATGTAATCCCTCAAAGTTTCATTCGGCTTTTGCACGCAGTGCTGCAATTCAGTCAATCCTGCTGGCCGTTTGCACGTGCCCTCAAACGTTCTAACAAACACTCGGGCCAACTCTTCCTAGCTGAAAATACTGCCTGGAGCCAACTGATTCAACCAGGCTCTAGCTGACCCTTCGAGCATCAGGGAAAGATGATTCATGGCAACTTCATCATTTCCTCCGCCGATCTGCACAGCCACTCGGTATTCTTCAAGCCAAGTGTCAAGCTTTGATTCTCCAGTGAACTTATCGACCCCAGTCACCAACCTGAAGTTGGGAGGGATCTCTGCAGCTCTGATGGCTCTGCTAAAACACTCGGGACCAAAAATGTGGACCCTGTTTACAGTCGGTCGATCGCTGTCCTGCCCTTCTCTCTGTGCTCAGTTCTTGTCCACTAGACCTTGCACCAAAATTGACCTTGCGTCAAACCCTGGCTCTCTTGGGTCGACTGGCCTTCTCCGCTCTTTGCTGTATGGGCGCCTATCATCATAATGCCGGGGCACGTATGATTCGCCCCTCGGAGGGGGTGTAGGCACTCGACGGCGGTCATCGCGGTCGAGCCGACGATCTTGTTGCTCATGATTCCGACCCAAATACTGCCCTTGACGATGCCCACATCCCTCACGCCGCAGAGGCGATCTTGGGCTGTGGGCCGACTGGACGGTATCAGCCACCATAGATCTGCTATGGATCCTGTTGCCCGACAGGGAAACTATTGTGTTCTGCTCTCCTGCTGCTCGGAGCAGCACTCTGATCTGTATTAAACCTCTTCCAGCTTCCGACTGGGACGGCTGAATGGATTTTGCTATACGAGCCACAGCAGTAAGATTCTGAATCGGAGTGCGGTATACCTGTGGTTCTGGTGGAAATAATTGCTGCTGTCATCGACTGGACTCGGGGATTTGCCGCTAAGCACGCTCGTCGAGTGAACGCTGAAGATTCTCCAGTCGAGTGCGCTCAGCCAAAGTGGCTAAACGCACTGCCTCCAAGGCCCGAGCCTCATAGGTCTCTCCAACAAGGGGCATGTGCAAGGCCTCCATATTGCAGTGGTGAAGTTCCTCCCTCTGCTGAGAGAGAGTTTCGGGATGATACTCTTCGTGAATACGCGACGGCTCGCCGCCGCCCTCATTGCCACCGTTGTGACGCATGCCAGGCGGGCTGCGGGGCGTGTCGACCATCAGGACTTTTGCCGCGGGGTCGCTGCTGTCACACTCGGACGAGGTCTCGACGGAGCCAGTCGAACAAGCCGTAGAGAGATTCGTCAGGCTCAATTGCCGCGACTTGAGGGGTGGCCGACATATGTGCCACCACGTGCTTCACCCACCGCTGAATCCATGACCGACCGGACCGCTTGCAACGGCGTACAGCAGGGAGCGAGGGTACCGCAGGAGCCAACTGATACTGGGTCGACGGTTGCCGTAGCAGGATGCCGCGAACGCACGGACGAAAGTGCGTCGCTCCACGGACAGGGAGCGCCTTGACGTCGAGAGGAGCTTCCTGAAGCCAGGCGGAGTCGTCGACGATGAAGACGAGCGCGCCAAGACGGATCTCGCGGCCCTCAGCCAAACCTCCGCTAGAAACCATGATGAAAAGAGTCGGAGAAAATTGCAACCTCACCAGAAAGTCACTAAGACACCTGCCACAAGGTGGGCACCAACTGTCGTGGTTCTAAGTCTGACAATAAAGTAGGGGGGTAAGAATGTAGAGGCAAGATCCTAGCTACGGTGAGATTGTGCATGCATGGTGTACGAGTTCAGGCCCATCGCGAAGGAAGTAACAGCCCTACGTCTCGGTGCCTAGAGGCTCAGTCGATTGGAATATGCATGAAGTTACAGGGGGTGCGTACCCTTGTGCCAGAGGAGGGGGGTGGCTTAGATAGAGTGCGTCGGACCCCTCCAGTCCTCAATTACACAAGGTTTAAGGTACATAAAGATGGGCATTACTGATAACGCCAACAATAAAGATACATGAATGACTATTAAGTCTATAAGGTAACGTTGGACCGTTGCCATACAAAGTGACCTTAGATCTTCTAGCTGTCGAGTGATTCCTATCGCGGTCGAGTGAATACTCCTTGGTCGAATGAACTTTAATCTTCCGAGTGGAGTTTTATGGTCGAGTGAATGATGGTATCCCTCGAATGCTTACTACTTTAGGCCAATGTCCTTGGGGAGGGTGTCTAGGTCAGGCCTATGACCCTACCCTAGGTACATGTCTTCGTCAGGACCCACCCGGTCGAAGCGTACATAGCGTTGTCATTCTGGTCATGAACGTGTATGTACATATTGGTCGATCGGTCTGTCTGCAGGCTGCAGCGATGAACCGTGGCCGTGTAAGGAAGGGCACGTGTGGTAGTAGAGGCGCGCACGTGTCATAGTAGAGGCACGCACGTAGCATGTACACGTACGTACAATAGCCAGGGTGCAAGAAAGTAAATACGGCCACGTACGTACATACGGGCGGGGTCTCAAACGCCTACTCGCGCATACGTATGGCCAGGGCTCATGTACATGGCTGTCGCTGGGTCAAAATGGAGAAACGGTGTCATCGTCGTGTTCATGGGGAGGCAACGAAATGCGTCGTGTTCATCGAGAGGCAACGGAACGCGTGTTGTTCATTGGGAGCCAACCGGCTTGGACGGAACACGCAATGGAAACGAGGCCTGGCATACCGCAGAACGGAGGAAACGACCTTGTGTTCGACTGGCCACGGTGGAAACAGGATCCTGTTCATCGGGAGGGGTCTGGCGTACCACAAAATGGAGGAAACGATCTTCTCTTGGACCTCCTACGGTCAAAACGGAGTCATGTTGATCGGGAGGGGTGTGGCGTACCGCAAAACGGAGGAAACGGGCTTGTCTTGGAGCACTATGGTCGAAACGGGTGATAACCCACAAGTATAGGGGATCGCAACAGTTTTCAAGGGTAGAGTATTCAACCAAAATTTATTGATTCGACACAAGGGGAGCCAAAGAATATTCTCAACTATTAGCAGCTGAGTTGTCAATTCAACCACACCTGGAATCTTAATATCTGCAGCAAGGTATTTAGTAGCAAAGTAATATGATAGTAGTGGTAACGGTAGCAAAAGGTAGTGATAACAAAAGTAATGTTTTTGGTATTTTGTAGTGATTGTAACAATAGCAACGGAAAAGTAAATAAGTGAAGAACAATATATGGAAAGCTCGTAGGCAATGGATCGGTCATAGAGAATTATGTCGGATGCAGTTCATCATGTAACAGTCATAACCTAGGGTGACACAAAACTAGCTCCAGTTCATCAATGTAATGTAGCCATGTATTCCGAATATAGTCATACGTGCTTATGGAAAAGAACTTGCATGACATCTTTTGTCCTACCCTCCCGTGGCAGCGGGGTGCTAGCGGAAACTAAGGGATATTAAGGCCTCCTTTTAATAGAGTACCGGACCAAAGCATTAACACATAGTGAATACATGAACTCCTCACGGTCATCATCGGGAGTGGTCCGGATTATCGTCACTTCGGGGTTGCCGGATCATAACACATAGTAGGTGACTATAGACTTGCAAGATAGGATTAAGAACTCTCATATATTGATGAAAACATAATAGGTTCAGATCTGAAATCATGGCACTCGGGCCCTAGTGACAAGCACTAAGCATAGCAAAGTCATAGCAACATCAATCTCAGAACATAGTGGATACTAGGGATCAAACCCTAACAAAACTAACTCGACTACATGGTAAATCTCATCCAACCCATCACCGTCCAGCAAGCCTATGATGGAATTACTCACGCACGGCGGTGAGCACCATGAAATTGGTGATGGAGGATGGTTGATGATGACGACAACGACGGATTCCCCTCTCCGGAGCCCCGAACGGACTCCAGATCAGCCCTCCCGAGAGGTTTTAGGGCTTGGCGGCGGCTCCGTATCGTAAAACGCGATGAATCCTTCTGCTTTATTTTTTCTCTCCAAACACGAATATATAGAGTTGGAGTTGAGGTCGGAGGAGCTCCAGGGGGCCCACGAGGTAGGGGGCGCGCCCACCACCCTTGTGGCTAGGGTGTGGGGCCCCTGGTCTTGATCTTTTGCCAGTATTTTTTATTATTTCCAAAAAGACGCTCTGTGGAGTTTCAGATCATTCCGAGAACTTTTGTTTCTGCACATAAATAACACCATGGCAATTCTGCTGAAAACAGCGTCAGTCCGGGTTAGTTCCATTCAAATCATGCAAGTTAGAGTCCAAAACAAGGGCAAAAGTGTTTGGAAAAGTAGATGCGACGGAGACGTATCAATTCCCACAAGCTTAAACCTTTGCTTGTCCTCAAGCAATTCAGTTGACAAACTGAAAGTGATAAAGAAAAACTTTTACAAACTCCGTTTGCTCTTGTTGTTGTAAATATGTAAAGCCAGCATTCAAGTTTTCAGCAAAGATTGTGAACTAACCATATTCACAATAACGCTTAGGTCTCATGTTTACTCATATCAATGGCATAATCAACTAGCGATCAATAATAATAAATCTCGGATGACAACACTTTCTCAAAACAATCATAATATGATATAACAGGATGGTATCTCGCTAGCCCTTTCTGAGACCGCACAACATAAATGCAGATCACCTTTAAAGATCAAGGACTGACTAGACATTGTAATTCATGGTAAAAGAGATCCAGTCAAATCATACTCAATGTAAACTAGCAGTAATGAATGCAAATGACAGTGGTGCTCTCCAACTGGTGCTTTTTAATAAGAGGAGGATAACTCAACATGAAAGTAAATAGATCGGCCCTTCGCAGAGGGAAGCAGGGATTTGTAGAGGTGCTAGAGCTTGGTTCTGAAATAGAGGTGAATAATATTTTGATCGGTATACTTTCATTGTCAACATAACAACCAAGAGATGGCGACATCTTCCATGCTACACATATTATAGGCGGTTCCCAAACAGAATGGTAAAGTTTATACTCCCCCTCCACCAACAAGCATCAATCCATGGCTTGCTCAAAACAACGAGTGCCTCCAACTAACAAGAGTCCCAGGGGGAGTTTTGTTTGCAATTATTTTGATTTAGTTTGCATAAAGCATGGGACTGGGCATCCCGGTGACCAGCCATTTTCTCGTGAGTGAGGAGCAGAGTCCACTCCTCTTGAGAATAACCCGCCTAACATGGAAGATGCGGACAGCCCTAGTTGACACATGAGCTATCCGAGCATACAAAACAGAATGTTTATTTGAAGGTTTAGAGTTTGGCACATACAAATTTACTTGGAACGGCAGGTAGATACCGTATATAGGTAGGTATGGTGGACTCATATGGAAGAACTTTGGGGTTTATGGAGTTGGATGCACAAGCAGCATTCCCGCTTAGTACAGGTGAAGGCTAGAAAGAGACTGGGAAGTGACCAGCTAGAGAGCGACAACAGTCATGAACATGCATTAAAATTAATCAACACCAAACGCAAGCATGAGTAGGATATAATGCACCATGAACATAAATATCGTAGAGGCTATGTTGATTTTGTTTCAACTACATGCATGAACATGTGCCAAGTCAAGCCACTCGAATCGTTCAAAAGAGGATACCACCCTATCATACCACATCACAACCATTTTAATAGCATGTTGGCACGCAAGGTAAACCATTATAAGCTCCGAGCTAATTAAGCATGGCATAAGAAACTATGATCTCTAGTTGTCATTGCAAACATGTTTATTCATAATAGGTTGAATCAGGAATGATGAACTAATCATATACAAAAACAAGAGAGGTCGAGTTCATACCATCTTTTCCCATCTCAGTCAGTCCATCATATATCGTCATAATTGCCTTTCACTTGCACGACCAAATGATATGGATAATAATAATAGTGCACGTGCATTGGATTAAGCTGGAATCTGCAAGCATTCAATAAACAGGAGAAGACAAGGCAATATGGGCTCTTTTGTAAGATCAACAATAATGCATATAAGAGCCACTTCAACAATTTAATTATGGTCTTCTCCTATCGACCCTCAAAGAAAAGAAAAGAAATAAAACTATTTACACGGGAAAGCTCCCAACAAGCAAAAGAAGAACAGGAAATCTTTTTGGGTTTTCTTTTTAATTACTACTACAAGCATGGAAATTAAAACTAGCTAAAAGCTACAACTATTTTCTTCTTAAGGTTTATTAAGCACACAAGAAGAAAGCATAAAAAGAGAAAATAAACTAGCATGGATATTACAATGAAAAAGTATGTGCACCGACATCTAGCAATGAGTGTGTGAACATAAATGTAATGTCGGTGAGAAATACGTACTCCCCCAAGCTTAGGCTTTTGGCCTAAGTTGGTCTAATGCCACGGATGGCCTGGCGGATATCCAAATTTGTAGTTGGGGTCGTACTGAGATGCAACAGTCATTGCATTGTGGGCTGCAGCTTGGAGGCGATCTATCTTAGCTCTCCTCTTATACTCTTCCGCATCCTCTCTGGTTATAGAATATCTCCCTTTTACCTGGAATTCAAAGAAAGTAGAAGCAGGGAGAGCGATGTGATAGGTGCGTTGTCTGTCAAAGATTAGTCGATACTGGAGGAACTGGTCGTTCCTCTCAACAAACTAATGACGAACCATAGCCTCATAATCCAAATAAGCAGGAGGCAACTCAATATCATCCTCACGTATGGTTATGCCAAGAAAATTAGCTATGCGGGTTGCATAAATTCCACCGAAGAAATCTCCATTAAATCTATTAAGATGCAACCTACTTGCAACAATGGCTCCCAAATTATAAGATTTATCTCCTAACATAGCACTCCTAAGAATGCTGAGGTCAGGGACACACATGTGACATGCTTCATCTTTACCGTTAATGCATCTACCTATGAAGAGAGCAAAATAATGTATAGTAGGAAAATGAATGCTCCCTATGGTAGCTTGTGCTATATCTCTAGATTCCCCCACAATTATACTAGCAAGAAAGTCTCTAAATTCAGATTTGCGAGGTTCACTAGTACTACCCCATTGTGGAAGTTTCCAAGCAGTGGTAAAGTCCTCTAAGTCCATAGTGTAAGAATTTTCATAAAGATCAAACAAGACAGTTTGAGAATTACGTGAAGATGAAAATTCAAACCTCCTCACAAAGGAGCTAGTGAGATAGTGGTACTGACGGCACTTTTCTTCCTCGAAGCTTACAAGATCAGCGTTACGCAAATATGCATTAAATTCTTCCTTAATTCCCGCTCGATCCATGAAGTCCTCTGAAGGCCATTCACAAGGCCGCACTGGAGCATCCCTTGGTGTCTCATCATCAGCATCACGCATTGCAAGCCTGGGCCCTTGTTTCCTTGAAGGACCACCTTGGTACATTTTCCTAAACATATTTCTTCCTCTGAAAAATTCTTGAAATTTTTAGTAACTTCAAAATAAAAGTGAACCAAACTCAACAAAATTGATAGCAACTACTCCTACAAGTGCCTAGAGCCTATATCATGCATCAAAACTACTTGGAACCACATAAATTTGACATGCAAGCTCAAGAACAGGGTCACCTAAGTAGCAAAAATATGCAATGAATAAAGCACTAGAAGAAAAACTAATTGGACCAATGGAGGAGTCACATACCAAGGAACAATCCCCCCAAGCAGTTTTGTGAGAGGTGCTTTGAGCAAGGAGATCGAAAATGGCAGCAAAATGAGCTTGGACTCAGTTTTGAACTGGATAATGGTGTTTGTGGGAGGAAGAAGGAGTGTGTGGGTGCAGGAATAAATGGAGGAGGGCCACCGTGGGCCCACGAGGCAGGGGGGCGCGCCCAGGGGGTAGGGCGCGCCCTCCACACTCGTGGCCAGGTGGATGCCCCCCTGCTGTGTTCTCAGTGCCAAATATTCTCAAATATTCCAGAAAAAACATATTTAAATTTCAGGGCATTTGGAGAACTTTTATTTTCGGGGTATTTTTATATTGCACGGACAATTCACATAACAGACAGAAAATACTACTTTTATTTTATTTAATATACATAACAGAAAGTAAAAGGAGGGTACAGAGAGTTGTGTTTTCTAAATTCATCCATCTCATGATCATCAAAAGGAATCCATTAACAAGGTTGATCAAGTCTTGTTAACAAACTCATTCCGAATAACATGGAACCGGAGAATTTTCGAATAACACTAGGTTACCTCAACGGGAATATGCACATCCCCAATAATAAGAATATCATATTTCTTCTTGACAGGTAGAAGAGGAAATTCAAAACCTCCAAAAATAATTGATGGAATTTTCCCAATAGAATTAATACTGTGGACATGAGGTTGTTTCCTCGGAAAGTGTACCGTATGCTCATTACCATTAACATGAAAAGTGACATTGCCTTTGTTGCAATCAATAACAGCCCCTGCAGTATTCAAAAAAGGTCTACCAAGAATAATAGACATACTATCATCCTCGGGAATATCAAAATAACAAAGTCCGTTAAAATAGTAATGTTTCCAACTACAACAGGCACATCCTCACAAATACTGACAGGTATAGCAGTTGATTTATCAGCCATTTGCGAAGATATTTCAGTAGGTGTTAACTTATTCAAATCAAGTCCACGATATAAAGAGAGAGGCATAACACTAACACCGGCACCAAGATCACATAAAGCAGTTTTAACATAGTTTCTTTTATTGGTGCATGGTATAGTGGGTACTCCTGGATCTCCAAGTTTCTTTGGTATTCCACCCTTAAAAGTATAATTAGCAAGCATGGTGGAAATTTCAGCTTCCGGTATCTTCCTTTTATTAGTAACAATTTCTTTCATGTACTTAGCATAATGATTCATTTTAAGCATATCAGTTAATCGCATACGCAAAAAGATAGGTCTAATCATTTCAGCAAAGCGCTCAAAATCCTCATCATCCTTTTTCTTGGATGGTTTGGGAGGAAAAGGCATGGGTTTCTAAACCCGTGGTTCTCTTTCTTTACCATGTTTCCTAGCAACAAAATCTCTCTTATCATAACGTTGATTCTTTGATTGTGGGTTATCAAGATCAACATCATGTTCAATTTCTATATCATTATCATTACTAGGTTGAGCATCAACATGAACATTATCATTAACATTATCACTAGTTTCAGGTTCATTACCAGATTGTGTTTCAGCATCAGAAATAGAAATATCATTTGGATTCTCAGGTGTTTCAGCAATAGTTTCACTAGAAGCATGCAAAGTTCTATCATTCTTCTTTTTCTTCCTTTTAGAAGGACTGGGTGCATCGATATTATTTCTCTAAGAATCTTGCTCAATTCTCTTGGGGTGGCCTTCAGGATACAAAGGTTCCTGAGTCATTTTACCAGTTCTAGTAGCCACTCTAACAGCAAAATCATTATTCTTACTATTCAATTCATTGAGCAAATCATTTTGAGCTTTAAGTACTTGTTCTACTTGAGTGGTAACCACAGAAGCATGTTTACTAATAAGTTTTAGTTCTCCTTTGACATTAGCCATATAATCACCCAAGTGTTCAAGCATATCAGCACTGCGTTTTAATTCTCTACCAAAATAAGCATTGAAGTCTTCTTGCTTAACCATAAAGTTAACAAACTCATCCAAGAATGGGCTAGCAAACTTAGTAAATGGGATTTCAGCTTTATCATATCTATAGAGAGAATTTACCTTTACTACCTGTGTCGGGTTATCAAGACCATGTATTTTTCAGTAGGCGGTAAATTAAGACCATGTATTTATTCAATAGGAGGTAAATTCTTAACATCTTCAGCTTTAATACCCTTTTCTTTCATAGATTTCTTTGCCTCTTGCATATCTTCAGGACTGAGAAATAGAACACCTCTTTTCTTCGGGGTTGATTTAGAAATAGGCTCAGGAAGTGTCCAATTATTTCCATTTGTCAACATATTATTTAATAGAATTTCAGCTTCATCTGGTGTTCTTTCTCTGAAAACAAAACCAGCACAACTATCCAGGTAATCTCTGGAAGCATCGGTTAGTCCACTATAAAAGATGTCAAGTATTTCATTGTTCTTAAGAGGATGATCAGGCAAAGCATTAGGTAACTGGAGAAGCCTCCCCCAAGCTTGTGGGAGACTCTCTTCTTCAATTTGCACAAAATTATATATATCCCTTAAAGCAGCTTGTTTCTTATGAGCAGGGAAATATTTAGCAGAGAAGTAATAAATCATATCCTGGGGACTACGCTCACCACCAGGATCAAGAGAATTAAACCATATCTTAGCATCACCCTTTAATGAGAATGGAAATATTTTAAGGATATAAAAGTAACGATTTCTCTCATCATTAGTGAACAGGGTAGCTATATCATTTAATTTAGTAAGATGTGCCACAATAGTTTCAGATTCATACCCATAAAAAGGATCAGATTCAGCCAAAGTAATTATATCAGGATCAACAGAGAATTCATAATCCTTATCAGTAACATAGATAGGTGAAGTAGCAAAAGCAGGGTCAGGTTTCATTCTAGGATTAAGGGATTGCTGCTTCCATTTAGCTAATAACCTCTTTAGATCATATCGATCATTGCAAGCTAAAATAGCGCTAGTAGCTTCTTCATCCATAACATAACCCTCAGGAACAACATGCAATTCATATTTATTAGGGGGAGAGTCCTCATCATCACTTTCATCAATATTATCAGTTTCAACAATTTCATTCTCTCTAACCCTAGCAAGTTGTTCATCAAGAAATTCACCAAGTGGCATAGTAGTATCAATCATAGAAGTAGTTTCATCATAAGTACCATGCATAGCGGAAGTGGCATCATTAATAACATGCGACATATTAGAATGAATAGCAGAAGCAGGTTTAGGTGTCGCAAGCTTACTCAAAACAGAAGGTGAATCAAGTGCAGAGCTAGATGGCAGTTCCTTACCTCCCCTCGTAGTTGAGGGATAAATCTTGGTTTTTGGATCTTTCAAGTTCTTCATAATGATAAGCAGATATAAATCCCAAGTGACTCAAAGAATAGAGCTATGCTCCCCGGCAACGGCGCCAGAAAATAGTCTTGATAACCCACAAGTATAGGGGATCACAAAAGTTTTCGAGGGTAGAGTATTCAACCCAAATATTTTGATTCGACACAAGGGAGCCAAAGAATATTCTCAAGTATTAGCAGCTGAGTTGTCAATTCAACCACACCTGCAAACTTAATATCTGCAACAAGGTATTTAGTAGCAAAGTAATATGATAGTAGTGGTAATGGTAGCAAAAGGTAATGATAACAAAAGTAATGTTTTTGGTATTTTGTAGTGATTGTAACAATAGCAACGGAAAAGTAAATAAGCGAAGAACAATAGATGGAAAGCTCGTAGGCAATGGATCGGTGATGGAGAATTATGCCAGATGCGGTTCATCATGCAACAGTCATAACCTAGGGTGACACAGAACTAGCTCCAGTTCATCAATGTAATGTAGGCATGTATTCCGAATATAGTCATATGTGCTTATGGAAAAGAACTTGCATGACATCTTTTGTCCTACCCTCCCGTGGCAGCGGGGTCCTAGCGGAAACTAAGGGATATTAAGGCCTCCTTTTAATAGAGTACCGGACCAAAGCATTAACACATAATGAATACATGAACTCCTCAAACTACGGTCATCACCGAGAGTGGTCCCGATTATTGTCACTTCGGGGTTGCCGGATCATAACACATAGTAGGTGACTATAGACTTGCAAGATAGGATCAAGAACTCTCATATATTGATGAAAACATAATAGGTTCAGATATGAAATCATGGCACTCGGGCCCTAGTGACAAGCATTAAGCATAGCAAAGTCATAGCAACATCAATCTCAGAACATAGTGGATACTAGGGACCATACCCTAACAAAACTAACTCGATTACATGATAAATCTCATCCAACCCATCACCGTCCAGCAAGCCTATGATGGAATTACTCATGCACGGCGGTGAGCATCATGAAATTGGTGATGGAGGATGGTTGATGATGACGACGGCGACAGATTCCCCTCTCCGGAGCCCCGAACGGACTCCAGATCAGCCCTCCCGAGAGGTTTTAGGGCTTGGCGGCGGCTCCGTATCATAAAACACGATGAATCCTTCTCCTTTATTTTTCTCTCTCCAAACACGAATATATAGAGTTGGAGTTGAGGTAGGGGGTGCGCCTAGGGGGGCAGGCGCGCCCACCACCCTCGTGGCTAGGGTGTGGGCCCCCTGGTCTTGATCTTTTGCCAGTATTTTTTATTATTTCCAAAAAGACGATCTGTGGAGTTTCAGGTCATTCCGAGAACTTTTGTTTCTGCACATAAATAACACCATGGCAATTCTGCTGAAAACAGCGTCAGTCCGGGTTAGTTCCTTTCAAATCATGCAAGTTGGAGACCAAAACAAGGGCAAAAGTGTTTGGAAAAGTAGATACGATGGAGACAACGGGGGTCCTGTTCATCGGGAGGCGTGTGGCGTACCACAAAACGGGACTCCACGGGATACTGTTGTTCTCCACCGTTGACCTCCTACAGCCTTCACGGGCTACTGTTCATCCACCGTCGACCTCCTCCAGCCTCCACCTGCGACTGTTCATCCACTGGCTCATGTTCATCCAGCCTCCACCGCGCTCTCCTCCACCGGCTACTGTTCAACCAACCCTCTCCACGGGGGTCCTGTTAATCCACCCCTCCACGGGCTACTGTTCATCCAGCCCTCCACCGGCTACCATTCAACCAGCCCTCTATCGGCTAATGTTCAACCAGCCCTCCACCGGCTACTGTTCAACCAGCCCTCCACGGGGTCATGTTCATCCAGCCCTCCACGGGGTCCTGTTCATCCACCAGCTCGATCGATCGGGGTACTGTTCATCCATCTACAATGGCCTCTACTACCACGGGTTCCTGTTCATCCAACCCCCACCGGGAACTGTTCATACAAACCCCCCAACAATGCTCACTATTCATCCAGAGGCAGCATCGATCGGCTTCAGTTAGCAATAGTAGCAAAGGAATCGCTTGATCAGGTTCAGTAACGTGTAGCCTGCAGTGCAATCGCTCAGGTTCAGTTAGAGCGCAGCGAGGGAGTCCTGGATTAGGGGGTCCTCGGCCAGCCGGACTACATACTTTGGCCAGACTGTTGGACTATGAAGATACCAGATTGAAGACTTCGTCCCGTGTCCGGGTGGGACTCTCCTTTGCGTGGAAGGCAAGCTTGGCAATTCGGATATGTAGATCTCCTCCCTTGTAACCGACTGTGTAAACCTAGACCCCTCCGGTGTCTATATAAACCAGAGGGTTTAATCCGTAGGACAAGAATCATAATCATAGGCTAGCTTCTAGGGTTTAGCCTCTACGATCTCATGGTAGATCAACTCTTGTAATACTCCTATCATCAAGATCAATCAAGCAGGAAGTAGGGTATTACCTCCATCGACAGGGCCCAAACCTGGGTAAACATTGTGTCCCCCGCCTCTTGTTACCATCAACCTTAGACGCACAGTTAGGTACCCCCTACCCGAGATCCGCCGGTTTTGACACCGACATTGGTGCATTCATTGAGAGTTCCACTATGTCGTCATGTAAAGGCTTGATGGCTCCTTCGATCATCGGCAATGATGCGATCCAGGGTGAGGTTTTTCTCCCCGGACAAATCTTCGTATTCGGCGGCTTCGTACTGCCGGCCAACTCGCTTGGCCATCTGGAGCAGATCGAGAGCTACGCCCCTGGCCATCAGGTCAGGTTTGGAAGCTTGAACTATACTGCCAACATCCGCGGAGACTTGATCTTCGACGGATTCGAGCCCATGTCAAGTGCGCCGCACAGTCACGACGAGCATGACTTAGCTCTGCCGTCAGACGGTGTTCGGGAGATCACACATGTGGCTACTCCGGCCCTCAATCCGGAGCAGATCGTGTCGTCCGTGGACGGGTGGATGGACCCCGCCATGGAGGCCGCAGACTCAGCGGCAATAGAGCTGAATACTGACTTCACCTCCTATGAGACTTGTGTTACCGGATGTCAGGACCCCGACTCAATGCCACATCGATCTAGCATGTAACACCTCATATCACTTTGCGGCCTCACGCACGGTATTCCCACGGGTGTCGCCTTACCTTTGCCCGGGACCGTTTGCGCCTTTTGGCACACGTATATGACAGTGTCGCTAGCATCCATATGATAAGGAGCCCGGGCTGACATGACTAGTCGTAAACCCAAAGTGGCACAGACTTACAGGGACAGGCATCCATGACCCAGCTTCGAACGTGTCGGTCATCAGCAAGTGGGTCCGGGCTGTAGCACTGGGCTAGCAGGACTCCGGTAAACCGGGCTGTAGCGGGCTAACAGGACTCCGGTACTCAAAGCGTGACATTTCCCCGAAGGGACAGACACAGGAACGAAGAAGGACACATGCCGGCCAGCCTAAGTGTTCCGGAGCAGTAGCAAGCTACCATGGCTCAGTGGAACACTAGGAGACATTTCCCGGTAAGAGAGGCTACTAAAGATAAACAACTAGATGGTCAGATCCCACACATACCAAGCATTTCAATAACATACACACAATATGCTCGATATGTGCAGTACAACATGGCATCACAAAATGACTCTACGACTCAAGTAGTTTATTCAATAGGCTCCGAGGAGCGAGATATTACAAACAGGGGTCTCACGACCCAACACTCAGAGCATACAAGTCAAAGCACAAGCGGAAGCTATCATGTCTGAGTACAGACAACTATAAATGAAAAGGCTGAGAAGCCTGACTATCTATCAGATCCTGCCGAGGGCACAAGATCGTAGCTGAGGTAACAAGCTAAACGTCGAAGACCACGCGGAAATACTAGTGAGACTGAAGTCTCTCTGCAAAAACATAAAATGGGCAAACGTGAGTACAAATGTACCCAGCAAGACTTACATCAGAACTATCTACATATGCATCATTATCAACAAAGGGGATGGTGGAGTTGACTGCAGCAAGCCAGCTTTGACTCGGTGGCTATCCTGAACTACGACTGCAAGTAACTCTTTTGAGGTGGCGCACACGAGTCCACATATTCACCATATCAATACACCACTATGGATCCGCTCCCGTCTCCCTACGAGAACGCCATCCATAGCACTCACGCTTATCTTGCGTATTTTAGAGTATCCTCTTTCACTTGTCTATGAACTGATATAAGCAACCCAGAAGTCCTTTTCCGCGGACACGGCTATTCGAATAGATCATATTAACCCTGCAGGGGTGTACTTCTTCACACACGCTCTCACCACTTACCGCCGTTTACACGACATGTACTCGACAACCTTCAAGCGGAAGCCCAACGTGGGTGTCGGCCACGGCCTACCTAAACACTCAAGTCTCTAGTCCAGGTTTATCGCCTATTCGGGTTCCATCCATGAGGAGATCCGGCCGGAGTTTCGCTCACAGCCCCAAACGATGTGTACAGGGTTCCGTGACACCAAACGGGTGCCCGGTTTACCCGGCCACGTGCCTACCGCATCACAGCCCACCCCTACGGTCAGCGCTGTCCACGGCCTCCAGCATACTACAAACACCAGAAACTACTTGCAACTCCTGGACAGAGGACAAGGGTGATTAAGAAGCCGAGAGGGTCCATTGGTTTCGGGCCCAATGCGTGGTAGTAGCTGAATCATGGATCACAAACACAGAACTCAGTTCCTGAGGACGGCTGCAATGAGACAACCCACCATGTACTCCTACATGGCCTCTCACCGCTACCTTTACCAAATCGTGTTCACACACTTAGCTCACGCACAGTAGGACATGTTCACACACCTCTGATTCATCCCCGATGAATCAGACCTGACTCAACTCTAAGCAGTAGCAGGCATGACAAACAAGCATGAATGAGTAGGCACATCAGGGCTCAAACAACTCCTACTCATGCTAGTGGGTTTCATCTAATTACTGTGGAATGACAGGTCATGCAGAGGATAAAGGGGTTCAACTACCGCAGCAAGTAACAGATGAATCGATGTTGTCCTAATGCAGTAAAAGAGAGCAGGAGCGAGAGAGTAGGATTGTATCGGAATGAACAAGGGGGTTTTGCTTGCCTGGCACTTCTGAAGATAACATTGAGTCTTCATCAGTGTCAACGATCACATCATCGGTATCACGTCTATCAAGAGGGGACAAGTACCGGCAACACAGAAAGGAACACAATCAATGCAATGCACAATATGATGCATGATCATGACATGGCAAAATGAATGTGTTTTGGGCTAATGCAACTAGCAACAGATTAAATGAAGTTGGTTTGAATACAAGATTCAAATTCAAACTCCATATGTGATTATTCAAATGCCATTCACTTCATTTGTCCTAAACAGTAGTGATAAGTTGTTCTAACATGCATGAAAATGGTACAGATGGATTCCTTGAATTTTTCTGATGATTTTTCATATATAATTTATTAAATTTGGAGTTACGGTTAATTTTCTATGAATTTTAGAAGTTTTAGTTATTTTCTGAAATTAATAAATCATTTTAGGATTTATTTAAATTCCAGAACAAATACTGCGTCAGCATGACGTAATAGTGACGTCAGCAGGGTCAAAGGCGTCGACCAGGTCAAACCTGACCAGTGGGGTCCACTGGTCAGTGACCCAGTCAACTAACCGGGTTAGTTAGCCCTAACTAACTTAGTTAGCCGGGCGGGGCCCGCATGTCAGTGGCTCACCTAATTAACTAAATTAATTAACACTAATTAACCTAATACTAATTAGGCAGGCGCCTGGGCCCACACGTCAGGGGTCAAACCCCCGGGTCAAACCCGCCGGAGTTGACCCGCGGCTTGTCGCCGGCGACGCCAGCAACGGCGGAGGGCGTCGGAAACGCTCCTTCGGCGACCAAAACGGCGACTGAGGGGCTCTACGCGTAGCTGGGAGTCGCCCGCATCCATTTGTGCAAGCGGCAGGGGCTGAGGTGGCTCGAGCTCACCGGAACGGGGTCCAGGGGAAGAGAGGGGGGGTGCAGGGGGCGAGGGGGAGTGCGTGGCGCCCTCGGGTGCCTCCAGCGGCGAGCGGGTAAGCAGGAGGTGGCCGGAGCGTGCGCGCGCGCGTCGGGCACACGCCCTCCTGCCTACTGGCAGGAGGTTGAAGACGGTGGCGACCGGGGTGGGCTGGGCCGGCCAGGGGGGGGGAAGCTGGGCCGGCTGGTGGCTGCACGGGTGAGGCCAGGTATGTCCTTCTCCCTCTTTTTATTTTTGTTCTGTTTCATTCTGTTTTTGTTTTATTTAAATTATTTTGCCACTGTTTTGAATTTTAAAATAATTCAAACAATGCCAAAAACTCCTCTGAATATTTTATAATGCCAGATGGACTTTTCCAAAAGCTTATAAAATATTTCAGGGGGTATTTAAATTATATTCTAATTATATGAATATAATTCAAATTCAAATAGCTAAAGATTTAAATTCAAAGTCCCAAGAATAAATCCTTAAAAATGTTCAATATTTTGGTTGGGACCAGAACCCTTACCAAAAATTATCAAACATTTAAGAGGAGCACTTTGGAGCAATGAATGAGATTTCCAGGGTTTTTGCCCCTCTTTTATTTAGGGTTTTGAGGCTTCCAACATTCCTCAATTCAAGTTTCAAAAATATAGACATGATGCACACATGAGGCTAGGCTAGAGCAATGCCAGAAGCTAGGGATGTGACAACTCACCCCCACTAAACAAGAATCTCGTCTCGAGATTCAAGCGTAGGGTAAGGTGAAGGAAAACGCAACTAGTATAATCTTCACGATCCAGGGTGCACTTCAATTGAACGTTGATTCATTCACCATCTTTGCCTTGTCGTCTTGCTCTGAGAAATCCTGCCACATGACATGGAGGGAAGAAGGAGACTCTAGAAGGGTCGATCTCCTCGAAGATCGAACAACTCAGGATTAACTCACGGAATGAGACATAGAACCATCTCTCGAGTTGAGACACGGAATACACATCCATAGGAATGGAGTGAAGCAGATGACGAAGGTTCACTAGGTAGACCACAATTTCACGCTTAAGAAGGTGGTAATCGGTTGTCAACGTAGCGAGGAGTTGAGTTGCCATGATACCACAACGAGACACCTTCGGAACCGTGACTCGTAGAGATATTCCCTTAAGTGGCAAAAAGAATTACTTTTGATTCAGAGATCATTGAAACTCTTTAAACCAACCTAAGACAATTCTCGAGCGATCGTTTGGAGGGGGTCGGTAGAATGGCATACTCAAACTTGGATGATGTGGATTACCTTGTTGAAGACAACGTAATGGATGATTTTTGCTTATCACCGGAAATGGAAGAGACCCATGGTAGAATGGCACATTGGCGGTGCAAGCTGGGAACAAAATGCAAATGCTGGGAATGATTCTGGTAACTGGGGAAGAACCCAACAATAGAGAGTGAATTCACTGTTGGAGTGGTTATAGCATAACCGAAGAATCTGGGGCAATCCCAGCTAGTGCCGATGATAAGACATAGCGCTTGTGCGTGCTCTCAAGAACTTGAGCATTTCCACATTCATCAAGGGTTTACCAACAACCGCGTCAAGGGTGCTGACAACACAACATACTACCATGATGAATAGCGATGGACGATGCAGATGCGAAGGAGGATAACACTTTCTCAGATTTCACCTTAGCGAGGCCAAGCAAATAAAATCTGGATGATCGACCGAGAGACATTTAGCACTCCGCTTCTAATGTTCTCCTTGATGTGCTAGTGTATCCCATTCATAGATACGGTTTGATAACTAGAACATCAAGTAAAGGTCGGACTTCGGGAACACAACAAATCATAAGGCGCAACTAGAGAGTAAATCCTACGAAGTCCTTATGGGAAGGTGGCCAACTTCATCAATCAAGATATTATAATAACAGGTCTTCCGGCTGGGTGTGTTGGCCATGACATCCACTTTATCGGTTATCGCGAGACCAATATTATAGTTCTTGGGAAATGTTCCAAACCATCATATCTGCCTGAGATTCAGATCTGGTTGGTGTCAGGATATTCCAGACTCATCGAGTCTAGGAAGAAAAACGAAAGTTTGCAACACAAATCGACGAGATGACGTTGCGGGATTCTCGGGAGATGAACTACGATAGCAAGATCCGAAACATGAGCTGGTTCTGCTACAAACATGTGAACATGTTGTCCAAGACAAGCATGACCACAAAGTAGTCTTATAATAAAACACTACCGAATTCAGGAGGGGAACCATCATCGAGGATATCGAAGTCCTTGCATAAGGTATACTCTTAAGAAGGAACTTCTTCTCCTTGAACAATTCAATCAGTGGCTTGGTGTGCTAGGGACACATATAGATTGAAGGTTGCAAGTCTTCAAACCACAGAATTCTTCGCACGTGTGCATGACTGATTTGGAATGATTCCAAGAAAACAACATTGACTTTCTCGAATCCACGGCGGCAACTTGCATCAGATGCACATGAATTAAAGGAAGTCACTACCTTCATCCAAACATATGCTTCATGAGCTAGCATGAACAAATGCTTTCAAAAATTTCCAACACTAGCTTAATGTTCAACAAAATTATGGAGGAGATAAGGATGTTGTCAATGGGCTCAACAACAATTCATCTAGGTTTCCTTTTAAAAGGAATTCCATAGTTAAGAGAACACGGTGATAGCATTGGTCAAACCAAAGATATAATGGTGTATGCTCGAGGAATCAACCACGAGTAAGACAACATTACGAATATAGTTGGTTCTGATTTGATTTGACGATAGCCCACACTCAAATCAAAGGATTGATAAGACAATAGGTCCAGCAACTGATCACAAGGACCAATCGATGAAGATATCATCTTTCTTCAACACACACTACACAAGAATATCCCTTTGGATGAACTAAATCGGGCAAGCTTCTATCTTCCAACTCTCCAAGTTGATGCATAGCTTAACCAACTAGCTCAGGGGTATCCAACACGGATTCTTGGAGAAAGGGTGGTTTACAGGATAAACCAACTTGATCACGAGCTTAACATAACAGTCAGGCGACAACCTGGTGATACTTTCGAGAAGATATTTGGAAAGTCACGAACCACCGGTATGTTACTAAGCTCGAGAACAATCTTGCTTTTGAGGGCAAGACGATATGATCAAATGAGTGAGGACTTGACAAGATCCTAACTCATCAATCGAAGGGTGCACCGAAATAAGGACTAGGTAGCACGATCAGTCTTAGAAGGATGATTCGAAAACCAACATACTAAGAATGAAATTATTATCCTTTAACTACCAAGCAACAGAGTTGCTAGCAGTATTGATTTCACACATCACAATTCATTTGTCGGTATTCCGGTTGCATCAACACGAGGGCCGAGGAATGAACAGTGATGGCAAGAAGTATCACTGTACCAAGAGTTCATGGGATGGTGTGCAATTCCTATAACAATCTCGATATAAAATATGTAATACTCCAAGGTAGAGCAGAACCAAAAGCTGGATTGGCATTTGATCTGCGGAATACAACTACTTTGACCCAATCCTAGATATGGAAGAGGTACTGGAGTTTGTTTCTCCTAGTCATTCCGGAATAGAATGGCTTGACAGACCACAAGAGCCATAGGCATCGATGAACGAACGCACGCATACTCTTGACTATCAATTGATAGACGAGGGTCAGAATGCAACTAAAGAGAACAACTCAAAGGAACATATAACTTTCTGAGTTGTGGATGCATAGATTAGTATGTCGAACCAAGTTCAACATATTTCTTCCGAATAACCCATGCAGAAAGGTAGAACTGGCAGAGTCATGATTTATGAATGGAGAACTCCTCAAGAGTACTCTAATTGTGATTTTTTTGATCCAATAAACATCTACCATAAGTAGTTCATGGTATTTGGAAGAAGAAGATACCACGGACTTCAAGGACTATCGCAAAGGTTACTAATATCCTAAAGGCACTAGCAATTACTATCAACATGAAGTAGGTAGAGTGAATCTCGGGTTCAGAACCCAGGAGTAGAATACCTACTACTAAGTAGCATCACGGGATGCTTCCGAGAATAAAGGCCAGAATCTTCACACTAGGACCACAAAACATTGCTAGATTACTAGGTGACTCCCTAAACACCTAGGGCCATAATAATAATTCCAACATATATGTCGAGGCAATAATTACCTCAACACACCGATTAGTGTGGTTAATCTGGCCCATGGGAACATCGGAAACAGAAGGAAGGGATTTGCAAATGCATCGGACTATTCAGAAACGTGGGGTGACTCGGACAGCATAACGGCTGTAAATGCTCAGAAAAGATTTGAGACATTCACAAAAATGGTGGCATAACCACTCAAAGGCACAATATCAAGGTTTCGAGATCAACAATTTAACATACGGAAGTAATAGGAACTGAAACGAGGCTTAAGTCTAACAATTCTATAGGTCCACTGATTAGTAACACGTGATCCTAATAGAAAGAAGAGATAGCCTAGTTCTTAATCCCCGTAGAAGAGAAGATGACTCAGATCAGAAGGGCATAAGGTATAAGGAATAAAAAGAGCCTTACGTTCCATCCCACAATCAATTCCCTTATATAACTAAAGAATTTCTAGACTCAACTTCGACCAGTTTGGCTTGGTAATCCTACAGGCAGTCAAGCTCTGATACCAACGCTGTCAGGACCCCGACTCAATGCCACATCGATCTAGCATGTAACACCTCATATCACTTTGCGGCCTCACGCACGGTATTCCCACGGGTGTCGCCTTACCTTTGCCCGGGACCGTTTGCGCCTTTTGGCACACGTATATGACAGTGTCGCTAGCATCCATATGATAAGGAGCCCGGGCTGACATGACTAGTCGTAAACCCAAAGTGGCACAGACTTACAGGGACAGGCATCCATGACCCAGCTTTGAACGTGTCGGTCATCAGCAAGTGGGTCCGGGCTGTAGCACTGGGCGAGCAGGACTCCGGTAAACCGGGCTGTAGCGGGCTAACATGACTCCGGTACTCAAAGCGTGACATTTCCCCGAAGGGACAGACACAGGAACGAAGAAGGACACATGCCGGCCAGCCTAAGTGTTCCGGAGCAGTAGCAAGCTACCATGGCTCAGTGGAACACTAGGAGACATTTCCCGGTAAGAGAGGCTACTAAAGATAAACAACTAGATGGTCAGATCCCACACATACCAAGCATTTCAATAACATACACACAATATGCTCGATATGTGCAGTACAACATGGCATCACAAAATGACTCTACGACTCAAGTAGTTTATTCAATAGGCTCCGAGGAGCGAGATATTACAAACAGGGGTCTCACGACCCAACACTCAGAGCATACAAGTCAAAGCACAAGCGGAAGCTATCATGTCTGAGTACAGACAACTATAAATGAAAAGGCTGAGAAGCCTGACTATCTATCAGATCCTGCCGAGGGCACAAGATCGTAGCTGAGGTAACAAGCTAAACGTCGAAGACCACGCGGAAATACTAGTGAGACTGAAGTCTCTCTGCAAAAACATAAAATGGGCAAACGTGAGTACAAATGTACCCAGCAAGACTTACATCAGAACTATCTACATATGCATCATTATCAACAAAGGGGATGGTGGAGTTGACTGCAGCAAGCCAGCTTTGACTCGGTGGCTATCCTGAACTACGACTGCAAGTAACTCTTTTGAGGTGGCGCACACGAGTCCACATATTCACCATATCAATACACCACTATGGATCCGCTCCCGTCTCCCTACGAGAACGCCATCCATAGCACTCACGCTTATCTTGCGTATTTTAGAGTATCCTCTTTCACTTGTCTATGAACTGATATAAGCAACCCAGAAGTCCTTTTCCGCGGACACGGCTATTCGAATAGATCATATTAACCCTGCAGGGGTGTACTTCTTCACACACGCTCTCACCACTTACCGCCGTTTACACGACATGTACTCGGCAACCTTCAAGCGGAAGCCCAACGTGGGTGTCGGCCACGGCCTACCTAAACACTCAAGTCTCTAGTCCAGGTTTATCGCCTATTCGGGTTCCATCCATGAGGAGATCCGGCCGGAGTTTCGCTCACAGCCCCAAACGATGTGTACAGGGTTCCGTGACACCAAACGGGTGCCCGGTTTACCCGGCCACGTGCCTACCGCATCACAGCCCACCCCTACGGTCAGCGCTGTCCACGGCCTCCAGCATACTACAAACACCAGAAACTACTTGCAACTCCTGGACAGAGGACAAGGGTGATTAAGAAGCCGAGAGGGTCCATTGGTTTCGGGCCCAATGCGTGGTAGTAGCTGAATCATGGATCACAAACACAGAACTCAGTTCCTGAGGACGGCTGCAATGAGACAACCCACCATGTACTCCTACATGGCCTCTCACCGCTACCTTTACCAAATCGTGTTCACACACTTAGCTCACGCACAGTAGGACATGTTCACACACCTCTGATTCATCCCCGATGAATCAGACCTGACTCAACTCTAAGCAGTAGCAGGCATGACAAACAAGCATGAATGAGTAGGCACATCAGGGCTCAAACAACTCCTACTCATGCTAGTGGGTTTCATCTAATTACTGTGGAATGACAGGTCATGCAGAGGATAAAGGGGTTCAACTACCGCAGCAAGTAACAGATGAATCGATGTTGTCCTAATGCAGTAAAAGAGAGCAGGAGCGAGAGAGTAGGATTGTATCGGAATGAACAAGGGGGTTTTGCTTGCCTGGCACTTCTGAAGATAACATTGAGTCTTCATCAGTGTCAACGATCACATCATCGGTATCACGTCTATCAAGAGGGGACAAGTACCGGCAACACAGAAAGGAACACAATCAATGCAATGCACAATATGATGCATGATCATGACATGGCAAAATGAATGTGTTTTGGGCTAATGCAACTAGCAACAGATTAAATGAAGTTGGTTTGAATACAAGATTCAAATTCAAACTCCATATGTGATTATTCAAATGCCATTCACTTCATTTGTCCTAAACAGTAGTGATAAGTTGTTCTAACATGCATGAAAATGGTACAGATGGATTCCTTGAATTTTTCTGATGATTTTTCATATATAATTTATTAAATTTGGAGTTACGGTTAATTTTCTATGAATTTTAGAAGTTTTAGTTATTTTCTGAAATTAATAAATCATTTTAGGATTTATTTAAATTCCAGAACAAATACTGCGTCAGCATGACGTAATAGTGACGTCAGCAGGGTCAAAGGCGTCGACCAGGTCAAACCTGACCAGTGGGGTCCACTGGTCAGTGACCCAGTCAACTAACCGGGTTAGTTAGCCCTAACTAACTTAGTTAGCCGGGCGGGGCCCGCATGTCAGTGGCTCACCTAATTAACTAAATTAATTAACACTAATTAACCTAATACTAATTAGGCAGGCGCCTGGGCCCACACGTCAGGGGTCAAACCCCCGGGTCAAACCCGCCGGAGTTGACCCGCGGCTTGTCGCCGGCGACGCCAGCAACGGCGGAGGGCGTCGGAAACGCTCCTTCGGCGACCAAAACGGCGACTGAGGGGCTCTACGCATAGCTGGGAGTCGCCCGCATCCATTTGTGCAAGCGGCAGGGGCTGAGGTGGCTCGAGCTCACCGGAACAGGCTCCAGGGGAAGAGAGGGGGGGGTGCAGGGGGCGAGGGGGAGTGCGTGGCGCCCTCGGGTGCCTCTAGCGGCGAGCGGGTAAGCAGGAGGTGGCCGGAGCGTGCGCGCGCGCGTCGGGCACACGCCCTCCTGCCTACTGGCAGGAGGTTGAAGACGGTGGCGACCGGGGTGGGCTGGGCCGGCCAGGGGGGGGGAAGCTGGGCCGGCTGGTGGCTGCACGGGTGAGGCCAGGTATGTCCTTCTCCCTCTTTTTATTTTTGTTCTGTTTCATTCTGTTTTTGTTTTATTTAAATTATTTTGCCACTGTTTTGAATTTTAAAATAATTCAAACAATGCCAAAAACTCCTCTGAATATTTTATAATGCCAGATGGACTTTTCCAAAAGCTTATAAAATATTTCAGGGGGTATTTAAATTATATTCTAATTATATGAATATAATTCAAATTCAAATAGCTAAAGATTTAAATTCAAAGTCCCAAGAATAAATCCTTAAAAATGTTCAATATTTTGGTTGGGACCAGAACCCTTACCAAAAATTATCAAACATTTAAGAGGAGCACTTTGGAGCAATGAATGAGATTTCCAGGGTTTTTGCCCCTCTTTTATTTAGGGTTTTGAGGCTTCCAACATTCCTCAATTCAAGTTTCAAAAATATAGACATGATGCACACATGAGGCTAGGCTAGAGCAATGCCAGAAGCTAGGGATGTGACAACTCACCCCCACTAAACAAGAATCTCGTCTCGAGATTCAAGCGTAGGGTAAGGTGAAGGAAAACGCAACTAGTATAATCTTCACGATCCAGGGTGCACTTCAATTGAACGTTGATTCATTCACCATCTTTGCCTTGTCGTCTTGCTCTGAGAAATCCTGCCACATGACATGGAGGGAAGAAGGAGACTCTAGAAGGGTCGATCTCCTCGAAGATCGAACAACTCAGGATTAACTCACGGAATGAGACATAGAACCATCTCTCGAGTTGAGACACGGAATACACATCCATAGGAATGGAGTGAAGCAGATGACGAAGGTTCACTAGGTAGACCACAATTTCACGCTTAAGAAGGTGGTAATCGGTTGTCAACGTAGCGAGGAGTTGAGTTGCCATGATACCACAACGAGACACCTTCGGAACCGTGACTCGTTGAGATATTCCCTTAAGTGGCAAAAAGAATTACTTTTGATTCAGAGATCATTGAAACTCTTTAAACCAACCTAAGACAATTCTCGAGCGATCGTTTGGAGGGGGTCGGTAGAATGGCATACTCAAACTTGGATGATGTGGATTACCTTGTTGAAGACAACGTAATGGATGATTTTTGCTTATCACCGGAAATGGAAGAGACCCATGGTAGAATGGCACATTGGCGGTGCAAGCTGGGAACAAAATGCAAATGCTGGGAATGATTCTGGTAACTGGGGAAGAACCCAACAATAGAGAGTGAATTCACTGTTGGAGTGGTTATAGCATAACCGAAGAATCTGGGGCAATCCCAGCTAGTGCCGATGATAAGACGTAGCGCTTGTGCGTGCTCTCAAGAACTTGAGCATTTCCACATTCATCAAGGGTTTACCAACAACCGCGTCAAGGGTGCTGACAACACAACATACTACCATGATGAATAGCGATGGACGATGCAGATGCGAAGGAGGATAACACTTTCTCAGATTTCACCTTAGCGAGGCCAAGCAAATAAAATCTGGATGATCGACCGAGAGACATTTAGCACTCCGCTTCTAATGTTCTCCTTGATGTGCTAGTGTATCCCATTCATAGATACGGTTTGATAACTAGAACATCAAGTAAAGGTCGGACTTCGAGAACACAACAAATCATAAGGCGCAACTAGAGAGTAAATCCTACGAAGTCCTTATGGGAAGGTGGCCAACTTCATCAATCAAGATATTATAATAACAGGTCTTCCGGCTGGGTGTGTTGGCCATGACATCCACTTTATCGGTTATCGCGAGACCAATATTATAGTTCTTGGGAAATGTTCCAAACCATCATATCTGCCTGAGATTCAGATCTGGTTGGTGTCAGGATATTCCAGACTCATCGAGTCTAGGAAGAAAAACGAAAGTTTGCAACATAAATCGACGAGATGACGTTGCGGGATTCTCGGGAGATGAACTACGATAGCAAGATCCGAAACATGAGCTGGTTCTGCTACAAACATGTGAACATGTTGTCCAAGACAAGCATGACCACAAAGTAGTCTTATAATAAAACACTACCGAATTCAGGAGGGGAACCATCATCGAGGATATCGAAGTCCTTGCATAAGGTATACTCTTAAGAAGGAACTTCTTCTCCTTGAACAATTCAATCAGTGGCTTGGTGTGCTAGGGACACATATAGATTGAAGGTTGCAAGTCTTCAAACCACAGAATTCTTCGCACGTGTGCATGACTGATTTGGAATGATTCCAAGAAAACAACATTGACTTTCTCGAATCCACGGCGGCAACTTGCATCAGATGCACATGAATTAAAGGAAGTCACTACCTTCATCCAAACATATGCTTCATGAGCTAGCATGAACAAATGCTTTCAAAAATTTCCAACACTAGCTTAATGTTCAACAAAATTATGGAGGAGATAAGGATGTTGTCAATGGGCTCAACAACAATTCATCTAGGTTTCCTTTTAAAAGGAATTCCATAGTTAAGAGAACACGGTGATAGCATTGGTCAAACCAAAGATATAATGGTGTATGCTCGAGGAATCAACCACGAGTAAGACAACATTACGAATATAGTTGGTTCTGATTTGATTTGACGATAGCCCACACTCAAATCAAAGGATTGATAAGACAATAGGTCCAGCAACTGATCACAAGGACCAATCGATGAAGATATCATCTTTCTTCAACACACACTACACAAGAATATCCCTTTGGATGAACTAAATCGGGCAAGCTTCTATCTTCCAACTCTCCAAGTTGATGCATAGCTTAACCAACTAGCTCAGGGGTATCCAACACGGATTCTTGGAGAAAGGGTGGTTTACAGGATAAACCAACTTGATCACGAGCTTAACATAACAGTCAGGCGACAACCTGGTGATACTTTCGAGAAGATATTTGGAAAGTCACGAACCACCGGTATGTTACTAAGCTCGAGAACAATCTTGCTTTTGAGGGCAAGACGATATGATCAAATGAGTGAGGACTTGACAAGATCCTAACTCATCAATCGAAGGGTGCACCGAAATAAGGACTAGGTAGCACGATCAGTCTTAGAAGGATGATTCGAAAACCAACATACTAAGAATGAAATTATTATCCTTTAACTACCAAGCAACAGAGTTGCTAGCAGTATTGATTTCACACATCACAATTCATTTGTCGGTATTCCGGTTGCATCAACACGAGGGCCGAGGAATGAACAGTGATGGCAAGAAGTATCACTGTACCAAGAGTTCATGGGATGGTGTGCAATTCCTATAACAATCTCGATATAAAATATGTAATACTCCAAGGTAGAGCAGAACCAAAAGCTGGATTGGCATTTGATCTGCGGAATACAACTACTTTGACCCAATCCTAGATATGGAAGAGGTACTGGAGTTTGTTTCTCCTAGTCATTCCGGAATAGAATGGCTTGACAGACCACAAGAGCCATAGGCATCGATGAACGAACGCACGCATACTCTTGACTATCAATTGATAGACGAGGGTCAGAATGCAACTAAAGAGAACAACTCAAAGGAACATATAACTTTCTGAGTTGTGGATGCATAGATTAGTATGTCGAACCAAGTTCAACATATTTCTTCCGAATAACCCATGCAGAAAGGTAGAACTGGCAGAGTCATGATTTATGAATGGAGAACTCCTCAAGAGTACTCTAATTGTGATTTTTTTTGATCCAATAAACATCTACCATAAGTAGTTCATGGTATTTGGAAGAAGAAGATACCACGGACTTCAAGGACTATCGCAAAGGTTACTAATATCCTAAAGGCACTAGCAATTACTATCAACATGAAGTAGGTAGAGTGAATCTCGGGTTCAGAACCCAGGAGTAGAATACCTACTACTAAGTAGCATCACGGGATGCTTCCGAGAATAAAGGCCAGAATCTTCACACTAGGACCACAAAACATTGCTAGATTACTAGGTGACTCCCTAAACACCTAGGGCCATAATAATAATTCCAACATATATGTCGAGGCAATAATTACCTCAACACACCGATTAGTGTGGTTAATCTGGCCCATGGGAACATCGGAAACAGAAGGAAGGGATTTGCAAATGCATCGGACTATTCAGAAACGTGGGGTGACTCGGACAGCATAACGGCTGTAAATGCTCAGAAAAGATTTGAGACATTCACAAAAATGGTGGCATAACCACTCAAAGGCACAATATCAAGGTTTCGAGATCAACAATTTAACATACGGAAGTAATAGGAACTGAAACGAGGCTTAAGTCCAACAATTCTATAGGTCCACTGATTAGTAACACGTGATCCTAATAGAAAGAAGAGATAGCCTAGTTCTTAATCCCCGTAGAAGAGAAGATGACTCAGATCAGAAGGGCATAAGGTATAAGGAATAAAAAGAGCCTTACGTTCCATCCCACAATCAATTCCCTTATATAACTAAAGAATTTCTAGACTCAACTTCGACCAGTTTGGCTTGGTAATCCTACAGGCAGTCAAGCTCTGATACCAACGCTGTCAGGACCCCGACTCAATGCCACATCGATCTAGCATGTAACACCTCATATCACTTTGCGGCCTCACGCACGGTATTCCCACGGGTGTCGCCTTACCTTTGCCCGGGACCGTTTGCGCCTTTTGGCACACGTATATGACAGTGTCGCTAGCATCCATATGATAAGGAGCCCGGGCTGACATGACTAGTCGTAAACCCAAAGTGGCACAGACTTACAGGGACAGGCATCCATGACCCAGCTTCGAACGTGTCGGTCATCAGCAAGTGGGTCCGGGCTGTAGCACTGGGCTAGCAGGACTCCGGTAAATCGGGCTGTAGCGGGCTAACAGGACTCCGGTACTCAAAGCGTGACATTTCCCCGAAGGGACAGACACAGGAACGAAGAAGGACACATGCCGGCCAGCCTAAGTGTTCCGGAGCAGTAGCAAGCTACCATGGCTCAGTGGAACACTAGGAGACATTTCCCGGTAAGAGAGGCTACTAAAGATAAACAACTAGATGGTCAGATCCCACACATACCAAGCATTTCAATAACATACACACAATATGCTCGATATGTGCAGTACAACATGGCATCACAAAATGACTCTACGACTCAAGTAGTTTATTCAATAGGCTCCGAGGAGCGAGATATTACAAACAGGGGTCTCACGACCCAACACTCAGAGCATACAAGTCAAAGCACAAGCGGAAGCTATCATGTCTGAGTACAGACAACTATAAATGAAAAGGCTGAGAAGCCTGACTATCTATCAGATCCTGCCGAGGGCACAAGATCGTAGCTGAGGTAACAAGCTAAACGTCGAAGACCACGCGGAAATACTAGTGAGACTGAAGTCTCTCTGCAAAAACATAAAATGGGCAAACGTGAGTACAAATGTACCCAGCAAGACTTACATCAGAACTATCTACATATGCATCATTATCAACAAAGGGGATGGTGGAGTTGACTGCAGCAAGCCAGCTTTGACTCGGTGGCTATCCTGAACTACGACTGCAAGTAACTCTTTTGAGGTGGCGCACACGAGTCCACATATTCACCATATCAATACACCACTATGGATCCGCTCCCGTCTCCCTACGAGAACGCCATCCATAGGACTCACGCTTATCTTGCGTATTTTAGAGTATCCTCTTTCACTTGTCTATGAACTGATATAAGCAACCCAGAAGTCCTTTTCCGCGGACACGGCTATTCGAATAGATCATATTAACCCTGCAGGGGTGTACTTCTTCACACACGCTCTCACCACTTACCGCCGTTTACACGACATGTACTCGGCAACCTTCAAGCGGAAGCCCAACGTGGGTGTCGGCCACGGCCTACCTAAACACTCAAGTCTCTAGTCCAGGTTTATCGCCTATTCGGGTTCCATCCATGAGGAGATCCGGCCGGAGTTTCGCTCACAGCCCCAAACGATGTGTACAGGGTTCCGTGACACCAAACGGGTGCCCGGTTTACCCGGCCACGTGCCTACCGCATCACAGCCCACCCCTACGGTCAGCGCTGTCCACGGCCTCCAGCATACTACAAACACCAGAAACTACTTGCAACTCCTGGACAGAGGACAAGGGTGATTAAGAAGCCGAGAGGGTCCATTGGTTTCGGGCCCAATGCGTGGTAGTAGCTGAATCATGGATCACAAACACAGAACTCAGTTCCTGAGGACGGCTGCAATGAGACAACCCACCATGTACTCCTACATGGCCTCTCACCGCTACCTTTACCAAATCGTGTTCACACACTTAGCTCACGCACAGTAGGACATGTTCACACACCTTTGATTCATCCCCGATGAATCAGACCTGACTCAACTCTAAGCAGTAGCAGGCATGACAAACAAGCATGAATGAGTAGGCACATCAGGGCTCAAACAACTCCTACTCATGCTAGTGGGTTTCATCTAATTACTGTGGAATGACAGGTCATGCAGAGGATAAAGGGGTTCAACTACCGTAGCAAGTAACAGATGAATCGATGTTGTCCTAATGCAGTAAAAGAGAGCAGGAGCGAGAGAGTAGGATTGTATCGGAATGAACAAGGGGGTTTTGCTTGCCTGGCACTTCTGAAGATAACATTGAGTCTTCATCAGTGTCAACGATCACATCATCGGTATCACGTCTATCAAGAGGGGACAAGTACCGGCAACACAGAAAGGAACACAATCAATGCAATGCACAATATGATGCATGATCATGACATGGCAAAATGAATGTGTTTTGGGCTAATGCAACTAGCAACAGATTAAATGAAGTTGGTTTGAATACAAGATTCAAATTCAAACTCCATATGTGATTATTCAAATGCCATTCACTTCATTTGTCCTAAACAGTAGTGATAAGTTGTTCTAACATGCATGAAAATGGTACAGATGGATTCCTTGAATTTTTCTGATGATTTTTCATATATAATTTATTAAATTTGGAGTTACGGTTAATTTTCTATGAATTTTAGAAGTTTTAGTTATTTTCTGAAATTAATAAATCATTTTAGGATTTATTTAAATTCCAGAACAAATACTGCGTCAGCATGACGTAATAGTGACGTCAGCAGGGTCAAAGGCGTCGACCAGGTCAAACCTGACCAGTGGGGTCCACTGGTCAGTGACCCAGTCAACTAACCGGGTTAGTTAGCCCTAACTAACTTAGTTAGCCGGGCGGGGCCCGCATGTCAGTGGCTCACCTAATTAACTAAATTAATTAACACTAATTAACCTAATACTAATTAGGCAGGCGCCTGGGCCCACACGTCAGGGGTCAAACCCCCGGGTCAAACCCGCCGGAGTTGACCCGCGGCTTGTCGCCGGCGACGCCAGCAACGGCGGAGGGCGTCGGAAACGCTCCTTCGGCGACCAAAACGGCGACTGAGGGGCTCTACGCGTAGCTGGGAGTCGCCCGCATCCATTTGTGCAAGCGGCAGGGGCTGAGGTGGCTCGAGCTCACCGGAACGGGGTCCAGGGGAAGAGAGGGGGGGTGCAGGGGGCGAGGGGGAGTGCGTGGCGCCCTCGGGTGCCTCCAGCGGCGAGCGGGTAAGCAAGAGGTGGCCGGAGCGTGCGCGCGCGCGTCGGGCACACGCCCTCCTGCCTACTGGCAGGAGGTTGAAGACGGTGGCGACCGGGGTGGGCTGGGCCGGCCAGGGGGGGGGGAAGCTGGGCCGGCTGGTGGCTGCACGGGTGAGGCCAGGTATGTCCTTCTCCCTCTTTTTATTTTTGTTCTGTTTCATTCTGTTTTTGTTTTATTTAAATTATTTTGCCACTGTTTTGAATTTTAAAATAATTCAAACAATGCCAAAAACTCCTCTGAATATTTTATAATGCCAGATGGACTTTTCCAAAAGCTTATAAAATATTTCAGGGGGTATTTAAATTATATTCTAATTATATGAATATAATTCAAATTCAAATAGCTAAAGATTTAAATTCAAAGTCCCAAGAATAAATCCTTAAAAATGTTCAATATTTTGGTTGGGACCAGAACCCTTACCAAAAATTATCAAACATTTAAGAGGAGCACTTTGGAGCAATGAATGAGATTTCCAGGGTTTTTGCCCCTCTTTTATTTAGGGTTTTGAGGCTTCCAACATTCCTCAATTCAAGTTTCAAAAATATAGACATGATGCACACATGAGGCTAGGCTAGAGCAATGCCAGAAGCTAGGGATGTGACACCGGACCCTTGGATTCGTCCCCGACCACAGGCTCCGAACTGCCTGCGTCCGTGCCTATCCAATCTGATTGGGCACTGATCATGGAGTTTACCTCTGCGGATATTTTTCAGCACTCGCCCTTGGGTGACGTGCTAGATTCATTGAGATCTCTCTCCTTGCCAGGAGACCCTCGGCCGAACTATGTCCGGCTCGAGTGGGAAGCAGAAGACGAAGGAATTCGTTCCCCACCCACCACCCACTTAATAGCCACTGTCGACGGCTTAACCGACATGATTAATTTCGACTCCAAAGACATCGACAGTATGGACGACGATGCAGGAGAAGAACAGGAACCACCGCCCATAGGGCGCTGGACAACCACCTCATCATATGATATATATATGGTGGACACCCCCAAAGAAATCAATGGCAATAAGGCAACGGAGGAAAATCCCCTCGAGAAGCAATCTAAGCACCGGCATCATCGGTGCCGCTCTAAGCCCGCCCATAGCAAAAGCAGCGATACCGGCACAAGAGACAATAATGCTGCAGATAGTGCCGAAGACGAAGATAATCCCCTCCAGCCAAGCTTCGAGCGGGAGGCTGGGCAAGCTAGCCCTAAAGAACAGGCGACAGACGGAGAATCATAGGATGACAATTACATGCCCCTCTCCGAAGATGAGGTGAGCCTCGGCGATGAAGAATTCATCATGCCTGAGGATCCCGTCGAGCAGGAGCGCTTCAAGCGTCGGCTTATAGCCACAGCAAAAATCCCGAAGAAAAAGCAGCGGCAGCTTCAAGCTGATCAAGATCTGCTAGCGGATAGATGGACTGAGGTCCTAGCAGCCAAGGAATACGAACTCGGACGCCCAACCAAAAGTTACCCAAAGGGCATGTTGCTGCCCCAAATCGAGGAGGAAGCATTAAAGGCTACACTACCAGCGTATGACGCGGCTGACCGGTCACCTCGTGGCCGATACAAAGCGGCGTATCAGCCCAAAGTCCAACCCGCACCCCGTCACCAGTCAAACAAAAACACCAAGGCCTGGGGCTAGATGCAGGACCTGCAAGACATATTGGAAAACAAAGCAGGACATACAAGATTGATCTACGAATCATGGGTGCGCGCCCCAACGTGTGACGACGACCGTCACGCTGGATATACTAAAAGCAAATCTAGCCGGGCCGAATGCAGCAGACAAGACTCATATGAACTGTGTCATGATATAGCCCGGCATAGAGGCACCGCACACCCCCTATGCTTCACTAATGAAGTAATGGATCATGAATTCCCAGAAGGGTTTAAACCCGTTAACATTGAATCATATGATGGTACTACAGACCCCGCGGTATGGATAGAGGATTTCTTCCTCCACATTCACTGGCCCGCGGGGATGATCTACACGCCATCCCACTAAAACTCAAAGGGCCGGCTCAGCATTGGCTGAATAGCTTGCCGGCAAACTCCATCAGAAGTTGGGAGAACCTGGAAGACGCATTCCTGGACAACTTCTAGGGCATTTATGTGTGACCACTGGATGCTGATGATTTAAGTCACATAACCCAACATTCTGGAGAGTCAGCCAGAAAATTCTGGACTCGGTTCCTAACTAAAAAGAACCAAATTGTCGATTGTCCGGATGCCAAAGCCCTAGCGGCCTTTAAACATAACATCCGTGACGAGTGGCTTGCCCGACATCTCGGCCAAGAGAAGCCAAAATCCATGGCAGCCCTCACGACACTCATGACTTGCTTTTGCGCGGGCGAGGATAGCCGGTTGGCTCGTAGCAACAACAAAGCAAGCAACCCTGGCACATCAGAGGCCAGAGATAGCAATGGCAAACCCCAACACAACAAACACAAGCGTCGCAAAAATGATGGTAACACCGAAGATACGGCAGTCAATGCCAGATTTAGTGACTCTAAGTCCGGTCAGCGGAAAAGGCCATTCAAAAATCACAATTCGGGCCCATCCAGTCTGGACCGCGTACTCGACCGTCCATGCCAAATTCATGGCACCCTAGGAACACCAGCCAATCATACCAACAGAGAATGCTGGGTCTTCGAACAAGACGGCAGGTCAGGTGCCGAAAACAAGGAGAAGGGGTCTCAAAGCAATGATGGCGACGAGGAGCCCAGATCACCGAATACGGGAGGGCAAAAGAAATTTCCCCCGCAAATCCAAACGGTGAACATGGTAAATGCCACCCACACTACCAACCCGGACCGGATGCGCACCCTTAGGGATGTCGACTTAACGGAATCAGTCGCCCCACAATATAAACTAGGGCCAATCACCTTCAACCGCACGGATCGTCTGGTTAACACCAATCAGGGCAATTCAGCCGCACTAGTCCTCGACCCAATAATTGACGGGTTCCACCTCACACAAGTCCTTATGGACGGGGGCAACAGTCTAAAATTGCTTTACCAGGACACAATGCGCAAGATGGGCATCGATCATTCGGAGATCAAGCCCACTAAAGCCACCTTTAAAGGTATTATACCAGGTGTGGAGGCCAGCTATACAGGCTCCATCGCCCTTGAGGTAGTCTTTGGATCACCGGACAATTACCATGCCGAAGAGTTAATCTTCGACATCGCCCCCTTTCGCAGTGATTATCAGGCACTGCTCGGACGAACTGCGTTCGCTCGATTCAACATAGTGCCACATTATGCCTACCATAAGCTCAAGATGCCCGGTCCGCGTGGCGTCATCACAGTTAATGGCAAGGCCGAACTCCCCCTCGGTACCAAAGAGTATACCACTGCTTTAACAGCAGAAGCAATGAGTGGCACCTTTCAATCGAACCTCGAGTCGACGGCCAAGCTCCCGGACACCGCCAAAGGACTCCGAACTACTTCGCGGTAGGATAGCCCGTCTCGTCCAGAGCTCAATTAAACACTCCGGCGAAAGCCAGGACAGGCCACATACTGCGGCTCAACTGCTCTGCAGCACACAAACACATCTTGCATTTTCTGTATAGGTTCATTTTTCCCAGGCAAGGACCGGCAATATGGAAATAGCTCGAACGCGCAAGGGAACCCTTAGATATTCCCCTCGATGACCATCTGACTGCACTCTGGATCCGCACACAGCTTCTTCCCGCCTGGTCTTAGTATGTTCCGCAATCACTTTCTCTTTTTATTACTTTACATGTACTCATAAGCATCGACCTATTATTCAAATACAACATGTGGATTTATATGACGCTTATCTGCCGTTATCTCTTATTGAAATTCTTTTGTCAAATGGCATCCGTACACCGTGATATGCCTTAAATATGCGAGGGGCTTCGTTTTACCCATAATACGGCAATAAAGTCCGAATACCTTCATGGTAGTTCGGCACCCCGAATTTATAGCATTATATGCATCAGCTCCGAATCATGTCTTGAGTCAAATGTTGGGTTTGCCCGGCTCCCATGTTTTGCTGCCTTACGTTCCGCTATATCGGCTAAGGCGGCACAGAGAGAACTACTGTGATTGTGTCCCGGTTCTTCCAGACGAGCAGCTCAGTAGAGAAAGCCGAAAACTGACTGTCATGATACGGCGAGAGTTGGTCAGCTGTTCGAGAGGTTGTAAAATCTTTAAGGATTCCTCCCGCATAATGCCATAACCAATACAGCATGCGATGGATAGGCTTTTCTTCCGATCAGGTGCTTATAGAGCCCCTCGTGCGGTCTTCCGTACACAAGGGGCTGCGCCTAGCCTCCTTTTCTAAAGCTCATATGGCTAAGTGAGAGTGATAAAGCCCTATAGTCCGATTGCCTGGTTCATTGTGCTGAACACATCCTTCGAAGGACCCAAAACAGGGATAAAGAGTGACCAGGTTTATCCCAAACACCCCCGTACTTCCTATGTGGGGGCAGAAGCCGACGATTGGCCAACTCTCAGGATTAATATATAAAACGGCCGCACAGGAGGATAAACTTTCATATAACAGGCAATAAATAATAGAAATGACCTTGTTCAACATTACAAAGGACAACATGATTGTATTCATGGAAATATAATGTCCTTGGTGCATCGCTCCGCCGCAAGGCAGGATCCTTTCAGGACACTTTCATAATATAACTCAGGCTTGCGGTGCTCCTTTCCCTCCGGCGGTCCCTCGGTCACCAGCTTTTAAGCATCCATCTTCCCCCAGTGCACCTTTGCGCGGGCGAAAGCCATTCGCGCACCCTCTATACATATCGGCCGCTTGATGACGTGCGGTCGAGGGCAGACACTCGCAAGCCGCTTCACGAGCCCGAAGTAGCTGCCTGGAATCGGCTCATCGGGACATAGCCGGATAATCAAATCCTTCATGGCTAGCTCGGCCGCCTTCTGTAGTTCGATCAGCTGTTTCAGTTGATCGACAAAAGGCACCGGATAACTCGGTGCTAGATACTGTGACCAGAAGAGCTTATCCGCAGTGTTCCTTTCTTCGGCTTGGTAGAATTGTGCGGCATCAGATATGCTGCGTGGCAGCTCCGCAAATACCCCTGGAGAAATCCGAACTAAAGATTAGAAACATGATTCTCTCCCCAAATACTTGCCTTACATGGAACAAGCCTTACCCGCCGCGATCTTCCTCGACTCTTGGATCTCCTGCAGGGCACCTTGGGTTTACCCCTGGGCACCCCATGCGGCATGATGAGCCTTGGCAAGTTCGGATTCTTTCTCCGTTAGACTCTGCTCCAAGGCCTCGCATCTTTTCACGATCTCTTGAAGCTCTTGCTCAGCTTCAATAACCCTGGCCTCGTGCTTCTCACAAAGAGCCTGCTCTGCGGCTGCCTTTCTCTCAGCCTCGGCAACAGCCTTCTTAAGAGCCTCGACTTCGGTCATCACCCCTGGCGCAAATCACAAAACATATTTTAAAATTCGTTCGCACTGAACGTGAGCAAGGTTTGTGCATACCTTGTTTATCCTCCAACTGCCTTTTCAACTGGCCCAATTCTTCTGTGGCCCGCTCCAGACTCTGATTTAGTCCGGAGACCTCCATAGTACAAGAGGCGGCAGTCACTACAGACGCCTGTTTATAACAGACGAGAGGTAAATGTCATCTAGTGAGTCTCCTGTGAACATAGATTCGATCCTCTGTCCGGTTCTTTCTCTCACCAAACAGTGTATCAGGGGCTACTATCTATACTGTGACACTCTTTGAAACCTCATAAAACATACCTCAAAGCCTCTTATAAGGCTAATACAGGCTTCATTCAGTCCACTCTCCACAGACTGTATCTTCTCAATCACCGCACCCATAAGGGCATGGTGTTCATCGACGATGGAGGCGCTTTTCAGCGCCGCCAATAAAGTATCCAGCACCTCTGGTTGGACAGAGGTTGCTGGTGGAACAGGTACACCCCCTCTAGCCGAGGGAGGCAGCCTACCTGATTCTGGAACCATATTGGTCTCCGGAATTGCGTCCGGCTGGGGGCCGAATTCCAGATGGCTCCCACCGACAACGCCCATGGGAGCCTTCTCTCCCATGAATCTGGCCCCTCAAGTTTGACCTCCGGGCGCCACCTTTGCAATCTCCCCCCCTCCTTGGCCTGGGTCCTCCTGGGACGAAGCCTCGGTGTCATTCACATGTTTGGGGGAAGGGGCCTTCGGGGGTGTCCCGCTCCCCATAGCGTCCAAGCCTAGCAAATCCTCCGACGAGGATTGCTCCACACAGGACCTCGCCGGACTGCAAAAAGTATGGGCTAGATTAAAATATTACGCCATGATGAGCCTGGACGCGTAAACGTGTTCGGATTTTATATACTCACGAGTTCACCAGGTGCTGAGCCCTGGGATCCCACTCTGGGCTGCTATCAGCAGCGATGAACTCCTTTGGAAGAGGAGTTTTTCCCTTCTTAGGCGATTCGGCCTCCAACGATGTGGAGGCTGTCCTTTTCTTTCTTCCCCTCACTGGGGATTCGTCTTCCTCCTCCTCGTCATCCTCTTCAGAGGAAGAACGGGCATTGGAGTCTTCGGATATCGTGTCTGAGGCGCCACGATGACGGAGGCCGCCCCTGGTCTTCTTGGCCCCTCTCTCAGCCTTCTTCTTCGGCGCCTTGTAGGGCGCTGGGACCAGCATCTTCGTTAGAAGCGGGCCAGCCAGTTCTTCAGGTAGCGGGGCCGGACAGTAGATCCGCCCAGCCCTAGGAGAGTTGTGGAAAACACATTAAGCGTTTCCCTTGGGTTATGCGAATAAAATTTATAATGACTTACCGAACTTGCGGGGCGGGACAGGTGGTACCTGCGGTCCTCGGCTGAGTCTGGCCATGGTTTGCTGGACTTAAAAAGCACCTTCCAAATGTCTTTGTGTGAGGATCCAAAGAGCTCTCGCAGGGTCTAGTGCTTGGTCGGGTCGAATTCCCATAAATTGCAAGCCCGATGTTGACCAGGAAGGATCCGGCGAACTAACATCACCTGTACTACATTGACAAGTCTGATATCCTTGTCTTCCATATTCTTGACGCGTGTCTGGAGCGCCGACAGCTCGTCAGACGAAGACCAATCCAGGCCCTTCTTGGGCCAAGACGCAAGCCACTGGGGGGCTCCGGATCGGAATTCAGGAGTAGCGGCCCATTTCGTGCCACGCGGCTCAGTGATGTAAAACCACTGCTGCTGCCACTCTTTGATGGAATCATTGAAAGTGTCTGTTGGCCATGTGACGTTGGGCATCTTGCTCACCATGGTGCCTCCGCACTCGGTGTGCTCACCGCCCACTACCTTGGGCTTCACATTAAAGATCTTCAGCCATAAGCCGAAGTGTGGCGAGTTGCGGAGAAAGGCCTCGCACACGACGATGAACGTCGAGATGTTGAGGAAGGAATTGGGGGATAGATCATGAAAATCGATCCCATAGTAATACATGATGTCACGAACGAATGGGTGGAGGGGAAACCCCAGCCCACGGACAAAATGAGGGAGGAAAACAACCCTCTCATGGGGTTCCAGAGTAGGGACGATATGTCCTGCCGTCGGGAGACGGTCGCTAATTTTCTGGGCCAGGTACCCGTCCTCCCGAAGCTTTTTGATATCCTTCTCCCAGACATTAGAGGCCATCCATTTGCCTCCTGCTCTGGATCCAGACATTTTCGGAAGGCCTTTGTGGCTGGAGAGTACGAACGCTTGGGCGCTGGGGCTTGAGTGGAGGGGAATGGATAAGCAGAAGAAGAAGGCGTGGGTGAAAAGGGGGAGTCCATATCTCCTTATAAAGGTGGCAGGGATCCAGCGCCTCCCCACTTGCCCGGTAAACTTGCTTATTCCCCAAGCGTAGCGCTAAAGATGCAGTTGGATTACCCATACCAGTATTGATGAGAATCCCGAGATAGGGGGACACGATCTCTGCTTCGATAAGACATGCCCATAAAACCATCTCGCGACATGCGCAGTAGCTCGTTAGGGAGAACGGTTCGAATAAAGACCGGATCGTGGCGTGGTGTCACGTTAGGAAAAGTTGTCGGCGGATTAAATTTGTGGAATATTGTACTCTCTATGGTGGTATGTGGAATTCGTTTTGCAGAGCCGGACACGATCCTTATGTTCAAAATCTTCTATGGAGTATTCAGAGAAGGAACCCGCCTTGCAATGCCGAAGACAATCTGCGCGCCGGACTCATCGTCATTGAAGCCTAGTTCAGGGGCTACTGAGGGAGTCCTGGATTAGGGGGTCCTCGGACAGCCGGACTATATACTTTGGCCAGACTGTTGGACTATGAAGATACCAGATTGAAGACTTCGTCCCGTGTCCGGGTGGGACTCTCCTTTGCGTGGAAGGCAAGCTTGGCAATTCGGATATGTAGATCTCCTCCCTTGTACCCGACTCTGTGTAACCCTAGACCCCCCCCAGTGTATATATCAACCGGAGGGTTTAGTCCGTAGGACACGAATCATAATCATAGGTTAGCTTATAGGGTTTAGCCTCTACGATCTCGTGGTAGATCAACTCTTGTAATACTCATATCATCAAGATCAATCAAGCAGGAAGTAGGGTATTACCTCCATCGAGAGGGCCCGAACCTGGGTAAACATTGTGTCCCCCGCCTCCTGTTACCATCAACCTTAGATGCACAGTTCGGGACCCCCTACCCGAGATCCTCCGGTTTTGACACCGACACGCAGTGCCTCGCACACACGCATGTACGTACGAGAGAAATGTGCATCGCTCGGCCCCCGACCAGCCACCATAACCGGGAACTCCCCGATATTTTCCTCGCCCTCGCTTCTACCATGGTTTTTTCTGTCATGGACGGTCCAAAGAATGTTATGCAGTTGCGTCTCCGGCCCGCCCAGGGCGAAAAACCCATTTTCTGTCATGATTTTTTGTCATAGAAGTAGGAGCCCACCACATCTATGATGATACCGGGTTTTGTCACAATTATCGTCATAGAAGTGTCAAGTATGACAAAAAAAATTTTTCTTGGCCCAAAATGTCATGGATGTGTCTTTTTTTTGTAGTGTAACATTCAATGCTACACGTACATGCACGAGGCCTCAGTCTAGAATGCGCGTACCGTGGGAGAAGCTGACAGCCGTGCGTCTCCACACGAACATCGCCAGCGGTGGCGGCGCTGACCGCCCTGCGTCTCCACAAGAACGTCGCCAGCGATGGTGGCGCGACTAGAGGACGGTAGTCTACGAGAGCGTACTATGGAAGCGAGAGGAATGCCGTGCGTCCCCTCGACGAACCGCGGTGCTAACATATTGGCACGGTAGGGAGGGTGCTTTGGCGGAGCGAATGGAGTGGAGGGGCGGGGGGGAATATTATTGGCTAGTTGGCCAAAGGGCGGTTGAATTTGGGATTTGGGGGGAATTTTGGGGGGGGGGGATTTCGTGCGGTGGGCGGGGGGAGTTTGGCGCATGGTCGGTTTCTCCAAGTGCAGTCCCACGTGTCAGTGAAGAGGCAAGCCGAAGCGCGTTCTATTTGCGTCAGCCGTGTGCAGGACCGAACGTGTGTGGGGTGCAATGCGACCGCAATAGGGGTGCTGTGAGTGTACCGCCTTTTTCCTTTTAAACTTGGTGCCTCGCCCCTTCAAAAAAAACTTGGTGCTTCGCGCGATCCACCAATACTACTAGTAGTAATCTGGTAATCCCGACTGAGGGAGTCCTGGATTAGGGGGTATCCGGACAGCCGGATTATATCCTTTGGCCGGACTGTTGGACTATGAAAATACAAGATTGAAGACTTCGTCCTGTGTCCGGATGGGACTCTCCTTGGCATGGAAGGCAAGCTTGGCAATACGGATATGTAGATCTCCTTCCTTGTAACCGACTTTGTGTAACCCTAGCCCCCTCCGGTGTCTATATAAACCGGAGGGTTTTAGTCCGTAGGACAACATACAATCATACCATAGGCTAGCTTCTAGGGTTTAGCCTCTCTGATCTCGTGGTAGATCAACTCTTGTACTACTCATATTATCAAGAATAATCAAGCAGGATGTAGGGTTTTACCTCCATCAAGAGGGCCCGAACCTGGGTAAAACATCGTGTCCCCTGCCTCCTGTTACCATCCACCTTAGACGCATAGTTCGGGACCCCCTACCCCAGATCCGCTGGTTTTGACACCGACATTGGTTCTTTCATTGAGAGTTCCATTGTGCCGTCTCCGTAAGGAAGGATGCCTCGTCTCGTTTTTAAAAACAACATTACCGGATCCCTGGTTGTCGGCCAAACTCTCTGGCTAGGCAGTTTCATCATGACCGCCCGTTCGGCTGCTGCGCCGATGATGACTTCTCGGGTCATAAAAAACAGCCTCCATGTCGGCTCGGAATTTGCCGAGCAGATGGACCCAATGGATCTCTCTTCCCTACGAGCTCTTGGATCATATCGCCGCCTTGGGAGTCTCTACAAACTATGATCGGATTGGGCTTAAACCCGATCAAAGGGAGATTAACTCTCCACTAGTCACCGATCATATTGCGGTGGTGGAGGAACAATGCGGCTATTCTTCCTCTATCTTGAGGACTAACTATGTCCGAATTCCTGAACTCTCCAAGCCAGACACCCTTTTATGGGAGGACATCACCCAAGCCCTGAACCTAGAGTCGGGTAGCGGGCCAGACTTATCGGGCAACATCCCGGAATCCGAACTTCCAAGATCGGAAACTCCTCGGCCCCTGGGTCTCAGATCGGGTAGGGGTTCGGACTCAAATCCTCCCACCCACCCAGACATAAACGATCTTTCCCACATCAGGCAAGAGCCCCATGAAACAGCTCATCATTATTGGGCCAGATTCCTCCTTGTGATGAACAAGGTTAAGGACTGTCGCGAGGAAGACGCAGTTTCATTTTTTTGCAATAATTGCATGGACAAAGGAATCCTTAACGCCTTAAGTCGCCGTGACATATCACGCTTCGCTGACTTGGCATCCATATACGAAAGTACTGCGCGATGGAAAGCACCTGGAAAACCGAAACGAAATTTTGGATAATCCGGCTCGGAATATACACCAAGTCCGAAGTAAAAGGGTGCACTATCATAAGACACCCGAGTTAGTTACAAAGAAACAAAAACCCTTTATAGGGCATGGAACCGTATTGGAGGTATGGCTCAACGGCCCCTGCAAAATTCATAGTACAGCCGATACCACACCAACACACAGCCTTAGAGCATGTTGGGTACTCCAGCAGGTGGCCAAAAGTGGTGATGCCCTTCTCATCCCAAATACCACAGAGCATCATCCCGTGGATAACAATACGGTATTAACAGTCTTCGAAACCTTCGCTTCAAATAATAGGCGCAAGCGAACACTCCGCAACCTCGCCGAAATCTGCCACGTGGCAGCAATGAACCCATGGAGTGACACAACTATTACCTTCAATGCTAGTGACGAACCTAAATTCCGAACAGCCCGAGCACCAGCTGCATTGGTCCTCAGTCCAATTGTGGATGGCTTTTGACTCACCAAAGTACTCATGGATGGCGGCAGTGGTTTGAACCTCATCTATGAGGAAACTCTTGAAAAAATGGAAATAGACTGGAACCGCATTGAGCAAAGCAGCACAACCTTCAGAGGAATCATCCCTAGTCGGGAAGCACGCTGTGCCGGGAACTATAGGTACGAAGAAATTACATTCCAAGTGGCCCCATTCAGTAGTGGACACCACGCCCTTTTAGGACGGGAGGCATTCACGATCTTCCAAGCCATACCCCATTATGGGTACATGAAGCTCAAAATGCCCGGGCCCAACGGAATCATCACTCTCGCTAGTGATCCGAACACATCACTCCGTGCTGAAAACAAAACAGCCGCATTGGTCCTCGAGGCATTGTCCGAAGCCCTTTCGACCGAGGAGTTAACTGCGCTACGCTCCATACTGGACAGGGACGACGTGATACTTGACAAGAGATCCAAGTCCACCTCTTTTAAACTAGCGGATGAAATAGTCAAATTCCAAGTCCACCCAACGGACCCTACAAAAACAGCCTCCATCGGGGCATAGCTAAACCCCGTTGTGGACGCCGCACTACGAGAGTTCCTACGCGAGAGTTGGGACATATTCGCCTGGCACCCCTCAAACATACCAGGAATCCCACGCAGGCTCGCTGAGCACAGCCTCAATATTCTAAAGGGATTCAAGCTGGTCAAGCAGACTCTTCGGCGTTTCTCTGAACCTAAGAGACAAGCTATGGGAGAAGAACTAGCCAAGTTATTAGAGGTCGGACTCATTAGAGAAATAAAACACCCAGACTGGCTAGCAAGCCTGGTGATGATACCAAAGAAGGACAAATCCTGGCGCCTGTGTGTCAATTTTAAGGACCGCCTGCCCAAAGGATCCCTCCCCCCCCCCCCGCATTGATCAAATTATTGATGCTACCGCAGGACACGAGTCATTGTGTTTCCTCGACGCATACTCCGGCTACCACCAAATCAAGATGGCGGAGTCCGACCAAGCCGCAGCGGCATTTATCACACCATACGGCCCCTTCTGTTTCAACACAATGCCTTTCGGGCTCAAAAACGCCGGTGCAACATATCAGCGCATGATTCAGACATGTTTGGAGAAACAGATCGGCAAAACAGTAGAGGCATACATAGATGATGTGGTCGTCAAAACCAAACACGTCGACTCTCTAATAGACGACTTGAGGCTCACATTCGACAACCTCCGAAAATACGACATCAAGCTCAATCCAGAAAAATGCGTTTTCGGCGTACTAGCCGGAAAGCTCCTGGGCTTCATTGTCTCCAGTAGAGGAATTGAAGCTAATCCGTCCAAAATCCGAGCTCTGTCATAGTTGGCTACCCCAACAGACCTCAAACAAATCCAGAAATTAACTGGATGTGTGGTGGCTCGAAGCCGCTTTATCTCCCGCTTAGGAGAAAAGGCATTACCCCTTTATCGCCTCCTTCGGCGCACCGAACACTTCGAGTGGACGGATGCTGCACAGCCGGATTGGAAGAAATAAAAGCCATACTGGCAACCAACCCAATCCTGGCCGCGCCAAACATCAGTGAACCAATGATGTTGTACATTGCAGCAACTCATCAGGTTGTAAGCGCAGTGCTCGTCATCGAACGAGAAGCGGACGGACATAAATTCCCCCTTCAAAAGCCGGTATATTATGTATCCACTTCCTCACTCCATGCAAGTCACGGTACCCACATTATCAAAAGATAGCCTATGCGGTATTCATGGCATCCCGGAAGCTGCGACACTACTTTCAAGAGTGTTCGATTACAGTAGCCTCGGAAGTGCCAGTTAATGATATTACAAACAATCACGACACCACGGGCCGGATTGCCAAATGGGAAATTGAGCTCCACCTATTCGACATAACATACAAACCCCGGCGAGCCATTAAATTGCAAGTATTGGCTGACTTTGTCGCCGAATGGACAAAAGCCGAACTACCTAAAGAGTACGGCGCATACTCCAATTGGATCATGCACTTCGACGGCTCCAAAATGCTGGCTGGTCTGGGGGCTGGCATCGTCCTGACGTCCCCAACCGGAGATACAGTCCAATACGTACTGCAGATACTGTATCCAGACTCCAACAATGCAGTCGAATACGAAGCCATGTTACATGGTCTTCGGATGGCGGTTTCCATGGGCATTCAACGCCTGGAGGTGCGTGGGGATTCAAACCTCGCAATATCCCAAATAAATGGAGACTTCGATGCCAAGGATCCGAAGATGGCGGCCTATCAAAACACCGTCCTAAAGATGTCAGCTCGGTTCGAGGGGCTCGAATTTCACCATGTGGCTCGGGAAAACAATCAGGCGGCGGATATCCTCGCCCGCATCAGCGCAAAACACGATGCGATCCCCCCAACATCTCTTTGGAGAGGTTGTTTAAGCCATCCGTGGTATGGGAAGGGGACACCGATAATAATAGTCCGGACCCGGCCAAAATACCCGATACCGAACACTCTGACATAATCGGAGGCTCTGCCACCGAAATAACACCTTCAGCCCATGTAATAATGGCCATCATCGCCCCGTCGATAGAACCATTCCTGGCCTACCTAACTAGGCAGGAACTTCTCGAGGACCAAAATGAGGCACGCTGCATAGTGCGGTGATCTAAAGCCTACAGGGTCCACGAGGGAGAGCTGTATAAAAAAAGTACTACCAGAATCCTTCAAAGGTGCATCTCCGGAGAGGAAGGGCGGAAGCTTTTGCCAGAAATTCACGCCGGACTCGGCGGCCACCACGCTGCAGCCCGGGCCCTTGTAAGCAAGGCCTTCCGTACAGGGTTTTATTGGTCGACGGCCCGGGCAGACGCACTGGACCTTGGTCCAACGCTGCATCGGTTGCCAGCTTTTTGCAAACCAAAGCCACATGCCACCTACCGGCCTCCAAACAATCCCCATTACCTGGCCCTTCATGGTCTGGGGGCTTGACATGGTTGGACCCCTTAAAGGGGAACCCATAAGAAAAATACTTACTAGTCATGGTGGATAAATTCACTAAGTGGATAGAAGCCAAACCTGTTAAAAAGGCCAAATCCGGACCGGTGATAGACTTCATATCCGGGGTTGTACACCGTTATGGCGTCCCCCACAGCATCATCACTGACAACGGCACGAACTTCACGGCCGATGAGGTAAAACTCTGGTGCAGCAACATGGGCATCAAGCTCGATTATGCTTCTGTCTATCACCCACAAACCAATGGCCAAGTTGAGCGAGCAAATGGTCTTATCATGAGCGGCATCAAACCCAGACTAGTGCATTCCTTAAAGGAGTCTAATACGCACTGGGTAGAGGAGCTCGACTCTGTACTCTGGGGGCTGCGGACAACGCCGAATCGTACTACCGGATACACACCCTTCTTTATGGTGTACGACGCAGAGGCGGTTCTGCCCTGCGACATAATTCATGACTCACCTCGAGTGCGCATGTACGAAGAAAGAGAAGCCGAGCTCGATCGGCAGGACAGTCTGGACACCCTGGAGGAGGAGCGCGACGTGGAAAAAGCCCGTTCCGCATTCTATCAGCAATAGGCTCGCAGATACCAAAGTAGAGAAGTACGGGCCAAAACTTATAACGTTGGCGAGTTAGTTCTACGCCTATCGGAGAAGAAAAACCAAGCTCGAGCCCAAATGGGAAGGTCCCTTCATTATTGACCAAGTTCTGACCGGTGGCGCGTACCGTCTGCGGGATGCATCGAATAATCGACTTGAGCCGAACCCATGGAACGCAGCCAGACTCCGAAGATTCTACGCCTAGCGCCGGACTCTATGTTCGTCTCTTTCCTCTGTCCATTTTTTGCATATATATTATCTGTCTTTTTTCTCTTTCTTTCTTTTATTCTTTCTCAAGGCCTTCAAGGGCCAACTTGTGCCCCGCTTGCACACTATTGACGCGCTAACCGCGCCCATTATACCTGGGGGCTTCTTACACAGAAGCTTAATTATTTATCTGGGCTTCATGCCCCGCACATGTGTTATTCTTCCGCATGTACCTTTTCTTCACCATTATATGCATCGATATGACTTAAGTTTTGGCCAAGCTGGGTTGCCTGGCTCTTGTATTTATGCCCTACGTTCCCGTTAATTCGGCTAGGGTATAAGGGGAGCACCTCTGCGATTGTTACTGCCGGGTCAGCCGGATGTGTACCTCAGACTGGGTGAAGCTGAAAGCTAGCGTTCTTAAGGGAATACTCGGTCGGTGAACAAAAGATGATTTTTATTTATTTTCCATATGTGCCCCCAGATGTTTTTGCCTGCATTTCCTCTCGTAGTCCGGACATGCACTTTAGGGCATGCGTACCCAGGGAAAGGAACCCCTAACGGAACTATTCTCCCTGGAAGATGTTTCTTACTACCCATGTAATATAACATAACTAGTTGGATACTTGTCAGTTCAAGCACTAATGACCCCTACGCCTGGTTTCCACGCATACCCCGGTTCTTATATAACTGAGCAGGTATTCGGACACACTTCGGACTATTGAGTCCTAATGTTGAAGCGAAAAGGTCCGCCATGACAAATGATTTACAATCCAGCTAGAAGGCATTATACATGTCACTTTAATTACATAGTCATGTAGACTGACTAAATTCCTCTTCTATACCATCCAACAGACTGTCTAGCCTACAATCCTGTTGGAAATACTTTGTAGCTAATTCTACTTGCCCATACACTATGCTAACGGGGATCTCTTTCCCATCGGGCCCCACAGGTCCGACCTCGGCCATGTGGTTTGGGTCAGCCTTGGTATACCGCGTCTTCACCATGGCCCAGGCTTCCCTGGCACCTTGACGGCAGGCCGATATCTTCCATAATCGAAAGCGCCGCCGTGCTCCCTTGAGCTTCTCCGCAAGCTCTCCAATGCCTTCTGGCAGGGAGACGGATGGCCACAAGGCCTGGGCAATACCTTGCATCACCTGCCGAACTTGTTCATGCAGTCGTGAGAGCTCGGGTAGAAGATCACCCCCAAACCCGGGCATCTCCTCCGCGGGACGACCCGTCAGCATACCTACAGACATAATTCTGTTAGCCAGCTTCTCCGCCGCCCCCCTTTTAAGGGTTCATCCAAGCACTTACTAAAAATGCCGCGTCGAAGCCGCTTATTCTCCTTCTCGGAGTCCGCAAGCTGGGCTCGAACATCCTTCAGTTCCACGCTCAGCTTGGTATTGGCGTCTTGGAGATTGTTTTTCTCCCGCCTGACCTCAGTCAACACGCGTTCGCCAGCCTTTAGATGTCGTACGACATGCTGGTCCTCCGGATTCTCTCTGGATTCATCTGCAATATCTATTATTAGATCTACAGCCACACCACACGCTATATGGTACCTATCATTCTTTGAAAGAAATGTTACCGGCTGAGGACTTTTTAGGTTCCTTCAATGCGGCAACGGCGGCCCAAAGTTGGGTCTTGCATTCCTCCAGCTCCTGTGACAGTCGAGTATTCTTCTCTGTAAGAACCTGCACAATAGATGATCCTTAAATTAGTTCTGCTAACTGTTTCAAGTCTCAGGGGCTACTGATTCGTCAGATTTGCTTACCCGTACATCCCTTACATACTGTTCCGTGGCTCTGGCTAGACCATTTTGAGCAGCACGGAGGTATGCGTATCCAGAATTGAAGGCATCAAATGCCTCTGGTGAGAAGCAAGTGTCACGGAGTACGGCCCGGCGACGCCTATGATTCATGGCGCTCTCCACTTCTAAATTTTTAGCGGATAGTCTATCTGCATCCTCTATAGGGGGAGTATCCGGCGTCCGCCCCATGTCGGCTTCCGCCTCTATGTTCGGTCCTGGAGCCCGACTGGTGGAAGCATGATCGGCAACCTCACCGGACATATTCCGGCGAGCGTTTTTTCTGTTAAAGAAACATGGAAGTCATTACATTTTGAGAAAGACGACAAACACGGAGCGGGGTTTTTGTCATACCTCTATGCGGGCGTCTCCGTCTTGACTGCCTTCCTTTTTGGCCTACCCGGCCTCGGTGCCTCTTGTCGGCGAGTTGCCGCGGGTTCGGCACGGCGTCCCGAATGCCTTCCCTGTAAAACACCATATGTATATGGTAGGTGAAGTATCTAAAAGGGGATCCTAGTTTTTGGAGTTGGGATTTTGGTTTTTCTTACGAGCGACGCAGGGAGCAGTCCGGGATAGTCGGCCATAATGGCCACCATGGCGTCATCACAGCTCAATTGATAGAACTGCCGGTCTATCAGCTCCACGAATATGTCCGGATCTTCTTCGAGTCCGGGACCGAGGGCCCGGTCGGGGTTCTCTGGTTGTGGGGATGGGTTGTTGACCTCCCTTATGGCTTTTCGCAGTTCCTGCCGTAGAATGTGGGAAGAATGGGAGTAAGGGGATATAACTCACCCAGCTTGGAGGGTTGTACATGGAGAATCCATCTGTAGGATCGAAAGTATGTCTAGAGGGGGGTGATTAGACTACTTGACCAAATAAAAACTTAACCTTTTCCCAATTTTAGTTCTTGGCAGATTTTAGCTAATTTAGGACAAGTCAAGCAATCATCACATAATTCAAGCAAGCATGCAAAGAGTATATAGGCAGCGGAAAGTAAAGCATGCAACTTGCAAGAATGTAAAGGGAAGGGTTTGGAGAATTCAAACGCAATTGGAGACACGGATGTTTTTCCCGTGGTTCAGATAGGTGGTGCTATCCTACATCCACGTTGATGGAGACTTCAACCCACAAAGGGTAATGGTTGCGCGAGTCCACACAGGGCTCCACCCACAAAGGGTAACGGTTGCGCGAGTCCACACAGGGCTCCACCCACGAAGGGTCCACGAAGAAGCAACCACCCACAAAGGGTCCACGAAGAAGCAACCTTGTCTATCCCACCATGGCCATCACCCACACAGGACTTGCCTCACTGGCGGTAGATCTTCACGAAGTAGGCGATCTCCTTGCCCTTACAAACTCCTTGGTTCAACTCCACAATCTTGTCGGAGGCTCCCAAGTGACGCCTAGCCAATCTAGGAGACACCACTCTCCAAGAAGTAACAAATGGTGTGTAGGTAATGAACTCCTTGCTCTTGTGCTTCAAATGATAGTCTCCCCAACACTCAACTCTCTCTCATAGGATTTGGATTTGGTGGAAAGAAGATTTGAGTGGAAAGCAACTTGGGAAGGCTAGAGATCAAGATTCATATGGTAGGAATGGAATGTCTTGGTCTCAACACATGAGTAGGTGGTTCTCTCTCAGAACATATGAGTTGGAATGGTGTATGTGTTCTGATGGCTCTCTCTTCGAGTGAAGAGGAGGTGGAGGGGTATATATAGCCTCCACACAAAATCCAACCGTTACACGGTTTTCCAATCTCGGTGGGACCGAATCAACAAACTCGGTCGGACCGAAAATGTAAACCTAGTGACCGTTAGAGATTTTTCGGTGGGACTGACATGCAACTCGGTAGGACCGATATGGTTAGGGTTTGGGCATAACGTAATCTCGGTGAGACCGATTACACAAACTCGGTGAGACCGAATTTGGTAACTAGCTAACCAGAGAGTTGGTCAGGCAAACTCGGTGGGACCGATTTGCTCTTTCGGTGAGACCGAAAAGTTACAAAGGGGAAACACTGAATTTACATTGCAATCTTGGTGGGACCGCTTCGCTCTTTCGGTGAGACCGAAAAGTTACGAAAGGGAAACAGAGAGTTTGCAACCCCATCTCGGTGAGACCGAGATCCCTATCGGTAGGACCGAATTGCTAGGGTTTGGCAGTGGCTTATGACGAATGAAACTCGGTGACGCCGGATAGGAAGAATCGGTAGGACCGAGTTTGGCTTAGGGTTTAGGTCATATGTGGATATGGGAAAGTAGTTGAGGGTTTTTGGAGCATATCACTAAGCACATGAAGCAAGAGGCTCATTAAGCAACACCTCATCCCTTCTTGATAGTATTGGCTTTTCCTAAAGACTCAATGTGATCTTGGATCACTAAAATATAAAATGAAGAGTCTTGAGCTTTTGAGCTTGAGCCAATCCTTTGTCCTTAGCATTTTGAGGGTTCCACTTTCACATCCATGTCATGCCAATCATTGAGCTTTCCTGGAATAATCATCTTGGAATAGCATTAGCTCAATGAGCTATATGTTGTTATGAATTACCAAAACCACCTAGGGATAGTTGCACTTTCACCATCCCGTGGCTTGATGCGGATGAACTCCTCTTCCTCTCCCTTGAACAGCTCAGACATGATTTTTGCTAAAGCAGCAGCGTTTGCCGGACCCTTACGCCCGCAACGGGTGGCATCGTCTTCCCCATTAAAACACCACAGGGGGTGCCCTCGATATTGAAGTGGCTGCACTCCCTGCATTATGCATATTGACATAACCTCGATTACTATCAATCCTGATTGAGCCAGCACTTTAATCCGGTTCATCAGGTAAAGGACTTCTCCATTATCTTCCTCCTGGGGGCTCCATGGGCACCAGCTGCGGCATTTCTTCAGAGGAGCATTGTTGAACTCAGGAAGACCCCGCCGAACAGGGTCCGGAAGGGGGACGTCCTCCATATAAAACCATTCCAAAGGCCAGTACTTGGACGTCTTCTTCGGAGTACCGGACAGGTATTCGGTTTTGGCGGTGCGCCATATTTCGGCTCCGCCCACTTGATAAAGTGACCCCTCCTGTGTGCGGGGGACGAGGCAAAATAACCTTTTCCACAGCTCGAAATGAGCCTCGCGGCCTAGGAATAACTCGCAGAGGGCAACATAGCCGGCGATGTGTAATATGGAAGCAGGGGTGAAATTATGCAGTTGGAGGCTGTAAAACTCCAGGAGCCCGCGGAGGAACGGATGAATTGGAAATCCGAGTCCCCTTAATAAGTAAGGAACAAGGCATACCCGCTCCCCCATAAAGGGGCTGGGGAAGCTCTCTGCTTGCTCCCCGCCATTGTAGCTGGCGAGCCCGGCTCGGACGGGAACCATATACGCTGGAGGGAGAAATCCCTTAGTCTGCAGTTCGACTAATCGACTGTGTGGGACAGAACACCTCTGCCAATCACCGGGCTTAGGGCTACGGGGGCGGGAGGAGGAGCTGCGGAGGTCGGCCATGCTGGAGTGGATTTTTCCGAAGCGCGCTCCGATGGATTCTCACTGGGGGAGGATGATATGGATTGGATCTAAGAATCACCATCCCTTTAATAGACAATTTATTTATCTGTCTAGGGGGGCAGATGTAAAAACGCCCTAGCTCCTCGTATTCATTCGATGCATGGGAGATAGCCCTTATTGGGTGCAGAAGCCAAGAGGTTCAACATTTATGGGGCCGGACACTGCTTAACAAACATTCAAAATTTGGAGAAGAACCCGCCTTGCAATGCCGAAGACAATACTGCGTGTCGGACTTGATGTCATTGAAGCCTGGTTCGGGGGCTACTGAGGGAGTCCTGGATTAGGGGGTATCCGTACAACCGGATTATATCCTTTGGCTGGACTATTGGACTATGAAAATACAAGATTGAAGACTTCGTCCCGTGTCCAGATGGGACTCTCCTTGGCGTGGAAGGCAAGCTTGGCAATACGGATATGTAGATCTCCTTCCTTGTCACCGACTTTGTGTAACCCTAGCCCCCTCCAGTGTCTATATAAACCGGAGGGTTTTAGTCCATAGGACAACATAAAATCATACCATAGGCTAGCTTCTAGGGTTTAGCCTCTCTGATCTCGTGGTAGATCAACTCTTGTACTACTCATATTATCAAGAATAATCAAGCAGGACGTAGGGTTTTACCTCCATCAAGAGGGCCCGAACCTGGGTAAAACATCGTGTCCCCTGCCTCCTGTTACCATCTGCCTTAGACGCATAGTTCGGGACCCCCTACCCTAGATCCGCAGGTTTTCACACCGACACCGACTAAAACAGCGTGGCCGGGTCTTTTCCCGCGCAATATGCTGGGAGGTTGGCTTAGTTGGGTTTTTTAGGATGAGTAATGCTACACCTATGTAATCCCAGTTACGTAATTAATGTAATGTGAAACGTGTGAGCTGTTGATTGTAGATTGGGCGACGGAGGGGCCCACCACCATGAAAATCGGGGAGGAGAGAGAGGCAATTTATGTTAACCCTTTTGTAGGTTCCCGTAGATGTAGAAAGATGTGAAATGCGTGAATGTGTAGTGGACGTACTATTGGAGTGCCTAAGATAAATTGTGTATGTAGACCCTATGTGTTTATTTACTTCGCATGTTAGCTTTGTCTCGGTTCAAACCTTCTAAGTTTATACACACAAAAATGAATCATCATTCCATATCTCTATCTATCTATCTATCTATCTATCTATATAATCTTATAAAAAGCAGAGTTGGTGATGATGGTGTGCCTGCCGTCCTGCAATATAGGTTGTCTGATCTATATCTAACGGATAGGAAGGAAACTATGATAATTTACCCGCACTCCTCTCCACATTTGCAGATAAGGCCTTCCCTCGTTCATCCATTTCTCCCACAAGATCTTGATGTTCCATGCAACGCACGGGCATCTTTCTAGTACTCCTACAATATACTATATTATTGTGAAAGTTCATATACACCGGCCGAGATTAATGCAAACACATTATACATGCGAATAAGACACGTGTTCCTGTTTCTAGAACATACAATATCTGTCTATCACACCATGTTCTTACATCAAAGTACTACTGTTGTGTAACCTGCAACAACCACTTATCATAAGACATGCTTGACTTGGTAGTGTGATATAGGTTACATCTCGCATTCTTTTCTAGCTTGTACTACTTCTAATTTGTTGAAATGGCACTTATGACGAGACAGTTTTAACTTGGTAGAGTGATATTCGTTGCATCTTTGATATGGTGTCTAGCTTTCATTACTTCTAATTTGCTGAAATGCCTTCTCCTTAGTTTACACATCATAAGCTATGAATATGCAATGGCACTAATGACGAGAGACCTTTAACTTGGTAGTGTGATGTTGTTTGCATCTTGCATATGATTTATTTCTTGTACTGCTTCACATTTGTTTAAATGCCAGTTATGACGAGACACTATTAACTTGGCAAAGCGATATTTGTAGCATCTTTCATATGGTGTCTACCTTACATTGCATTGCTTCTAATTTAGTGAAATGTCTTTTTCTTAGTTTACACATCATAGTTCTGGTTATCTCATGTCGTCCTATTTTTCGTACATATCACATCCTCCTATCATGTGGTTGTCTAACATCAAAGTTTAGTTCGTCTGTATCACGCATCAATTTATTTTGAAGAACTAAATTGTTATTCCTTTTTCTTGTCGGCTTGACTTAACATGGCACAGAAAAAGAGGAAGGGACACAGAATGATAGGGGATGGTGTTAGTACTAAGGACACACGGAAAGTGAACTGGAAGAATCCTGCAGATTCTGCTAGTACTGATGGTGCAATAGAAGGTCAAAGTCCAGCGGAAAATTGTACAAACGGGTCCCGTGCTACACGAGCTGCAGAACAAGCCAAACAGAAACAAATAGCTACCACCAAACAAGCAGAGACAGCCCTAGTTGTTGCAACACCTTCCATAGTACCACCAGTTGCACGAGTTACTCGTTTGTCAACTGAGCTAGCAGCACGTTCCCAAGGTCCCTTGCCACCTGACACTACTTCTTAAGCATTCTTGACACAAGACGAGTTGGCAAGATCAGATGAACTTTCTGAGCTTCAACAACAAGAAGGTAGTTGTTGGAGTGTAGTTACAGTTGCATGCTTCGTTAAATGTAGTCTCACAGTTTGATGTACATTAACACTTCCTATGTTCATTGTTGGACTAGCACCTAGGCGCAAGAGGAAACAAACATCAGGGATAATGCTCGTTGGTTAACTAAATCTAGAGGAGGAGGAATGGAGATCCATTTTGAGGCAGGTTTAAAAAGTCCACGTGATGCTACAGAGTTGGCTGATAACCCACAAGTATAGGGGATCAATTGAAGCTATTTTCGATAAGTAAGAGTGTCGAACCCGAGGAGCAGAAGGAAATGACAAGTAGTTTTCAGTAAGGTAATGTTTGCAAGTGCTGAAATTGTAAGTAACGGAGTAGTTTGATAGCAAGATAATTTGTAAAGATCAAGTAACAATAGTAGTAACAAAAGTGCAGCAAGGTAGCCCAATCCTTTTGAGGCAAAGGATAGGCCAAAATGGTCTCTTATGATAAGCAAAGCGTTCTCGAGGGTACACGGGAATTTCATCTAGTCACTTTCATCATGTTGGTTTGATTTGTGTTCGCTACTTTGATAATTTGATATATGGGTGGAACCGGTGCTTAGGTTCTATTCTTACTTGAACAAACCTCCTACTTATGATTAACACTCCTACAAGCATCCACAACTACGAGAAAAGTATTAAGAATAAATTCTAACCATAGCATTAAACTTTTGGATCCAATCGGTCCCTTACGGAATAGCGCATAAACTGGGGTTTAAGATTATGTCACTCTCACAACCCACCATCTAATTGCTACTCCATAATGCATTCCCTTAGGCCCAAATATGGTGAAGTGTCATGTAGTCGACGTTCACATGACACCACTAAGGGAATAACAACATACATACTATCAAAATATTGAGCACATATCAAGTTCACATGATTACTTGCAACATGATTTCTCCCGTGACCTCAAGAACAAAAGTAACTACTCACAAATGATAAACATGTTCATGATCATAGGAGTATTAAATAGCATAATGGATCTGAACATATAATCTTCCACCAAATAAACCATATAGTAATCAACTACAAGACGTAATCAACACTACTAGTCACCCACAAGCACCAATCTATAGTTCCGGTAACAAGATTGAACACAAGAGATGAACTAGGGTTTGAGAGGAGATGGTGCTGTTGAAGATGTTGATGGATATTTCCCTCCCTAAGTGGGAGAGTTGTTGGTGATGATGATGACGATGATTTCCCCCTCCGAGAGGGAAGTTCCCCCAGCAGAATCGCTTCGCTGGAGGGAAAAAGTGCTCCTGCCCAAGTTCCGCCTCGAGGCACCGGCGCTTCATCCTGAAAGTCTCCTCATTATTTTTTCTAGGTCAAAATGACTTATATACCAGAAGATGGGCACCGGAGGTGGGCCGAGGAGGCCACAACCCACCAGGGCGCGCCTGGGGGCCCTGGCACGCCCAGGTGGGTTGTGCCCACCTGGTGGCCCCCTCTGGTGTTTATTGGCTCCAGTATTTCTTAAATAATCCATAAAAAATCTCCGTGAAGTTTCATCTCATTTGGAGTTGTGTAGAATAGATGGCCTGACGTAGCTTTTCAAGGTCCAGATTTCCAGCTGCCGGAATTCTCCCTCTTGGTGTGTTGCTTGCAAATTATGAGAGAAAAGGCATTAGAATTTCTCCAAAAATCATTATTATGGATAAAAACATTATAAATAACAGTAAGAAAACATGATGCCAAATGGACATATCAACTCCCCCAAGCTTAGACCTCGCTTGTCCTCAAGCAAAAACCGAAATCAAAAAAAATGTCCACATGCTTTGAGAGAGAGAGGTGTCGATAAAAACAAAATACAGACATAGAAGCATCATGTTGATTATTATAACAGCAACAACATTAAACATAGGGATTTTATCATAGAACTTTTATCATATACTTCTCATGAATAAGTAATAGTTCATCACACAATCGAAGTACAAAGCAAAAAACTCTATTAGAAACCGACAAACTATGTTCTCAGTCAATTTTGCAACTACAACTCATCATCTTTTCAGGAAGGGTCACGTGTGGGAGCCTTTAGGCAAGTCCACATACTCAACCATCATATGGTCTTCTATGATTGTTAACACTCACCTCATACCCATGAGCAAATCGTTTCAATCGGACAGATAGAAAGATAGGGGCTTATAGTTTCGCCTCCCAACATACTCACCTCAAGGGTGATGTCAACAATAATAACTCATGCCATCTATATTCAACTGGACATATGTGCCTAGATCTTTCCTCACCACATGATGCTTGACAAAGGAGAAAAATAAAAGGAATAGAGCAAAAAACTTTGACTCTTTGCATAAAAGTAAAAGATAGGCCCTTCGCAGAGGGAAGAAGAGGTTGCCATGCGCTTATTTGTTTGTATGCTCAATCCCTTAGTGCAAGAGAACGTCACGTTGTATTGCCCCTTAAGATGACAACCTTTATTATGCAGTATGTCGCTTTTATTCTTTGTCATCCAAGTTCGTACAACGCTCAATTTTCTTTTACACTAAATGATCTCACACTTTTAGAAGCAATTTGTATTGCCTTTTTGCACCGATGACAACTTAATTGAGGGATCTTGCTCAATCTCTAGGTAGGTATGGTGGACACTTGAAAAAGATTTGGGTCTACGGGTTTTTGGATGCGCAAGTAGTATCTCTACGTAGTGCGGAATTTTTGGCTAGCAAAGATAGGGGCAAGCACCACATGTTAAAGGATCTATGACAATATGACTTCTATATGAATATAAACAAACATAAACCATTAAGTTGTCTTCCTTGTCCAGCGTCAACAATTTTGGCATATAGTATTTTGATGAGGGCTCACAATCACAAAAGGTTTCTAGGATAGTATATCTATATGTGAATCTTCTCTTCCCTTATTAATTCTTTAATGAGTTGCATCATTAACTAATGCTATGTTTGTCAATCTCTAATAAAATTTTCTACTTATACTTTTCCTTATGTGGTGCCATCACCTACCATGGGATTAGTATATGATCTTATTGATTTATTTTCCTTTCTCTTTTTCTTTCTTTCTTATTTCTTTTATTTATTTGCTACATGAAAGTAAAGAAAGCAAAAACTCAAACTAACTTTATTATATAACTTGCACATGATTACAAGGATAGATCACTAAGCAAACTCTCAAAGAAGAAAGGATCGAACTAAACTTTATTTCATCTAAAAGCAAATGATCGAACTAGGATAAGTAAAAGCAAAAAAAGATAGTGGGATGATACGATACCGGGGCACCAACCCCAAGCTTGGCGGAAGCCAAGGGGAGTGCCCATACCAGATACTCAATTCTCCTCTGGTGGTGAAGAAGATGATGATGGTGATGAAGTAGTATTCTCCAATATAATCATGAGTATATCCTTTAATCCTTGAATCTCCCGAAGGGCTTCATGAATTAATTCACTGCTTTTCTTCACCTCAGCCATTATGTGTTTATTCTTAGGGCCCCACGGTCTAGTTCCTGCACTGTTTTCTCTTGGCCGGGATATGTCCCAGTTGGACGGTATGTGCCTACGGGGAGTGTTCTCGAACCCATAATTGTGAATCAGATTATGAAAATTGTTACGATGTAACCTATGTAAGGGCCTCCTTGGTGGGAGCTCTTCTTGCACTTCCAAGCTCGCTTGATTGTTCGGTAATCCCATGGCTTCCCCTTCTTCCTCCATAGCAACCTCTTCAGCTTCATCCCACCTTAGATCTTCCTGAACCAACCTTATGTCTCCTTATCCATTGTTGAAGGGTCAGGAAGACATGACGTTGGTCTAGTTGAATCTGTAAGAAATCAGCAAGGAAAAAGAGAACAGAGGATTTCTCCGTGATACGGTGATCAACAGGTTCGGGAAGTATATAAGGATTTTTTATCTTGGAGGACAAGTATATGGTAGAAAAACGGAGTACGGAAGGTATCCCAGGTGGGCACAACCCACCTGGGCACGCCAGGCTTGCCTGGCGTGCCCTGGTGTCTTGTGCCCACCATGGGACGCTTCCTGGAAGTTTCTTTATTTCCAAAATTTTAAAATATTCCAAAACTGACAAAAAATATTTTTACGGATTTTTCGGAGTCCGTTTACTTACCGTATCATGTACCTCTTTATTTTCACGATTTTGGAGTGTCCCGAAAGGACTCTTTTATGTGTTCTTCCGGTGTCAAAGTTTGGATAATATTACTTTAAACATTGGTAGGCGTACCTGAGATATAATGCTTTATTCGTTGCCCATTGACAACCTTCGGGTTAGTACCTTCGGAGTTATTTATTTTGATGGCACCAGACCGGTAAACCTCCTCGATGATGTATGGGCCTTCCCATTTCGAGAGGAGTTTTCCTGCAAAAAATCTAAAATGAGAGTTGTACAAAAGAACATATTCTCCAACTTTAAACTCACCCTTTTGAATTCTTTTGTCATCCCATCTTTTAACTTTTTCTTTGAATAACTTTGCATTCTCATAAACTTGGGTTCTCCACTCATCTAAGGAGCTTATATCAAATAACCTCTTTTCACCAGCAAGTTTGAAATCATAGTTGAGTTCTTTAACTCCCCAATATACTTTATGTTCGAACTCAAGAGGCAAATGACAAGCTTTTCCATAAACCATTTTATAAGGAGACATACCCATAGGATTTTTATATGTTGTTCTATAAGCCCAAAGTGCATCATCTAATTTCTTAGACCAATTCTTCCTGGACCTATTAACAGTGTCTTTTGCAAAATTAATTTTATTTCTCTATTGCTAAGTTCAACTTGACCACTAGACTGAGGATGATAGGGTGATACAATTCTATGGTTAACATCATACTTAGCAAGCATCTTACGGAAAGCACCATGAATAAAGTGTGAACCACCATCAGTCATTAAATATCTAGGGACTCCAAACCTTGGGAAAATAACTTCCTTAAGCATTTTAATAGAGGTGTTGTGATCAGCACTACTGGTTGGAATGGCTTCTACCCATTTAGTAACATAATCAACAGCAACCAAAATATGTGTATACCCATTAGAGGAAGGAAAAGGTACCATGTAATCAAATCCCCAAACATCAAATGGTTCAATAGAAAGTGAATAATTCATAGGAATTTCCTGAAGCTTACCGAAATTGCTTATTCTTTGACATTCATCACAAGAAGAGACAAACTTATGGGCATCCTTGAAGAGAGTAGGCCAATAAAATCTAGATCGCAATACCTTGTGAGCAGTTCTATCTCCAGCATGATGCCCTCCATAAGCCTCGGAGTGACATTTCCGTAGGATTTTTCCCTATTCATGCTTAGGTACACAATGTCTAATAATACCATCTACTCCTTCTTTATAAAGATGTGGGTCATCCCAAAAGTAATGTCTTAAATCATAGAAGATTTTTTTTCTTTTGCTGGTATGTAAAGTTAGGTGGTAAATATTTAGCAACAATGTAATTAGCATAGTCAGCATACCAAGGAGTACTATTAGTAATATTTATTGCAGCTAACTACTCATCAGGAAAACTATCATCAATAGGTAGTGGGTCATCAAGCACATTTTCAAGCCTAGACAAATTATCAGCTACAGGGTTCTCATCTCCTTTTCTATCAATGATATGTAAATCAAATTCTTGTAACAAGAGAACCCAACGAATAAGTCTAGGTTTAGCATCTTTCTTTTCCATAAGATATTTAATAGCAGCATGGTCTGTGTGAACAGTTACTTTGGAATCAACAATATATAAATTTATCACAATCAAACACCACTGCTAAGAATTATTTTTCAGTAGTAGCATAATTTATTTGAGCACTGTCTAGAGTTTTACTAGCATAATGAATAACATTAAGTTTCTTATCAACTCTTTGTCCTAGAACAGCACCAACAGCATAATCGCTAGCATCACACATAATTTCAAAAGGCAAGTTCCAAACAGGTGGTTGAACAATAAGTGCAGATATTAAGGCTTTCTTGAGTTTTTCAAAGGCTTCTACAAAATCATCATCAAAAACAAAAGGAATATCCTTTTGCAAAAGATTAGTAAGAGGCCTAGAAATTTTAGAGAAGTCTTCGATAAATCTCCTATAGAAACCAACATGACCTAGGAAACTACGAATACCTTTGATATCCTTAGGACATGGAATTTTCTCAATTGCATCAACATTAGCTTGGTCCACTTCAATTCCTTTTTCGAAAATTTTATGATCCAAGACAATGCCTTCATTAACCATAAAGTGGCACTTCTCCCAATTCAAGACAAGATTTGCTTGTTCACATCTCTACAAAACTCACCCAAGATTGCTTAAACAATCATCAAAAGACTTCCCATAAACAGAAAAATCATCCATGAAAACCTCAACAATCTTTTCACAAAAGTCAGAGAATATAGCAGTCATACATCTTTGAAAGGTAGCAGGTGCATTACATAAACCAAAAGGCATACGTCTATAAGTATAAGTTCCAAAGGGACGGGTAAAATTAGTCTTTTCTTGATCAGGTTGAGAAACAAGTATTTGTGAAAAGCTAGAGTATCCATCTAGGAAGCAAAAGTGTGTGTGCTTAGATAATCTTTCAAGCATTCTATCAATAAAAGGCAAGGGGTAATGATCTTTGCTAGTTGCTTTGTTTAATTTTCTGTAATCAATTACCATTCTATAGCCTGTAACAATTCTTTGTTGGATAAGTTCATTCTTATCATTAGGAACAACAATAATACCTCCTTTCTTAGGGACACAGTGAATAGGACTTACCCATCTACTATCAGTTATAGGATAGATTATACCTGCTTTCAGGAGTTTTAAGATTTCCATTCTCACCACTTCCTTCATTTTTGGATTCAACCAACATTGGTGATCAGCGATGGGTTTAGCATCAGGTTCCATATTAATTTTGTGCTGACGTAGAGTGGGACTAATGCCATTTAAATCATCAAGAGTATATCCAATAGCAGCTCGGTGCTTCCTTAGAACTTTCAATAATCTTTCTTCATGTTTTGAAAGGTTAGCACTAATAATAACAGGATATATCTTCTTTTCATCGAGATAAGCATATTTCAAAGTGTCTGGCAATTGTTTTAATTCAAACACAGGATCACCTTTAGGTGGAGGAGGACCTCCTAGAGTTTCAATAGGCAGATTGTGTTTAAGCGGATGACATTATTCAAAAAAAACCTTATCTATTTCATTTCTTTCATGCATATGTAAAATCATTTTCATGGTCTAGCAAATATTTTTCTAAAGGATCAGTTGGTGGAACAGAAATAGAAGCAAGACCAATTAATTCATCCTTACTAGTCAATTCTTTTTCATGATGATTTCTACTAAACTTGGAAAAATTAAACTCATGAGACTCATCACCAAAGCTAACACGAACAGTTTGTTTCTTACAATCTATCTTAGCATTAGCTATATTCAAGAAAGGTCTGATAATGGGACAAAAGTCATCTTGTGGGGAACCAAGAACAAGAAAATCAGTAGGGTATTTTATTTTCCCACACAAGATTTCAACATCTCTAATATTCCCAAATGGTGATATGGTGTCTCTATTAGCAAGTATAATAGTAACAACTATTTCTTCTATCTCAGTAGGTGCTATATCTTTCATACTTTCTTCATATGAAGTGTAAGGAATAGCACTCACACTAGCACCCATGTCAGATAAACCATGATAACAGTGATCTCCTATTTTAACTGAGATGACGGGCATGCCAACAACAGGTCTATGTTTATCTCTTTTATCAGGTTTAGCAATTCTAGCAGCTTCTTCACAGAAGTAAATAACATCCCCATCCATATCTTCTTCCAGGAGATCTTTAACCATAGCAATACTAGGTTCAACTTTAATTTGTTCATCAGGTTTAGGTGTTGTAATATAGCTTTTGTTAACCACAGTTGAAACTTTAGCATGTTCCTTAATCCTAACAAGGAAAGGTGGTTTCTCAATATAAGCAGAAGGAACAACTGGATCAACATTATAAAGTATAGCTTCTTCTTCTTCCACTAGTACTGGTTCTTTAATTTCTTATTTAATAGGTGGGTGATATTTAAACGAATTCTACTTAGGGAGTTCAACATGAGTAGCAAATGATTCACAAAAGGAGGCTACTATCTGAGAGTCAAGTCCATATTTAGTGCTAAACTTTTGAAAATCATCAGTATGCATAAAAGATTTAACACAATCATACTGAAGTTTAATACCTGACTTTTTACCTTCGTCGAGTTCCCAATCTTCAGAGTTGCATTTAATTCTTTCCAAAAGATCCCACCGGAATTCCATAGTCTTCTTCATAAATGAACCAGCACAAGAAGTATCAAGCATGGTTTGATCATTACGAGAAAGTCGAGCATAAAAATTTTGGATAATAATTTCTCTTGAGAGCTCATGATTGGGGCATGAATATAACATTGACTTAAGCCTCCCCCAAGCTAGAGCGATACTTTATCCTTCACGAGGCCGAAAATTATATATATAATTCCGATCACGATGAACTAGATGCATAGGATAAATTTTTTGGTGGAACTCCAATTTCAAACGATTCCAATTCCATGATCCAATATCATCATATAGCCTATACCTTGCCAATGCTTTTCCCTTCAAAGATAAAGGGAAAAAATTTCATCACTTCATCCCTGGGCCTGCAAGCTTAAACAATCCACACATTTGTTCCACATATATCAAGTGCATATCACGATGTTCGGTTACATCTCCTGCATAAAGATTAGGTAGCAGTTGTTCTATCATACCAGAAGGAATTTTATATTCAATATTTTCAGTAGGTGCAGTAGGTTGAGGGGTTGCTAATTGTGGTTCCGGACGAGGTGAAGATACCCCGAACAAACCCCTCAAAGGATTGTTTTCTATAGTAACAAGTGACAATAAATTTCAGCACACTATATAAATGTTTCCTTACCAAATTCCACTTACCAAAGGCGCTTCACTCCCCGGCAACAGCGCCAGAAAGTAGCCTTGATGACCCACAAGTATATGGGATCAATTGTAGCTCTTTTTGATAAGTAAGAGTGTCGAACCCAACGAGGAGCAGAAAGAAATGACAAGTAGTTTTTAGTAAGGTAATGTCTGCAAGTGCTGAAATTGTAAGTAAGAGAGTAGTTTGATAGCAAGATAATTTGTAAAGAGCAAGTAACAATAGTAGTAACAAAAGTGCAGCAAGGTATCCCAATCCTTTTGAGGCAAAGGACATGCCAAAACGGTCTCTTATGATAAGCAAAGCGTTCTTGAGGGTACACGGGAATTTCATCTACTCACTTTCATCATGTTGGTTTGATTTGTGTTCGCTAGTTTGATAATTAGATATGTGGGTGGACCGGTGCTTAGGTGCTTTTCTTACTTGAACAAACCTCCTACTTATGATTAACCGCCCCGCAAGCATACGCAACTACGAGAAAAGTATTAAGAATAAATTCTAATCATGGCATTAAACTTTTGGATCCAATCGGTCCCTTACGCAATAGCGCATAAACTGGGGTTTAAGCTTCTGTCACTCTCGCAACCCACCATCTAATTGCTACTCCAAAATGCATTCCTTTAGGCCCAAATATGGTGAAGTGTCATGTAGTCGACGTTCACATGACACCACTAAGGGAATAACAACATACATACTATCAAAATATCGAACACATATCAAGTTCACATGATTACTTGCAACAGGATTTCTCCCGTGACCTCAAGATCAAAAGTAACTACTCACAAATGATAAACATGTTCATGATCAGAGGAGTATTAAATAGCATAATGGATCTGAACATATAATCTTCCACCAAATAAACCATATAGTAATCAACTACAAGATGTAATCAACACTACTAGTCACCCACAAGCACCAATCTATAGTTCCAGTAACAAGATTGGACACAAGAGATGAACTAGGGTTTGAGAGGATATGGTGTTGTTGAAGATGTTGATGGAGATTGCCCTCCCCAAGATGGGAGAGTTGTTGGTGATGATGATGACGATGATTTCCCCCTTCGGGAGGGAAGTTCCCCCGGCGGAATCGCTCCGCCAGAGGGCAAAAGTGCTCTTGCCAAGTTCCGCCTTGAGGCAGCGACCCTCGTCCTTATTTTTTCTAGGTCAAAATGACCTATATACCAGAACATGGGCACCAAAGGTGGGCCGAGGAGGCGACAACCCACCAGGGCGCGCCTGGGGGGCATGGCGCACCCAGGTGGGTTGTGCGCACCTGGTGGCCCACCTCTGGTGTTTATTGGCTCCAGTATTTCTTAAATGATCCATAAAAAGTCTCCATGAAGTTTCATCTCATTTGGAGTTGTGCAGAATAGGTGGCCTGACGTAGCTTTTCCAGGTCCAGATTTCCAGTTGCTGGAATTCTCTTTCTTGGTGTGTTCCTTGCAAATTATGAGAGAGAAGGCATTAGAATTTCTCTGAAAAGCATTATTATGGATAAAAACATTATAAATAACATTAAGAAAACATGATGCAAAATGGATGTATCATTAGCCAAGTTAGTATCAGAGGCAGCGGTTGCCGTTAGGTGTGATGTACGTATCCTCACAACATGGATTCGGTACAGAAATGACAAAGATTAAACCCAGTTCAACACCTTCCTCGACCATTTATCTGTAAGTATGGTTACGTATGGAAACTAGTAATATCGTCTTGCTCTGTCCCATACTTTCTAGGTTGCTGATAATGAGACTTCCATAATTTTCAACAGATGAGGTTCAAATTGGATAGCCAAGATGATGCAACCAGACAAGCTTGCACCCATGTTTTCAAGTCTGCTCTGCGATAGTATCGGTATAACTTGAGAAAACTCACTTTGAAGGCAAGGCTAACAGTGAACTTGCCCAAACATCTCTAGTGGAAAATATATCGGATGAAGACTGGAGATGCCTCGTTAAACACTGGTCTGATCCAAAGTATCAGGTACATTATATATATATAGGGTCGCGCTATTTGTCACCCTGGGTGAGGAATAGTTATTCTTCACCCCCTCTCTAATTTGACATCAATACAGCCGGTCTATTCTGATAATATTATCAGAATAACTATTCTGATAACACTTCCGCACCGCATGCTCAATGCGAGGGCACTGCACTTTCTTTAGCTACAGCACTGCATTACAAAGACTAGTGAACTTCGTGTCGTAAAAAACCGTATGCAGTGTTTTTTCAGTACTGTTTTGCTCTAGTTTTTTAACCGTTTATCGGAACGAGGCGTATGATATACCGTTGGAAAGCTATGGATTAGGCGCAACTTCGCCATGTTGAACACTTTTCAAGATTCCTCACGGTTTAAGAGCAGTTTTGAAAATGGTGCAGTCCATGACGAGTGGCAGCGAGCGTTTTTCGCGTTTTTTTCTAAACCGCTCGTCCGAATGAAGCAAACGATACACTATTGGATAGATATCGTCGAGGCGCATCTTTTTCATAACTATTATTTTCTCTAATTCGTTACGGTTTAAGAGCAGTTTCAAATTTACTAAATCGCGGAATTCTGTTTTTCAAAAAAAATCAAATTTTCGGTACTGTTTTCGCTCCAGTTTTTTAACCGTTTGTCGAAATAAGGCATGTAATATACCGTTGAAAAGTTTTCCCTCCAAATTTTAAGTTTTTCAGATTCCTTATGATTTTAAGTTAATTTTGAAAATCGTGCGGCGAACGACGAGTGGCAGCAGTCGTTTTTTGCAAAATTTTCACAAACCGCTGGTCGAAATGATTCAAATTATACGCCGTTGGAAAGATATCGACGAGGCGCAACTTTTTCATGTAGAACACTCTCTCTAATTCCTTACGGTTTAAGAGCAGTTTTAAATTTACCAAAATGCAGTCACTGTTTTTCGCAACACCCAAATCGACGTGGGTACTTCATCCGACTGAAAACCGCACTGCATCGGACGAAAAACCGCACTGCATCAGACGTGTTAGAGATATGCATGGTTTATTTTATTCAAATGTATTTTTTTCAGGGATGAGATAGTAGAGTGCACTTCACATCGGGTGTAAATAAACCACAACACTATCAAGAAGTGAACCGCATTACTTTTTTATGGTACGTAAATTTTCCTAAACGACGTGGAGTGTACTTCATGTCGAGTGTTGGTGAACCGCAAGACTATGAAAAGTGAACCTCGAGACTACCGTAAACGGGTCTTACTGCATCAGACAGAAAACCACACTTCTTTAGACTAAAACCGCACTTCATCAGACCGACAAGTGCACTGCATGATTTATTTTTTGTGGGACGTAATTTTTCCCAAACGAGGTAGCAAACCGCACTTCTTTAGACAAAAACACGCACTTCATCAGACGGACAAGTGCACTGGATGATTTCTTTTTTGTGGAACATAAAATTTTCCAAACAAGGTAGCAGATTTTTTTGTGGGACGAAATTTTTCCCAAACGAGGTGGAGTGCACTTCATGTCGAGCGTTGGTGACCTGCAATACTATGAAAAGTGAACCACATTATTTTTGCTTTATCGTCTCCACAACTTTTTTATGAGCATGCACTGCAGGGACGAGGTGAGTGTACTGCATTAATTTTTTCCTTTTCCAATTTTGTTTCTACTCCACACAACAACAAAGTGAGCTGCATAAAAAAACAATCTTTTCTAATTTACTTTCTCCCAATTTGTTTTTGCACTTGGCAACATAGTGAACCACTGGGAGAGAGAAGATCACTGCGGCAATGAAACAAGTGAGCTGCACTTAAAAAATGTGTTGTTGTCTTCAATGCACATTTTCAATAGAGTTGCAATCTATACTTCTCTGGACTACGAGACAGGGCGCACGAACTACAATGTTCCTCTTTTTAATCCACAATACAAACACACACAAATTACAGTGATGAGGGACTTCAAAAATAAATCCACATTTCTGTCTATGAAATGCAAGCCGGTGCCAGCGCACTGCATGTCCAGTCCCCACAGCATTGCACCTGTGCGCCCATGGGATGGCAGCCAAAATCTGAAAAGTGGAAAAAATGTCAACCGTGAGCAAAATACACACAAAAATCACCGATCTTCCTGCACCCCATCTTCAAAATACACACAAAAATGAAACAAATGGGCTGCATCACAAGACTACACTCTTTTGCTTTTTCCTTGTTGAATGCAGTGAACCACAAGACTCCATCAAGTGGGCTACATCAACCCATCTACCATGGCGAACTGCAAGCAGGAGCTACCACCTTTTCCTATTAAAAAAACTGCAAGGAGCTAGTGAACCTCATGCCGTCGCCAGCCGAACTATACACTGAAGAATTAACAAACTTGATTAGAAACTGAATTCACTCAAATCAACAGCAATAATCTGAAGAAAAAAATACACAAAAATTATTTTGCGAACTGCAAGCCCTGTGTTGGAAATACCACGGTGGTGAGAGAGAGGCGCTCCCGGGCTCCTTCTGGTGAAACCGCGCGCTAGAGTTGGTGACTGTGCGCAGCCGTCCATGGAGAAGAGTGGGGGAGGCGTTGTCGACGGGAGACCAGATCGAAGGGGAGGTCGCCGGGTCTTGGTGGAAAGAGATCCAACAGGGGATCAGCGGCGGCCTCCACCCCCGAGCCCGACCACCGGATACCGCGTTGTGTCGTCGGCGCCCCAAAAATTCGAGGGGAGAGGAAGGGCGGCGCACCCTACTGTCGGTCATCGGCGTCGTTGCAGATCGAGGCGAGGGGACGGTCGACGACGCCGGGGGAAGGGAAAGGAGATGCGACGGTGCCCCTCGACCTCACCTGGATCCTCCCCGGGGATGGATTGAGGGCCACGGATCCGTGGCCTGCGAGAGGGTGGAGGGGGGGGGGGGGGGGGGGGGGGGGGGGGGAGGACGTGCAGGCGGGAGCAGAAAGGTCGGATGCGTTGCGGGAAGAAAGGCCGGGGCACCGGCAACGCGCGTGGAGGATTGGCGGCTCGCCGACAAAGTGCGGGGAGGCAGAGCGGGAGGCGGTACGGCCGAAGGGGAAGAAGGAAGTGGTGGCACTGGAGGAGCCCAGCATGGCATGGAGCTCGTCGGCCTTCCCATCCGGCCACCACGCGCAGGAGGTGGTGGGTCGCAGCCGGATCCGTCGGCTTGTGGCTGCACCGATGGCCATGGCGTCCGGATCCGGTGGTGGAGGCCTCGCAGGATTCGGTGGCGACCGGCTCCCACCATGGCGCCAGTGGTTGGAAGGGGTTGGAGCGCGGCGGCCATGGGAGGTAGGTAGGTGCGCGCCGGCTGTGAGAGGGGGTTAGGGGCCGGGGTTGGGGGCGCCGCTGCGGGGTGGGAGGTGGCCGGGGTTGGGGGCGCCACCGCGGGGTGGGAGGTGTCCAGGGTTGGGGGCGCCGCTATGGGGTGGGAGGTGGCCGGGGTTGGGGGCGCCACCGCGGGGTGGGAGGTGGGGGCGCTGAACGCGGGGTAGGAGGTGGTTGGGGGCGGGCGGCACTGGTGGGCGGCGCTGGGGTTGGTGGAAGAAGGTGGAGGAAGATTTGTGGTCGTGCGGGAGGTGGGCGATGGCCGGTGCGGTACCTGTTTTTGGTCGGGGAAGAAGTGGGTGGGGGTGGGGGTGTTATCAGAATAAGGGATAGGTGTTATTAGAATAAGGTCTTAAGGAATGTTATTAGAATAGACTCATCTATATATATATATATATATATATATATATATATATATATATATATATATATATAAGTGTGTGATCAGATCACATGTTGAAATCCTATTTACTCATGTGCCTCACAAATTTATCTTCTTGTAGGTGAACTGTTCAAAGAACAAGGCCATCCGTATGAAAGTGAAATTCCAACAGATGACAGGATCTCGTTGCTATATTGCACACTACGAGGCTCTTCTAATTAGCTGTTGTTTCACTCTTTTCGCTGTACCATATTATCATATCTATATTAACTTGTTCCAAATGTAGAGGAAAGCCCGCAAGGACCAAAAAGTACCTGAACCAAATGATGTGGAAATCTTCAAGGACTGTCACACCAACAAGACGAAGGGCATGACTACACCAGTCAAAGCCGCTATTGTAAGTCCTTAATCCTCATGCCTTTTAACTACTACTTACTCTGACTTGTGCATTGAACTGCATGGTTTGCATCCAATGTCTATTTCTATTTTCAATTTTATACACAATTGTCTTAGCGTATCATTGCACCTTACAAGGTTTAAAATAGAGGAGTGATGTTCCTTTGATCTTGATCTGTAGTCTAGTTCCTTGCTGGACTTGCCCACATAACGTTACAATTGCCTGTTTTGTTTGTTCTTGGTTGTTTTGTGATATGAATGATGTCATACTATGCTTACCATATTATAAACTTTGTCTCTTTATCCTTAGTTGTCAATACAATGTGAAGAAATAGACAATACATTAGCCATGGTACATGGTCATATGTTTGGAACCTGGTTTTATTATGTACTTTGCAGTAAAATACAACTAATATTTACATGGGTTCACCAGAATAAGTTGTGTATATAGACCAAAGCTATCTTGTTTGGTTTTGCTGCCTCCATAATATCTTTTGTTTTGATACTACTAATGTAAAAACTCAACTTTTCAACAAGCTATGGAAAAAATGGTGGAACCGCCACCTTCTGAAGGTGACGACGCAACTATAACCGCAATGTCACCTGTTGCTGCAGTGGGTCAGTACCTGTCCACTAACAGTGCCAAAAGCATGCTCCTGCGTAATACTGGGTTGGTTGTTAAGTCAATCTCGTCCAAACTACCTCGTGATCAAGATATGCAAGCTCAAAACAATGCTATATCTGCGCTCCAGACACAAGTCCATTCCCTAACAGAGACCCTTTATGAAACAAGGACAAACATTGCTCGATGTCATCAAGATATGCATGGTTTTGAAACCAGACTATCAGACATTTGTATGTTGTTCAGGAGCCTAGGAGAAATGAAGGCGAAGGTGCTCCATCGGACAATACAACATGAAAACGTAATAGTCAGGTCAAATGAACTAAGCTTCTGAACTTCTGGTGGTGCATTTATCTGCTAGACTATTAACTTTTATGCCAACTTCCTTTTGTTTTATGGTTGTAATTTGTTTTGTTGCGATACAAAATTTGTTTTTAACGTGCAGCCATCGGCTGAAGAAAATAGCAAGCCATTTTTGTATAGTGTAGGGTGTTCCCTATATTTGCACTGGTGGCGATCTTTGATGCCCAGTGGATGTAATCTATGCACTCGCCTTAATAGCCTAGCGTTAGTTTCTGGCTTATTTATTTCCTAGTCTTCTTTTTCCCTGGTTTGCTAGTGGTGGCAACAACCATGGGCCATATACGGACCGTGTTAACCTTGACCCTGCTACAGGCTTTAGGATCCATGGGCCTCCTATGGGCCGTCGGATAAATGGGCCTCCAACAGGCCGTAGAATCGGTGGGCCTCGGGCCGTCGGATAAATGGGTCCACATGGGCCGCAAACGGGCGTAATTGGTATCGGCCTAGCACGGTAACAGGCCATTAACAGGCCGGAGGACAACAAAGGCTTAATTCTGTGACAAGCATAATGGGTCGTTATTGGGCCAGAATATAGGGCGGGCTAGAAACGCTGCAATGGGTTAATAGGCCACAAATGGGCCAATTCTTGCCACGGGCCAAATTTGCCCCATTAGGGGAATAGGCCAGTAACGGGCCAGAAGTAATCGAGAGATGGAAAGGAGCCCAAGAACGTATGGGCCATCAGTAGGCCAAAAGCTAATACGGGCTGGAAACGGCCCATGTGAATCATGGGCCGTTAATGGGTACAAAGAAATTTACTGTTCATTATGGGCTACAGTCACCGTGGGGCAGTAAAGGGCCTAAAGTTATGAAAGGCCTCATATGGGCTGAAAGACGTCGCGGGCCATATATGGGCCGAAAGTGAAACATGCTGGTGTTATATTAGATGGCCCACATGACGTTGTTGGGCCGATTTCCGGAAGGCCCTAACGGGCCGTGAGTTACCGGGCCGTAAAATGGGCTATTTGTGAATAGACTGTTAATAGGCTTTTCATGGGCCGCCCCACTAACTTTTGACCAAGTCAAACATGTCGGCCTTTGTCAGCTAAATGGGCTAGTGGTGGGCCATCGCACATGTCGGCATATCATAGGGGCCTATCTGACCCAATGACGAGTTGACACGTGTTTCCTCCAGCCAATGAGAATTTTACACGTGGAAAATCCCCATTGGTACGGGCTATTAACGGGTTATCGGATCCAAAACCAAACCCGATAACTTAACGATGACCCGTTACGATGGATGCAACGTGTCGGTTACCCTTGACGAAAGCACTTCCATGACGCGTCATTTATCGTCATGGAAGTGAACACTTCCATAATGATAATATTGGTATTGTCATGGAACACTTCTACGACAGCACAGGTATGACTATCTTGATTCTGTCATAAAATCGTCATGGATGTACATACATGACAGAAAAGGTGACCTACTGTGACAAACACGTATCATCACAGAAGTGTATTTTTTTGTAGTGAGTTCTCTTGATTCCACTAATGATTCTCTTAGACAAGTTACACTTTAGCAAGAAAATAACTTATTAAAGGGAATTATAGAGAAATGTGTTTACAAGAGCCTTGCTGGAAGCAAGCAATTTGAGGAAATTATACGCAAGGAAGGAAGGCACCGGAAGAATCAAGGTGTTGGTTTTGAACGAAACTTCAATGCCAATGGAGTTGAGTGGGAAGAAGATCAATACCCCAAGACGAAGTTTGTTCCTCAACAAGATAAGTATGATCCTACTTCCTTCAAAGGAACACAAGTTCAAGATGATCTTCCACCACAAGACCACAAGCAAAAAGGCAAGGACAAGCTTCAAGAGGAGATTGATGTATTTGAAGAAGCTCCCAAGGCCTTGGTCAAGTGGGTTCCCAATACTACATCAAGTTCAACTTCATCAAGTATGACCACAACTCCAAGGATTCCCATCAAGTTGATGTAGATCCCAAAGAATAAGAACTAGAGAGTTCTTGAGGGTGACTCCACCAACATACTTCACTCATATCATTTTGGCAAGAACAAGTGCAAACAACTTCCACATCTTGCACTAGTTCAAGGAGTCACAAACCCTCTTGTTGGTAAGACAAGGGACAAGGTAACCTAATGCTTTCATGGACATCATTGTAGCGACCCGACCTCAGACGGTCAAGCCTCTGTGTATCTGTGCCATCCCTGGATCAGTATGCTGGCACACACAGTACATCAATGTATATATCAAAGTGCAATCACATGTAAACATAATGTAAAAATGATATATACCTCGACAGTAACAACGGAAACAAACAAACGGATGTGGATTCCCATCAACGCCATCAGCAGGTTGAGTGTAGACTGTAACCCTATGACGTAACTCTTACTCATCGGAGAAAAATCCAGCAACATGATACGTTGCAGCCGTGTAGGTCAGTACATTGAATGTACCGGCAAGATCACAATAAGAGATAGCATATTGATAAAACTATTCTATATGCAATATGGCTTTGTGGCTCTGGGTCTGAGTTTTGTTTGCGTAAAAGCTAGTTTTATTTTCCCTACATCAAAAGAAATAACTGGAGTATGTACTATGGAGTTTCTATCATGACATGGTTCCGCCAACCGATGTCTCATCACCCAAATCATCATAAGTTGCTCAGAATTAAATTTTCAGTCCTGTGTTGAGAGTTCCGAGATAGATCCAAGTCCAATCCTTCCAAAGCCTGGGTGAAGTATTCCGGGCATGAAGTATTCTTCCGTCTCTTTGAGCCTGGGTGAAGCTTTCCGCAAGATGGCATGGCGCTTCTCCATGCATACCGGCCATCCACTGGTTTCTCCAGGGTGCCCCTCAACCGTCCTTCACCCAGTAGTGTGTATAGAATTCTTGTCTCGAGCCTCAAAATCTTGAGGAGTCCTGAAGGTGCAGTCCGTGCCATCATGAAGTTGTCGCCATTGACGTAGAGTGCTCCTTCTTCACACCCCTCTCATGCACTCATACCAAACCCCATCTACTATAGCGTAGCATTAAAACTATATAACGTCCCGGTCTTGATAACGGGGAGATGGGTTCCGACCTCATGCATTCTACTCAACTACAAGAAATCAATATCACTACTGGAGGGATTATTGAAAGGGTTCTAGTACATGCAAATAAAACATAGGTATGAAAAACATGGTCAAAGTGAACTTGCCTGGTAAGTTGATGAAGAATAATAACGCTCTCAGAAATTTGATAAGAATATACGCAACTCTCCTATGAAATCTATAATAATAAACATGTCATTCACATAAGCAATCATTCTACCACTCAAAATAACAATCAAAACAACAAGGAAACTCAATAATAAAACTCAAACTAATTCCAAAGAACCCTCGAATAAAACTACAAAGAAAACTACTAGGGAAAGTCTAAGACTTTACTACAAACAACTAATATAGCTTTGCCCTAAGTAAAACTTAATAGCAACTAAAACACTAAAGTAATTAACGGAAAGGAAATACAGTGTTTATTAAAATAATAGAAGGTATTTTTCATAAACTTTTACTGGCAAAAAGAAGCACCTAAAAACTATTTTAAAACTCTAGTTATGATTAAAACAAAACAAAAAAAGAAATAAACATGATATTTTTCTGTAAATAAAAGTTCACCATCTATAACTATAGAAACTAATCAGAAATAAAATAAAACAAAGGCGGAAACAATATTTAAAGTAATAAAAACAACAGAAAACAACAACAAAATAAACTAAAACAGGCTTTTCTTTGTGATAACCTAATTTTAATAAAATCTATAAATGCCCAATTTAATCCTACTGCTAGGCAAGGTCAAAACAAAGCAGTAAAAAAAGAAACACTAAAAAAATTAATCCTAGCTCACTTTATAGAAGAAATACTAATCTTACTAAAACTTAAATACCACAACTTTTTAAACTACAAACATGGCCGAAATTATTTTATACAAAAACTAGAGGAAATTTTCAAACTAGAGCAAAAAGAATCAACTAAAAATATTAAATAACCTAAGAGATATAAATTTTTCAAGATTGGAACTTTTCTGTTTTTAAAACAGAAACGAATTAACAAAAAAAACTAACGAGCGCTACTGGGCCTAGGAGGTGGCGTTCTGTAACTATAATACACGGTCGCAACTAATAGAACACGAGTACGGCTATTAAAAAAACTGAACTAGTAAACCGTCTAGATCTAAACTGGGAGTTAACCGAAAATAAAACCAGTCTATTGCAAATAACCTAACCTTTCACTAGGATCTAATCCGAGGCGTTGGATATCGATCTAACGGATGAAGGGGAGGTGGCTTATAGCGACCGAGACGACGTACAGAGGCGATGGAGCGGTGGTCGGCATCGAACGACCAGTGATTCCGGTGGTCGCGGGCGTCAGTGGAGTGGCTGAACGGATGCGGTAAAGCGAGGGCGTCGCGGTGGTGGTGGAGTTCGCGCTTGGAGATGACGGAAACGAGCAGGGCGATGGTGACAACGGTTGGGGCTCTGCAGCTCCGGTGGTCGGCGTACGAGCTCGGTTTGCCCCTGTAGTTGACAAGAGAGGGCAAAAACATGTCAAGGGAGTGCGCCTGGGCAACGGCAGTGCGTGGATGGAAGGAGGGGTCGAAGGGGTGCTCACCGGTGTTGGGTACGGCGATGAACAGCGGCAAGCAGAACGAGATCGGGATGGAGATGGCGGTGGCTGTGGAGGATTTTAGAGAGGGTTTTTGAAGGGGATCACGAGAGGACGGGTAGGGGTACTTATAGGACGTGTTACTTGGGCGAGGGGAAGAATTTAGCTAGGGTTTTGTGAGGGCGCAGACGCAGCCATGCGCGAGGTGGCGAAGCGAGATACGCGGCGCAGGTTGTTTGGGAGGAAGGAGATAACGCGGTGGGGTCCAACGGTCAGAGGAAAAAAAGAAAAAGAAGAAAGAAAAAAAGGAGAGAGAGAGAGAGAGTTACGTGAGGGAGATCGAACGAGCGTGGGGAGCGGCGCTGGTGGCGTCCTGCGCGGGTGGCTGGGCTGGTGCCTGGTTAGTAGGCTGCGGCCCGGGTGGCTGGGCTTGCTGGCCTCGCGCCCGGCTAAGGCAATTTTTTTTAAAATAAAGTCAAAAAGAATATATATATATATATATATATATATATATATAGGGAGAAGATAAAAATACTTTTGTATAGGACATATATATATCAAAATTCCCAGAAAAATAAAATCTAAAAGATGAACTATTTTTCAAAGGTGGAACAAAAAACTTTATAAAAACATTTTTTAGAAAAATTCCAAATAAAACCAAATTTGAATTCAAACTTTTGGCATTATTTTCTTCTGACATTTTTGGAGTGTAATTTTAACTCCTCTCATACTTTTGAACAAGTATTGGTCAGGGATTTTTGAACTGAAATTCAAATGCCAATTTGAATCCAAATTCAAGCAAAACTCAAATGCCTCTGAAATTTCCAAATGCCACTCAATATCACACAATCAGTCACACAAACAATCATAAAATATTTATTTAATATAACATTTCAAAATTTAGAATTTGGGGATGTTACAATCATCTTGTGTGTACTTCACTCTATGTCTATGGATATCCTTGTTTGTTCCGTGTGGGACTAACCCATGTAGGTATTGAAAGTGCAACTCACTCCAATGGATTGCTCCAAATGATCTACATCAACATTGAGCATCCACATCTTCAACATCTACATGAAGTTATCATGGACAAAACCCAAGGTTAGTTCGTCCCTCTTAGGGGGGATATCACATCTAGGGGGAGCTTTACTCTAAGAATTGAGCTAAAGCAACTCTAATGGTGTGAACACAACAATGCTTTATGTAAAAGTCGTAACCCCACTTGCACTTAAACGATGAGTATGACCTATGATCAAATGTTCTCATTTGACTCCTTAGTCAATATACTCATATATAGATGACCTAGTCATCGCCAATTGCTTGATAGATGCTAGAGTGTTTATGCATGCTTTGCCACATATTTCATTTGCCATTTATTGTGTGAGCATGTTGATTGCATATTTTTCCCACTCAAGACATCCATTTTTTCTGTTGATTGTTTGGTATTTTCTTTTGCCAAATGGATGGACAAGAATGGCTAAGAACTTCCTCTAGCTAACTATGATTTTATCGTCTCAAACTCTATTCATGCTACATCACAAAGTTTGATCAAGTCAGTTTCGAACTCTCTGGGTGAGGAGCACTCGGAGTCACCGATTCGTCATAGACTAAAACTTCCAAAACCTCTCTGTGTATTTCGGTCTGACCGATTCATCCCTTTCGGTCAAACCGAGTTCATTGAGTTGATCTAGGTTTTCAATCTCGGTGCAACCGATTAGAACTAATCGGTCACACCGAGTTGTAGTAACCGCTTGCGATTCTGCATCTCGATGCCACCAAGTTGTTCCACTCGGTCACACCGACAGGGTCAGGATATAAATGCCCACGGGCCAAATTTTGGAAATTCCTCCGAAACCTTTTCGCTCGCGCGTGTCTTCCTCTGCCAACTCGGGTCTCCGGATCATCTCCTCATCGCCAGCAACCTCCCGTCGCTGGTCTCCGCCGCCGTCAATGGTAATCTTCACCACCGTTGCCGCCGTAGCGAGATCATCGCCAAGTTAGGGTATGAGTTCAATCCTTTGTGCAGTCTTTACATCCGATTCTTAGCACAAAGTCAATGCCATGATTCTTACCACGTATGAGATTATCCTATCCAGCAAAAACTCCTTTTATATTAGTTTTGATTCGAAAATTTAGGGTTAGGTTTCCACCGAACTCATCTCAGACCGACCGAGTTGTAGAAATCGGTCTCACCGATTTGGCTTAGGCCATTGCACTTGTAACTTTCGGTCTGAACGAAACTTGCAAATTGGTGTGACCAAGTTCAACTCTCAATGAAACCCTAGCAATCTCGGACTCACCAAACTGTGTCTCGGTCTAACCGATCTCACTAGTTCAGACTCCAATATTGCTTCGGTGGCACCGAGTTTAACAAATCGGTAGCTCCAAAATGCTTTATGTAGAAAACTAAAACTATGTTTTTGACTCGTCTGTTTTGCAAAATCTCTGCACTTTGTGATGCTCATCCATCTATCTCATCTATATCTATTCATAGGGTCAGCTCTCAGTTTGTAGTGTCAGAAATGTCTGATCAGAGTGATAGCCAGAACGAGTCTGAGGAGCAAGTTAACCTAAGTGAGGGCACTAGTCCCTCTGGCAGTTATGATGAGGGTAGTAGAAGCACCCCAAGCAACTTGCCCAAGGCAGAGGAAGAAGAGAAACTCAGACTCTGAGGATGAAGACTATGTTGTTGAGGAAGAAGTCAGCTCAAAGAAGAAGGTTGTCAAGAAGGAATTTGGCACAACTGCTTCTACAAGGCCTGGTCTGAACAAGAAGGCTCCTGCCAAGAGAGTGCCCACTTCAAAAGCCAGAGCCTCAACTCTTCAAACCTCCAAATCAACTATTGGAGAGGCTGCTGGTGAAGGCAAGAAGAGGAAGGAAAGGGCCAAGAAAACTATGGCAAGAGTTATTGGAAAGACCTCAATGATCATTCAATCTAATGAGGAAGAATAGGAAGAAGAGGATGCTGCTCCAGCATCAAAGACTCAAAAGCTGATGGGGGATGCCATCAAGTCTCGGGCTGCTCCACCAAAGCCCAAGACTGCCCCAAAGCTACTGCTCAAGCCACCAACTCTACCCCCGAGAGAAGCACAAGAAATATTCCTGTTGCTGAGAAGAATAAGGCCCCAGTGCTTGAAATTGAAGAAGAAGAAGAGGAAGATGGAGCCCAAATGCTCAGAAAATTAAAGCCCAAGATCCTTGATCACGATGATACACATCCAGTGGCTGAAAGCATGAAGATAAGGAAGGATGCATGTCTCAGACTATGGAGACAGTCAAATCCATATGCCTCAAGAAGGAGAACTATTGTAGATTATAGGTTCCACACGTAGGAACAACATGACTTCTATGAGACTGTGCTCCTGGACAAGAAGCCCATTGTATGTGACATGAAGTGGGTTGACTGGAAGTACATCGACAACAATGAAGACCACTTCCCTGGAGTTCATGAGAGCTTCATGATGAATTGAGTTGATGCCTTTGTGGGTCAGAAATTGACTAAGTGGAATGATGAGCTTATCATGCAATTCTATTCAACAGCTCATTTCTACCCAGATGGCAGAACTGTTTGGATGTCGAGGGTACAAGGTACCAGTCCACAGTTGTTGAGTGGGCCAAGCTGATTAATGCCCCTGTAGAGCATGAGGATGACACTAATGTGTATGCCAAGCCAAGGAAGGGACACAACTCCATGGCACATATGTACAAGGAGATTCCAGATGCAGCTTTGGAACATCACAAGTTTGGCTCTGTCTATTTTCTCCTGTCAGGTCTGCCTACTATCAATACTATCCTGAGGCACACTCTGTTGCCCAAGTCTGGTGATCACAGGATGATAAGAGGACACTCAATCAATTTGCTGCATATGTTTGATGTACCAGAGAAGTTCAAAGTGATGACACTAATTTTCGAGACAATAAAGAGGACAGCTGCTGATCAGAAAAGATCATGTGGGTATGCTCCACACATCCAGATGCTCATCAACTCCAAGATGGGCATAGGCACATACTTGTTGGAGAAAGAACACCTTCCATCGAGGTCTGACTTTGAGGACAACACAGTTGTCATGGATGCTACAGAACCTACTTCAATAAAGGCTCAAGAGAAGAGAGCAAAAGCAAAAGAAGAGAAGGCAGCCAAGATGCCAAGTGCTGAAGAGGCTTCTCAAGTTTTTCTCAAGTCAAAACAAGATCAACTTGGATATCTTATTCAAGCTACTTTGAGGATTGAGAAAGGATTGGCCACCCTGACTCAGAATCAAGAGAGTATTGAAAGGATCATTGAAACAAAGTTTTATGATCCAGACTTGAAGGTCACAGAGATGCAAACAACTGTTGAGCAGCTCCAGGAAGAAGCTTAAGAGAGGAAAGGGAAAGCTACCACTGAAGCGTTTCAGAGAGTGCCTAGGGCACAGAGATCTGCATCAGTGTCGGTGAAAGACGCTAGAGCTACCACTTCAGCACCTGCAGCCACAGCTTCAGTTGCCCCTCCAGTTGCAACTCCTCCAGCTCCAATAACCTCACCAGATGCATTTCTCCTAGGAGTCCTCTCCACGCCACCTCCCGAAGATCAAGCTTAGAGAGCCACATAGCACTATGCATTTTCGAGCTTTTTGGTAACTTGTTGCCAAAGGGGGAGAAAGTGGATAGATCATAGGCTTCGAGAGAGAGAGAGAGATAGAGAGCTTTGCTTCTTTTTTCTATCTATTTTCCTACTTGTGTGCTACTTATTTGTTTGCTTTCTTGGATGATACTTTATGTGTGTGTGAGATACTTGTATGGTCATGTGTTTGATCATATCATACTTTAATGCTTCTACTTGAATGATGCTAATATCTATCTCTCATGTATGATCATTCACTTTATCTTGGTGATGAGTGTATATTTCATATTCTATCATTTTGACCGCTCCACCAAGATGTATGTGACATGGAAGAGTAACCCATGATCCTAGTCGATTGTGCATTTGCATTCAAAAGCAAAATTTAAATAATGCACAAATTTAGGGGGAGCTCTTACTTATCACATACTTCTCAAAGTGACGATGTATTTCATTCTTATTACCATATGTCGAAGCTTTGATCTATATGTTGTCATCAATTACCAAAAAGAGGGAGATTAAAAGTGCAACTAATCCCTGGGTGGTTTTGGTAATTATTAACAACATATAGCTCATTGAACTATAATATCTATTCAAGATAATCTTTTTTAGAGAGTTCAATGATTGGCATGGCATGGACTAGAGATGTGGACCCCTCAAAATGCTAAGGACACACATTGGCTCAAGCTCAAGACTCTACATTTTCATTTTAGTTATCCAAGATCACATTGAGTCCATAAGAAAAGCCAATACCATTAAAAGGTGATGAGGTGTTGCTTAATGGCTTGCTTGCTCAAAATGGTTAGTGATATGCTCCAAAAGCCCTCAACCACTTTCTCATATCCACATATGTCCCAAACCAAAAGTTAAACTCGGCCCCACCGATTTGATCTATCCGGCGTCACCGGGTTCATTTGGCATAGCCATAGCCAGAAACCCTAATCAGTTCGATCTCACAGATAGGGATCTCGGTCTCACTGAGATGGGATTGCAAACTCTCTGTTTCCCTTGTAACGTTTCGGTCTAACCGAGATGAGCGATCGGTCCCACCGAGTTCGCAATGCAAACTCTCTGTTTCCTTTTCGTAACGTTTCAGTCTCACTGAAATGAGCGATCGGTCCCACCAAGTTTGCCCGACCAACTCTCTATTTGCCCATTACAGAAATCGGTCTCACCGAGTTCATGTGATCGGTCTCACTGAGATTACGTTATGCCCTAACCCTAATGAAATCGGTCCCACTGAGTTGACATGTCGGTCCCACCGAAAAGCCTAATGTTCACATTTTGAACTAAATCAGTCTGACTGAGTTTCAGTATTCGGTCCCACCAAGTTTGGTAAATTGTGTGTAATGGTTAGATTTTGTGTGGATGCTATATATACCCCTCCACCCATCCTCCATTCAGGAGAGAGCCATCAGAACGTGCCTACACTTCCAGCATTCATTTTCTGAGAGAGAACCACCTATTGATGTGTTGAGACCAAGATATTCCAATCCAACCACAAGAATCCTGATCTCTAGCCTTCCCCAAGTTGATTACACTCAAATCATCTTTCCACCATATCCAAATCTATGAGAGAGAGTTGAGTGTTGGGGAGACAATCATTTGAAGCACAAGAGCAAGGAGTTCATCATCAACACACCATCTATTACCTTTTGGAGAGTGGTGTCTCCTAGATTGGTTAGGTGTCACTTGGGAGCCTCCGTCAAGATTGTGGAGTTGAACCAAGGAGTTTGCAAGGGCAAGGAGATTGCCTAGTTCGTGAAGATCTACCCAAGTGAGGCAAGTCCTTCGTGGACGATAGCCATGGTTGTATAGACAAGGTTGCTTCTTCATGGCCCCTTTGTGGGTGGAGTCCTCCATGGAGTCGTGTAGCCGTTACCCTTCGTGGGTTGAAGTCTCCATCAACATGGATGTACGATAGCACCACCTATCGGAACCACGCCAAAAATCTCTATGTCTACATTGCGTTTGCTCCCTCCAAACTCCTCCCATTTACCTTCATATGCAATGATTTACATTTCGCTTCTATACTCTTAGAATTGCATGTGTAGGTTGATTTCTTGACTTATGATAAGTTGCTAAAATCTGCCAAGACTTAAAATTGGGAAAAGGCTAGATTTTTATTTGGTCAAGTAGTCTAATCACCCCCTCTAGACATACTTTTGATCCTACACAATCTTAAGTGCATATGATCCAAGGAGAGAAAGTATGTTAGCTTATGCCTCTCCCTCATATAGAATTGCAATAATGACCACCGATCTTGTTAACAATTGCCAAGGATAATTCTGCACACTGATCCATCATTATTTCACACTCGCTATTTATAATATATAGTAATATATTCTAACTTTATGTTAACAGCACCTACTTTTATATTTTAGTTCTCCGATATCATGCAAAATTATCCTCTTCATACCCACGATGTAGTTTTATTTCTCGTTTCTAGATGGAAGCAAATGTTCGGTGTATGTAGAGTCGTATCAGTGGCAGATAGGACTTGAGAGGATATTGATCTTACCTTTAGCTCCTTGTGGGTTCGACACTCCATACTTATCACTTCCACCTTTGGAAATTTCTACGATGATTCCTTGCACGTGGGGATTATCAAGCTCTTTTCTGGCGCCGTTGCTAGGGAGCAATAGCATGGGGTTGATATTCGTGTATGCTTGTTTGCTTTCTTCACTAAGTATATTTTGTTTTCCCTTTTGTTTTTGATAAGTTGTGGTTTAAACAAACAAAAGAATTAAAATACAAAAAACTTACTTGCCTATAATGCGTAAAAACTTTTCACAAAGAAAAGTGATTGGAAGGTTATGCATTGGAGAAGTGAGGGTCGACCTTGAACACTTGTGTTCATGCTCATGGAAAGAATGTAGAATTTTTCATGGAAGTTTCTCCAAAATAAGTTTCCCCTTATATATATTCATTGTATTATAAAAATAATGTTCCAAGTTTTGGTTTTAGAATGTTTAAATTCCTTGTTTGGTGTGTGTGGTGCAAAAACATAAACTTTTGCTATAGTAATTGAATTTAAATTTTTTTACTGGAGCGCGATAGAATCTTGAAATTTTTACATAGTACTTCTATGCAAAAAAATAGATTTCCTAATTTTCTAGAATTTTTGAAGTTATAGAAGTATATGAAAGTTCCAGATTGCTACAAACTATCCTGTTTTTGACAGATTCTGTTTTCTATGTGTTGTTCGCTTATTTTGATGAATCTATGGGTTGTATCGGGGGGTATGAACCATGGTGAAGTTGGAATAAAGTAGATACAATGCTAATATGATATTGGAATGAGTTTACAACAGTACCTAAAGGTAGTGATTTGCTTTATTATACTAACGGATCCCATGAGGGTTTTGTCAAGTTTTGTGTCGATGAAGTGTTCGAAGATCGAGGAGTTGTCGATATAAGAATAAGGAGAGAAAGAGTTCAAGATTGGGGATGCCCAAGGCACCCCAAGTAAAATTTTCAAGGATACTCAAGCATCTAAGCTTGGGGAACCCCCGGTTGGCATTCCATATTTCTTCTTCAATAACTATTGGTATACCTCTATTTTTGTTTTGTTCACATGATATGCGTCTTTTGTGTTTCTTTTCTTCTCCTTTATGCTCCATGCTAGTTTGAGATAGCCCTTCATTGATTTTTAGAATGCTCTTTGTGCTTCACTTAAATATTTTGAGTATGGCTTTATAGAATGCTTCGTTTGCTTCACTTATATATTTTGAGCTTGGATATTGGTAAATCTATATTATTTGTAGAATGCTCTATGAAATTCACTTATATCTTTTAGAGTATGAATAAAATTATCATTAGAATTGGGCTTGGAAGAGTATTGTCGGTGTCAAAACCGGCAGATCTCGGGTAGGGGGTCCCGAACTGTGCGTCTAGGGCGGATGGTAACAGGAGGCAGGGGACACGATGTTTTACCCAGGTTCGGGCCCTCTTGATGGAGGTAAAACCCTACGTCCTGCTTGATTATTCTTGATAATATGAGTAGTACAAGAGTTGATCTACCACAAGATCGGAGAGGCTAAACCCTAGAAGCTAGCCTATGGTATGATTGTATGTTGTCCTACGGACTAAAACCCTCTGGTTTATATAGACACCGGAGGGGGCTAGGGTTACACAAGGTCGGTTACAAAGGAGGAGATATACATATCCGTATTGCCTAGCTTGCCTTCCACGACAAGTAGAGTCCCATCCGGACACGGGACGAAGTCTTGAATCTTGTGTCTTCATAGTCCAACAGTCCGGCCAAAGGATATAGTCCGGCTGTCCGGAGACCCCCTGATCCAGGACTCCCTCAGTAGCCCCTGAACCAGGCTTCAATGACGATGAGTCCGGCTCGCAGTGTTGTCTTCGGCATTGCAAGGCGGGTTCCTCCTTCGAATACACCACAAAAGAGTTTGAATACAAGGATAGTGTCTGACCCTGCAAAATAAGTTCCACATACCACCGTAGAGAGAATAATATTTCCACAAATCTAATCTGCCGACACATTTTGGCAGCATGACATCACCCCATGGCCCGGTAATTATTCGAACCATTTTTCTTTAACCAGCCCCGCACATAATGCGAGGCGGTTTCTTGACACGTCTTGTCAAAGCAGAGATCGTGTTCCCCTTATTACGGGATTCTCATCAATACGGACGTGGGTAACCCAATCCGCGCCATCAATTATGGCGCTTGGGGGATAAGCGAGTTTTACCAGGCTAGTGGGGGCGCATTGTTTAGTCCGCCCTTATAAAGGGATAAGATCTCACCTGTTTTCTTCCCACGCCTTCTTCCTCCTTGCTCATCCATTCTCGTGCACTCGAGCTCCAATGCCCAAGTCCACATCCTTCTCCTCAACTCCAAACATGTCTGGAGCGGGAGGCAAGTGGATGGCCTCCTCTGTCACGGAGGGACGCATCAAAAAGCTACGTGGAGCCGGATACTTAGCCGCGGATATCGCGCACCGGCTGCTAGCCACGGGGCAGGTCATCCCTACCCCAGAACCTCACGAGAGGGTGGTCTTCCTCCCCCACTTCGTCCGCGGACTAGGGTTTCCCCTCCATCCATTTATCCGCAGCCTCATGTTCTATTATGGACTGGACTTTCATGATCTGGCCCTGAACTTCATCCTCAACATCTCGGCGTTCATCGTCGTGTGCGAGGCCTTCATCCGCATCTGGCCCCACTTCGGCCTATGGTTGAAGACCTTCAATATCAAGCCGAATGTAGTGGGCGGCCAACAAGCGGAATGCGGCGGAGCCATGGTGGGCAAGATGCCCAACGTCATATGGCTCGAGGGCTCCTTCGTGGAGACCATAAAGGGGTGGCGATCGGGGTGGTTCTACATCACCGAGCCGCGCGACACCAACTGGTAGCGGCCCCCGAGTTTCGATCTGGAATCCCCACGTGGCTCACTTCCTGGAAGGAGAAGGGCCTGTCCTGGGGTTCATCGGTGGAGCTGGACGGACTCCAGAAGTGTATCCAGAACATGACAAGCAAGAAACTTAAGCTTGTCAACATAGTCCAGGTCATGCTCTTCCGCCGGATCCTCCCATGTCAACAACGGGACTTCAACTTATGGGAGTTCGACCTGGCCCAGCACCAGACTCTCAGCGAGCTCTTCAACACGATGCATAAAGACGTCTGGAGGGTGCTGTTCAAGGGCGCCGAGGTCCCTCCTTCTCTTACCGAGGACCACGGGCTAAGCGCGAAGCGCCATGCGAATCCAGTAAGTTCTGTACATCTGGCAGGGTATGTATTTCCCATAGCTTAACCATGTGCGGGGTCTGAGCTCCCATGCCTTTGACAGGACTGGGTGAAGACATCGGAGCAGATCAACTGTCCGGCCCCTCTTCCCGAAGACCCTGCGGACGCTCTCCTGATGGAGATGCAAACTCCGGCTCCTTATGAGGTGCCGGACAAGACCAAGAAGAAGGCCAAGGGAACCCGAAAGAGTTCCCGGTGCCAGGTGGTATCAGACTCATCGTCCGACAACACCGAGACACCCTCCTCCCGTGAAAACGAGGTGAAGGATGATGAAGATTCTCCCCCTCCAGCCGGGGGAGATAAGAAAAGGAAAGCTGCCCCAACCGGGGAGGCCGAAGGGCCCAAGAAGGGAAGGACTCTCCTTCCGGACTGCTCCACCACTGCCGCCGACGGCGAAGACGAGTGGTTGCTCAGGGCCAAGCCCCTGGCAAAGTCGTAAGTATTCGGATACCAGAGTAACTCATAGTATACCTTTGTCGCACTGCTTCTCCTAACATCGAATATGATTATGCAGTCCGCCCCAAGCCCGTATCGATGTATCATTGTTGGACGGTTCCTTGGACTCGTTGGACATGAATTGTAACGCCCCAGATGTAACTTTCCCCACTTGTACTACAACTCTTGCCGTTTCCGGTGTCAAGTTATATTTATTTCTCGGGTTCGGGTCCTTGTCTCCGTGTGTTGTTTTCGTTTTCATGCATCTCATACCATGTCATCACGTGCATTGCATTCGCATACATGTTCATCTCATGCATTCGAGCTTTTTCCCCGTTGTCCGTTTTGCATTCCGGCGCTTCGTTCTCCTCCGGTGGTCATTTCTAGTCTTCTTTCGTGTGTGGGGTTTAAACATTTCCGGATTGGTCCGAGACTTGCCAAGCGGCCTTGGTTTACTACCGGTAGACCTCCTGTCAAGTTTCGTATCATTTGGACTTCGTTTGATACTCCAACGGTTAACCGAGGGACCGAAAAGGCCTCGTGTGTGTTGCAGCCCAACACCCCCCAAATTTGGCCCAAAAACCCACCAAACTCTGCTCCTTGTCCTAGGGCGTTCGATCACGATCGTGTGGGCGAAAACCGCACCTCATTTGGACTCTCCTAGCTCCCTCTATGCCTATATATACACCCCTCCGTTTTCGGATCTCTCCCTCTCCCCGAAACCCTAAAAAAAACAGATCAAACCTCCCCGCACCGACGGACACGTCCGCCCCCAGCCGGACGCGTCCGCCGCCGCGCCCTCGCCCAACCACCGCGTGCCACGTGGACCGCCGCCGCCGCGGGCCGGGAGGCCCGGATCCGGCCCCCGCGACCCGGCTCCTCCACGCGCGCCCCGCCGCCTCCTTCCTCCGCGCGCGCCGCCGCCTCTTCGGGCTCCGGCGACCGGAGCCGCCGTCGTCGCCGCGGGTCTCTCCGGCGAGCCCGAGGCCGGCCGCCGCCCGCACCTCCTCGCCGGCGCGCGGGCCACCACCGCCGCCGCCGGGCGCTGCTCCGGCCTCCCCCGACCTTCCCGGCGCCGCCCCGGCCTCTCCCCGCTGCTCCGGCCGCCTCCACCGGCTCCGGCGAGCCGTCCCCGGTGAACCTCGGCTTCCGTGCTCCGGCGGTGAACAGTAACCGCCAGATCTGGAAACCCTAGATCCGGTTGACTTTCCCTCTCCCCCTTATTTTTTCGAGCTAACTTTGACTGCTCGTATCTCCGCAACCGTAGCTCCGTTTTGGGCGTATGATATATCAAAATCTTCGTCTCGACATGTACATCATTTCATTCCATTGCATCATTTGCATTTGAGGTCATCTTGATACCCAAAATGCTGTTAGAAGGAGGCTTCGTGAGTTAAATTGCAGATCCGTTAGTTCATCATGCACTTTTGTCATTTTTTGCTATATTTAATCCGTGCATGATATGCCTGTGCCCCTTTGGGATGAATTGTGAAGCATTTTGTCTTCTTTCCAGAGGTGCCTCCCATGCATTTTTAGGATGTGTGTGTTGTCTTGTGCAAGCTTGCGAAGAGAGGTACCTGAGATTGCAGATTTCAGGGACTTAGTGATTTTCACTAAGTCTGGGATATTTTAGTTCATGAGGCTATATGTCCAGCTTGTTTCCTAGCGATCCGTGCCTCTTTTGAGGATGATCAGTAAGGGAGTTTTGATATTTATGTTATGCTCTATCCATCCATGTCCTTGTTGGCATTTGTGGAGTGCTCTAGGTTGACTCAATCGAGCTCAACTTTTGCTTCGTTGTTAATCTGGGCAGATCGTCAACTTGTTTGCGATTTCGCCGATGCTACCGTTAGTGTTCCATGCATGCTATGACTTCGTTCTTGCCATGTGTAGCTAGCACTTTGTGCCTTCTTGCTGGTTATATGATTTCCTTGCCATGACTTGCACCGTAGTGAGTGCATCGAGCTCGTTTACATGCCTTCGTGAGTTAAATTTCAGCATGTCTCAGTTTTCACTAAGTCTGAAAACTGATTGTGTTCGAGCGATGTTCGTGAGCTCGGTAGAGTATTTTGTGAACCCTTTTGGCCCCAGGTCACTTTGGGTGTTTTATTAAGCTTGTTGAGTAGCTCCATGCCATGTTCTTACTTGTCATGTTCAGATTTTCTATCATGTTGTTTTGCTGCTCCGAAGAGAGCATCGTGATCTGAAATTTCAGACTAGTGTTAATTTCACTAAGTCTGAAATCTGTTTTGCATTTGCGTTTTAGCCATGCTTGTTTGAACCTCTTAATGGATGAATTTGCCTATGGCTCAGTGCTAGTGTTTTGTCAACCATCTTGTGTACATCACTGCCATGTATTTTGTTGTCTTGTTTGGTGGCTGTAGCATGTTCATTTCGTTGCATTTAGATGCCTACTTGCTGTTAATCGCAGACCGGTGTCATATCTTAAAACGTTCGCCATTTCCAAACCGTAGCTCCGATTCCAATGATCTTTATATCGTTTTCAAGCGATTTCATCCCCTCTATCCAGTGGCACACTTGGTTTTCCAAGATGAGGCCAGGTTCATGCATTTCCTGTCATATCTTGCATTTTGCATCCCGCATCGCATCCCGCATAGCATATCGTCATTTCATCATATTGCTTGGACTTGCCCGTGGTTGATTGTATCCTTGTTGCTTGTTTGTCTTGTTGGGTAGAGCCGGGAGACGAGTTCGCTACCGAGGAGCCCGTTGAGTTTGCTTGTGAGGATCCAGTCAACTCTGACAACTGTGCAGGCAAGATGATCATACCCTCGAAATCACTACTATCTTTGCTATGCTAGTTTGCTCGCTCTTTTGCTTTGCCACTGCTACGATGCCTACCTTTTTGCTTGTCAGCCTCCCAATTGCCATGTTGATCCCCTAACCCACCATTGTCCTAGCAAACCGTTGATTGGCTATGTTACCGCTTTGCTCAGCCCCTCTTATAGCGTTGTTAGTTGCAGGTGAAGATTGGAGCCGTTCCTTGTTGGAACTTTTATTTACTTGTTGGGATATCACAATATATCTTACTTAATTAATGCATCTATATACTTGGTAAAGGGTGGAAGGCTCGGCCTTATGCCTGGTGTTTTGTTCCACTCTTGCCGCCCTAGTTTCCGTCATATCGGTGTTATGTTCCCGGATTTTGCGTTCCTTACACGGTTGGGCTATTATGGGAACCCCTTGACAGTTCGTCTTAAGTAAAGCTTTTCCAGCAATGCCCAACATTGGTTTTACCATTTGCCTCCTAGCCTTTTCTTTCCCTTGGGTTCTGCAGACTCAAGGGTCATCTTATTTTACCCCCCCCCCGGGCCAGTGCTCCTCTGAGTGTTGGTCCACCTGTCAGCTACCGGTGGCTACCAGGGGCAACTCTGGGCTGGCCTACCCGTACCTAGGACAATCTGAGTGTGCCCTGAGAAAGAGATATGTGCAGCTCCTATCGGGATTTGTCGGCACATTCGGGCGGTGTTGCTGGTTTAGTTTTACCCTGTCGAAATGTCTTGTTGTACCGGGATACCGAGTCTGATCGGAATGTCTCGGGTGGAGGTCTATTCCTTCGTTGACCGTGAGAGCTTGTCATGGGCTAAGTTGGGACTCCCCTGCAGGGATTGAACTTTCGAAAGCCGTGCCCGCGGTTATGGGCAGATGGGAATTTGTTAACGTCCGGTTGTAGAAAACCCGAAGTCGACCTTATTTAAAACAACCAACCGCGTGTGTAACCGTGATGGTCTCTTCTCGGCGGAGTCCGGGAAGTGAACACGGTGTTGGAGTTATGCTTGCGCAGGATGTTCCTTTAGTTTCTCGCTCGTGCTTCGCCTTCTCTTCTCGCCCTCTTTTGCGTATAAGTTAGCCACCACATATGCTAGTCGATTGCTGCAGCTCCACATATATTTGCCTTATCCATTCCTATGAGCTTAAATAGTCTTGATCGCGAGGGTGCGAGATTGCTGAGTCCCTGTGGCTCACAGATACTATAACTCCAGATGCAGGTCCAGGTGATTTCGCTCCAGGTGACGATTACGAGCTCAGGTGGGAGTTCGACGAGGACTCTCAGCGTTACTACGTGTCCTTTCCAGATGATCAGTAGTGGTGCCTAGTCGGGGTTATCGATTCCAGGACCTTGTCGCATGTTGGGGGTCTTTTCTATTTTGGCGCCGTAGTCGGGCCATGAGTGTTTGTTTGATGGATGTTATTTATGTGCTCTGATGTGACGTGGCGAGTGTAAGCCAACTATGTTATCTCCCCCTTTTATTATATATTACATGGGATGTTGTAATGATTGCCTGACTTGCGACATTGCTTTCAATGCGGTTATGCCTCTAAGTCGTGCCTCGACACGTGGGAGCTATAGCCGCATCGAGGGCGTTACAAGTTGGTAATCAGAGCCATCCCCGACCTTAGGAGCCCCATTGCTTGATCGTTTTTAGCAGCCGAGTTGTGTCTAGAAAAAATGTTTTGAGTCCTTAGGAATTATATATCGGAGAGCTTAGGAATTCTTTTTACTTCCCAGTCTCCTCATCGCTCTGGTAAGGCATCTTGACGTAGAGTTTTGACTCTTCTCTTCTCAAATTTCACTAAATTTTTTTTTAGGATCACGCGAGTATCTTGGTTTTGTTCCGATGGTTTTGTGACGAGAACATTGTTCTTGGTGCCTCCTGTCTTTAGGGGTTGTGGCAGTGTCCCGGGGAGTTGAGCTCCGAGGTGTTGTCGTCACAATTTTATCGTTGCAATTCTGGTATACTTGAGATATGTTCGCCGACATCGAAAATCTCTTTTATGCAGTTCGTTGGTGAGATAACCTCGACGCCACCCAGTACTGGGGCGGGAGTTCGGGAGTATCGCCATAACTTGTATAACGGATGCTTTTCGAAGGTTGAGGTAGATGGTTTCCGAAGTTTTTCCTGGTTATGTGTTGAAGGATGGATACAGCTGGATGTAGGATTTGCTAGTTTGGGTGAGATATTGTGCTTCCCCTGTATCCCCAACACCTGATTGCATAACCGGAAAGGTTCGGGAATTTCATAGGTGGGAATTCTAGTAGCTCTAGTTCTTCTTCCACGGATATTGGTTTGAGATTGGGATTTCTTACCGATTATTCGTTCTTGATCCGTACCTTGTTGATTTATTTCTCTACCTTAATTCTTCGTGGCTTCTCAATTTATGGATATGTGACCATTTGAAGAGGAATGCATTCGTTCATTTTGTTCGGATGTGAAGACTATATGTTGCAATTTTCATTCCGCTGGATTCAGCTTCTATATTGTTGTCTATCTATGTGCTAATGGCGGTCAACCTGTTCAGGATGGCTCCTCCAACGCGCACGACTCCGAATCCTAATCCGCCTCCACCTCCGCCTCCTCCGGAAGCATGGCAAGCTGTGATGGCCGCTACTAATGCAAACACACAGTTGATCATGCAAATCCTTCAAGAGCGCAATCAAGGCAGTCAAGGGAATCAAGGCCATAATCAGCACCACTTTGCTACTCTGAACCAGTTCCTTGCTAATGGCCCAAAGACGTTCAGCGGTTGTGTTGAGGCTACCGATGCTGACGATTGGCTAGTGGATCTGGGCAAGCATTTTGAATGCAGCAACGTCAGGCCTGAAGATTTCGTCAAGTTCGCTTCTTTCCAGCTCAAAGATCAGGCTGCAGAGTGGTTCCAGCAGTACAAGGATTCCAGAGGTGGACGTGTTATCACTTGGAACGATTTCCATCAAGATTTCCGCGCTCATCACATCCCTCAAAGTGTGGTTGAGAGTAAGCGTCAGGAATTCCGCAATCTGAAGCAAGGCTCTTTGTCTGTCTATGACTACAACAAGTTGTTCCAGAAGCTCGCCCGTTTTGCCAAGCAGGATGTTCCTGATGAGAAGAGCATGATCTATCAGTTCAGGGGTGGTCTTCGTGAGGAAATTCAGCTCGCTCTTGTCCTCTTTGAGCCGTTGAGATACGATGAGTTCTACAACATGGCACTGAAGCAAGAGGCTGCTCAGATGAGATGTGATGCTTCAAGGAAGCGTGCCAGAGATGTTACTCCGTCTTCCTCTACTCAAGTGGTCAAGCAGCAGAAGTATTGGCTTCCTCCTCCTCCGTTCCGTCAGCCGTATCAGCAGAAGAGCAAAGGTGGCAGTGGTTTCTCCCACCCACCCAACCCAGGCTTTCAGAACAAATCTTCGTCTCAAGCGCCAAGATCGAGTGCTCCATATCACCGTCCGCTTTCAGAGGTCACGTGCAACAAGTGCCAACAGAAGGGTCACTATGCCAACAAGTGTACCAACCAGAGGCGTCTTCCTCCTCCTCCTCCTGTCAGATCGGCAAGTACAGCTGTGGTCAAGCATAACCCCAAGTCCGCCAAGGTCAACTTGATGAATGCAGCTCAGGCAGAGGACTCGTCAGATGTGATCATGGGTAACCTTCCTGTTAATGATATTCCTGCAAAAGTTCTTTTTGACACTGGTGCATCGCATTGCTTCATCTCGAGACCGTTTCACAATAGGCATGAATTGGTCTCACAAGTTTTGCCTAGTCCTTTAGAAGTTGTCTCTCCCGGTAAGCGCATGCAGGCTAACTCCATCGTTCCGGATGTTTCTATCACTCTGGGTGACTACAAGTTCTTGGCTTCTCCTACGGTTCTTGGCAACTCAGATATCGATCTTATTCTCGGGATGGACTGGCTCTCTAAGCATAGAGCTCAGCTTGATTGTGCAGCCAGGCAGATTCAACTGACTCATTCGTCTGAGGATGTTATTGTCTTTGCCGCTCGGGATAATACCATCCGGTTGTTTTCTCTCAATGAGAAGGGTGAATTGGATGCTATTTCGCAGATTCCGGTTGTTTGTGAGTATCAAGACGTCTTTCCAGAAGAGCTCCCAGGAATGCCTCCGCACCGGCCAGTTGAATTCGTTATTGAACTTGAGCCTGGCACGGAACCTGTGTGCAAACGTCCTTACAAGCTCGGCCCCGAAGAGTTGAAGGAGTTGAAGAAACAACTCGATGAGCAAGAAAGATTGGGTCTCATTCGGCCTAGTACTTCTCCGTGGGGTTGTGGTGTTCTTTTTGTGAAGAAGAAGGATGGATCGAGTCGACTTTGTGTTGATTACCGTCCAGTAAACAAGAAGACCATAAGAACAAATACCCACTTCCCAACATCAATGAGCTGTTCGAACAACTCAAGGGTGCTCAAGTATTCTCCAAGCTTGATCTCCGTATGGGTTATCATCAGATTCGTATTCGTGAGCAAGATATTCCCAAGACGGCGTTCAGAACAAGCTTTGGTTCATATGAATACACCGTCATGTCTTTTGGCCTCGCCAACGCTCCTCCGACGTTCTCTCGCATGATGAACTTCATCTTCAACCCCTACACCAATGAATTCGTTTTGGTCTATCTCGACGACATTCTGGTTTTCTCGAAGAACAAGGTAGATCATGCCAAGCACTTGCGTTTGGTTCTTGACAAGCTCAGAGAACATCAGTTCTACGCCAAGTTCTCCAAGTGTGAATTTTGGCTCGATGAGGTTCTTTATCTTGGTCATATCATCTCTGCCAAGGGCATTTCCGTGAATCCTGAGAAGGTGTCTGCAATTGTGAATTGGGAACCTCCTCAGAACGTGAAGCAACTCCGCAGTTTTCTCGGTCTCGCAAGCTATTGCAGAAGATTCGTTGAAAACTTTTCTAAGATCGCCAAGCCTCTCTCAAATCTTCTTCAGAAGCACGTCAAGTACGTTTGGTCTCCGGAGTGTGATATTGCTTTCAACACTTTGAAAGAGAAATTGATCACTGCTCCAGTTCTGACTCCGCCTGATGAAACCAAACCGTACGAGGTCTTTTGTGATGCCTCTCTCCAAGGTCTCGGTGCTGTACTGATGCAAGAGAAGAAAGTTGTTGCTTATACCTCTCGCCAGTTGAAACCTAATGAGAAGAACTACCCCACTCATGATCTCGAGTTGGCGGCAGTTGTGCATGCTTTGTTGACTTGGAGACATCTTCTATTGGGAAGGAAAGTGGATATTTTCACTGATCACAAGAGTCTCAAGTACATCTTCACTCAGCCTAATCTCAACCTCAGGCAGACTCGATGGGTCGAAATGATTCAAGAGTACAATCCGAGTATCGAGTATACTCCAGGCAAGGCTAATGTGATTGCTGACGCTTTGAGCAGAAAAGCATATTGCAACAGTCTGATTCTCAAGCCTTATCAACCCGAGCTTTGTGAAGCTTTCCGCAAACTTAATCTGCAAGTTGTTCCTCAAGGTTTCCTCGCCAACCTTCAAGTCTCTCCTACCTTAGAAGACCTGATTCGCCAAGCCCAACTTCTTGATGCTATGGTGAAAAAGGTGAAGATTGGTATTGCAAAGAGTCAGTCCAAGTACAAGTGCTACCGACTTGATGACAAGGACACTCTCTTCTTCGAGGATCGAATTGTTGTGCCCAAAGGTGAACTCCGTAAGGTGATCATGAACGAGGCTCACAACTCTCTCCTCTCCATCCACCCTGGTAGTACGAAGATGTATCAGGACCTCAAGCAAGCTTATTGGTGGACTCGAATGAAGCGTGAGATCGCTCAATTCGTGAATGAATGTGATGTCTGCAGAAGAGTGAAGGCAGAACACCAAAGGCCAGCTGGTCTCCTCCAACCTCTTGCCATTCCAGAATGGAAGTTTGACCACATTGAAATGGACTTCGTGACTGGGTTTCCAAAGTCCAAGCGTGGCAATGATGCTATATTTGTTGTCATCGACAAGCTCACCAAAGTGGCTCACTTTCTGCCTATCAAAGAGTCGATCACTGCAGCTCAATTGGCAGAACTCTATACCTCTCGCATTGTCTCTCTGCACGGTATTCCTCAAGTGATATCTTCAGACCGTGGCAGCATCTTTACCTCCAAGTTTTGGGATTCTTTTCAGAAGGCCATGGGCACCAACATCCGCTTCAGCACAGCGTTCCATCCTCAAACGAGCGGTCAAGTCGAGCGTGTCAACCAGATTCTTGAAGATATGCTCAGGGCTTGTGTGATTTCTTTCGGCATGAAGTGGGAGGATTGTCTTCCTTATGCTGAATTCTCTACAACAACAGCTTTCAAGCAAGTTCGGGCAAGGCCCCCTTTGAAATTCTGTATGGCAGGAAGTGTCGTACCCCTCTCAACTGGTCTGAAACCGATGAACGTCAGCTGCTGGGTAATGACTTAATCACAGAAGCAGAAGAAATGTGCAAAGTCATTCGTGATAACCTCAAAGCAGCCCAGTCCCGCCAGAAGAGCTACTATGATAGTAAGCACCGTGATCTGGTTTTCGAGATCGGAGATCATGTTTACCTCCGCGTCTCTCCCATGAAAGGTACTCGTCGCTTCGGTATCAAAGGGAAGCTTGCCCCTAGATACGTGGGACCTTTCAAGATTGTCAGCAAGAGAGGCGACCTCGCCTATCAACTCGAGCTTCCTTCAAACTTTGCAAATGTTCATGATGTGTTCCATGTCTCTCAGCTTCGAAAGTGCTTCAAGACTCCTGACCGCACCATCAACTTCGAGGACATTGAGCTCCAAGAAGATCTCTCTTATCGTGAGCACCCAGTTGCTATTCTTGAAGAGACTGAACGCAAGACTCGCAACAAGTCAATCAAATTCCTCAAAGTTAAGTGGTCTCACCATTCCGACCGTGAAGCTACCTGGGAACGCGAGGATCACCTCCGTTCTGAGTACCCGGAGTTCTTTCAGTCCTAGATCTCGAGACGAGATCTTTTCGTAGTGGTGGAGTGTTGTAACGCCCCAGATGTAACTTTCCCCACTTGTACTACAACTCTTGCCGTTTCCGGTGTCAAGTTATATTTATTTCTCGGGTTCGGGTCCTTGTCTCCGTGTGTTGTTTTCGTTTTCATGCATCTCATACCATGTCATCACGTGCATTGCATTCGCATACATGTTCATCTCATGCATTCGAGCTTTTTCCCCGTTGTCCGTTTTGCATTCCGGCGCTTCGTTCTCCTCCGGTGGTCATTTCTAGTCTTCTTTCGTGTGTGGGGTTTAAACATTTCCGGATTGGTCCGAGACTTGCCAAGCGGCCTTGGTTTACTACCGGTAGACCTCCTGTCAAGTTTCGTATCATTTGGACTTCGTTTGATACTCCAACGGTTAACCGAGGGACCGAAAAGGCCTCGTGTGTGTTGCAGCCCAACACCCCCCAAATTTGGCCCAAAAACCCACCAAACTCTGCTCCTTGTCCTAGGGCGTTCGATCACGATCGTGTGGGCGAAAACCGCACCTCATTTGGACTCTCCTAGCTCCCTCTATGCCTATATATACACCCCCTCCGTTTTCGGATCTCTCCCTCTCCCCGAAACCCTAAAAAAAACAGATCAAACCTCCCCGCACCGACGGACACGTCCGCCCCCAGCCGGACGCGTCCGCCGCCGCGCCCTCGCCCAACCACCGCGTGCCACGTGGACCGCCGCCGCCGCCGCCGCCGCGGGCCGGGAGGCCCGGATCCGGCCCCCGCGACCCGGCTCCTCCACGCGCGCCCCGCCGCCTCCTTCCTCCGCGCGCGCCGCCGCCTCTTCGGGCTCCGGCGACCGGAGCCGCCGTCGTCGCCGCGGGTCTCTCCGGCGAGCCCGAGGCCGGCCGCCGCCCGCACCTCCTCGCCGGCGCGCGGGCCACCACCGCCGCCGCCGGGCGCTGCTCCGGCCTCCCCCGACCTTCCCGGCGCCGCCCCGGCCTCTCCCCGCTGCTCCGGCCGCCTCCACCGGCTCCGGCGAGCCGTCCCCGGTGAACCTCGGCTTCCGTGCTCCGGCGGTGAACAGTAACCGCCAGATCTGGAAACCCTAGATCCGGTTGACTTTCCCTCTCCCCCTTATTTTTTCGAGCTAACTTTGACTGCTCGTATCTCCGCAACCGTAGCTCCGTTTTGGGCGTATGATATATCAAAATCTTCGTCTCGACATGTACATCATTTCATTCCATTGCATCATTTGCATTTGAGGTCATCTTGATACCAAAAATGCTGTTAGAAGGAGGCTTCGTGAGTTAAATTGCAGATCCGTTAGCTCATCATGCACTTTTGTCATTTTTTGCTATATTTAATCCGTGCATGATATGCCTGTGCCCCTTTGGGATGAATTGTGAAGCATTTTGTCTTCTTTCCAGAGGTGCCTCCCATGCATTTTTAGGATGTGTGTGTTGTCTTGTGCAAGCTTGCGAAGAGAGGTACCTGAGATTGCAGATTTCAGGGACTTAGTGATTTTCACTAAGTCTGGGATATTTTAGTTCATGAGGCTATATGTCCAGCTTGTTTCCTAGCGATCCGTACCTCTTTTGAGGATGATCAGTAAGGGAGTTTTGATATTTATGTTATGATCTATCCATCCATGTCCTTGTTGACATTTGTGGAGTGCTCTAGGTTGACGCAATCGAGCTCAACTTTTGCTTCGTTGTTAATCTGGGCAGATCGTCAACTTGTTTGCGATTTCGCCGATGCTACCGTTAGTGTTCCATGCATGCTATGACTTCGTTCTTGCCATGTGTAGCTAGCACTTTGTGCCTTCTTGCTGGTTATATGATTTCCTTGCCATGACTTGCACCGTAGTGAGTGCATCGAGCTCGTTTACATGCCTTCGTGAGTTAAATTTCAGCATGTCTCAGTTTTCACTAAGTCTGAAAACTGATTGTGTTCGAGCGATGTTCGTGAGCTCGGTAGAGTATTTTGTGAACCCTTTTGGCCCCAGGTCACTTTGGGTGTTTTATTAAGCTTGTTGAGTAGCTCCATGCCATGTTCTTACGTGTCATGTTCAGATTTTCTATCATGTTGTTTTGCTGCTCCGAAGAGAGCATCGTGATCTGAAATTTCAGACTAGTGTTAATTTCACTAAGTCTGAAATCTGTTTTGCATTTGCGTTTTAGCCATGCTTGTTTGAACCTCTTAATGGATGAATTTGCCTATGGCTCAGTGCTAGTGTTTTGTCAACCATCTTGTGTACATCACTGCCATGTATTTTGTTGTCTTGTTTGGTGGCTGTAGCATGTTCATTTCGTTGCATTTAGATGCCTACTTGCTGTTAATCGCAGACCGGTGTCATATCTTAAAACGTTCGCCATTTCCAAACCGTAGCTCCGATTCCAATGATCTTTATATCGTTTTCAAGCGATTTCATCCCCTCTATCCAGTGGCACACTTGGTTTTCCAAGATGAGGCCAGGTTCATGCTTTTCCTGTCATATCTTGCATTTTGCATCCCGCATCGCATCCCGCATAGCATATCGTCATTTCATCATATTGCTTGGACTTGCCCGTGGTTGATTGTATCCTTGTTGCTTGTTTGTCTTGTTGGGTAGAGCCGGGAGACGAGTTCGCTACCGAGGAGCCCGTTGAGTTTGCTTGTGAGGATCCAGTCAACTCTGACAACTGTGCAGGCAAGATGATCATACCCTCGAAATCACTACTATCTTTGCTATGCTAGTTTGCTCGCTCTTTTGCTTTGCCACTGCTACGATGCCTACCTTTTTGCTTGTCAGCCTCCCAATTGCCATGTTGATCCCCTAACCCACCATTGTCCTAGCAAACCGTTGATTGGCTATGTTACCGCTTTGCTCAGCCCCTCTTATAGCGTTGTTAGTTGCAGGTGAAGATTGGAGCCGTTCCTTGTTGGAACTTTTATTTACTTGTTGGGATATCACAATATATCTTACTTAATTAACGCATCTATATACTTGGTAAAGGGTGGAAGGCTCGGCCTTATGCCTGGTGTTTTGTTCCACTCTTGCCGCCCTAGTTTCCGTCATATCGGTGTTATGTTCCCGGATTTTGCGTTCCTTACACGGTTGGGCTATTATGGGAACCCCTTGACAGTTCGTCTTAAGTAAAGCTTTTCCAGCAATGCCCAACATTGGTTTTACCATTTGCCTCCTAGCCTTTTCTTTCCCTTGGGTTCTGCAGACTCAAGGGTCATCATTATTTTACCCCCCCCCCGGGCCAGTGCTCCTCTGAGTGTTGGTCCACCTGTCAGCTACCGGTGGCTACCAGGGGCAACTCTGGGCTGGCCTACCCGTACCTAGGACAATCTGAGTGTGCCCTGAGAAAGAGATATGTGCAGCTCCTATCGGGATTTGTCGGCACATTCGGGCGGTGTTGCTGGTTTAATTTTACCCTGTCGAAATGTCTTGTTGTACCGGGATACCGAGTCTGATCGGAATGTCTCGGGTGGAGGTCTATTCCTTCGTTGACCGTGAGAGCTTGTCATGGGCTAAGTTGGGACTCCCCTGCAGGGATTGAACTTTCGAAAGCCGTGCCCGCGGTTATGGGCAGATGGGAATTTGTTAACGTCCGGTTGTAGAAAACCCGAAGTCGACCTTATTTTAAAACACACCAACCGCGTGTGTAACCGTGATGGTCTCTTCTCGGCGGAGTCCGGGAAGTGAACACGATGTTGGAGTTATGCTTGCGCAGGATGTTCCTTTAGTTTCTCGCTCGTGCTTCGCCTTCTCTTCTCGCCCTCTTTTGCGTATAAGTTAGCCACCACATATGCTAGTCGATTGCTGCAGCTCCACATATATTTGCCTTATCCATTCCTATGAGCTTAAATAGTTTTGATCGCGAGGGTGCGAGATTGCTGAGTCCCTGTGGCTCACAGATACTATAACTCCAGATGCAGGTCCAGGTGATTTCGCTCCAGGTGACGATTACGAGCTCAGGTGGGAGTTCGACGAGGACTCTCAGCGTTACTACGTGTCCTTTCCAGATGATCAGTAGTGGTGCCTAGTCGGGGTTATCGATCCAGGACCTTGTCGCATGTTGGGGGTCTTTTCTATTTTGGCGCCGTAGTCGGGCCATGAGTGTTTGTTTGATGGATGTTATTTATGTGCTCTGATGTGACGTGGCGAGTGTAAGCCAACTATGTTATCTCCCCCTTTTTATTATATATTACATGGGATGTTGTAATGATTGCCTGACTTGCGACATTGCTTTCAATGCGGTTATGCCTCTAAGTCGTGCCTCGACACGTGGGAGCTATAGCCGCATCGAGGGCGTTACATGAATAGTGATACACTTCCAACTGCCTCCTCCCCTTTCCCTACGGACAATGCCGAGGTATTGTCTCAAGGGGCACCGAGCCGGGGGAGACGGTCCCGAAGGCGCCTCAAGGCGACCTCCCGGACTCCAGGAGCAAAGGGAGCAAGGATCACGGGGGCTCCAAGTTCAGCTCTCAGCCGAACACCGCGCCGGAACCTCCAGTGGTTCCGGACTCGAGCAGGCGGCCCTCTTCAAAGAGGGGCAAGCCGCCCGTGCCGGTGACCTCTGTCCATCCAGAGGCATCAGACAACCTGCTGGGAGCGCTTCGCGGCGCTTCCATCAATGAAGAGCACCGCACTATTATGAGTGCGCTGATGAAGAAGGTTCAGTCCGCCAAGAGTGGACTGACTGAAGCCTGTGCCAGCCTTCTAACAGGCTTTGAGGTAAGTATTTAGAATATAGGAAAATATTACCGCATAGACAGTAGCCCCTGATGCTCTGTTTGGTGTTCACAAAGAAAAGCCGAATAGAGGATCAAATAATATCCGCATGAGTCTAAAATAAGTATGTCTGTATGCATATGCAGGCTTCGCTGCTGACCTCTGCCGCACTAACTGCGGAGGTCGCCGCACTGAAGTAGGACCTCGAGGGGTCCGAGAAAGAGCTCGGCCTTGCCAAGAGGCAGCTCGAGGAGAACAAAGGTAAGTAATACCTTGTCTATATATATAAAAGAAAATGTGGTTGCGAAATGACAGGATCATCATGAATGTGCCAGGGGCCACGACCGAAGTGGCGACCTTGAAGCAAGCGCTGCCCGAGGCCGAAAACAAAGCGGCCAAGGAGCGCACCGAGCGGGAAAGGCAAGAGGCAAGGGTGGGTGAGATGCAGCAAGAGCTCCAGGCTCTCGTGAAGAAGCACGAGGCTTTGGAGCTTGACTCGAAGACACGAGAGTCCGAGCTTGCTGCGGCCCTCGAGAGCACAAAGAATGCCAAGGCTGAAGCCCAAAAGGCCCTCCAGGAGATTGAGGCGATGAGGAAGATAGCGGTGGGTAAGGCATTCAATATGCAAAGCAAGCATGTGAAAGTAAATTACTTGTTACTTACCCGAGTCCGGAGCTCTCCAGGAGCATTCGCAGATTTGCCCCGCAGCGTGTCGGATGCCGCGAGATATTACCAGGCCGAGGAGGGAAGCTTGATGAAGAAGTTGTTCTGGTCTCAGTATACTGGGACCGAACACCCGATGCCCATGAGCGAGCAGGTGAAGCAACTGGTCGAGCTGCACAAGGCGGCCGAACAGAACATGAAGGGCTTTATAGTCCGGATGTGGCCTGGCGACTCCCTTCCCAACAGCTATTTCAGCCTGGTGAGGCGGCTTGTGGATGCCTGCCCACGGCTAGAAGTCATCAAGCGGTTCGTCTGTATCGAAGGTACCCACCGGGCTTTTGCTCGTGCAAAGGTGCACTGGGCCAAGATGGATGCTGAGAAGCTGGTGAAGGAGGGGCCGCCGCAGGGCAAGGAGCATCGCCACCCTGAGATGTATTATGAGGGTGTCCTGGAGGGTGCCCGTCTTGTAGCGGATGCGTGTGCGAAAGATGTAATATTTGAATGAACTTGCTCGTGTGATCCTGTATTATGAAAACTTGTTCATATGCGCTGTGCAACGCTTGTTTGAATTTAAAATATTACCTTCTGTTTGGCTGTTTATCAAATCTGAGAGATGGCTAGTCGTCAGCTTCTGCCCCCATGCCACGAGTGCTGGGGTGTTCGGGATAAACCTGAGCACTCTTTTTCCCATTTTTGGGTCCTTCAAGGGAGGTGCTCAGCACAACGAACAAGGCAATCGGACTATAATGCTTTATCACTCTCACTTAGCCATAGAATTCTATAATTTTAAATTTTGGCGAAGCCCCTAGTATTCGGAAGGCTGAATTCGGGGTGCTATACACGCCTTTAAGACGGACAAAGCCGACTCCTCGCTCTAAGCGGCATAAGTCTTTAGGGACTCGAAACCTCTCGAACAGCGTCTAGCTCTCGCCTTATCATGACAGTCAGTTTTAGCTTTCTCTACTGAGGTGCTTAGCCCAGCTGAACCAGGGAACAATCGCAGTAGTTCTCCCAGTGATACCTTAGCCGATATAACGGAACGTAAGGTACCAAAACATGGGAGCCGGGCAAACCCAACTATTGACCCAAGATATGATTCGGAGCTGATGCATATAATGCTATAAGTTTGGGGTGCCGCACTGTCGAAAGTGTTCGGACTTCTCACGCCGTATTATGGGGTATGCTTAAGCCCCTAGCGTACTGGCTGTACCAGAGTGTATGGGTGCTGGATGTCATGAATGAACATATATATATATATATATATATAAGAAGAATAGAGAATGCGATAATAGTCTAGTGCTATGCATTGTTTATTCAAAAAGGTGCGTCAAAGCAGAATGATACAAGTAGTACGATAAGCAGAAAGTAGGACTATTTGACATGTCCCCTCCAAGGGCAAGCTGAGGAATGGTATTTAAAGCAAGTATTTTACTCATTATCGGAATCCACCTGGGAGTTCAGTGGTGCGACGTAGCTTTCTGCCTCCTTGGTTGCTGCATCATGTGTCCGGCAATCATACTGCCAGACAGGGTTTCCAGAGATTAAAGTCCTAAAAGAGAGAAAAATAACAAAGCGGGAAGCCCCTAGTGCGGTTGAGCCGCGTCTTGGGGCGTGCTGTAGTCGTGCCCCCTCCCCACCTGTGCCCATGGTATTTTCAATGCATAATTGTGTATGCGTGGCACGAATTTTGCCGTTTGGCTGGGGCTAGGGCGGGGGCCACATTGCTATGCGAGCTCGGAACGTGCCAGGCGGTCTTGTTGCCGATTACTCCGGGCACGCTTAAAGGTGTCCGGGTCTTTAATCGCCGAACTGGTGGATTGCCTTAAGAGGCTGCTTTGCGCTTCTGCTACGAGGGCTGCAGTGTGCTCCTCTATACGGAGAGAGCACTGTGTGTTTCCATTAACTGTGATGACCCCCAAGGTCCTGGCATCTTGAGCTTGAGGTATGCATAATGCGGTACCGCACTGAATCTCGCAAATGCGGTTCGCCCGAGTAGTGCATGATAGCCATTGCGGAACTGGACTATATCAAAGATTAACTCCTCACTTCGGAAGTTATCCGGGGATCCGAAGACCACTTCCAGTGTGACTGAGCCTGTGCAATGGGCCTCTACACCTGGTATGACGCCTTTGAAGGTCGTTTTTGTGGGTTTGATCCTTGAGGGGTCTATACCCATTTTGCGCACTGTGTCCTGATAAAGCAGGTTCAGGCTGCTGCCGCCATCCATAAGGACTCGAGTGAGGTGAAATCCATCAATGATTGGGTCTAGGACCAGTGCGGCGAATCCGCGATGACGGATACTAGTGGGTGGTCCCTGCGATCAAAGGTGATCGGACAAGAGGACCATGGGTTGAACTTTGGGGCGACTGGCTCCAACGCATATACGTCCCTTAGCGCATGCTTCCGCTCCCTCTTGGGGATGTGGGTTGCGTATATCATGTTCACTGTCCGCACTTGTGGGGGGAACCTCTTCTGTCCTCCGGTGTTTGGATGTCGGGGCTCCTCCTCGTCATCGCTATGTGACCCCTTGTCTTTGTTTTCGGCATTTAACTTGCCGGCCTGCTTGAACACCCAACAATCCCTGTTGGTGTGGTTGGCTGGCTTCTCGGGGGTGCCGTGTATTTGACATGAGCGATCGAGTATACGGTCCAAACTGGACGGGCCCGGAGTGCTTCTTTTGAATGGCTTTTTCCGCTGACCGGGTTTAGAGCCTTTGAATCCGGCATTGACTGCCGTATCATCGGTATTGTCGTTGTTGATGCGGCGCTTATGTTTGTTGCGACGTGACCTGCCATTGCCGTCCTTGGTATCTGAAGTACCATGGTTCTTTGATATGTTATTGCTGCGAGCCAGCCAACTGTCCTCTCCCACACAAAAGCAGGTCATGAGTGTCGTGAGGGCTGCCATAGATTTCGGATTTTCCTGGCCAAGGTGCCGGGCGAGCCACTCATCGCGGATGTTGTGCTTAAAAGCTGCTAGGGCCTCTGCATCCGGACAATCGACAATTTGACTTTTCTTTGTTAGGAACCGTGTCTAAAATTGCCTGGCCAATTCCTCTGGTTGCTGAATTATGTGGCTCAAGTCATCGGCATCTGGTGGTCGCACATAAGTGCCCCGGAAGTTGTCGAGGAATGCGGCTTCCAGATCTTCCCAACAGCCAATGGACTCTGCTGGCAAGCTGTTGAGCCAATGTCGAGCTGGTCCTTTGAGCTTGAGTGGGAGGTATTTGATGGCATGTAGATCGTCACCATGGGCCATGTGGATGTGCAGGAGGAAATCCTCGATCCATACCGCAGGATCTGTTGTGCTGTTGTATGATTCGATATTTACGGGTTTGAAACCCTCTGGGATTTGGTGATCCATTACTTCGTCTGTGAAGCATAGGGGGTGTGCGGCGCCTCTGTACTGGGCTATATCGCGACGCAGCTCAAATGAGTCTTGCCCGCTGTGTTCGGCCCGGCCGGATTTACTTTTACTGTATCCGGCATGACGGTTATCGTCTCGCATAGTGGCGCGCCCTCGTGATCCGTAGATTGATCTTGCATGCTTTGCTTTGTCCTCCAATACATCTCACAAGTCTGGCGTATTTCCCCATGCCTTGACATTTTTATTTGAGTGGCGTCGAAGTGCGGGCTGAGCTTTTGGCTGAAATGCCTCTCTGTCGCAGCCACGAGGTGGCCGATCGGCCACGTCATACGCTGGAGATGTAGGTTTTGGTGCTTCCTCCTCCAGTCGGGGTAGCAACCTGTGCTTTGGGTAACTCTTGGAGGGACGTTCGAGTTTATATTCCTCAGCCGCAAGGACTTCAGTCCATCTGTCGGCTAGCAAATCTTGATCAGCTTGAAGCTGATGTTGCTTTTTCTTGAGGCTATTTGTCGTGGCTATAAGCCGGCGCTTGAAGTGCTCTTGTTTGACGGGATCCTCGGGCAGGACAAAGTCGTCATCGTCGAGGCTTGCCTCGTCTTCGGAGGGAGGCATGTAATTATCATCCTCCGCCTCTCCATCTGCCGCTCTCTTGGGAGGGCTGGCTTCTCCATCCTCCTGCCCTAAATCTTGCTGGAGGGGATTGTTGTCGTCTTTGGCACTGTCCAGAGTGTTATTATCTCATGTGCCGGCGTCACCGCTTTTGCTTTGGCGAGACTTAGAGCGGCGCCGCTGACGTCGGCACTTGGGTTGCTTCTTGGAGGGGCCATCCTCCGTTGTCCCATCGCCATTGCCTTCTTTGGGTGTGTCCACCATATATATGTCATATGATAAGGTGGCTGTCCAGTGCCCTGTGGGCAGTGGTTCTTGTTTGCCTCCTGCATCGTCGTCCATGCCGTCGATGTCTTCGGAGTCGAAGTCGAGCATGTCGGTTAAATCATCGACAGTGGCTATTAAGTGGGTGGTGGGTAGGCGGCGAATTTCTTCATCATCTGCATCCCAATCCTGTCGGACATAGTTCGGCCAGGACTCTCCTGACAAGGAGAGAGACCTTAATGAGTTCAGTATGTCGCCGAGCTGAAAGATATCCGCGGAGGTAAACTCCATGATTGGCGCCCAGTCGGATTCGATAGGCACGGGCGCAGGCGGTTCGGAGTCCGTGGCCGGAGAAGGATCCGGCAGTTTGGCATCACAACTCTCATGAAGGGTAAGGTCGATATTCGGCTCGATTGCCGCTGAGGATACGGCCTCCGTGGCGGGGTCTATCCACCCGTCCATGGATGGCGCAACAGGTTCCGAATTGAGGGTCGGAGCGGTTGCCGGTGCGATCTCCTAAGCACTGACCAATGGTAGAGCTAAGTCATAATCATCGTGACCATGTGGCACACAAGGCAGGGGCTCGAATCCGTCGAAGATCAAGTCTCCGCGGATATTGGTCGTGTAGTTTAAGCTTCCAAACCTGACCTGGTGGCCAGGGGCGTAACTCTTGATCTACTCCATATGGCCAAGTGAGTGGGCCCGTAGTGCAAAGCCGCCGAACACAAAGATTTGTTCGGGGAGAAAAGTCTCACCCTAAACTGCATCGCTATCGATGATTGAAGGAGCCAACAATCCTAAAGATGATGACACAGAGGAACTCTCAATGAAAGCACCAATGTCGGTGTCAAAACAGGCGGATCTTGGGTAGGGGGTCCCGAACTGTGCGTCTAGGGCGGATGGTAACAGGAGGCAGGGGACACGATGTTTTACCCATGTTCGGGCCCTCTTGATGGAGGTAAAACCCTACGTCCTGCTTGATTATTCTTGATAATATGAGTAGTACAAGAGTTGATCTACCACGAGATCGGAGAGGCTAAACCCTAGAAGCTAGCCTATGGTATGATTGTATGTTGTCCTACGGACTAAAACCCTCCGGTTTATATAGACACCGGAGGGGGCTAGGGTTACACAAGGTCGGCTACAAAGGAGGAGATATACATATCCGTATTGCCTAGCTTGCCTTCCACGCCAAGTAGAGTCCCATCCGGACACGGGACAAAGTCTTCAATCTTGTGTCTTCATAGTCCAACAGTCCGGCTGTCCGGAGACCCCCTAATCCAGGACTCCCTCAAGTATCATTAAAATATCATGCCTAGCTAAAAAGGCATTATAGAAAAGCGCTTGTTGGGAGACAACCCAATACTTATCCTTACTGTTTTTGTGTGTTCACATGATTAAAATATTGTGGGATGGCTTACGGTGATAGTTGATTTGATCTTGCTGAAAAACAGAAACTTTTGCGCCTAGTAAAATAATTTTAGTTTTTAACAGAAGCGTGATAAAATACTGATTCTTTTAAAAAAATGATATTACAAATTTCCTCTCTCTTCCTAATTTTTCATTTTTTTTGAAGTAACAGAAGTATGGTTGTTGTTCAGATCATTACAGACTGTTCTGTTTCTGACAGATTCTGTTTTCAATGCATAGTTTGCTTATTTTCTAGTTTCTATGGCTTATATTGCTCAACATAAATTGTACAAATGATATGGTATAATAGGCATTGTGTGATAACAATTATGAATCATATCTTGACAGTACCAAAGTGAATGATTTGCTCTTTATCATACTAACCCATCTCACAAATTTTCGTTAAGTTTTGTGTGATTGAAGTTTCCAAGTTTGGGGTGAGATATTGATATGAGGAGAATAAGGAGTGGAAAGACCCTAAGCTTGGGGATGCCCAAGGCACCCCAAGGTAATATTTAAGGAAGAGTCAAGCGCCTAAGCTTGGGGATGCCCCGGAAGGCATCCCCTCTTTCGTCTTCAAAACTATCGGTATACCTTACTCGGAGCTATATTTTTATTCGTCAGATGATATGTGTTTTGCTTGGAGCATATTTTCGTTTTAATTTTTGTTTGAATAAAATCATTGGATCTTAAATCTTGAATGGGAGAGAGTCCTCCCATGGCTATTTAACTATTTGACTACTCATTGATCTTCACTTATATCTTTCTGGAGTAGTTGCGTCATTTACTCTAGTGCTTCACTTATATCCTATGAGTAAATGGTTGAATGAATTGAATATCATAAATCTAAAATTATATATGCTTTATATTCTTATCTCATGGGGAGTAATGAGTTCACATATAAGAGGTATAGGTGGTAAAATTTATTGAAAGTTAGCAAACACAACATTGGTCACTTGAACAATTCATGAAAGAATATTAAAGGCAGAGAGATTTCACATATAAATATACTATCTTGGACATCTTCTTAATTATTTTCAAACTTGAGCAGATTAGTTGAAGTTGGACAAGGAAGACAACATAATGAGTTATGTTTGGGTATATTTGCATAGAAGTTATATTGTTATGGATCCTATAAAATGTGGTGCTTGCTTAAGATCTTTTGCTAGCCAAAATTTTGTACTAAGTAGAGATACTACTTGTGCATACAAAACCCTTAAACCCGTTTCATGCCATGAGTGTCCACCATATCTACCTATGGATTGAATAAGATCCTTCAAGTAAGTTGTCATTGGTGAAAAAAGCAACAAAAATTGCTCCTAAATATGTATGATCTTTTATTGTAAGGGAAAATAAGCGTTGTACGAACTTGTGATGGTAAAGAAATAAAAGTGACGTACTGCATAATAAAGGTTGCTATCACAAAGGGCAATACAATGTGACATTCCTTTGCATTAAGGGTTTGCACATCCAAAATTTAAAAGCACATGACAACCTCTGCTTCCCTCCGCGAAGGGCCTATCTTTTACTTTCATGTATTTACTTTTATGCAAGAGTCAATAGTTTTCCTTCTTAGTTCAACCTCAATTATTCTTTAGGTGGCAAGCATCATGTCATGGGGAAAGATCCAATCATATATGGCCATTCAAATATATTTGATCATGAATTATTATTGTTGACAATTATCTATATGATAAATAAGTTGGGAGGTGAAACATTAAGCCCCTATCTTTCTCTGTGTTCGATAGATAGTATTTCTTCTAAAAATATGCTTTGAGTGTTAGCAATCATGGAAGACTATATGATAGTTGAGTATGTGTAATTTTCTAAATCAAAGCTCTTACATAAACCCTTCCTGAAAATAAGATGAATTGCAATTGTTTGGTGACTAAAAGCCTAGTTTGTTAGTTCTCAAGAAACTTTATGGTCTATACTTTAACATGTGAATAGCTCGATACTTGATCACGAGAAGTTTGATGAGATGAGATACTGTTTATGGTAAAGAATAATGCAAGAAAAAGTGTTTGGAACTATCATTGATCAAATTTATGCACTATGCTAGCATTCTCACTTCATAAATTATTTATTTTATCATTTACCTACTCGAGGACGAGTAGGAATTAAGCTTGGGGATGCTGATAGGTCTCCGATGTATCTATAACTTATGAAGTATTCATGCCATGTTTACAACAATTTTATTTGGTTTTGGTATGATTTGATTAGAACTAACCCAGACTGACGCTGTTTTTAGCAGAACTACCATGGTGTCATTTTTTGTGTAGAAATAAAAGTTCTCGGAATGGGCTGAAAATTTATGGTAATTTTTATGGACCAAATGAGAACCCCAAAGCACAAGAGTTGGACCAGAAGGGTCCCGAGGCGACGACAAGGTAGTGGGGCGCGCCCTACCCCCCCCCCCCCCGAGAGGGTGCTCCTACCTTGTCGCTGCCTCGTGGACCCCCTTGACGTGAGACCGATGCCAAAACTTCCTATAAATGTCAAAAACCCCAGAAATGAACCTAGATCGGGAGTTCCTCCTCCACAAGCCACTGTAGCCATGAAAAATCAATCTAGGCCCTCTCCGGCACCCTGCTAGAGGGGGCCATCATCACCGGAGGCCATGGAGGAGGATCCCGGAGGGGGCCATCATCACCATGGAGGCCACATACCAGAGGGAGAACCTCTGCCCATCTAGGGGGAGGCCATGGAGGAGGAAGCACAAGGGGGAGACCCTCTCCCCTTCTCTCTCGTTGGCGCCGGAGTGCCACCGGGGGAACCATCGCCGCGGTGACTGTCCTCATCAACATCACCATCTTCATCACGTTCCTCATCTCTTTTCGGCCGTCCACTCTCCCGCACCCCATTGTAATCCCCTACTTGAACATGGTGCTTTATGCCACATATTATGATCCAATGATGTGTTGCCATCCTATGATGTTTTGAGTAGATTTATTTTATCTTTTGGGTTGATTGATGATATAGATTGGTTTGAGTTGTATGTTTTATTTTGGTACTGTCCTATGGTGCATTCCGTGCCACGCACATGTGAGGATTCCCGCTGTAGGGTGTTGCAATACGTTCGTGATTCGCTTATAGTGGGTTGCTTGTGTGACAGAAGCATAAACCCGAGTAAGGGGGTTGTTGCATATGTGTTAAAGGGGACTTGATACTTTAATGCTATGGTTGGGTTTTATCTTAATGATCTTTAGTAGTTGCGGATGCTTGCTAGAGTCCCAATCATAAGTGCATATGATCCAAGGAGACAAAGTATGTTAGCTTATGCCTCTCCCTCATATAAAATTGCAATAACGACCACCGATCTTGCTAAAAATTGCCTAGGATAATTCTGCACACCGATCCATCATTATTCCACACTCGCTATTTATAATATATAGTAATATATTCTAACTTTATGTTAACATCACCTACTTTTATATTTTAGTTCTCCGATATCATGCAAATTTATCCTCTTCATACCCACAACGTAGTTTTATTTCTCGTTTCTAGATGGAAGAAAATGTTTGGTGTATGTAGAGTCGTATCAGTGGCAGGTAGGACTTGAGAGAATATTGATCTTATCTTTAGCTCCTTGTGGGTTCGACACTCCATACTTATTACTTCCACCTTTGGAAATTGCTACGATGATTCCTTGCACTTGGGATTATCATTGGGCGATAAGCGATATAATTTAGGGGCTATTATTGCTAGGAGGTTACACCTTAACACTGGTACGCGCCAGTGCTATACAAACGGTTTTTAACCCCTTTCCGCGACGGTATTTGGAACCGTTGTCAAGTGAGTGTGGGCGATAGGGGGTTTCTTCCCACACGACCCAGAAATCGTCGGGGATAGGCCCTCCTGGGACACCAAATGAGCTCGTGTGCGAACGGGCGAGGCATCGAAATCCAATCATTTCCGTAGGTATGTACATCCCACACGGTGAATCCCAAAAAAACATTTCCGTAGGTATGTATATCGCACATAGTCAATCCAAGGAATACGTTTCCGTTCTTATGTACATCCCACACCGTCAATCTAGGGAAAATGTTTCCGTTCGTATGTACATCCCACACAGTTTTATGTGTAGGCTCGTGTGTCAAAGGTGTAACTATCACACATACTCTGCCTTGGTTAACTGTTTGCTTTTATCAACTACATCACACACGATTTGATGAAGAAAAATGTGTGGCATTGGGCTATCCATCACAAGCACTTTTACTGCTAGAACCGTTTGCAAAGTTCCATGACACATTTAGCAGGTTTATTAGTTTACAATTAATAATTCCAGTATTATGCAAATTCACATTTCATATCAAACAACTGTTTGCCAATTTCATATCAGGCACATAAATATATTATAACATTACAGTACGATAGCTACGTGAAAACAGCACAGTACAACATATATCTAGTTCAACTTCATAAGAACAATATATTCATTTCCCTAATCGAGATCATCCAGGCTCGTCTTATCCACCGCTGCTTTTAGTTCAGTAAGAACTTGTTTTGCACTGGCTAACTGGGAAAGTGCCCCCTCCTTCCCCAACACCATCTTAGCAAAGTCTGATTTAAAAAATCTGAGCTCATTCTCCACCTTCCTCTTTTTATCCTGCATCTTCAAATATTCTTCAGCGTTGACAACACTTTCTCTGTTCTCTTCCTCATACATGCTCTAGAGCTTCACTAGGCACATCTTCAAAGACGGTGGCCACTCTTGATAACCCACTCCAAGTAAGAACACTTCCGTTCATCCTATAATATTTAAAACTAGATCAGTAACAATTGTAGGGGAAATGGGTTTATAGCAACATAGAAAATCACCAATGCTTATTTTGAAAAACTGAAGTAACATGTTAATTATGACATATCTTCTCAAAAAGATCAATGCGCAAATGAATTAGTTGCTACCGAGACAACAACCAAATTCTTGAACATCAGAAGCTATAATTAACTACAACAACGCTACAAGTTCTTACTCGTGTACAATAAATAACCAATTGAAAATTTTATGAGGAAGGTAAATATAACTGCAACAGCATAGCGACAATGTTTGGATGATAGCAAATTGATACTAACAGGTGTGTAAATGCACAAATTTAGTAACATAGAACTAATAGCACTAAGGCCGTCCACTACGTATGCCAAAACTTGTGTAAAGACAACTGTTGCTACATCTCGCACCAGTGCCCTCCACTGGCAAGCCGATGCAGCGGAAAAACAATCAGGGGCCCGGACTTCGGAGCATGTAGTTGCTCCGATGCCCAGTTCCTTCGTGGCATAAAAATTTAGTATTTTACTGCTTGGCTGCTCGAATGTGTGGGCCAAAGTTGGCTGCACAAACTGCTGAAGCGGTGCCAAATAATTTTCTAATGGCACCGATGATGATATGGCAACAATTTAACATACTAGGTACAAACGGTGACACTGTCATAGGATGCGTTTGGTTGAAGGTGTGGTATGAATGGCTTGGTACCGTGACAGTGTCTGAATCACATCTAACAAATGATTTGTAACAACGAAAGAGGGTCTAACCTTCTCTGCACATGCCAAAAACTTCCTCCCAGTGTCTACAGATTCAACCGCAACTAGCTTCACGCATGGAGATTGATGGTGACAAGGAGCAGATAGATCTTCAGCCACCCTGCTCCATTCGTTGCCACTGATGGTCCTAGGGAGCTACAAGAGGAAGAAATGACTCAAATCAACCACCGGGTAAAAATCCTTCATTCCAAGTCATAGCCCGAGAGAGAGAGAGAGAGAGAGAGAGAGAGAGAGAGAGAAGAGAGGCATGCCCGGGTGGTGAAGGAGTCGTCGCCGGAGGAGGAACCACTGGAGAGGTCTTTGAAGAAGACCATGGCGACCCCGGAGGTAGGATGTGAGATGGCGAGAGTGAGGAAGCGGCTATAGCTTAGGAAGGAAGGAAGGAAGGAAGGAGGAAACAGGGGAAATGTGACTTGTGGCCGGGGAGAAAAGGAGGTGGGGAAGGGGGATGGGGGTAGATATTTTGGCGGTAGGCCAAAATTTTGGAAATGTTGAGGGAAACTTTGCACGCGGTGCCGCCGGACCATTCACTTTGAACGATTGTGTGCATTGCAAATGATTCTTCTGCTTTACGCGCATGGGATGAGTTTGATAATTCAAATTTTGGTGGAAATTTCCCCGGGTACGTCATTGCATAATTTAACATCGCTTGCTAATTTGGTTACACAAAAGAGCGTAGAGCTGACAGACCACACTTACTGAATCGAGAAATTTTAGTAATTAAACAGAGCCATTTGACCTAAACATTGCTCTAACAAAAGACCAACATTAAAAACAAAGCCTAAGTATGCATAATTTTAACAAATCCGCCGCCGCGCCGGCCTATGCATCACCAGTGTGAGATGAGACGCTGATGACTTGTCCTGGCGACATGCCGTCGTTGGTCGACTCCGCGTCGCCCCTGCTAAAGTTGATCGCATCCTCGTCCTCGGTGCCACCCTCAAGGTTGTAGTACGCGTAGTAGTGGCTGCGCCAGATCTCGCATTGGTACTCCACCGCTGATTCCTCAACGGATAGACTCTTCTCTACCTCGACCTCGGCCACGCGCAACTCCTCCTCCCGGCACTCCTCGATCTCCGCCGCCTCCTGCATCTCTAGCTCCCGCTCGGTGAACTCATGAGGAAGCAGGTGCTCCATAGCCACTACCGCCTTTTCGGACATGGGTTGTGTCGGTGTCAAAACCGGCGGATCTCGGGTAGGGGGTCCCGAACTATGCGTCTAAGGTCAATGGTAACAGGAGACGAGGGACACAATGTTTACCCAGGTTTGGGCCCTCTCTATGGAGGTAATTCCCTACTTCCTGCTTGATTGATCTTGATGAATACGAGTATTACAAGAGTTGATCTACCACGAGATCATAATGGCTAAACATTAAAAGGCTAGCATGTCTGACTATGATTATGAGGATACATGTCTACGGACCTAGCCCTCCGGTTTATATAGACACCAGAGGGATCTAGGGTTACATAAGGTCGGTTACAGAGAAAGGAATCTTCATATTTGGTCGCCAAGCCTGCCTTCCACGCCAAGGAGAGTCCCATCCGGACACAGGTAGAGTATTTAGCCTTTGTATCTTCACAACCCATCAGTCCGGCCCATGTCTAATAGGTCGGACGCCCGAGGACCCCTGATGACACACAAGTGTAGGGGATCTATCATAGCTTCTCGATAAGTAAGAGTGTCGAACCCAACGAGGAGCAGAAGGAAATGATAAGCAGTTTTCAGTAAGGTATTCTCTGCAAGCACTGAAATTATCGGTAACAAATAGTTTTGCGATAAGGTAATTTGTAATGAGTAGCAAGTAATAAAAGTAAATAAGGTGCAGCAAGATGGCCCAATCCTTTTTGTAGCATACGAGAAGCCTGGACAAACTCTTATATGATGTATAGCGCTCCCGAGGAACAAACGTAAGTACTCACAAAGCATATTCATGTTCATAATCAGAGGGGTATTAATATGTATAATGGATCTGAACATATGATCTTCGACCAAGTAAACCAACTAGCATCAACTACAAAGAGTAATCAACACTACTAGCAACCCACAGGTACCAATCTGAGGTTTGGATACAAAGATTGGATAGAAGAGATGAACTAGGGTCTGAGATGAGATGGTGCTGGTGAAGATGTTGATGGAGATTGACCCCCTCCCGATGAGAGGATCGTTGGTGATGACGACGGTGTTGATTTCCCCCTCCCGGAGGGAAGTTTCCCCAGCAGAACAGCTCCGCCAGAGCCCTAGATTGGTTCCACCAAGGTTCCGCCTCGTGGCGGCGAAGTCTCATCCCGAAAGCTTTCTTATGATTTTTTCCTCGACGAAAGACTCCATATAGCAGAAGATGGGCATCGGAGGGCCACTAGGGGGCCCATGAGGCAGGAGGGCGCGCCCAGGGGGTAGGGCGCCCCCACCCTCGTGGCTGGTGGGTGGCCCCCCTCTGGTACTTCTTGCGCTCAGTATTTTTTATATATTCTGGAAATAACTTCCGTGAAGTTTCAGGACTTTTGGAGCTGTGCATAATAGGTCTCTAAAATTTGCTCCTTTTCCAGCCCAGAATCCCAGCTGCCGGCATTCTCCCTCTTCATGTAAACCTTGTAAAATAAGAGAGAATAGGCATAAGTATTGTGACATAATGTGTAATAACAGCCCATAATGCAATAAATATCGATATAAACACATGATGCAAAATGTACGTATCAACTCCCCCAAGCATAGACCTCGCTTGTCCTCAAGCGGAAGCCGAAATCAAAAAATATGTGCACATGTTTAGAGATAGAGGTATCGATAAAAAATAAAATCCGGACATGAAGGCATCATGATCATTCTTAGAACAACAACATATGTATGTATATATATATATTATCATATGATCTCTTATGCTAAAGTAACAATTCAATCACAATTTCAAGTATTAATCATAAACTTCATTGAGAACCAACAAACTCTAATCTCAGTCATTGAGGCAATTACAATTTATCATAACATAGGAAAGAGTCAATATAAGAGCTTTTCATCAAGTCCACATACTCAACCATCTTTTAATCTTTCACAATTGCTAACACTCACGCAATATTTATGGGTATGAAATTTTAATCGGACACAGAGAAAGATAGGGGCTTATGGTTTTGCCTCCCAACGTTTTACCTCAAGAGTAATGTCAACAATAATAGCTCATGAAGACTCACATCCAATTAGCTATATATACTAGAAGAATGCCCGTGCGTTGCAACGGGGCCACATTAACTTTAAGAGTTCAATATCAGTTATGTTAATATTACATTTAATATTCTCATACATATCAAGTGACATTGGCGCCATTTTTTACCATCAAATTCTCACACACACACACACTCTCCCTCCCTCTTCCTCACTCTCTCTCCCCCTCCCCTCTCTCTCACTCTCTCTCTCTCTCTAACACACACACATATCCATCTTATTGGGTACGAGATCATAATCCATCTATTTCACATGCACACGCGCTAGTGCATAACAATATGGATTATGTGTATTATATTTGCCACCACAACTTATATTTCCCCGAGCCGCGTCGCTACAGAGCCGAGCTCCGACCCGACCACCTCGCCGGCATCGAAGGGGAATGGATAAGGGTGACGCCCTGCCTCCCCTGCCCCCCATGGCCTCACTCCTCGACGCCCCCTCCCATATCCACTTCTCCTCCTCGCTCGCTCGATCCCATCGATCTGGACGAAGTCAGACGCCACGTCCACCATGACCGACCCCGTCCACACAGCCACTGCTCTCCCTGTAGGCTAGGAGCTTGTCGAGGAGCTCCGAACTCCTCCGCTACTTCGTCTGCACCAACGAGATCAAGTCCAGCACCCCCGCATCGACGTTGTTGCCGTCTTCCTCAACCTTCGGCCACCGTAACATTGTCGTTCGATCCACGCCGCCCCGAGCTCCCTTGTCTTCCCCTAGGGCGCCATTGACACCAACGTGATCTCCTCTTTCCTTTCCCCTATTTCCCGTCTCGTTTGCTCTTGTTAGGTATTTCGCCGTGGCCGAGAACCGCCGTCCACCATGGCCATTGCAGGGGTAGCCACCGAGCTCCTCAGATTGACCCCGTGGCACATGCCCGCTCCTATGCGCGTCCATGCCCGAGCCTGCTGCTCTTCTCCGTGCCCGCGGGGCCACTCCCTCTCCATGCCCACGCCTGTGCCACACCGCGTCGATCGCGCCCGCCACTGCCATCGCACTCGCCACAGCCACCGCACCATTGTAACCCACGCGACGCACACCCTGGCCATGCGCCACACTCTCGCTAGCTGCGCTCGCCCCGTCTGCTGCCGCCTATCCCTTCGCTCGCCCCGCAGTCGCGCCCCTGCCTCGCGCCCCTCCTGTCACAACCATCTTCTGCCGGCCGCCCCCTCAGCCACACCGGCCGCTTGCCTAGCCTGCTGTGTGCTGCTTCCTGCTGCTATGCACTGCTCTACTGCTGGGACGCTGCTGCACCATGTCCTCGACACCACCGTGGACAAACATGGCGGAGGGATTGTCAATGGGGTACGAGGAGGAGGTGGCAGAGAAGGTGTGGAGAGGCAGGAGGTCTGGGGTGGCGTCAGCTGGCTGTGGTGGAGGTGTTTATGCGAGAAGGAGCCAGGGCGGAAGGAGTGGTCACAATTGGAAAGAATCGCAAAAAAATCATAACCTGGAGATCTCATTCCAAAAAATGCTAATATCGATGGAGGGGTGATTTCCTTCTATAGGTGGAAAACATAGGAAATATTGATTGTTATCAAGGAAAGGTAAAAAATTAGGAAAGTTAGGATTTTGAACTAATTTCTATGCAAATGGGGTTTTATTGTTTGGTAACGTGATATCACTACCTGCCCGTTTGTGATGTGTCTGATTAGGAAAGTTTGCAAATGTTAAGAAACTATTTATTGGGAGGAAAGTTTGTGACGTGTCTATTATTTGTTTCCTAAAACAAATTTCACTAATGAGAGAATGATTTAGATAAGTTAGGAAAGTTAGATTAAAATATATTATTTGTTTCCTGAAAATTTGTTATTTTTTTCCTAAGACAAATTGAACCAATAAAAGGAATCGATCGATTTGCATAATTTAAGAAAGTTAGATCCGTGATTTGTTATATGTTAGGAAAGTTTTGGTTGTAATAAAGAGTGGAGAGAAAAATAAACTGATGGACCAGGGTGGGAGGGGTGGTGGGAGGAGAGACGAAAAAAACCAGTGAAAATAAACCAGCGAAAATAAACTATGGAGACGATTCATCAACTGCTCCGTTAGGAGTAGAGATTTGGATCTTTCCAACACATTGTGCTTGCCAAAGGATAAAATTTAAAAAGGAAAGGTGAAGATCACCATGACTCTTATGTAAGGTAGAAGATAAAAGTAAAAGATAGGCCCTTCGCAGAGGGAAGCAGAGGTTGTCATGCGCTTTTATGGTTGGATGCACAAAATCTTAATGCAAAAGAACGTCACTTTATATTGCCACTTGTGATATGGACCTTTATTATGCAGTCTATCGCTTTTATTTCTTCCATATCACAAGATCGTATAAAGCTTATTTTCTCCGCACTAATAAGTCATACATATTTAGAGAGCAATTTTTATTGCTTGCACTGATGACAACTTACTTGAAGGATCTTACTCAATCCATAGGTAGATATGGTGGACTCTCATGGCAAAAACGGGTTTAGGGATATTTGGAAGCACAAGTAGTATCTCTACTTGGTGCAAAGAAATTGGCTAGCATGAGAGGGAAAGGCAAGCTCAACATGTTGGATGATCCATGACAATATAATTTATCGCAGATGAAAGAAAACAAAACCCATTACGTTGTCTTCCTTGTCCAACATCAACTCTTAGCATGTCATACTTTAATGAGTGCTCACAATCATAAAAGATGTCCAAGATAGTATATTTATATGTGAACCTCTCTTTCTTTATTACTTCTTATTAATTGCAACGATGACCAAAACTATGCATGTCAACTCTCAACAACTTTTATTCATCATACTCTTATGTGTGAAGTCATTACTCTCCATAAGATCCATATGATCTCTTTGTTTCTTTTTATTCTTTCTCTTTTATTTTATTCCCTCAATATCATAGCAAAATAATCAAGCCCTTGACTCAACACTAATCTTTATTATATAGCTCACAGACCCGATTACATAGAAGGATCATAAAGCAAAACTCACAACTAGATCATACTAAAACTTAATTCTACTAGTTCAAGATATTATCAAAAGGATCAAACTAATAAAATGGTAAAGATAAAAGTGATCGTGATACGATACTGGGGCACTCCCCCAAGCTTGGCAGTTGCCAAGGGGAGTGCCCATACCAGATACTCAGTTCTTCTTTGTTGGTGAAGAAGGTGGAGGTGTTGATGATGGATAGTCGCACATCGAGCGTAGGAGGTCCTCCAACTTGCGGATAATGCCCTTGAGTGCGATGATATGCTCCATCAACAAAATATTTTCACGTGTGAGATACTTGTTTTGTATACCAGCTAACTCAATCATCTTGAAAGCTTCGATCTCAATTGGGGTAAGAAGATTGTGATCAAGTTGAAGGATGTCTTCTGTTGCCGGAACTTGGTCCTCTGTGGCCTTCTTGATCCCTTCATCCTTGTTGATCTCCATAGGTTCTTCCTTCTTCAGTTCTATCTTCATTAGCCAAGCATCCTTGCCCTCATTGTTGGAGGAGGAGGTAGACGACATGATGCTTGGCCTTGACAACCCTGGCAGAAAATAGCTCAAAACAAGAACAGGAGATCTTTGCGTGATACGATGGTCAAAACCTTCGGGAGATTATATAATGAATTTTTACCGACCAAAAGAAGTATCGTGCAAGAAAAAGGAGTCCGGAAGGCACACGAGGTGCCCACGAGGCAGGGGGCACGCCCAGGGGGGTAGGGAGGGCCTCCCACCCTCATGGAAGCCTCGTGTCCTTTCCGGTGTGCTTCTTATTTTCCTATTTTTCTAAATATTCCAAAACGGAGAAATATTGCCATCAGAACTGTTTTGGAGTCGGTTTACTTACCGTACCACGTACCTATTCCTTTTCAGAGTCTGAAACGTTCTAGAAAGTGTCCCTTATGAATTCCTCCGGGGTTACGGTCTCAATAACATTGGTTTCAACATTTATGGGATTACCTGAGGTATAATGTTTAATTCTTTGACCGTTCACCACCTTCGGATTTGTGCCCTCGAAGTTGTTGATTTTTATGTCACTGGAATGATAGACCTCCTCGATAACATAAGGACCTTCCCATTTAGAGAGAATTTTGCCTGCAAAAAATCTTAAAAGAGAGTTGTATAGCAATACATAATCACCTACATTGAACTCACACTTTTGTATTCTTTTATCATGCCATCTTTTAACTTTTTCTTTAAACATCTTGGCATTTTCATAAGCCTAGGTTCTCCATTCATCAAGTGAGGTAATGTCAAAAAGCCTCTTCTCACCAGCAAGTTTGAAGTCATAGTTGAGCTCTTTAATAGCCTAATATGCCTTATGTTCTAATTCAAGAGGTAAGTGACATGCATTACCATAAACCATTTTATACGGAGACATACCCATAAGATTTTTATATGCAGTTCTATAGGCCCATAATGCATCATCAAGTTTCCTAGACCAATTCTTTCTAGATCTATTAACAGTCTTTTGCAAAATTAATTTGAGCTCTCTGTTACATAATTCTACTTCACCACATGACTGTGGGTGATATGGAGATGCAATTCTATGATTAACATCATACTTAGCAAGCATTTTACGAAAGGCACCATGAATAAAATGTGAACCACCATCAGTAATTAAATATCTAGGGACCACAAACCTCAGAAAAATAACTTCTTTAAGCATCCTAATAGAGGTATTATGATCAGCACTACTAGTTGGAATAGCTTCTACCCACTTAGTAACGTAATCAACAGCAAATAAAATATGTGTATACCCGTTAGAGGAAGGAAATGGTCCCATATAATCAAAGCCCCAAACATCAAATGGTTCAATAACAAGTGAATAATTCATAGGCATTTCTTGATGTCTACTAATATTACCAATTCTTTGACATTCATCACAAGACAAGACAAATTTACGGGCATCCTTGAAGAGAGTAGGCCAATAAAAGTCGGATTGCAATACCTTGTGTGCAGTTCTATCTCCAGCATGGTGTCCTCCATAGGCTTTGGAGTGACACTTGCGTAGGATCTGTTCCTGTTCATGCTCAGGTACACAACATCTAATAATACCATCTACTCCTTCTTTATAGATATATGGGTCATCCCAAAAGTAATGTCTCAAATCATAGAAGAACTTTTTCTTTTGCTGGTATGTGAAACTAGGTGGTACAAATTTAGCAACAATATAATTAGCATAATCAACATACCATGGAGTAGTACGAGAAGCATTTATGACATTTAATTGTTTATCAGGAAAGCTATCATCAATAGGTAGTGGGCCATCAAGAACATTTTCTAACCTAGACAAGTTATCTGCAACGGGCTTCTTAGCTCCCTTTCTATCAATAATATGCAAATCAAATTCTTGTAGCAAGAGAACCCATCTAATAAGTCTAGGTTTAGCATCTTTCTTTTCCATAAGGTATTTAATAGCAGCATGATCAGTGTGAATAGTCACTTTAGAATCAACAATATAAGGTCTAAACTTATCACAAGCAAATACAACTGCTAAGAATTCCTTTTTAGTGATGGCATAATTTCCCTGGGCATTGTCTAGAGTTTTACTAGCATATTGAATAGCATTTAATTTCTTATCAACTCTTTGCCCTAGAACAACACCTACAGTATAATCACTAGCATCACACATAATTTCAAAGGGTAAATTCCAATCAGGTGGCTGAACAATAGGTGCAGAAATCAATGCTTTCTTAAGTATTTCAAATGCTTCTACACAATCATCATCAAAGACAAAAGGAATATCTTTTTGCAATAGATTAGTCAGAGGCCGGGAAATTTTTGAGAAGTCCTTAATGAACCTCCTATAAAACTGGCGTGACCAAGGAAGCTTCTTATGCCTTTAATGTCCTTGGGGCATGGCATCTTTTCAATAGCATCAACTTTAGCTTTATCAACTTCAATACCTATTTCAGAAATTTTATGCCCCAAGACAATACCTTCATTAAGCATAAAGTGGCATTTCTCCCAATTCAGAACAAGATTAGTTTCTTCACATCTCTGTAGAACTCGATCAAGGTTGCTCAAGCAATCATCAAAAGAGGATCCATAAACGGAGAAATCATCCATGAAAACCTCACATATCTTTTCACAAAAGTCAGAGAATATAGCCATCATGCATCTTTGAAAGGTAGCAGGTGCATTACATAAACCAAAAGGCATATGTCTATAAGCAAAAGTACCGAAAGGGCAAGTAAAAGTGGTCTTTGATTGATCATCAGCTGACACGGGTATTTGAGAGAAGCCAGAGTAACCATATAGAAAGCAAAAATGTGTATGTTTGGATAATCTTTCTAGCATTTGATGAATAAAAGGCAAAGGGTAATGATCTTTTTAGTAGCCTTATTTAATTTGCGGAAATCAATTACCATCCTATAACCCGTAATAATTCTTTGCGGGATCAATTCATCTTTATCATTAGGAACAACAGTAATACCTCCCTTCTTGGGGACACAATGAACATGACTTACCCACTGACTATCAGTAACAGGATAAATTATACCTGCCTTAAGGAGCTTTAGTATTTCTTTTCTTACCACTTCTTTCATCTTAGGATTCAGCCGTCGTTGATGATCAATAACTGGTTTGGCGTCTTCCTCCAAATTTATTTTGTGTTGACATAGAGTGGGACTAATGCCCTTAAGATCATCAAGAGTATATCCAAAATAGCAGCACGGTGCTTCTTCAGAGTTTTCGATAATTTCTCTTCCTCCTCCTCTGAAAGGTTAGCACTAATAATAACATGATATAATTTCTTTTCATCAAGATAAGCATATTTAAGAGTATCAGGTAATGGTTTAAGCTCAAACACGGGATCACCCTTGGGTGGAGGAGGATCGCCTAGGATTTCAACGGGCAAGTTGTGTTTCAGAATAGGTCCCTGTTTAAAGAATACTTCATCTATTTCCCTTCTTTCATTCATAAACATATCATTTTCATGGTCTAGCAAATATTGTTCTAATGGATCAGTAGGAGGCACGACAATAGAAGAAAGACCAATAATTTCATCTTTACTAGGCAATTCTTTATCATGGGGTTGTCTACGAAATTTAGAAAAATTAAACTCATGAGGCATATCCCCTAAACCAACAGAGACAATATCCTTATTGCGGTCTATCTTAGTATTGCCAGTATTCAAGAAGGGTCTACCAAATATAATGGGACAAAAAGCTATCTTGAGGGGAACCAAGAACAAGCAAATTAGTAGGATATTTAGCCTTCCCACACAAGACTTCAACGTCTCTAACAATCCCAATTGGTGAAATACTATCTCTATTAGCAAGCATAATGGTAACATCAATACCTTCTGTTTCAGCTGGTGCAATATCATGCATAGTTTCTTTGTATAAGGAAATAGGTATTGCACTAGCACTTGCACCCATATCACACAAGCCATGATAACAATGATCTCCTATTTTAACAAAAATAACAGGCATGCCTATGACAGGTCTATGTTTATCTTTAGCACCAGGTTTAGCAATTCTAGCAGTCTCATCACAGAAGTAAATAACCTGCCCATCAATATTATCGGCCAAGAGATCTTTAACCATAGCAACATTAGGTTCAACTTTAACTTGCTCAGGGGGTTTAGGTGTCTTAATATTACTGTTGTTGACCACATTTGAAGCTTTAGCATGATTCTTTATTCAAACAGGAAAAGGTGGTTTCTCAACATAAGCGGTAGGAACAATAGGATCATTATAAGTGATAGTCTTTTCTTCAACTTTAATAGGTGCAACTACTTTTACTTCAATGGGAGGATTATATTTAAACCACTTCTCCTTGGGGATATCAACATGAGTAGCAAAGGATTCACAGAAAGAAGCTACTATCTCAGAGCCAAGTCCATATTTAGTGCTAAATTTACGGAAAACATCGGAATCCATAAAAGATTTAACACAATTAAACTTAGGTGTTATACCTGACTCTTTACCTTCGTCGAGATCCCAATCTTTAGAGTTGCGTTTAATTCTCTCCAATAAATTCCATTTGTATTCAATAGTCTTCATCATAAAGGAACCAGTACAAGAAGTGTCGAGCATGGAGCGATTGTTGTCAGAAAGGCGAGCATAAATTTTTTGAATAATCATTTCTCTTGAGAGCTCATGATTGGGGCATGAATATAACATTAACTTAAGCCTCCCCCAAGATTGAGCGATGCTTTCTCCCTCGCGAGTCCAAAAATTATATATATAATTACGATCACGATGAACAAGATGCATAGGATAAAACTTCTGATGGAATTCCAATTTCAACCGTTTGTAGTCCCATGATCCCATATCATCACATAGCCTATACCATGTCAATGCATATCCCTTCAAAGATAAAGGGAAGACCTTCTTCTTGATAACATCATCGGGCATACCTGCAAGCTTAAATAATCCACAAACTTCATCCACATAGATTAAATGTAAGTCGGGATGCAATGTTCCATCTCCTGCAAAAGGATTAGCTAGCAGTTTCTCTATCATACCCGAAGGAATTTCAAAGTAAACATTTTCATTTTCATTAGGTTGAGTAGGTTGAGGAGAAACTATTTGCTATACCGACCAGGGTGAAGATACCCCGAACAAGCCCCTCAAAGGATTACTTTCCATAGTAACAAGTGACAGTAAATTTCAGCACACTATATAAAATTTTCCTTACCAAATTCCACCTACCAAAGGCGCTTCACTCCCCGGCAACAGCGTCAGAAAAGAGTCTTGATGACCCACAAGTGTAGGGGATCTATCGTAGCTTTTCGGTAAGTAAGAGTGTCGAACCCAACAAGGAGCAGAAGGAAATGATAAGCAGTTTTCAGTAAGGTATTCTCTGCAAGCACTGAAATTATCGGTAACATATAGTTTTGTGATAAGGTAATTTTTAACGAGTAGCAAGTAATAAAATTAAATAAGGTGCAACAAGATGGCCCAATCCTTTTTGTAGCAAAGGACAAGCCTGGACAAACTCTTATATGATGTAAAGCGCTCCCGAGGACACATGGGAATTATCGTCAAGCTAGTTTTCATCACGATCATATGATTCGCGTTCGATGCTTTGATAATCTGATATGTGGGTGGACCGGTGCTTGGGTACTTTCCTTGCTTGGACAATCATCCCACTTATGATTAACCCCTATTGCAAGCATCCGCAACTACAACAGAAGTATTAAGGTAAACCTAACCATAGCATGAAACATATGGATCCAAATCAGCCCCTTACGAAGCAACACATAAACTAGGGTTTAAGCTTCTGTCACTCTAGCAACCCATCATCTACTTATTACCTCCCAATGCCTCCCTCTAGGCCCAAACAATGGTGGAGTGTCATGTAGTCGACGTTCACATGACACCACTAGAGGGGTGACAACATACATCTCATCAAAATATCGAACGAATACCAAATTCACATGACTACTAATAGCAAGAATTCTCCCATGTCCTCAGGAACAAACGTAACTACTCACAAAGCATATTCATGTTCATAATGAGAGGGGTATTAATATGTATAATGGATCTGAACATATGATCTTCCACCAAGTAAACCAACTAGCATCAACTACAAAGAGTAATCAACACTACTAGCAACCCACAGGTACCAATCTGAGGTTTGGATACAAAGATTGGATACAAGAGATGAACTAGGGTTTGAGATGAGATGGTGCTGGTGAAGATGTTGATGGAGATTGACCCCCTCCCGATGAGACGATCTTTGGTGATGACGATGGTGATGATTTCCCCCTCCCGGAGTGAAGTTTCCCCAGCAGAACAGCTCCGCCAGAGCCCTAGATTGGTTCTGCCAAGGTTCCGCCTCGTGGCGATGGAGTCTCGTCCCGAAAGCTTTCTTATGATTTTTTCCTCAACGAAAGACTCCATATAGCAGAAGATGGGCATCGGAGGGCCACCAGGGGGCCCACGAGGCAGGGGGCGCGCCCGGGGGGTAGGGCGCGCCCCCACCCTCGTGGCTGGTGGGTGGCCCCCCTCTGGTACTTCTTGCGCTCAGTATTTTTTATATATTCTGGAAATAACTACCATGAAGTTTCAGGACTTTTGGAGCTGTGCAGAATAGGTCTCTAATATTTGCTCCTTTCCAGCCCAAAATCCCAGCTGCCGGCATTCTCCCTCTTCATGTAAACCTTGTAAAATAAGAGAGAATAGGCATACGTATTGTGACATAATGTGTAATAACAGCCCATAATGCAATAAATATCGATATAAAAGCATGATGCAAAATGGACGTATCAACCCCTTAGTCCAGGACTCCCTTAGTAGCCCCTGAACCAGGCTTCAATGACAAGGTGTCCGACATGCAGATTGTCTTCGGCATTGCAAGGCGGGTTCCCCTTTCTAAATACTCCAAGATAGTCTTCGGACATAATGAACGTGTCCGGATCTGTAATACAAGCACCACACAGAACCGCAGAGAATATAATATTGCACGAGTCCAATCCGTTGACAACTTTTTGTAATGTGACATCACGTCCGCTTGGTCATCATTTCGAACCATTTTCCGTCTGCCGTTCCACGTTTCGAGACGCAGTTCTAATTGGCACGTCTTGTCGAAGCAGAGATCATGTCCCCTTATTGCGGCATTCTCATCAATACGAGCGTGGGTAATATAACCGTGCCATTTACACAGCCCTTGGGAATAGGCGAGTTTTAAGGCTAGTGGGGAGGCGCTTAATATTCACTTCCTTTATAAGGAGATAAGGACTCCGTTTGTTCACCCACGCCTCCTCTCTTTCTCTGTCGTTCCATTCTCGAGCTCCAGCGCCCAAGTCCTCATTCGTTCCGTCTCAAGGAAGCACTCAGTCATGTACGGATCCGGAGGTCAAGGCATGTAGATGGCTTCCTCCGTTAGGGAGAAGGACATCACGAAGCTTTGGGAGGCCGGGTATCTGGCAAAAGAAATCGTCCATTGGCTTCCAGCAAAGGGGCAAATCGTCCCCACCCCGAAGCCCAAAGAGAGGGTGGTGTTCATCCCTCATTTCGTCTGCGGGTTAGGGTTTCCTCTCCACCCTTTCATCCGTGGGCTTATGTTCTATTACGGGCTAGATTTCCATGATCTAGCCCCGAACTCCTTCCTCAACATCTCGGCATTCATTGTCGTGTGTGAGGCTTTCCTCTGCATTCAACCCCACTTCGGACTATGGCTCAAGATCTTCAACGTGAAGCTGAAGGTGGTGGACGGTCAGCACACGAAGTGCGGAGGCGCTATGGTGAGCAAGTTGCCCAATGTCACATGACCACAGGGTAATTTTGTGGAGACCGTCAAGGAGTGGCAAAAACTGTGGTTCTACATCATAGAGCCCCGAGGCACCACCTGGGTCGCGGCTCCCGAATTCAACTCCGGAGCCCCAATGTGGCTCACCTCCTGCTAGAGAAAGGCCTGAATTGGTCTTCGTCGGAAGAGATGATAGCGCTGCAAACGCGCATTCAAAGCATGGTGGATAAAAACATCAAGCTCGTAGGCGTAATCCAGGTGATGCTAGTTCGCCGTATCCTCCCGTGCCAGAGCCGAAGCTGCCCCTTATGGGGATTCAGCCCAAAGAATCACAGAACTTTGGAAAGGCTCTTCGGAACCACTCACGAAGATGCCTGGAAGTTGCTCTTTAAGTGCAATGAGACGCCGCCCGCCATAGACTCGGACTGCGGGCACGATGTTACCCATCATGCCAATGCAGTAAGTCCTTCTCGTCTCAAGGCGCATCCTCGACTTGCTTGTTTCAAGGAGGATATCTAAACTTTGTTATTATTGCTTTTTCAGGTATGGACGGAGAGGGCGGAGTGGATTCACTGTTCGGCTCCGCTACCCAAAGAACTAGTCATCCCGCTCCTGGCGAAGATGTTGGTGCCGGCGCCCTATAAGGCACCAGAGAAGAAGGCCAAGAAGAAGGCCAAGGGGGTCCGGAGTGGCCTCCGCCGCAAGGGAGCTTCGGACGTGTCATCTGAAGACAAGACTCTCTCCTCTGCCGCCGAAGACGATGACGAGGAGGAGGAAGAAAGCACCTCTCCCCCTGATGAGGGGAGGAAGAAGAGGGAGGCCTCCACAAATCTGGAGGCGGAGGCGCCCAAGAGGGGGAAGGGCCCCCTGCGGATAACTCCGCATGGGACGTCGACAGCAGCCCGGAGCGACGCCCCCGAAACAAGCCTCTGGCCGCGTTGTAAGCACTAAAAACCTGCATATGTGCATACATCCGGCCTCTCTTGCTTCATGATATTAATATGTTTAAATGATGTCGTTGCAGTCCGGCCTATGACAGCTCCCAGCGATCCTCATCAAGGGGTTCATTGGATTCGAAGGCGATGGCCAGTGAGTCACCGCCGGACGCTCACTCTCCCACGGCCAAGGGCGACGACGAGGTGTTGTCCCAAAGGACCTTCCCCGGCCAGGGAGAGGTTCAGGAGGCCGCCCATGTGGCTCCAGAGGGCGGATCCTCGGCTGCCGTACACATGGGGGAGCAGACCCCCATGGCGACTGGGGATGGGGGCCTTGCTCAATTCGGCCCCCTGCCGAATACAAGTCCGGAGACCTATACGAATCCAGAATCCGGCGAGCAACCTCCTTCGAAAGAAGGGGGTGTGCCCGTTCCGCCGATGACCTCTGTCCAACCAGGTGCTTCCATTGTGTATGAACATTGTATCCTTATCGGTACGGTGATTGAGAGAGTTCAGTCTGTCAAGAGCGTACTAACCGAGGCATGCTGCAGCCTGCCAACAGGTTTTGAGGTAAGCGACACAAAAGAGAAAATCCCCATATAGACAGTAGCCCCTGAGACACTGTCCGGTGTTCGAAAAGAAAAGCCGGGCAGAGGATCAATTTATTTTCGCAGGAGACTAACTAAATAGGTCTTATATGAATAAGCAGGCGCCGTTGCTGGACGCGACCTCACATACTGCCGAAGTCTCCGGACTAAAGTAGAGACTGGAGCGGGCCGAGGAGGAGCTCGGCCAAGCGAGGAAGTAGCTGGAAGACCAGCAAGGTATGTAATGACTCACTATATATTCGGAAAGAATAAATGATGTATATTGACCGTAGTGTCATGATATGTGTAGGAGCGACGACCGAGGTCGAGGCCCTTAAAAAGGCCCTGGCCGAAGCCGAGGGGAAGGCTGTCAAGGAGCAGGCCGCTCGTAAGAAGCTAAAGGCCAGGCTGAACGAGATCCAGCAAGAGCTCCAGGACGCTGTGAAGAAGTGCAAGACCTTGGAGTGCAATGTTTCGGCTCGGTAGACCGAACTCGCCAAGGTTCCGCCAAAGCGCGGACGTGGCCCGGGTTGAAGCCCAGGGTGCCCTCCAGGAGATCCAGGACGCCAAGAAGATCACGGTGGGTAAGGCATTTAGTATGCAAAGCAAGTAAGTGAAGAAGAAGTATTTCTTAGTAACCTGGATTCGGAGTTCTCCAGGGGCGTGATAACCCACAAGTATAGGGGACCGCAACAGCTTTCGAGGGTAGAGTATTAAACCCAAATTTATTGATTCGACACAAGGGGAGCCAAAGAATATTCTCAAGTATTAGCAGCTGAGTTGTCAATTCAACCACACCTGGAAACTTAGTATCTGCAACAAAGTGTTTAGTAGCAAAGTAATATGATAGTGATGGTAACGGTAACAAAAGAGTAACGAAAGCAAAGTAATGTTTTTGGTATTTTGTAGTGACTGTAACAATAGCAACGAGAAAGTAAATAAGCGTAAACCAGTATATGGAAAGCTCGTAGGCATTGGATCAATGATGGATAATTATGCCGGATGTGGTTCATCATGTAACAGTCATAACATAGGGTGACACAGAACTAGCTCCAGTTCATCAATGTAATGTAGGCATGTATTCTGAATATAGTCATACGTGCTTATGGAAAAGAACTTGCATGACATCTTTTGTCCTACCCTCCCGTGGCAGCGGGGTCCTAATGGAAACTAAGGAATATTAAGGCCTCCTTTTAATAGAGAACCGGAACAAAGCATTAGCACATAGTGAATACATGAACTCCTCAAACTACGGTCATCACCGGTAAGTATCCCGATTATTGTCACTTCGGGGTTAATGGATCATAACACATAATAGGTGACTATAGACTTGCAAGATAGGATCAAGAACTCTCATATATTGATAAAAACATAATAGGTTCAGATCTGAAATCATGGCACTCGGGCCCTAGTGACAAGCATTAAGCATAGCAAAGTCATAGCAACATCAATCTCAGAACATAGTGGATACTAGGGATCAAACCCTAACAAAACTAACTCGATTACATGATAAATCTCATCCAACCCATCACTGTCCAGCAAGCCTACGATGGAATTACTCACGCACGGCGGCGAGCATCATGAAATTGGTGATGGAGGATGGTTGATGATGACGACGGCGACGAATCCCCCTCTCCGGAGCCCCGAACGGACTCCAGATCAGCCCTCCCGAGAGGTTTTAGGGCTTGGCGGCGGCTCCGTATCGTAAAACGCGATGAAATCTTCTCTACTATTTTTTTCTCCCTGAAAGCAGATATATAGAGTTGGAGTTGGAGTCAGGAGGTCTCCAAGGGGCCCACGAGGTAGGGGCGACCCTAGGGGTGGGGCGCCCCACCCTCGTGGAAAGGGTGTGGGCCCCCTGGTCTTCATCTTTGGCGAGGATTTTTATTATTTATTGTAAGATATTCCATGGAGTTTCAGGTCATTCAGAGAACTTTTGTTTTCTGCACATAAAACAACATCATGGCAATTCTGCTAAAAACAGCGTCAGTCCGGGTTAGTTCCATTCAAATCATACAAGTTAGAGTCCAAAACAAGGGCAAAAGTGTTTGGAAAAGTAGATACGACGGAGACGTATCAGGGCGTTTGCAGATCTGCCGCGTGCTACCGCTTGAGCATGCGTTGGTTTTTTCCTTGAAGAGGAAAGGGTGATGCAACAAAGTAGCGTAAGTATTTCCCTCAGTTTTTGAGAACCAAGGTATCAATCCAGTAGGAGGCCACACGCAAGTCCCTCGTACCTACACAAACAAATAAGAACCTTGCAACCAATGCGATAAAAGGGTAGTTAATCCCTTCATGACCATTTGCAAAAGTGAGATCTGATAGAGATGATAAGATTATATTTTTGGTATTTTATGATAAAGATTAAAAGTATGGGACAATTGAATTTTTACCCCTAGTTGGTTCCTACCCACGGGTTTTGCCCTTACTTTTCGAGCTTGCTCAATGTTCTCCTTACTTTTTCCGTCGTGGTCCCTCGAATGCCCTTTGACCGTTTGACCAAAACTTTGAAAATTCATAACTAATTCATATGAACTCAGAAAAATGCAAATAGGATATCAAAATGTTTAGATAAACACTACCTTTATGTGCATATCATTTACATTCAGGACAAAAGCACCCTTTAAACTACCTGAGGTAATTAATGTTATTAACATTATTAAAATAAAAAGGTATAAACCATATTTTTTTTCATGAATAAAAATTACATGCAAATGTAGGTGATGTTTTCTGAACATCCAGATATCTTATTTGCATTTTTCTGAGTTCGTATCATCTTGTTATGAATGTTCTAATGACTTTGACCATTATTTGGAAACTTCATAACAAATTGATACGAACTCTGAAAAATGCAAATAAGATATCAGGATATTCAGAAAACATCACCTACATTTGCATGCAATTTTTATTCATGAAAAAAATATTGTTTGTACCTTTTTATTTTTAATAATGTTAATAACATTAATTACCTCAGGTAGTTTAAAGGGTGCTTTTGTCCTGAATGCAAATGATATGCACATAAAGGTAATGTTTATCTGAACATTTTGATATCTTCTTTGCATTTTTCTGAGTTCATATGAATTAGTTATGAATTTTCAAATTTTGGTCAAACGGTCAAAGGGCATTCGAGGGACCTCGGCAGAAAAAGTAAGGGCAAAACTGAGCAAGCTCGAAAAGTAAGGGCAAAACCCGTGGGTAGGAACCAACTAGGGGTAAAAAATGGTGCCAGAAATAACTTGTTGACGAGATATTAATATAATGGAGAATAGACCCGGGGGCCATAGGTTTCACTAGTGGCTTCTCTCAAGATAGCATAAGTATAATGGTGGGTGAGCAAATTACTGTCGAGCAATTGATAGAAAAGAGAATAATTATGAGAATATCTAGGCATGATTATGTATATAGGCATCACGTCCGTGACAAGTAGACCGACTCCTGCCTGCATATACTACTATTACTCCACACATCGACCGCTATCCAGCATGCATCTAGAGTATTAAGTTCATAAGAACAGAGTAATGCATTAGGTAATTGACATGATGTAGAGGGATAAACTCAAGCAATATGATATAAACCCCATCTGTTTATCCTCGATGGCAACAATATAATACGTGTCGTTTCCCTTTTTGTCACTGGGATCGAGCAACGCAAGATTGAACCCAAAGCTAAGCACTTCTCCTATTGCAAGAAAGATCAATCTAGTAGGCCAAACCAAACTGATAATTCGAAGAGCCTTGCAAAGATAAAAAATAATACATAAAAGAATTCAGAGGAGATTCAAATATTGTGCATAGATAATCTTGATCATAAACCCACAATTCATCGGATCTTGACAAACACACCACAAAAAAAGTTACATCGAATAGATCTCCAAGAAGATCGAGGAGAACTTTGTATTGAGATCCAAAGAGAGAAGAAGCCATCTAGCTAATAACTATGGACCAGAAGGTCTGAGGTAAACTACTCACACATCATCGGAGAGGCTATGGTGTTGATGTAGAAGCCCTCAATGATCGATGCCCCCTCCGGCGGAGCGCCGAAAAAGGCCCCAAGATGGGATCTCATGGGTACAGAAGGTTGCGGCGGTGGAAATAGGGTTTCGTGGTGCTCCTGGATGTTTTCAGGGTATATGAGTATATATAGGCGAAGGAAGTCGGTCAGGAGAGCCACGAGGGGCCCACGAGGGTGGGGGCGCGCCTCCCTGCCTCGTGGCCTCCTCGGTTGTTTCTTGACGCCCACTCCACGTCCTCTGGATCACGTTTGTTCCAAAAATCACGCTCCCGAAGGTTTCATTCCGTTTGGACTCCGCTTGATATTCCTTTTCTGCGAAACACTGAAATAGGCAAAAAACATCAATTTGTACTGGGCCTCGGGTTAAGAGGTTAGTCCCAAAAATAATATAAAAGTGTATAATAAAGCCCATTAAACATCCAAAATAGAATATATAATAGCATGGAACAATAAAAAATTATAGATATGTTGGAGACATATCAAGCATCTCCAAGCTTGATAAAAAAATAGAATTTTTGATGTGGAATGCTTTGTAGCATATTCTTCAATGTAATTTTCTTTATTGTGGCATGAATGTTCAGATCTGAAAGATTCAAGATAAAAGTTTAATGTTGACATAAAATAATAATACTTCAAGCATGCTAACCAAGCAATTATGTCTTATCAAAATAACATAGCCAAAGAAAGCTTATCCCTACAAAATCATATAGTTTGGCCATGCTTCATTTTAGTCACACAAAATGCTCGCATCATGCACAATGCCGATGACAAGCCAAGCAATTGTTCCATACTTAGCCTTTTCAAACTCTTTCAACTTTTACACAATATATGAGCGCGAGCCATGGACATAGCATTATGGGTGGAATAGAATATAATGATTGAGGTTGTGTGAGATGACAGAAAAGGAGAAAGTCTCACATTGACGAGGCTAATCAATGGGCTATGGAGATGCCCACCGATTGATATCAATGCAACGAGTAGGGATTGCCATGCAACGGATGCACTAGAGCTATAAATATATGAAAGCTCATCAAAGAAACTAAGTGGGTGTGCATCCAACTTGCTTGCTCACGAAGGCCTAGGGCATTTTAGGAAGCCCATCATTGGAATATACAAGCCAAGTTCTATAATGAAAAATTCCCACTAGTATATGAAAGTGACAAAATAAGAGACTCTCTATCATGAAGATCATGGTGCTACTTTGAAGCACAAGTGTGGAAAAAGGATAGTAACATTGTCCCTTCTCTCTTTTTCTCTCATTTTTTTATTTGGGCCTTTTTCTCTTTTTTTCTTGGCCTCTTTTTTTTTTCTTTTTTTCGTCCGGAGTCTCATCCCGACTTGTGGGGGAATCATAGTCTCCATCATCCTTTACTCACATGGGACAATGCTCTAATGATGATCATCACACTTTTATTTACTTACAACTCAAGAATTACAACTCGATACTTAGAACAAAATATGAATCTATGTGAATGCCTCCGGCGGTGTACCGGGATATGTGATGAATCAAGAGTGGCATGTATGAAAAATTAAGCATGGTGGCTTTGCCACAAATACGATGTCAACTACATGATCATGCAAGGCAATATGACAATGATGATGCGTGTCATAATAAACAGAACGGTGGAAAGTTGCATGGCAATATATCTTGGAATGGCTATGGAAATGCCATAATAGGTAGGTATGGTGGCTGTTTTGAGGAGGATATAAGGAGGCTTATGTGTGATAGAGCGTATCATATCACGGGGTTTGGATGCACCAGCGACGTTTGCACCAACTCTCAAGGTGAGAAAGGGCAATGCACGGTACCGAAGAGGCTAGCAATGATGGAAGGGTGAGAGTGCGTATAATCCATGTACTCAACATTAGTCATAAAGAACTCACATACTTATTGCAAAATCTACAAGTCATCAAAACCAAGCACTACACGCATGCTCCTAGGGGGATAAACTCGTAGGAAAATACCATCGCTCGTCCCCGACCGCCACTCATAAGGACAACAATCAAAGAACACCTCATGCTTCAAATTTGTCACACAACGTTTACCATACGTGCATGCTACGGGACTTGCCAACTACAACACAAGTATTTCTCAGTTTCACAATTTCTCAACTATCACACCTCTAATATTACCACATTTATATCTCAAAACAACTATCAAGTATCAAACTTCTCTTAGTATTTAATACACTTTCAGGTTTTTATCCTAGATGCCTATCATATTAGGACTAATTTTATAACCAAAGAAAATTACCATGCTGTTCTAAAGGACTCTAAAAATAATATAAGTGAAGCATGAGAGATCAATTATTTCTATAAAATAGAACCACTGCCGTGCTCTAAAATATATAAGCGAAGCACTAGAGCAAAATTATCTAACTCAAAAGATATAAGTGAAGCATATAGAGTATTCTAATGAGTTCCGATTCATGTGTGTCTCTCTCAAAATGTGTGTACAGCAAGGATGATTGTGGTAAACTAAAAAACAAAGACTCAAATCATATAAGACGCTCCTAGCAAAACACATATCATGTGGTGAATAAAAATATAGCTCCAAGTAAAGTTACCGATGGACGAAGACGAAAGAGGGGATGCCTTCCGGGGCATCCCCAAGCATAGGCTTTTGGTTGTCCTTTGATTTTACCTTGGGGTGCCTTGGGCATCCCCAAGCTTAGGCTCTTGCCACTCCTTGTTCCATAATCCATCAAATCTTTACCCAAAACTTGAAAACTTCACAACACAAAACTTAACAGAAAATCTCGTGAGCTCCGTTAGCGGAAGAAAACAAAACACCACTTCAAGGTACTGTAATGAACTCATTCTTTATTTATATTGGTGTTAAACCTACTGTATTCCAAATTTTCTATGGTTCACAAACTCCATTACTAGCCATAGATTCATCAAAATAAGAAACAACACACGAAAAACAGAATCTGTCAAAAACATAACAGTCTGTAGTAATCTGTATCAAACACAAACTTCTGGAACTCCAACAATTCTAAAATAAATTTCTGGAAGTTAGTAATTTATCTATTAATCATCTGCAAAAAGAATCAACCTAATCGCACTCTCCAGTAAAAAATGGCAGCAAATCTCGTGAGCGCTAAAGTTTCTGTTGTTTACAGCAAGATCGCAAAGACTTTCCCCAAGTCTTCCCAATGGTTCTACTTGGCACAAACACTAATTAGGGTTTTTATCATTTATGCCATCGGTTGTGTCCCACTACTCATTTTTGCCACTAGGAATTTCAACTGCTCAAAAATGCCATCGATGTGTTAGACACATGTTCAAAAATGCCACTGGGCACCATTATTGTGATCTCAAATCTCTTTTGCCATGTTATAATGACATAAATACCTATGAACTAGCATGCCAGCTCTCCTTCTATCTTACTACAATAAAGTGTGGGGCCCACTTGATCCCAACGACGTTCTTATTTTTTTATAAAATTATTCGCTTGGTTACTCCTGACAAGTGGGGCCACACTTATCATTATGAGATCGAGAGAACTGACATGTGGGTCTAGGCTTATTTTTGTCATATAACATGGTCAATGAGTTTGATGTTAAAATAACGATGTCTAATGGCATTTTTGAGGAAACATCTAACGGAACGATGGCATTTTTGAGCAAACATCTCATGGATCGATGGCATTTTTGAGTAGTTGTAACTTCTAATGGCAAAACTGAGTAGTGGGACACAACTAGTGGCAAAAATGATAAAAACCCCTAATTAAAAGCATAAAACCACATCTAAACAGAGGCTAGATGAATTATTTATTACTAAACAGAATCAAAAAGCAAGAAACAAAAATAAAATTGGGTTGCCTCCCAACAAGCGCTATCATTTAACGCCCCTAGCTAGGCATAAAGGCAAGGATATATCTAGGTATTACCATCTTTGGTATGCAATCCATATGTAGCTCTCATAATAGAGTCATAAGGTAATTTAATTTTCTTTCTAGGAAAGTGTTCCATGCCTTTCCTTAACGGAAATTGGAATCTAATATTCCCTTCTTTCATATCAATAATTGCACCAATCGTTTTAAGGAAAGGTCTACTGTCAGGACCCCGACTCGATGTCACATCGATCTAGCTGGTAACACCTCATATCACTTTGCGGCCTCACGCACGGTATTCCCACGGGTGTCGTCTTACCTTTTCCCGGGACCGTTTGCGCCTTTTGGCTCACGTATATGATAGTGTCGCTAGCATCCATATGATAAGGAGCCCGGGCTGACATGACTAGTCGTAAACCCAAAGTGGCACAGACTTACAGGGACAGGCATCCATGACCCAGCTTCGAACGTGTCGGTCATCAGCAAGTGGGTCCGGGCTGTAGCACTGGGCTAGCAGGACTCCGGTAAACCGGGCTGCAGCGGGCTAACAGGACTCCGGTACTCAAAGCGTGACATTTCCCCGAAGGGACAGACACAGGAACGAAGAAGGACACATGCCGGCCAGCCTAAGTGTTCCAGAGCAGTAGCAAGCTACCATGGCTCAGCGGTAACACTAGGAGACATTTCCCGGTAAGAGAGGCTACTAAAGATAAACAACTAGATAGTCAGATCCCACACATACCAAGCATTTCAATCATACACACAATATGCTCGATATGTGCAAATACAACGAAGCATCACAACATGACTCTATGACACAAGTACTTTATTTAAGGCTCAGGGAGCCATACATATCATACACAAAGGTACGGGTCTCACGACCCAACATACAAGTCATACAATCATACAAGCCAGCAGCGGAGGTACATTGTCTGGGTACAGACAACTGGTAAAATAAAAGAGGCTTGGAAAGCCTAGCTATACTACGTGGTCCATCACAAGCTCAGGGTCACCACCTGGGTCTTTAGCCTACTCATTGATGTCAACGTCTACATAGAACCCATCAGAAGGGGTTGCAGCGTCTTCTGTAAAAATGTAAATTATAGCAACATGAGTACAAAGGTACTCAGCAAGACTTACATCAGACCCTACATACATGCATAGTATCAAGAAGGGTTGGTGGAGTTATTGCAGCAAGCCAGCTTTGACTCTTGGCTAGGCTATCCTACGATACTCCAACTTGAAATGTTTTGCGCACACGAGTCCACTACTCACCACTTCAATACACTACCGAGGATCCGCCTCCGTCATCCTACGGAAGAGCCATCCTCGGCACTCACACTTATCTTGAGGCTTTTAGTAGTTTCCATTTACTTGTCTATGAACTGTATAGGCAACCAAGTAGTCCTTTACCGCGGACGCGGCTATTCGAATAGATCATGTTAACCCTGCAGGGGTGTACTTCTTCATACATGTTTCCACCACTTAGCGTCTGCACACGACATGTGCTCGGCAGACTTCAAGCGAAAGCCGACGTGGGTGTAGACCACGACCTACCTAAACACTTAAGCCTCTAGTCCAGGTTTATCGCCTATTCAGGTTCCATCCGCAGGGAGTCCGGCCGAGGTTTCCCATACGGCCCCGAACGATGTGAACAGGGTTCCCGAGATACCTAACGGGTATTCGGTACACCGTGCCACGTACCTACCGCATCACAGCCCACCCCTACGGTCAGCGCTGTGCACGGCCTCCAGTAGGCTACAAACACCAGAAACTACTTGCAACTCCTGGACAGAGAGCTAGGGTGAATAAGAAGTCGAGCGGGGTCATATTTCAGGGCCCAATGTATGGTAGTAGCTGATTCTTAAATCACACATACAGATCTCAGTGCTTAAGGTCGGCTTCAATGAAACAACCCACCATGTACTCCTACATGGCCTCTCATCGATACCTTTACCAAATCGTGTTCACCACACCACTCTCCTTACCGACATAACATTTCACTCCAGCCCATCACCCAGATGAACCAGACCTGACACGACTCTAAGCATAGCAGGCATAGCAGGGTAGGAACAACACATACATATGGCTCAATCAACTCCTACACATGCTAGTGGGTTTCATCTAGTTACTGTGGCAATGACAGGTCATGCAGAGGAAATGGGTTCAACTACCGTAGCACACAGCAGTTTGAATCGCGTTGTCTTAATGCAGTAAAAGAGAGCAGGAGCGAGAACATGGGATTGTATCGATATGATCAAATGGTTGGTTGCTTGCCTGATGGTTCGATGCACGGATATGGTTCTTCGTTAGGGTAATCACGGTACTCCTCGGGAACAGATCCTGTCGCAAAGGACATCGATACACAAGCATCACCAAACAATGTGCAACAATATGATGCATGCATGAAACATGGCAATATGAGTGTGTTGGGCTAATGCAACTAAAGCCAGAAGTGTTTGAACAAATTTGAATCAAAGATTCAAATTTCAAATTCAAATATGGCCTTTTAAAGTGCTTTTCCTTGTTCTGCTTGAATCATCAATTTAACTTGTTTAATCATGCATGAAAATAGTACAGATGGATAGATTGGATTTTTCTGATCATTTTTCATATATAATTTGTCCAATTTGGAGTTACAGAATAAAAGTTATGAATTTTGGAAGTTTAATTAATATTCTGGAATTTCCTGATTTAACTTAGAGTTGTGTCAGGTCTGGTTCATCTGGGTGATGGGCTAGAGTGAAATGATTATGTCGGTAATGAGAGTGGTGTGGTGAACACGATTTGGTAAAGGTATCGATGAGAGGCCATGTAGGAGTACATGGTGGGTTGTTTCATTGAAGCCGACCTTAAGCACTGAGATCTGTATGTGTGATTTAAGAATCAGCTACTACCATGCATTGGGCCCGAAACCAATGGACCCTCTCGGCTTCTTATTCACCCTAGTTCTCCGTCCAGGAGTTGCAAGTAGTTTCTGGTGTTTGTAGCCTACTGGAGGCCGTGGACAGCGCTGACCGTAGGGGTGGGCTGTGATGCGGTAGGTACGTGGCACGGTGTACCGAATACCCGTTAGGTATCTCGGGAACCCTGTTCACATCGTTCGGGGCCATATGGGAAACCTCGGCCGGACTCCCTGCGGATGGAACCTGAATAGGCGATAAACCTGGACTGGAGGCTTAGGTGATTAGGTAGGTCGTGGCCGACACCCACGTTGGGCTTCCGCTTGAAGGTTGCCGAGTACATGTCGTGTAAGCGACGGTAAGAGGTGAGAGCGTGTATGAAGAAGTACACCCCTGCAGGGTTATCATGATCTATTCGAATAGCCGCGTCCGCGGTAAAGGACTACTTGGTTGCCTATACAGTTCATAGACAAGTAAATGGAAACTGTTAAAAGCCTCAAGATAAGTGTGAGTGCTGAGGATGGCTCTTCCGTAGGAAGACGGAGGTGGATCCTCGGTAGTGTATTGAAGTGGTGAGTAGTGGACTCGTGTGCGCAAAACTATTTCAAGTTGGAGTATCGTAGGATAGTCTAGCCAAGAGTCAACGCTGGCTTGCTGCAATAACTCCACCAACCCTTCTTGATACTATGCATGTATGTAGGGTCTGATGTAAGTCTTGCTGAGTACCTTTGTACTCATGTTGCTATAATCTACATTTTTACAGAAGACGCTGCAACTCCTTCTGATGGGTTCTATGTAGACGTTGACATCAACGAGTAGGCTAAAGACCCAGGTGGTGACCCTGAGCTTGTGATGGACCACGTAGTATAGTTAGGCTTCCAAGCCTCTTTTATTTTACTAGTTGTCTGTACCCAGACAAAGTACTTCCGTTGTTGGCTTGTATGACTGTATGACTTGTATGTTGGGTCGTGAGATCCGTACCTTTGTGTATGATATGTATGGCTCCCTGAGCCTTAAATAAAGTACTTGTGTCATAGAGTCATGTTGTGATGCTTCGTTGTATTGCACATATCAAGCATATTGTGTGTATGATTGAAATGCTTGGTATGTGTGGGATCTGACTATCTAGTTGTTTATCTTTAGTAGCCTCTCTTACCGGGAAATGTCTCCTAGTGTTACCGCTGAGCCATGGTAGCTTGCTACTGCTCTGGAACACTTAGGCTGGCCGGCATGTGTCCTTCTTCGTTCCTGTGTCTGTCCCTTCGGGGAAATGTCACGCTTTGAGTACCGGAGTCCTGTTAGCCCGCTACAGCCCGGTTTACCGGAGTCCTGCTAGCCCAGTGCTACAGCCCGGACCCACTTGCTGATGACCGACACGTTCGAAGCTGGGTCATGGATGCCTGTCCCTGTAAGTCTGTGCCACTTTGGGTTTATGACTAGTCATGTCAGCCCGGGCTCTTTATCATATGGATGCTAGCGACACTATCATATACGTGAGCCAAAAGGCGCAAACGGTCCCGGGCAAAGGTAAGGCGACACCCGTGGGAACACCGTGCGTGAGGCCGCAAAGTGATATGAAGTGTTACCGGCTAGATCGATGTGACATCGAGTCGGGGTCCTGACAGCGTTGGTAGCCTATGCCGGCCAGCCTAAGTGTTCCGGAGCAGTAGCAAGCTACCATGGCTCAGTGGAAACACTAGGAGACATTTCCCGGTAAGAGAGGCTACTAAAGATAAACCACTAGATGGTCAGATCCCACACATACCAAGCATTTCAATAACATACACACAATATGCTCGATATGTGCAATACAACATGGCATCACAAAATGACTCTACGACTCAAGTAGTTTATTCAATAGGCTCCGAGGAGCGAGATATTACAAACATGGGTCTCACGACCCAACAATCAAAGCATACAAGTCAAAGCACAAGCGGAAGCTATCATGTCTGAGTACAGACATCTATAAATGAAAAAGGCTGAGAAGCCTGACTATCTATCAGATCCTGCCGAGGGCACAAGATCGTAGCTGAGGTATCAAGCTAAACGTCGAAGTCCACGCGGAACTACTAGCGAGACTGAAGTCTCTCTGCAAAACGTAAAATAGGCAAACGTGAGTACAAATGTACCCAGCAAGACTTACATCAGAACTAACTACATATGCATCATCTTCAACAAAGGGGATGGTGGAGTTTGACTGCAGCAAGCCAGCTTTGACTCAGTGGCTAACCTGAACTACGACTGCAAATAACTTTTGAGGTGGCGCACACGAGTCCACATATTCACCATATCAATACACCACTATGGATCCGCTCCCGTCTCCCTACGAGAACGCCATCCATAGCACTCACGCTTATCTTGCGTATTTTAGAGTATCCACTTTCACTTGTCTATGAACTGATATAAGCAACCCAGAAGTCCTTTTCCGCGGACACGGCTATTCGAATAGATGATGTTAACCCTGCAGGGGTGTACTTCTTCATACATGTTTCCACCACTTAGCGTCTGCACACGACATGTGCTCGGCAGACTTCAAGCGAAAGCCGACGTGGGTGTAGACCACGACCTACCTAAACACTTAAGCCTCTAGTCCAGGTTTATCGCCTATTCAGGTTCCATCCGCAGGGAGTCCGGCCGAGGTTTCCCATACGGCCCCGAACGATGTGAACAGGGTTCCCGAGATACCTAACGGGTATTCGGTACACCCGGCCACGTACCTACCGCATCCCAGCCCACCCCTACGGTCAGCGCTGTCCACGGCCTCCAGTAGGCTACAAACACCAGAAACTACTTGCAACTCCTGGACAGAGAGCTAGGGTGAATAAGAAGTCGAGCGGGGTCATATTTCAGGGCCCAATGCATGGTAGTAGCTGTATCTTAAATCACACATACAGATCTCAGTGCTTAAGGTCGGCTTCAATGAAACAACCCACCATGTACTCCTACATGGCCTCTCATCGATACCTTTACCAAATCGTGTTCACCACACCACTCTCCTTACCGACATAACATTTCACTCCAGCCCATCACCCAGATGAACCAGACCTGACACGACTCTAAGCATAGCAGGCATAGCAGGGTAGGAACAACACATACATATGGCTCAATCAACTCCTACACATGCTAGTGGGTTTCATCTAGTTACTGTGGCAATGACAGGTCATGTAGAGGAAATGGGTTCAACTACCGTAGCACACAGCAGTTTGAATCGCGTTGTCTTAATGCAGTAAAAGAGAGCAGGAGCGAGAACATGGGATTGTATCGATATGATCAAATGGTTGGTTGCTTGCCTGATGGTTCGATGCTCGGATATGATTCTTCGTTAGGGTAATCACGGTACTCCTCGGAGACAGATCCTGTCGCAAAGGACACCGATACACAAGCATCACCAAACAATGTGCAACAATATGATGCATGCATGAAACATGGCAATATGAGTGTGTTGGGCTAATGCAACTAAAACCAGAAGGGTTTGAACAAATTTGAATCAAAGATTCAAATTTCAAACTCAAATATGGCCTCTTTAAGTGCTTTTCCTTATTCTGCTTTAAACATCAATTTAACTTGTTTGATCATGCATGAAAATGGTACAAATGGATAGATTGGATTTTTCTGATCATTTTTCATATATAATTTGTCCAATTTGGAGTTACAGAATAAAAGTTATGAATTTTTGAAGTTTAAATAATATTCTGGAATTTCCTGATTTAATTTAAATCCAGAAATTCAATTACTGCGTCAGCCTGACGTCGGTGTGACGTCAGCAGGTCAACTGCGGCTGGCTGAAGTCAAACCTGACGTGTGGGGGCCACACGTCAGTGACAGGGGGGGTTAAACAGGTTTAAATTAATCCTAATTTAGGGATTAGTGGCACTGGGGCCCACTGTCAGTGTCAGGGGGGGTTGACTAACAGTAGTTAGCGCTAACCTAACCACCTGGCCGACAGGGCCCACGCGTCAGTGACCCTGGGGGGTCAAACCCCAGGTCGGACAAGTCAAACCCCACCGGCGACATGACGCCGGCGAGGTCCGAGACGGCGGCGAAAGTGCTTTTTGCCATTCTGGCAACCAAATGGACGGCGGAAGGCATCTACGTGTTGCTGAGGTTGAGCCGCGACTATTGGTGGTGGTGGTTGGGCTCGGGGTGGCCGGAGTTGACGGCGGCAAGCTCGGCTGCGGCGGCCGGAGTTCGGGTGCGGTCGGGATCAGTGTTGCAGGGCGTTAGGGGAGGTGTTGGTGCGTGCTACGTGCTCCTAGTGAGGTGTGGAGCACGATGGTGTGCTTGGTTGGGCGCTACGGCGACCGTGGCCACGACGGCGACATCGTCGGCGGCGTGGAGCTCTCGGCCGAGGTGGAGCTAGGGCCTAGAGGTCGGGAGAGACCCGGGAAGAAGGGGGAAACGCTCCGGGGGCTCACCGCGGTTGCAGTGGGCGTCGAAGCGGGCTCGGGGACGTGCCGGAGACGACGAATTTGACGGCGACGGTGGTCGGAGGCCGAAGAGGGGAACGGCGACGTGGCGGCGATGCAGGGCTTCCGGGGACCCGTGGAGCGGTGGGGAGGAAGAGGGAGTTGTGGCGGAGCTTCTGAGCTAATCGGGGGAGCGAGGGGTGGTCGGAGACGGTGGCTATGGCGAACGGCGGCGACGGTGGTGTTCGGCCGTGAGAGAGAGAGAGAGCGAGGGAGAGGAAGGAAAGAGCCGGGGAGAGTGAGAGAGAGCAGGGGGATCGGGACGGGCTACGGGCGTCGTCCACGCGGCCAGGAGCTCGTCGGCAAGCAGGAGGTGGCCGCGCGGCCGTGCGCGCGCGAGCACGCAGCAGCTTCGGGGCGTGGGGAGGAAGACGACGGAGGGCTACAGTGCTGGGCTGGGTCGGCTGCTGGCTGGGCCGGCCAGCTGGCTGGGCCGCACAGGTAAGTTTTTCTCCCTTCTTTTCTGTTTCTGTTTTTATTTAATATATCTGCAACTTTGTTGAATTAAATAAAATACCTAGGCAACTTCAAAAATCACCAAACTATTCCTGGCCCATAGTTGGATTATTTCCAACATGAAACATTTTAGTTTGGAGATATTTGAGCATTTAAATATTTTATATTATTTTAAATGCCCAAATTCAAATATTTATGATTTAATTCAAAAACCCTAGGATGGCCTAGGAAAATGTGCACCATTTTTGGCAGAGGTTCTGAACCAAGGCAAAAATGATGGGCATTTTAGAAGGGCATTTCAGGTTCATTGAAAAATTATTTCAGTAACCCTAGTTGGTTTCAGAGGGGACTGGGGGTTCTGTCATCCCCATTTCAAGTTTCTGATGAAAAAGTAAACATGATGCAACACTCTAATGCATGACTAGCTAGGTTGTGACAACTCACCCCCACTCAAAAGAATCTCGTCCCGAGATTTGGGTTCCTCCGGGAAGAAAGCGGGATACTCAAGTCGAAGACGATCCTCCCTTTCCCAAGTTGCTTCATCCTCAGAATGGTGCGACCATTGAACCTTGAGAAACTTGATATTTTGACGTCGCGTAGTACGTTCGGCTTGATCGAGGATACGGATGGGGTACTCTCGATATGTAAGATCATCTTGGAGATCAAGCGTTTCGTGGTCCACTTCACGGATAGGATCCGAGAAGCAACGCCTGAGTTGAGAAACGTGGAAGACATCGTGAACTCTGAAGAGATGCGGAGGTAGTTCCAACTGGTAGGCAACTTCTCCTCGTTTGGCAAGAATGCGAAAAGGTCCAATGTAACGAGGAGCCAATTTGCCTTTGATACCGAAACGATGGGTTCCCTTCAGAGGGGTGACCCGAAGATAAGCCTTCTCGTCAACCTCGAAAGTCATAGCCTTATGTTTTCGGTCATATTGACTCTTTTGACGAGATTGGGCCGTTTTCAACTTTTCACGAACGATACGAACTTGATCTTCTGCTTCCTGAATCATGTCCGGCCCAAAGAATTGTCTTTCCCCGGTCTCTGACCAGTTAAGGGGTGTTCGACATCGTCGTCCATAGAGAACTTCAAAAGGGGCTTTACCCAAGCTAGATTGATAGCTGTTGTTGTAAGCGAATTCGGCAAATGGAAGGCACTTCTCCCAGTCCATTCCGAAAGAGATAACGGAGGCTCGAAGCATGTCTTCTAGAATTTGGTTGACGCGTTCCACTTGACCACTCGACTGAGGGTGGTAAGCGGTGCTGAAGGAGAGACGGGTTCCCATAGCATTTTGGAAGCTTTCCCAAAATCGAGAGGTGAAAAGACTTCCTCGATCCGAGTTAATTTCCAAAGGAACACCATGGAGAGACACTATTCAGGAGATGTATAAGTCTGCCAGCTGACTAGCGGTTATACTGTCACGAACAGGTAAGAAATGAGCTACTTTGGAAAGACGATCGACCACGACGAAGATAGCATTATTCCCTCTCTTGGTCCTGGGAAAACCGGTAATGAAATCCATACCAATTTTATCCCATTTCCATTCAGGAATAGCTAAGGGTTGAAGGGTGCCAGCAGGCCGTTGATGCTCTGCTTTTACACGTCGACAGACGTCGCAATTTGCAATATACTGAGCAATTTCTCTCTTCATCCTAGTCCACCAGAACCTCTGGCGTAGGTCCTGATACATTTTAGTACTACCGGGATGAATGGTGAGAGGAGATTCATGAGCTTCCTTAAGGATCAACTGCCGTAAATGCTGGTTCTTGGGAACCACTAGACGGTTCTCAAAGTACACATCACCATGATCATTAGTGGAGAAAACAACTAGCACCTCCGCTAGCGATGTTCTCTTTGATTTTAGATATTCCCTTATCTCGCTTTTGGGCAGCGATGATTTGATCCGTAAGAGTAGGTTTTGCTACCAAGGTGGAAAGAAGACCTTGAGGAACAATGTGAAGGTTAAGCTTCCGAAATTCCTCATGGAGAAGCGGTTGACTTTGTTGTAACGTCAAGTTGTTACAATAAGATTTACGACTTTGCGCATCAGCCATGACGTTGGCTTTCCCTGGGGTGTAGGTTATTCCTAAGTCGAAGTCTGTAATCAATTCAACCCAACGTCTCTGCCTGAGATTCAAATCCGGTTGGGTGAAAATATACTTCAGACTTTGGTGATCAGTGAATATTTCGCAACGATTACCGAGGAGGTAATGTCGCCAGGTCTTAAGTGCATAGACTACGGCTGCAAGCTCTAGATCATGAGTAGGATAATTCTCCTCATGTGGGTGCCATTGCCGTGAAGCGTAAGCAATTACGTGTCGATCTTGCATGAGAATGCAACCTAGTCCTTGTCGCGAGGCGTCGCAGTAGATAACAAAGTCCTTGGAGAAGTCTGGCGGTACCAGTACGGGAGCAGAGGTCAGGCGTCTTTTCAGTTCCTGAAAGCTATGCTCACATTGTGGAGTCCATTCGAACTTCTTATCTTTCTTGAGGAGTTCGGTTAGAGGTTTGGCAACTTTGGAAAAGTTCTCGACAAAGCAACGGCAATAGCTCGCTAAGCCTAGAAAACTCCGAACTTGCTTGACCGATTCAGGTGGAGTCCAATTAAGAACGGCTTGAACTCGCTCAGGGTTAACAGCAATACCTTTACCAGATATTACATGACCCAGATAGGTCACTTCTGGCAACCAGAATTCACATTTTGAAAATTTGGCATAAAGGCGATGCTCTCGAAGTTTCTTCAACACTAGCCTTAAATGTTCGGCATGTTCTTCCTCGTTCTTGGAGTAGATGAGTATATCATCGAGATAAACTACAATGAACTTATCCAAATACTCCATGAAGATTGAGTTCATTAACCGAGAAAAGGTGGCTGGAGCGTTGGTTAAACCGAAGGACATGACGGTGTACTCGTATTGGCCATAACGAGTAACAAAGGCCGTTTTAGGAATGTCCCCATTTCTGATTTTGATTTGATGGTAGCCCAACCTCAAATCCAACTTGGAGAAGACTGAGGATCCAGCGAGCTGATCATACAGATCGTTGATCCTGGGAAGTGGATATTTGTTCTTGATTGTGACCAAATTGACCGGTCGGTAATCTACAACCATCCGATCCGTACCATCCTTCTTCTTGACAAATAGGACGGGGCAAGCCCACGGAGATGAACTAGGGCGGATGAAACCCTTTTTCAAGGATTCATCGAGTTGTTTCTTAAGTTCGGCTAGTTCTAGGGGTGCCATCTTATAGGGTCTTCTAGCAATCGGAACGGTTCCTGGAATGAGGTCTATTACGAACTCAACATCCCTGTCAGGTGGAACACCTGGCAATTCCTCTGGAAAAACATCCAGGAAGTCACAGACTACCGGAACGTCCTCAAGGTCTGGCAAAGGGCTGGCGTTAAGAGAATATATTTGTCGCTTGGCTATTCGGGTTAAGACATTGACTATCTTCCCCGAAGGATGGCTGAGTTGAATAGTCCTAGAGAAACAATCGATTTTGGCTTGATGAGCTGACATCCAGTCCATACCCAAAATGATATTAATATCTGAAGATTTAAGGGCTATCAAAGATGCGAGAAAAACAAGTCTGTCGACTTGGATTTCATTTCCATGGCTTACTCTAGAGGTTTGCCATTTGGATCCCGGAGTTTGAATTACCATAGAGGTTGGCATATCACCGAATGCGACGTTATGCAAGCGAGCATAGTTTTCAGATATAAAAGAATGAGAGGCTCCTGTATCGAAAAGAACAGATGCCGGGTGGCAATTAACAAGAAGCGTACCGAGAACGACGTTGGGGTCCTCTTGAGCTTCTTCGGCAGAGATACAGTTGACATGGCCACGTGAAGCGGTGACCGGTTTGGCGTGGAACACTTTCCCTGTCGGCTTGCCACGGCCAACAGCTTTAGCAGATTGATTGGGGTTGGTCTGGGGACATTCACGCATATAGTGGCCAGATTCCCCACACTTGAAACAAGTCACGGAACTGGTACGTGGAGGAGCATTGTTGGTTGGACCTCCATAGGGCTTGGTTGGTGCAGACTGTTGAACAGGGCGAGGCGCCTGGAAAGATGGCCTCGGTGTGAACCTGGGTGGCAGGGCGGTGTTGGGTACCCACACGCGGCGCTTCTGAGGACCAGCACCGGATGAGGAACCCATGTCACGTCCATGTTTGCGTGTTGCGTCATAGTCAGTCTGACCGGTTTCAGCACTGATGGCTTTGTTGACAAGTTTCGAAAAAGATGTGCACTCATGCAGACGAAGGTCACGGCGAAGCTCAGGACTAAGGCCCTTACGGAACCTTGCTTGCTTCTTGGCGTCAGTAGACACTTCCTCAGTTGCATATCGGGCGAGATTACCAAACTCCCTGCTATAGACATCCACAGAAAGTCGGCCTTGGGTGAAATTGCAAAATTCTTCACGTTTACGGTCCATGAGACCCTCCGGAATGTGATGTTCACGGAAAGCCTCGCTGAACTCAGCCCAAGTGGTGACATGGCCCGCTGGGCGCATGGCTCCATAATTCTCCCACCATAGACTGGCGGGGCCTTCGAGATGATATGCAGCAAAGGTGACCTTGTCAGCCTCCGCTACCAGCGCGGAACGCAGTTTGTGAGAGATACTGCGAAGCCAGTCATCAGCGTCGAGAGGCTCGACGGAGTGGTGGAACGTGGGTGGATGCAATTTGATAAAATCACTGAGTGACACCACGTTAGCCCTCTGATGGTGTGATGTATTCTGTTCAATACGCTCCAACAAACGGTTTGTCTCCCGCTTGTTTCTCTCAGCTTCCATCATAACCTCGGCTAGTGAAGGAGGATGAGGCAGATTTGCATCCCTGGCTTCACTGCCTTCGGCCTGCTCTTGGGAAGCAGGGTTAGCGCGCGTGTTGACCATCCTAGGTAAACAAGACAATGATTTAGTCAGAATGATAAAATTCCGACATAGGATACATAAGGTAAGGAATAACTCGGAATGCAAGATGATCATCCGTATGACATGGTAGATACAGAAACTGCTTCTTTTATTCCATCGTCATACACACCATACAAGGTTTAGTACAAGACCAAACAAAGTACTATTACGGTGAGAAAAGGATTACATCTCATCGGAGGCATTCCAAGCTCCTATACATTATTTTTCTACACCTCTGGAAAGAGTACAACTAGGTCATATCCCACGAGTCACGCAGGACGATAGACGACACGGCTAGTGCGAACTAGTGATACTACCACTACTCAGACCGATCCGTAGTAGTCCTCGTAGAAGTCACCTCCATAGCCTGGAAGCTCAACATGATCATCCGGAAACAGGCGGTCTCGCGGAGCTTGTGGGCCATAGGGGCTAGGATGAGGCCTTGGACCAACAAACGGTGGCCTGCGGGGACCGCGAGGTGGGGTGATGCCTCCTACATCACGCCAAACCATCACGTCTGGCAGAGCGGATCTCACAGGATAGAGATCGCGCATATCCGAATATCCAGCTTGCACTGCCGGTGCGAACCGAGTCAAAGTAGCCCAGTGGTCAGCACGGGTATTGAAGAGCTCTAACCTTAAGGCCCGATTTTCACGGTCCTTATCCTCGAGCATCTCAGCAGTGGTGCGAGTCCGTGAATCCTCCTGAGTGGAGTCAGCATAGATAGCCTGGAGATACCCTTGTGCTCCCGGAAGTGATCCTGGCATATATCGGAAATCAGAGTCCCGAAATAAACCAGATCTGACTCGCATAATGGTCATCATAGAGTAGGCGGCATCCTGCACAGCCATCTCAATAGTAACCCCGAGTCCATAGGAACAGTGAAGAGGCTCGGTGGATCCAGGATAAGATGGAAATATCCTGACAGTGCAGAGATACTGGCTTTGATTGAAGTCCCGAAATTGCTCTTCGACCGTGTACTCAGGATACCAGCGGTATCCAGCCTCAGTCATTACCCTGACCAACTTAGCAGTATGGCCGGGTACATCTAGGCATCGAGTCAGGTGAACCACTTGATTGAGGTCGCGAGTGGTCATCTGAAAGCACAATCATAATGCAAAGGCATTAGAATTTCTAGCAAAATTTCGGCAGCATAACAGCTGTAAATGCTCAAAAAGGATTTTGAGACATTTGACAAAGGATTTCGTACATACTCAACATCATCATATCAAAGTTCTGAAACCATGTTGGCAACATAATGTGGTAGTAGAACTGAACTAGGCTTGTATCCATCAAACTTATAAGGTACTACTGATTAGTAACACGTGATCCTGATAGAGAGAATAGATCCTAATTCCTTAACCCCCGGTGGAAGAATGGACTGACTCAGATCAGAATGTCATAAGATGAAGGAGTAAAAAGAGCCTTACGTTCCATCCCACAAACAATTCCCCTACATATAACTAAAGAATTTCTAGACTCAACATCGACCAGTTTGGCTTGGAGAACCTACAGGCAGTCCGGCTCTGATGCCAACGCTGTCAGGACCCCGACTCGATGTCACATCGATCTAGCTGGTAACACCTCATATCACTTTGCGGCCTCACGCACGGTATTCCCACGGGTGTCGTCTTACCTTTTCCCGGGACCGTTTGCGCCTTTTGGCTCACGTATATGATAGTGTCGCTAGCATCCATATGATAAGGAGCCCGGGCTGACATGACTAGTCGTAAACCCAAAGTGGCACAGACTTACAGGGACAGGCATCCATGACCCAGCTTCGAACGTGTCGGTCATCAGCAAGTGGGTCCGGGCTGTAGCACTGGGCTAGCAGGACTCCGGTAAACCGGGCTGCAGCGGGCTAACAGGACTCCGGTACTCAAAGCGTGACATTTCCCCGAAGGGACAGACACAGGAACGAAGAAGGACACATGCCGGCCAGCCTAAGTGTTCCAGAGCAGTAGCAAGCTACCATGGCTCAGCGGTAACACTAGGAGACATTTCCCGGTAAGAGAGGCTACTAAAGATAAACAACTAGATAGTCAGATCCCACACATACCAAGCATTTCAATCATACACACAATATGCTCGATATGTGCAAATACAACGAAGCATCACAACATGACTCTATGACACAAGTACTTTATTTAAGGCTCAGGGAGCCATACATATCATACACAAAGGTACGGGTCTCACGACCCAACATACAAGTCATACAATCATACAAGCCAGCAGCGGAGGTACATTGTCTGGGTACAGACAACTGGCAAAATAAAAGAGGCTTGGAAAGCCTAGCTATACTACGTGGTCCATCACAAGCTCAGGGTCACCACCTGGGTCTTTAGCCTACTCGTTGATGTCAACGTCTACATAGAACCCATCAGAAGGGGTTGCAGCGTCTTCTGTAAAAATGTAAATTATAGCAACATGAGTACAAAGGTACTCAGCAAGACTTACATCAGACCCTACATACATGCATAGTATCAAGAAGGGTTGGTGGAGTTATTGCAGCAAGCCAGCTTTGACTCTTGGCTAGGCTATCCTACGATACTCCAACTTGAAATGTTTTGCGCACACGAGTCCACTACTCACCACTTCAATACACTACCGAGGATCTGCCTCCGTCATCCTACGGAAGAGCCATCCTCGGCACTCACACTTATCTTGAGGCTTTTAGTAGTTTCCATTTACTTGTCTATGAACTGTATAGGCAACCAAGTAGTCCTTTACCGCGGACGCGGCTATTCGAATAGATCATGTTAACCCTGCAGGGGTGTACTTCTTCATACATGTTTCCACCACTTAGCGTCTGCACACGACATGTGCTCGGCAGACTTCAAGCGAAAGCCGACGTGGGTGTAGACCACGACCTACCTAAACACTTAAGCCTCTAGTCCAGGTTTATCGCCTATTCAGGTTCCATCCGCAGGGAGTCCGGCCGAGGTTTCCCATACGGCCCCGAACGATGTGAATAGGGTTCCCGAGATACCTAACGGGTATTCGGTACACTGTGCCATGTACCTACCGCATCACAGCCCACCCCTACGGTCAGCGCTGTCCATGGCCTCCAGTAGGCTACAAACACCAGAAACTACTTGCAACTCCTGGACAGAGAGCTAGGGTGAATAAGAAGTCGAGCGGGGTCATATTTCAGGGCCCAATGCATGGTAGTAGCTGTATCTTAAATCACACATACAGATCTCAGTGCTTAAGGTCGGCTTCAATGAAACAACCCACCATGTACTCCTACATGGCCTCTCATCGATACCTTTACCAAATCGTGTTCACCACACCACTCTCCTTACCGACATAACATTTCACTCCAGCCCATCACCCAGATGAACCAGACCTGACACGACTCTAAGCATAGCAGGCATAGCAGGGTAGGAACAACACATACATATGGCTCAATCAACTCCTACACATGCTAGTGGGTTTCATCTAGTTACTGTGGCAATGACAGGTCATGTAGAGGAAATGGGTTCAACTACCGTAGCACACAGCAGTTTGAATCGCGTTGTCTTAATGCAGTAAAAGAGAGCAGGAGCGAGAACATGGGATTGTATCGATATGATCAAATGGTTGGTTGCTTGCCTGATGGTTCGATGCTCGGATATGATTCTTCGTTAGGGTAATCACGGTACTCCTCGGAGACAGATCCTGTCGCAAAGGACACCGATACACAAGCATCACCAAACAATGTGCAACAATATGATGCATGCATGAAACATGGCAATATGAGTGTGTTGGGCTAATGCAACTAAAACCAGAAGGGTTTGAACAAATTTGAATCAAAGATTCAAATTTCAAACTCAAATATGGCCTCTTTAAGTGCTTTTCCTTATTCTGCTTTAAACATCAATTTAACTTGTTTGATCATGCATGAAAATGGTACAGATGGATAGATTGGATTTTTCTGATCATTTTTCATATATAATTTGTCCAATTTGGAGTTACAGAATAAAAGTTATGAATTTTTGAAGTTTAAATAATATTCTGGAATTTCCTGATTTAATTTAAATCCAGAAATTCAATTACTGCGTCAGCCTGACGTCAGTGTGACGTCAGCAGGTCAACTGCGGCTGGCTGAAGTCAAACCTGACGTGTGGGGGCCACACGTCAGTGACAGGGGGGGTTAAACAGGTTTAAATTAATCCTAATTTAGGGATTAGTGGCACTGGGGCCCACTGTCAGTGTCAGGGGGGGTTGACTAACAGTAGTTAGCGCTAACCTAACCACCTGGCCGACAGGGCCCACGCGTCAGTGACCCTGGGGGGTCAAACCCCAGGTCGGACAAGTCAAACCCCACCGGCGACATGACGCCGGCGAGGTCCGAGACGGCGGCGAAAGTGCTTTTTGCCATTCCGGCAACCAAATGGACGGCGGAAGGCATCTACGTGTTGCTGAGGTTGAGCCGCGACTATTGGTGGTGATGGTTGGGCTCGGGGTGGCCGGAGTTGACGGCGGCGAGCTCGGCTGTGGCGGCCGGAGTTCGGGTGCGGTCGGGATCAGTGTTGCAGGGCGTTAGGGGAGGTGTTGGTGCGTGCTACGTGCTCCTAGTGAGGTGTGGAGCACGATGGTGTGCTTGGTTGGGCGCTACGGCGACCGTGGCCACGACGGCGACATCGTCGGCGGCGTGGAGCTCTCGGCCGAGGTGGAGCTAGGGCCTAGAGGTCGGGAGAGACCCGGGAAGAAGGGGGAAACGCTCCGGGGGCTCACCGCGGTTGCAGTGGGCGTCGAAGCGGGCTCGGGGACGTGCCGGAGACGACGAATTTGACGGCGACGGTGGTCGGAGGCCGAGAGGGGAACGGCGACGTGGCGGCGATGCAGGGCTTCCGGGGACCCGTGGAGCGGTGGGGAGGAAGAGGGAGTTGTGGCGGAGCTTCTGAGCTAATCGGGGGAGCGAGGGGTGGTCGGAGACGGTGGCTATGGCGAACGGCGGCGACGGTGGTGTTCGGCCGTGAGAGAGAGAGAGCGAGGGAGAGGAAGGAAAGAGCCGGGGAGAGTGAGAGAGAGCAGGGGGGATCGGGACGGGCTGCGGGCGTCGTCCACGCGGCCAGGAGCTCGTCGGCAAGCAGGAGGTGGCCGCGCGGCCGTGCGCGCGCGAGCACGCAGCAGCTTCGGGGCGTGGGGAGGAAGACGACGGAGGGCTACAGTGCTGGGCTGGGTCGGCTGCTGGCTGGGCCGGCCAGCTGGCTGGGCCGCACAGGTAAGTTTTTCTCCCTTCTTTTCTGTTTCTGTTTTTATTTAATATATCTGCAACTTTGTTGAATTAAATAAAATACCTAGGCAACTTCAAAAATCACCAAACTATTCCTGGCCCATAGTTGGATTATTTCCAACATGAAACATTTTAGTTTGGAGATATTTGAGCATTTAAATATTTTATATTATTTTAAATGCCCAAATTCAAATATTTATGATTTAATTCAAAAACCCTAGGATGGCCTAGGAAAATGTGCACCATTTTTGGCAGAGGTTCTGAACCAAGGCAAAAATGATGGGCATTTTAGAAGGGCATTTCAGGTTCATTGAAAAATTATTTCAGTAACCCTAGTTGGTTTCAGAGGGGACTGGGGGTTCTGTCATCCCCATTTCAAGTTTCTGATGAAAAAGTAAACATGATGCAACACTCTAATGCATGACTAGCTAGGTTGTGACATCTACCAAAAATAATAGGACATGAAGGATTGCAATCTATATCAAGGACAATGAAATCTACGGGCACATATTTCCTATTTGAAATAATAAGAACATCATTAATTATTCCCATAGGTTTCTTAATGGTGGAATCCACAAGATGCAAGTTTAAAGAACAATCATCAAATTCACGAAAACCTAGCAAATCACACAAGGTTTTAGGAATCATGGAAACACTAGCACCCAAATCACACAAAGCATAGAATTCATTATCTTTAATTTTAATAGTAGGTTCCCACTCATCATAAAGTTTTCTAGGGATAGTGAAAGTGCGTTATATCGACTAGAGGGGGGGTGAATAGGCGATTTTTATGAAAGTCTTCAAAACGTGGAAGTTATGAAGACAAACAATAGAAATAAACCTATTACCATGCAGCGGAAGGTAGACTACACTAGACAAGCCATAGTCAAGTATTCAATGAAGTGAAAGCACAATGACTTAATAGCAGCAATGTAGTAAGGATCAGGTAGGAAGATATTATGAAGCCATACAGAACATGCAGTCACTCAGTGAAGACAAAAGATATTGCAAACATACAATGACTTCACAAGGAGCAACAGTAAGTAAAGGGAAGGGAAGATGAAACCAGTGACTCGTTGAAGACAATGATTTGTTGGACCAGTTCCAGTTGCTATGACAACTGTACGTCTGGTTGGGGCGGCTAGGTATTCAAACCTTAGGACACACAGTCCCGGACACCCAGTCCTGAACATGCAGCTCAGGACACCCAGTCCTCACCGTAATCCCCTTGAGCTAAGGTCACACAGACCTCGCCCAATCACTCTGGTAAGTCTTCAAGGTAGACTCCCAAACCACAGACTTCGTTCATCGGCAATCCACAATGTCTCTTGGATGCTCAGAACGCGACGCCTAACCGGCTGGAGGATGCACAGTCCTCAAGTGTAATAAGTCTTCAGATCACACAGACAAGAAGACTTAAGTGATGCCCAATTCTCTCTGGCTCTGGGTGGTTAGGGCTTTATCCTCGCAAGGAATTTTTTCTCAAAGGCTTCGAGGTGGGTTGCTCTCAAACGACAAAAGCCGTACTCTCAATTTGAGCAGCCAACCGTTTATGGTTGTGGGGGGTGGGCTATTTATAGCCACTTGGCAACCCGACCTGATTTTTCCGAAATGACCCTGGGTCACTAAGGAACTGACACGTGTTCCAACGGTCAGATTTCAAACTCACACGGCAACTTTACTTGGGCTACAAGCAAAGCTGACTTGTCCGACTCTGGACAAGATTCGCTCTCATAGTCTTCACTCGAAGACATAGGTACTTCAGTCATTCTGACTGGTTCTCTTGGACCCCACTTAACAGTACGGTGGTTCCTATGACTCAACACAAAAGAAAAAGAACTACGAAAGATCTAAGTCTTCGAGCTCCATAGGCTTCATGTGGTGTCTTCTCTTGTCATAGTCTTTAATGTGAATATCTTCATATACCACCTTTGACTTTAATGTCTTCATACATTTTTAGGGGTCATCTCTGGTAGGAAAAACCGAATCAATGAGGGACTTCTACCTGTGTTATCCTGCAATTCTCACAAACACATTAGTCCCTCAACTAGGTTTGTCGTCAATACTCCAAAACCAACTAGGGGTGGCACTAGATGCACTTACAATCTCCCCCTTTTTGGTGATTGATGACAAACTAGTTGAAGTTTTCAACGGGGAATATAATCTGTGAAATTGTAAAGGATAAGGAATTGTCTTCATAAGTTGCAAGGGCTCCCCCTGAAGATGTGCATATAGGTAATTTGCTTTTGGAATGCAAATGCACATGGCAGGTTGTACTTGTGGAGATCCACTTCAACTTATGATGACAATCCACTATGCATGTGAAAGTATATGAAGATAATGACATGCATAATGGAAAATGGACGTCTGCAGAATGATCTAAGTGCGGAATTTATCGTCGCACATGCGGAATTTATCATCGCAAAACAAAGTGGCAGATAAGCAGCAGACGACCATCGAGTTTAAGTGTTACAACTCAAAGAACCAAATGTAGCAAAATGAGAGTTGTAAGCACGAAGCAAAATATAAAGCACCCGCCCATATGGACCCGCTTGAAGACTATCAACCTCATATGCTTCTCCCCCTTTTGTCAATAAGGACCAAAAAGGTTTGAAGACATAGAGCATCTACTCGTTCCCATGTGGAGTAGGTGAAGTAGCAGGGTCGTTGGTGGTATTTGGCAGTGCCGAAGAGCTTGGAGCAGAGTTGACGCGTGCTGAAGGAGGTGGTGGTGAAGTAGCATCATCTTCATCCTCGATAACTCTGGCAGTCACTGTTGCAGCAGATGAAGAGAACTCAGAGTCTTCAAGGGATGGAGTTCCTAGCAGCACAGCTCTTCGAGGAGGTGTGGAGTCAAACTTGAATCGCTCAGTGAAGCCATCCTCTTGCAGATCATCTTCAGAACACATCATCGTTAGCCCTTTCCATGTACGGCGACAGGTTTCATGGGCAACGAAAGCATTCTTGGTGGCAAGATTGCGAATGCGATTAACTTCCACCAAGAGGCTTTTCATCTGACGCTTCAGCCAGTCATGATGCCTATCCTGTTTCTGATGAAGAGCCACAAGAAGCTCTCAGTCGTTGAAAACACGAGTGCGCTTCTTGGGTCTTGGAGCAGTTGTACTATCAGTGGCTTCAGTAGACGCAGGGTGTGGTGCACGTGTAGTGCCAGCCAAAGGATACACCCGAGTGACTGCTTCAACTCCTTCAATGTTCTATGAGAAACTCTGATGCTCTGCATTCTGAAGACTTAGAGGTTCCTTTGCAGGCTCAGGATAGATGGCTTCAGTAGAGATATCCACATCAGGCAGAAAAATCCGATGATTGCGAGCAGATGGCTGATATGAGATATTGGAGTGAAGTTTAATTAGCCGCATTACCCATGGGGCATAGAAAATCAAGCCAAATAGATCAGAGCCCGATGCAGCAAGTTGGCGCATGAATAAGTCATGTGCATTGAAGCATTTTCCATGAAGAATATAGAAGACCAAAGTCTTCATTGCACCCTCAAGCTTGGCATTTGGAGAGTGCCCTTTGATGGGCCAGAGAGTTCGCCTGATGATGTGATAGATGGTTCGTGGCAGATACTCAAGGTCTTCAATGAAGAACTCTGTTGGATAAGCAACATCTTGGGGCAATGGCTTCATCATGCTGAGCATCTGACTCATATCAAGTTCCGGCCTCTTAAAGATGCTCTCAATAGCTTCACTATGCAGCTGACAGCCATGCTCGTAGAGATCGCCAGGAGTGGGCAAACTAGTGAGCTCAATGATGTCAAATGCATTGGCTTCGTGATGAACATTTCCGGTCATCCACTCTAGGACCCAAGTCTTCGGATCTCTGCTGTACCCGCGGATGTGAAGTGTGGCATAGAATTGGAGCAGCAGCTCTTCATTCCAATGCTCTTGGTCAGTAACGAACGGCAACAGTCCAACTTCCTTGAAGCAATCCAAAGCTTCTTCCAGACAGGGCAGACCAGCTATGGCTTCAATGTCAAGGCGCTTGTGTGGGAAGATGCGACCTTGGTTGTAAAGAATGCATGAGTAATAGCTTCGCTGAGGATATCTCCAGAACCGATCAGATGATATCCTTTCCCTTGAGTAGGGGTTCCTGGAGCTATCGAAGAACGTGTTGTCTGCCCTGAAGCCATTGATATTGAAGGAGCCAGGTGCCGATGCAGGACCTGGGAACCTTGGCAATCTTGGGATTGGCTTCTGTACCCGAGGCCTGTGCTCAACATGATAGTCGAACTGGGGACCGGCAGCAGACTCAGGAACAGAAGTGATGGGATCAGTGGCTTCGCTGTCTTCTTCTTCTGTTGGGGAGGGCTCCACATTAGCTTCATTGGTGGTTGTGGCAGCCGCAAGATTTTCAAGCACGTTCTCATTGAGAACTGCTTCTTGGTGGCACAATGGAGTGGCAACTTGTGGGACTTCATCTTCCGTGGCTGATGCAGCTGGATTGTCTTCAGCAGAGACTTGAGGCCTTGGACCTTTGCGAAGCCTGCGCAACGCAGGCGACGCCTGTGGTGTTGGAGTGGGTTGGGCCTCATAGTCTTCTTCCTCTTGTGGGCGATCTTCCCATGAAGCATCCTGTGCAATTGGCGTCAGTGGACAACCAATGCTGATGAGTTCGCTGTTCTGAGGAAGGACTGCACCATCTTCTACATTGTCATGTTGACCAATGTCTTCAGCAACGATGGGATCAGCTGCTGGAAAGTCTTCAGCTTCATGAGCCTCTGTGGAAGCAGGCTCATGGATAGTCAGTTGGCGTTCATGGCGTTCAGCTTCAGGATAGACCATAGAAATGGGTTCAACTATCAAGGGCTCTGTGGGAGCTGCCGATCTTTCTTGGTCTTCCTCTTCTTCTTGGAGGGGGCAGTTGGAGAGGCTTCAGAATGTTTCCTCTTCCTGGCTTCAGCCTCAGCAGTCCTTGTCTTCTTGAGCTCTGAAGCTCTTGACCGGCTTTTTGGCTTCGAGCCAGTCATTTTAGTTGGGAAGACAATAGGAACTGCTTCCTACCTTGGTGCGTCAGGTTCAGCCGTAGCAGGCTTTTTCTTCTTCTTTGCGGCCATCCTGGGGTCGATGCCAGGACGCCCAAGGGCCTTGCGCTTCTCAGCCTCATTATAGGCTTGCACACATCTGTCAGCCAGAGTCTTCATGTGCTCACGCGAACCCTGAGCTTCTGCATGCTTCTTCACAAAGGCTTCCTTGAGCTCGTGCATCATACTCTTGAAGTTCTTCACTTCCTGCATGCTGAACTTGGCCATATGCTTCTTGAACTGAGCCTTTTCATAGTCAATCTTTTGCTTCAGTTCAACAATGCGCTGGGCAATAGCGAGTTCTGAAGGAATGGCGCCTTGGAAGGCGACACTGAGCCCAATTGGTAGCTGCAGATCTTCAAAGCTGATGTTTGGCGTGTCAAACCACTCGTCAATGAAGTTGTGGATGATGGTCACATCAAAGAGAGGCAGATCATTGAAGATTTCTGCTTCTTCTTTGCTCTTGATGAGTTGCTCAAGAGCGTCATCTACTAGATCTTCATCACTTGACAGATCAATGTCGTCATTGCGCAGAATGGCAGCAACAGTTAGCTCTTGTCCGGTGTGAGGCAGAGGCATCTTGACTTTCTGGGGCTTGGAGATGCGAGATAAGTCTCCGGACTGCACACTGTCTTCAGGAGGTGCAGTTGCCAGTGGCTTCGCCCTTGAGATTTTTGGTGAGGGGGCAGGCTTTGAAGCTTTAGGCTTCTTCATCTTCTTTGTCTTCGACGCTGCAGGAGCTTCTTCTGCTACAGCGTCAGCTGCAGGCTCATTCACTGCAGTCCCTTGAACTAAGATGCGGGTGATGAGGCCTTCGAGGTTGTCGAAAGGACCAATGACATTGGGTTCTGCATCTCGTGTGCCATTTGCCCTTGGTGCTGAGGGACCAGGGTTGAAGTCTAACCCCAAAGTCTTCTTGTTCTGCTTCGCTGAGTTCTGGGCAAACTGGAAGTTACGCTTGAATAGATTGTCGTCACGACACCATAGTAGTGACGATGGGTGTGCATCAGCTGGCTGTGGCCCACGGACCATGCAGGGATAGAAGCCTTGAGCAATGGCTTCATCTCTGGACCTGGGTAGAAGATTCTTGTATTGGATGTCTCCCCATGGTATCTTGATGGCATTTTTCTCAGCATATTCTTGGGTTACAAATCGATATTTGAACCATTGTTCTGCCCAATATCTTCGAATCCATTGGATTCGGGTCTTGCGCTGATTGTAATCCTCTTTAGGATCTGTCTTGTACAGTTCTGAGAGTTCATCTGGCAGATCTCTGGATGTTTCTCCACGATGCTTTCTGCCACCCTTCCTTGCTGCTTTCTCTGAAGCCATAAACTTTAACTTGAAAGGCTTCAACACGTTCAAAGGCGTCAAAGGTTTTCGCTTGCTGGACCAATAGGAACTGGCTTCGGGAGAATTAATGTGATGCTGTAAGAATTCTGCAAATGAATGCAGACTATGAGAACTAAAGGATTCTCCCACGGACATGTACCTGTGACAGCATTAAGGTGCGAGGGAAGGGGAAGAGGTCATATGCATTCTCAGAAGATTTTGAAGATAAATCAGTTTAGAAGACATTGACCTCATTTTGCGAAGACATTCACTCATAGATAAGGAGTTGGTTCCAGATTTGAACGAATCCACAGATCAGTACAAGTGAGGAATCTAACTACTTTGTGAAGCATAAGTGAATATACTAGGCATGTTATGAGATGCAGTATGAGAGAGATCTAACTTGTGTGAATAGAAACTGCTTGTGGTAGAAAGTGACAAATCCATAGGATCAACGGTGCTGTAAAAAGGAAGTTTTATTTACCACACTAAGAACTGCTAGACGAAGTGGAAGATGAGGCCGAGCAGTTCGATCTTCCGTGCCCTAACTTGGCGACGGAGGACACCTACGGCGACGGCGGAGAGGACGATGTCCGCGGTCGGCGTGAAGACGGGGTCGGAGAGGTTGCGGCAGCGAAGCGCTTCGTTGTCGGCGTCATCGAGGGCTAGCGGTGGCGCTAGGGTTCGTGCGAGAGTGGAAGAAGAGATAATGACCGCTGTGAAGTGTGTATTTATAGGTACATGGGCGGCACTGCGCTATTACACAGGTGCCCCTAGTGATTCGCATATGAGGAACACGTGGCCATTATGCGGAATTTTGGGGTTTATTCCATGTCCCACGCACGCCTTGATTGTCGGGTGGTCGTTCCTACTTCTCCGGGTTTCATGTGGAGGAATGAGCATTGAAAATGGACTTAATGGTTGTCTATGTATCTTCTGCTGACAAGGACGCAGAGAAGACATTCGACAGTTTCAATAGAATGCATATGATTTGGAGAGATAGAATTTGAGATAGGAAGCATAGAGAGGTTAGGGTCCGATCACATTCACTTAGTTCAAAAGATTCAACAATGAAGACATAGCTATAAGTGAATGCTGTAGAGGACAGAACACTAATATATATATATATCTATATAATCAACATAGTGAAGATAATCATGAAGATATGTTGAGATCGAAGCCAAACCAAATGTGAAGACATTGCAAGGTAACGTCATGAGTGGAACACTTCAAAATAGAACATTTGGTGGTGGCGTTACCCACCGTATAGGAAGTATTAAACCCAGACACGACGCACAATTATCGTGGCGCTCCAAAGTCAAATTCCACATTAATGTATTCACACTTAGAATGTATGTATTCATTGATTGAAGATATACTTTACTTCGTGTGTTGCACATCTAAGTCATCAATATGCATAAGGGTTAGGATGTGTGCCTGATCACAGGACATTTGAGGATTCCAGGATATTTAGCTCACACCATAACTTGCAAAATCTCTTCTCATCCAAGGGCTTGGTGAAGATATCTGCCAATTGCTCTTCAGTGTTGACGTGTATGATATCAATATCTTCCTTTATAACATGATCTCTGAGAAAGTGATGACGAATTTCAATGTGCTTTGTCTTCGAGTGCTGAACTGGGTTGTTGGCGATCTTGATGGCGCTTTCGTTGTCGCAGTAAAGTGGCACTTGCTTCAGATGAATGCCATAGTCCTTGAGTGTTTGCTTCATCCACAGAAGCTAAGCGCAGCAAGATCCAGCAGCAATGTATTCAGATTCAGTAGTGGAGAGAGATACACAGTTCTACTTCTTTGAAGACCAACATACAAGTGATCGTCCCAGAAAGTGACATGTGCCTGATGTAGACTTGCGATCAACTTTGTCACCAGCATAATCAGCATCCGAGAATCCAACCAGATCAAACTCTGAGCCCTTTGGATACCATAATCCTAGAGTTGGGGTGTGAGCCAAATATCGAAGAATTCGCTTCACAGCTAAGTGATGTGACTCCTTTGGTGCCGCTTGAAATCGAGCACACATGCAAATACTAAGCATAATATCTGGCCTAGATGCACATAGATAAAGTAAAGAACCAATCATGGAGCGGTATACCTTTTGATCGAACTCTTTACCATTGTCGTCGGGACCCAGATGATGTTTGGCTGGCATTGGTGTTGTGAAGCCTTTGCAGTCTTGCATACCGAACTTCTTCAGGCAATCTTTGAGATACTTCTCTTGAGATATGAAGATGTCGTTGCGTTGTTGTCATATTTGAAGACCGAGGAAGAACTTCAGCTCTCCCATCATGGACATCTGATATTGCTCTTGCATCATATATCCAAACCCTTCGCTGTACTTCTGATTGGTGCAGCCAAAGATAATGTCATCCACATATATTTGGCACACAAACAGTTCACCATCATATGTCTTCGTGAAGAGAGTGGGGTCTAGGGAACTAGGTATGAAGCCTTTGCTCTTCAGGAAGTATTTGAGTGTGTCATACCAGGCCCGAGGGGCTTGTTTGAGGCCATACAGTGCCTTGTTGAGCTTGTATACCATGTCAGGATGTTTTGGATCTTCAAAGCCAGGCGGTTGTGCAACATACACTTCTTATTCAACCTTGCCATTGAGAAAAGCACTCTTCACATCCATTTGATATAGAAGTATGTTGTGATGATTTGCATACGCCAGCAGTATGCGTATGGCTTCAAGTCTAGCCACAGGAGCAAATGTTTCATCGAAGTCAATGCCTTCCACTTGAGTATATCCTTGAGCAACGAGACGAGCTTTGTTTCTGACAACTTGACCATGCTCATCTTGCTTGTTGCGGTATATCCATTTGGTGCCTATTATATTGTGCTTCCGTGGATCAGGACGCTTAACTAGTTCCCATACATTATTCAACTCAAACTATTGAAGCTCTTCTTGCATAGCTTGAATCCATTCAGGTTCCATGAAGGCTTCTTCAACTTTCTTGGGTTCTGTTATTGAGACGAATGCGAAGTGCCCACAGAAATTTGCTAGTTGAGTTGCCCTTGAACGAGTGAGTGGACCGGGTGCATTGATGCTATCAATTATTCTTTCAATCTGCACTTCATTGGCAACGCGAGGATGTACAGGGCGAAGACTTTGCTCTTGCTAATCATTGTCGTTGTTAGAAGGAATGTCTTCAGGCTGAGCATTGTCTTCATGTTGATCAGGTGCTGAGATGATAAGTTCTTCTTCAGGATGAGCTTCAGAAGGTATAATTTCTCCAGTTCCCATTAGCTTGATTGATTCACTGGATGGAACTTCATCCAACCATTTGCCAGTTGCTCTCTTTGTGAACCATTGGTCTCATCGAACCGCACATCCACTGTTTCAACCACTTTGTAATGAAAGAGATTGAAGACTGTAGGAGTGCGAATCCTTTCCATATCCAAGCATAAAACCCTCATGTGCTTTTGGTGCAAACTTTGAGGTGTGATGTGGGTCCTTGATCCAGCACCTTGCGCCAAATACTCTGAAGTAACTGACATTTGGCTTCTTGCCAGTAAGGAGCTCATAAGATGTCTTGTTCAGAAGCATGTGAAGATAAACACGATTGATCGTATGGCATGCAGTATCAATGGCTTCAGGCCAGAATTTTCTTGGGGTCTTGAATTCATCTAGCATCGTTCTGGCCATCTCAATGAGTGTTCTGTTCTTGCGTTCGACGATGCCATTCTGCTGTGGCGTGTACGGGGCTGAGAATTCATGTGTGATGCCCAAGGTATCAAGATATGTATCAAGGCCAGTGTTCTTGAATTCAGTGCCATTGTCACTTCTGATGTGCTTTATCTTGGCGCCATAATTGTTCATAGCTCGATTGGCGAAGCGTCTGAAGACATCCTGCACTTCAGTCTTGTAAAGGATTATGTGCACCCAAGTGTATCTAGAGTAATCATCAACAATAACGAAGCCATAGAGGCATGCAGTAGTAGTAAGAGTTGAGTAATGAGTGGGACCGAAAAGATCCATGTGAAGCAGTTCGAAGGGTCGAGTAGTGGTCATGATTGTCTTCGAAGGATGTTTGGCCCTCGTCATCTTCCCTGCTTCACAGGCACCGCATAAGTGGTCTTTCTTGAACTTGACGCCCTCAATGCCTATGACATGCTTCTTCTTCACAAGGGTGTGGAGGTTCCTCATGCCAGCATGCCCAAGCCTCCGATGCCAGAGCCAGCATTCTGAAGCTTTTGCTAGAAGACATACGGCAAGTTGTGGTCCTACTGAGAAATCTACTACGTACAGATCATCTTTTCGATACCCTTCAAACACTAGAGACTTGTCAGATTCCATTAGTACAAGGCAACGATATTTTCCAAATATTACGATCATGTTCAAATCGCAAAGCATTGAGACAGACATTAAGTTGAAGCCAAGGGATTCAACAAGCATGACTTTGTCCATGTGTTGATCCCTTGAGATTGCAACTCTACCTAGACCCAATACCTTACTTTTACCAGTGTCAGCAAATGTGATGTGGCTCTTGTCGGATGGACGTAAGGTTGAGTCCATAAGAAGACTTCTTTTGCCAGTCATGTGATTTGTACACCCACTATCAATAATCCATTCTGAAGACGTTGGTGTCATACCCTACAGTGTCAGCAAATGTGATGTGACACCTTTTCGGAACCCAGATCTTCTTCGTAGGCGGTCCATTCCTGCAGTTAGTACCAATGTACCTGGCAAACACTTCACCATTCTGATTCTTAAACAGTATATAGTTTGCATCAAAGGATTCATCAATGATAATGGGGTTAGCACAAGTGAAGCCAGATAGATTGGATGGGTCTGCTGAAGGTTCCTTTGCAGCAACCCACATGGTTTTGGGGTACTGCTCAGGTTTCCAGTAAGAGCCATCAGCATTCATTTTCCTTACGAACCCAACACCCTCTTTCCTTGGGTTTCGGTTCAGTATCTGCTTTTTGAGGACATCACATAGTGTCTGATGCCCTTTAAGACTTTTGTACATCCCTGTTTCAAGCAATGTCTTCAACCTAGCATTCTCATCAGCAATAGTAGTGGTATCCTCAGCAGAGGGGTTAGTTACCACATCAACAGTTGAAGATATTGCAACAGTAGTAGCAATAGAACATTCAGCAACAGAAGTAGCATTATCACGCTCAATGCATTTAAGACATGGTGGTTCAAATCCTTCCTGAGCGGGACTGATCTTTTTGGAGTGAAGTGACTCGTTTTCCTTTTGAAGATCTTCATGAACCGCTCTCAATTTCTCAAGATCTTGCTTCCTTTGAAGATAATCATAGGAAAGCTTTTCGTGAGTTGTTGAGAGAGTTTCATGACGACTTTCAAGTTCCTGATACTTAACGTGAAGATTTTTTATGTCTTTAATTAAGGATTCAGATCGAGTCATTTCAGCACCTAACAGATCATCGCTTCTGTCTAATAGTTTTTGAATGTGTTCCATAGCTTTCTGCTGTTCAGTTGCAATTTTAGCAAGTGTTTTGTAGCTGGGTTTTGAATTACAATCAGAGTCATCGTCACTAGATGTTTGATAGTGAGTAGTGCGTGTGTTTACCTTGGCACTGCGTGCCATGAAGCAGTAGGTAGAAGCGGAGTAGTCCTTGTCAATTGCATCGGTGTCGGTGACGAGGTCATTGTCTTCAGTATTGAAGATGGACTTGGCAACGTATGCTGTAGCCAGACTTGTGACGCCTGAATCGGACTCCTCCTCAGACTCCACCTCCGCCTCCTCAGAAGCGGACTCCTCCTCTGGGTCCATTTCCTTGCCAACAAACGCACGTGCCTTGCCAGATGAGCTCTTCTTGTGTGATGAAGACTTTGAGGATGACTTGGACGAAGACTTTGAGTATTTCTTCTTCTTCTTGTCGTCAGAGTCATATTCCTTGCTCTTCTTCTTCTGTTTTTTCTCATTGTCCCACTGTGGACACTCAGAGATGAAGTGGCCAGGTTTCTTGCACTTGTGACATGTTTTCTTCTTGTAGTCGTGAGCAGAAGCTTCATCATTCCTTGAGCTTGATCGGGAAGACTTTCTGAAGCCTTTCTTCTTGGTGAATTTTTGGAACTTCTTCACAAGCATAGCAAGTTCTCTTCCAATGTCTTCAGGGTCATCAGAACTGCTGTCAGATTCTTCTTCAGATGAGGAGACAGCTTTTGCCTTCAAGGCACGAGTTTGCCCATAGTTTGGACCGTAGATATCTCTTTTTTCAGAAAGCTGAAACTCATGTGTGTTGAGCCTCTCAAGTATGTCAGATGGATCGAGTGTCTTGAAATCAGGACATTCTTGAATCATCAGGGCTAGGATGTCAAACGAACTATCAAGTGATCTCAGTAGTGTCTTGACGACTTCATGTTTGGTGATCTCAGTAGCGCCGAGGGCTTGAAGCTCATTTGTGATGTCAGTGAGTCGGTCAAAAGTGTGCTGGACATTCTCATTGTCATTTCGCTTGAAGCGGTTGAAAAGGTTGTGAAGGACACTGATTCTCTGATCTCTCTGGGTTGAGATGCCTTCATTGACCTTGGAGAGCCAGTCCCAGACCAGCTTAGATGTCTTCAAAGCACTCACACGGCCATACTGTCCTTTGGTCAGGTGACCACAGATGATATTCTTGGTAGTAGAGTCTAGTTGAACAAATTTCTTGACGTCAGCAGCAGTGACACCTTCTCCAGCCTTGGGAACGCCGTTTTCGACAACATACCATAGGTCGACATCAATGGCTTCAAGATGCATGCGCATCTTATTCTTCCAGTAGGGATATTCAGTTCCATCGAAGACGGGGCACGCAGCGGAGACTTTAATTATCCCTGCAGTTGACATAGCTAAAACTCCAGGTGGTTAAACCGAATCACACAGAACAAGGGAGCACCTTGCTCTGATACCAATTGAAAGTGCGTTATATCGACTAGAGGGGGGGTGAATAGGCGATTTTTATGAAAGTCTTCAAAACGTGGAAGTTATGAAGACAAATGATAGAAATAAACCTATTACCATGCAGCGGAAGGTAGACTACACTAGACAAGCCATAGTCAAGTATTCAATGAAGTGAAAGCACAATGACTTAATAGCAGCAATGTAATAAGGATCAGGTAGGAAGATATTATGAAGCCATACAGAACATGCAGTCACTCAGTGAAGACAAAAGATAGTGCAAACATACAATGACTTCACAAGGAGCAATAGTAAGTAAAGGGAAGGGAAGATGAAACCAGTGACTCGTTGAAGACAATGATTTGTTGGACCAGTTCCAGTTGCTGTGACAACTGTACGTCTGGTTGGGGCGGCTAGGTATTCAAACCTTAGGACACACAGTCCCGGACACCCAGTCCTGAACACGCAGCTCAGGACACACAGTCCTCACCGTAATCCCCTTGAGCTAAGGTCACACAGACCTCGCCCAATCACTCTGGTAAGTCTTCAAGGTAGACTCCCAAACCTTCACAGACTTCATTCACCGGCAATCCACAATGTCTCTTGGATGCTCAGAACGCGACACTTAACCGGCTGGAGGATGCACAGTCCTCAAGTGTAATAAGTCTTCAGATCACACAGACAAGAAGACTTAAGTGATGCCCAATTCTCTCTGGCTCTGGGTGGTTAGGGCTTTATCCTCGCAAGGAATTTTCTCTCAAAGGCTTCGAGGTGGGTTGCTCTCAAACGACAAAAGCCGTACTCTCAATCTGAGTAGCCAACCGTTTATGGTTGTGGGGGTGGGCTATTTATAGCCACTTGGCAACCCGACCTGATTTGTCCGAAATGACCCTGGGTCACTAAGGAACTGACACATGTTCCAACGGTCAGATTTCAAACTCACACGGCAACTTTACTTGGGCTACAAGCAAAGCTGACTTGTCCGACTCTGGACAAGATTCGCTCTCATAGTCTTCACTCGAAGACATAGGTTTTTGGTTAGGCATCACTTCAGTCATTCTGACTGGTTCTCTTGGACCCCACTTAACAGTACGGTGGTTCCTATGACTCAACACAAAAGAAAAAGAACTACGAAAGATCTAAGTCTTCGAGCTCCATAGGCTTCATGTGGTGTCTTCTCTTGTCATAGTCTTCAATGTGAATATCTTCATATACCACCTTTGACTTCAATGTCTTCATACATTTTTAGGGGTCATCTCTGGCAGGAAAAACCGAATCAATGAGGGACTTCTACCTGTGTTATCCTGCAATTCTCACAAACACATTAGTCCCTCAACTAGGTTTGTCGTCAATACTCCAAAACCAACTAGGGGTGGCACTAGATGCACTTACAGATAGAAACTTCCAATTCAAGTTTTTCTTCATAAGATTGCATTAAAGCATCAACAATATGTTTAGTAAAAGCCTTATTTTGACTATAAGCATGCGGAGAATTTAGCATGGATTGTAACAAGGAAATAAAATATATTAAAGAGCAATTATCATAATTAAATTCCTTGAAATCCAAGATAGTGGGTTCATTGCTATCTAAAGTTTTGACCTCTTCCATCCCAATTTTACCAAATTTTGCATCAAGATCTAAAAACACCGAATCATTGGGACGCCTTCTTACTAAAGTTGACTCATCTCTAGTCCCATAATTGTCAAGATTCATATTGCAAAACAAAGATTTAATAGGAGACACATCAATAAATTTTAGATCTTCATCATTATTATCATGGAAACTAGAATAACATGCTTTCACAAAGCAATCTTTTTTAGCACGCATCCTAGCGGTTCTTTCTTTGCACTCATCAATGGAAATTCTCATGGCCTTGAGAGACTCATTGATATCATGCTTAGGTGGAATAGATCCAAGTTTCAAAGAATCAACATCAAGAGAAATTCTATCCACGTTCCTAGCCAACTCATCAATCTTGGGCAATTTTTCTTCAAGCAAAGCATTGAAATTCTTTTGAGAAATCATAAATTCCTTAACACTAGTCTCAAAATTAGAGGGCATCTTATTAAAATTTCCGTAATAGTTGTTGTAGGAATTACCATAATTATTAGAGGAATTACTAGGATACAACCTAGGATTAAAATTTCCTCTATAAGCATTGTTACCAAAATTGTTCCTACCAACAAAATTCACATCCATAGATTCATTATTATTCTCAATCAAAGTAGATAAATGCATATCAATAGGATCAGAAGAAACACTCTTATTAGCAAACAATTTCATAAGTTCATCCATCTTTCCACTCAAAACATTAATCTCTTCAATTGCATGCACCTTTTTACTAGTAGATCTTTGAGTGTGCCATTGAGAATAATTAACCATAATATTATATAGGAGTTTAGTAGCTTCTCCTAAAGTGATTTCCATAAAAGTGCCTCCCGCGGCCGTATCTAAAAGATTTCTAGAAGCAAAATTCAATCCGGCATATTTTTTTTGTATAATCATCCATAAATTCAAACCATGTGTAGGGCAATTACGTATCATTAATTTCATCCTCTCCCAAGCTTGTGCAACATGTTCATGATGAAGTTGCTTAAAATTCATAATATCGTTTCTACGAGAGATGATCTTAGCGGGAGGAAAATATTTAGAGATAAAAGCATCTTTGCACTTATTCCATGAATCAATACTATTTTTAGGCAAAGACGAAAACCAAGTTTTAGCACAACCTCTAAGAGAAAATAGAAATAGCTTCAGCTTAACAATATCATTGTCCACATCTTTCTTATTTTGCATATCACATAAATCAACAAAGTTATTTAGATGGGTAGCGGCATCTTCACTAGGAAGGTTGGCGAATTGATCTTTCATGACGAGATTCAGCAAAGAAGCATTAACTCCACAAGATTCAGCATCGGTAAGAGGAGCAATCAGAGTGCTAAGAAAATCATTGTTGTTGGTATTGGAAAAGTCACACAATTTAGTATTATCTTGAGCCATCGTGACAAGCAAGCACACAAGCAAACAAGAAGCAAGTGGACGGAAAAAGAGAGCGAATAAAACAGCAAGGGTGAAGTGGGGGAGAGGAAAATGAGAGGCAAATGGCAAATAATGTAATGCGAGGGATAAGAGTTTGTGATGGGTACTTGGTATGTCTTGACTTGTGCGTAGACTCCCCGGCAATGCCGCCAGAAATCCTTCTTGCTACCTCTTGAGCATGCGTTGGTTTTTTCCTTGAAGAGGAAAGGGTGGTGCAGCAAAGTAGCGTAAGTATTTCCCTCAGTTTTTGAGAACCATGGTATCAATCCAGTAGGAGGCCACATGCAAGTCCTTCGTACCTACACAAACAAATAAGAACCTTGCAACCAACACGATAAAGGGGTTGTCAATCCCTTCACGACCACTTGCAAAAGTGAGATCTGATAGAGATGACAAGATAATATTTTTGGTATTTCTATGATAAAGATTAAAAGTAAATATTGGAAAATAAATGGTGCCAGAAATAACTTGTTGACGGGAGATTAATATAATGGAGAATAGACCCGGGGGCCATAGGTTTCACTAGTGGCTTCTCTCAAGATAGCATAAGTATTACGGTGGGTGAACAAATTACTGTCGAGCAATTGATAGAAAAGCGAATAATTATGAGAATATCTAGGCATGATTATGTATATAGGCATCACGTCCGTGACAAGTATACCGACTCCTGCCTGCATCTACTACTATTACTCCACACATCGACCGCTATCCAGCATGCATCTAGAGTATTAAGTTCATAAGAACAGAGTAACACATTAGGTAAGATGACATGATGTAGAGGGATAAACTCAAGCAATATGATATAAACCCCATCTTTTTATCCTCTATGGCAACAATACAATACATGTCATTTCCCTTTCTGTCACTGGGATCAAGCAACACAATATTGAACCCAAAGCTAAGCACTTCTCCTATTGCAATTAAGATCAATCTAGTAGACCAAACCAAACTGATAATTCAAAGAGACTTGCAAAGATAACAAATCATACATAAAAGAATTCAGAGGAGATTTAAATATTGTTCATAGATAATCTTGATCGTAAACCCACAATTCATCAGATCTCGACAAACACATCACAAAAAGAGTTACATCAAATAGATCTCCAAGAAGATCGAGGAGAACTTTGGATTGAGATACAAAGAGAGAGAAGAAGCCATCTAGCTAATAACTATGGACCCGAAGGTCTGAGGTAAACTAGTCACACATCGTCGGAGAGGCTATGGCGTTGATGTAGAAGCCCGCCGTGATCGATGCCCCCTTCGGCGGAGCGCCCGAATAGGCTCCAAGATGGGATCTCATGGGTACAGAAGGTTGCAGCGGTGGAAATAGGGTTTTGTGGTGCTCCTGGATGTTTTCAGGGTATATGAGTATATATAGGCGAAGGAAGTCGGCCAGGAGAGCCACGAGGGGCCCACGAGGGTGGGGGCGCACCCAGGGGGCGGGCGCGCCTCCGCCTCATGGCCTCCTCGGTTGTTTCTTGACGTCCAGTCCAAGTCCTTGGGACCACGTTTGCTCCAAAAAATCACGCTCCCGAAGGTTTCATTCCGTTTGGACTCCGTTTGATATTCCTTTTCTGTGAAACACTGAAATAGGCAAAAAACAGCAAATTGCACTGGGCCTCAGGTTAATAGGTTAGTCCCAAAAATAATATAAGTGTATAATAAAGCCCATTAAACATCCAAAACAGAATATATAATAGCATGGAACAATCAAAAATTATAGATACGTTGGAGATGTATCACCGCACAGTGTATCCGACGCTGCAGAGTTCTTCCGACCCGAAGAGGGGAGCTCAACGGAGAAGTTGTTCTAGTCGCAATATCTTGCGCCAAAACATCCAATGCCCTTTAGAGATCAGCTAAAATAGCTGGTCGAGCTACATAGGGTGGCCGAACTAGCCATGAAGGATCTAATAATCCGGCTGTGGCCTGCTGAAGCTATGCCCGGCAGCTACTTTGGGCTCGTGAAGCGGCTGGTGAACGCCTGTCCTCGGTTGGACGTCATCAAGCGATTGGCCTGCATTGAGGGTGCGCGCATGGCCTTCGCCCGTGTCAAGGTGTGTTGGGCGAAGATGGACGCCGTCCAGCTTACGACCGAGGGACCACCAGAGAGCAAGGAGCACCACACACCCGAGCGGTATTTTGCCGATGTCTTGGAGGGATCTCGTATTGTGGCAACGTAATGTTCGCAAGACATTATTTTCGAATGAATATCTTCATGTTGTCTCTGCCTTGTATGATGAAACAAATTTTGTTATCTAATATAAGGTTTGTTTAAAAGAATTCACCTCCTATGCGGCCGTATTGTGTGAAATCTGAGAGTTGGCCAGTCGTCGGCTTCTTCCCCCATGTAGGAAGTACGGGGGTGTTCAGGATATAATCTAAACACTCTTGATCCAATTGTTTGGTCCTTGAAGGAGGTGTTTGGCGCAGCAAACCAGACAATCAGACTATGCGGCTTGAACACCCTCACTTAGACATAGGAGTTTGACGATAAAAATTTAGGCGCAGCCCTTGGTATCTGAACTAGAAAGCTATGAACATCTGATCGGGCAAGTACCAATCCCTCGCGTAACGCGGAAAAAATCTCTAACAATTTGAGACCTCCGTAGAGCTGACCGGCTCCCGCCGCATCATGATAGTCAGTTTTTGGCTTTCTCTACTGAGGTGCTCATCCGAGTAAACTAGGGCACAGTCGCAGTAGTTCTCCCTTTACTACCCTAGCCGATGTAGTGGAACATAGGGTAGCACGCACAGGAGCCGGGCAACCCAACTATTGACCAAAGACATGATTCGGAGCTAGTGCATATAGTGCTAAATTCGGGGTGCCAAACAGTAGAAAGTGTTTGGACTTTGTTGCCGTGTTGTGGGGCGCTATGGAGCCCCTGGAAAATTGAAACATACCAAAGTGTATGGGTGCTATTTGATAAAGTTATAAAAAATAAAAAGAAGAAAGAGTAGTAAGCTAAAAGCCGTAAAATTTGGGCCGCAAACTGTTTCCATTATAATTTCATTAGTGCGTTAAAGCACATTTATACAAGTAGTGCAATAAGCAGAAAGCTATTTGATATGCCTTAACCAAGGAGAGCTGCGTGTGGGTCCTGAAAACAGGTAAAGGGATCTTTAAAGAAACCACCTAAAATTTCCTCCATACGTCCATGCTTCTTGTCGTCTTGGTGTATTTATCCTTCAAAAAAGAACCGATGGTCAAGCCGTCAGGGAAGGCCTGTGAAAAAGAGACCTGAAAAAGGAGGAAAAAAGGAAACAATGAAAGTATGTGTGTCCGGGGCGGTCGAGCCGTATTGTGGATCACAAGCTGATTATGCCTCCATCCGTGCCCATGGTATTTTTAGTGCGTAGTTATGTACGCGCGGTACAATTGCCACCACTTGGTCGGGACTGGGACGGAGGCCGAATTGCTAGTCGAGCTCTTCACGCGCCGGGTTGTCCTGCTGCAGAATAGTCCAGACTCTCTTAACAGTGTCTGGGGATCGGCCGCCGAATTAAGGTTCTGCTTGAAAAGGCCACTATGTACTTCTGCTGCTAAGGCAGCGGTGTGCTCCTCAGTACGGAGGGAGCGTTCCGTGTTTCCATTAATTGTTATGACGCCTCGTGGTCCGGGCATCTTGAGCTTGAGATAAGCATAGTGTGGCACCGCGTTGAATCGAGCAAATGCGGTCCGTCCGAGTAGTGCATGATAGCCACTGCGAAAAGGGATGATATTGAAGATTAACTCCTCGCTTCGGAAGTTGTCCGGAGATCAGAAGACAACCTCTAGTGTGATTGAGCTCGTACAGCGGGCCTCTACACCTGGTATGACTCCTTTAAAGGTAGTCTTTGTGGGCTTGATCCGTGATGGATTGATGCCCATTTTGTGCACTATATCCTGATAGAGCAGGTTGAGGCTGCTGCCACAGTTCATGAGGACTCGTGTCAGGTGGAACCCATCAATTATTGGGTCCAGGACCAGTGCGGCTGAACCCCGTGACGGATACTGGTTGGGTGATCCCGACAATCGAAGGTGATCGGGCATGGCAACCATGGATTAAATTTTGGGGCGACTGGCTCTATCGCGTAGATGTCCCTGAGAGCGCACTTGCGCTCCCTCTTGGGGATGTGGGTAGCATATATCATGTTCACCGTTTTGACTTGAGGGGGAAACTTCTTATGCCCCCCTACGTTCGGTGGCCAGGGCTCCTCATCGTCGTCCTCGCTCTGCGATCCCTTCTCCTTTCTTTCGACATTTAACTTGCTGGCCTGTTTGAAAACCCAACAATCTCTGTTGGTGTGATTGGGTGGTTTATCTGGGGTGCCATGAATCTGGCACGGATGATCGAGTATGCGGTCCAAGCTGGATGAGCCCGAATTGTTCTTTTTGAACGGCTTCTTCCGCTGACTGTTCTTAGAGCTACTGAATTCGGCATTGACCACCGTATCATCGGTGTTGTCATTGTTGTTTCGACGCTTGTATCTGTTGCGTCGGGACTTGTCGTTGCTATTTTTGGCTTTAGGGGTGCCGGCGTCACTTGCATTGTTTTTGCTACGGGCCAGCCAACTATCCTCACCCGCACAAAAGCGGGTCATGAGTGCCGTGAGGGCTGCCATGGACTTCGACTTTTCTGGCTGAGGTGGCGGGCAAGCCATTCGTTGCGGATGCTGTGTTTAAAGGACGCTAGGGCTTCGGCATCCGGACAGTCGATGATCTGGTTCTTTTTAGTTAAGAATCTAGTCCAGAATTTCCTGGCAGACTCTCCGGGCTGTTGAACTATATGGCTTAAGCCATCAGCGTCCGGAGGTCGAACATATGTACCTTGGAAGTTGTCAAGGAAGGCTTCTTCCAAGTCCTCCCAGCTGCCGGTGGAATTTTTGGGCAGGCTGTTCAGCCAGTGCCGGGCCGGTCCTTTGAGTTTTAGGGGAGGTATTTAATGGCACGAAGGTCGTCGCCGCGGGCCATATGAATATGGAGAATGAAGTCTTCGATCCATACCGCGGGGTCAGTTGTTCCATCGTATGATTAGATGTTTACGGGTTTAAACCCTTCTGGGAATTCATGTTCCATGACTTCGTCAGTGAAGCAAAGGGGGTGCATGGCGCCTCTATATCGGGCTGCATCACGACGTAGCTCTGATGGAGTCCGTCTGCGGCTTTCGGCCCGTGCATGACTAGGTTTGTCACGTCTGAATAGATAGCCGTCGTCACGTGTCGAGGCACGTCGTCATGATCCGTAGATCGATCTGGTATGTCCTGATCTATTGTTCAGGTCCCCCCGAAGGTCATATGTATGACCGCGAGCTGTTTTACCTCTGTATTTGCGATGACGCGGGGTGGGCTGGTGTTCGGCTTGAGTTGTCATTTTATCCCGACCACGTGGTGGTCGGTCATCCGCATTGCGCGATGGTGGTATGTGCTCCCGCGCCTCATCGTTGAACTAAGGTAGCAATTTGCTCTTTGGGTAGCTTTTGGTTGGGCGCTTGAGGCCATATTCTTCGGCTGCTAGGACATTGGTCCATTTATCGTTGAGAAGATCTTGGTCAGCTTGAAGCTGCTGCTGCTTCTTTTTCAGGCTCCTTGCAGTGGCTATTAGATGGCGCTTGAAGTGCTCCTACTCAAGAGGTTCCTCAGGCACGATGAAATCCTCAGTGCCGAGGATCGCCTCATCCTCGGAAATCAGAAGATAATTATTGTCCTCCGAGTCTTCATGCATGGCCTGTTTACCAGGGCTAACTTGCCCATCTTCCTGTTCATCTTGTTTGGCAGTTGCATCAACAGGGTCTTCGTTGTCTTCGGCACCTTCCGGAGTGTTATCCTCTCCTGTGCCGGTGTTGCTGTCTTTGTTGCGGTGTGACTTAGAGTAGCACCGCTGACGCTGGCGCTTTGACTGTATCTTGGGAGGTGTATCCTCAACTGGATCTTCCTTGTCATCGCCGCCATTCTCTTTTGGTGCATCCACCATGTATACATCATACGAGGAAGTGGCCGTCCAGCGTCCGGTAAATGGTGGGTTTTGAGCCTCGTCCACTCTGGCATCCTCATCCAACAGTCGATGTCGTCGGAGCCGTAATCGAGCATGTCATTTAGGTCTTCGACAGTGGCTACGAAGTGGGCGGTGGGTGGGAAGCAAAATTTTCCGTCATTAGCCTCTGGTTCGAACCGGATACAATTCGGCTGTGGGCCCCCCCGCTAAGGATAGTGCTCTTAACGAGTTTAACATGTCGCCCAAGGGCGAGTGTCGGAAGATGTCCGTGGAGCTGAATTCGACGATCGATGACCAATCAATCTCGACATACGCGGACGCACAAGGTTTGGAACCTGTAGCCGGAGACGAGTCCATGGTTCCGGTGACATAGATGTCACTTGAAGTTAAGTCTATGTGCGGCTCCAATGCCACTGAGTCTGTAGCTTCCGCGGCGGGGTTGAGCTTTCCGTCTTCGGATGGCACGATCTGCTCCGGATCTAGGGCCAGAGCCGCAACAGGTACTATCTCCTGTGTATGGGCCGATGACAGATTTACGTCATGTTCATCATGGTGGCAAGGAGCGGCCGCCGTGGTTTCGAATCTGTCGAAGGTCAAGTCTCCATAGATATCCGCAATGTAGTTCAAGCTTCCAAGTCTGACCTGGTGGCCAAGGGCGTAGCTTTCGATCTGCTCCAGATGGCCAAGCGAGTTGGCCTGCAGTGCGAAGCCGCCGAACACAAAGATCTGTCCCGGGAGGAAGACTTCCCCTTGGACATCGTCATTGTAGATGATTGAAGGAGCCATCAAACCTTTTGATGACAGCACAGTGGAACTCTCAATGAAAGCACCAATGTCAGTTTCAAAACCGGCGGATCTCGGGTAGGGGGTCCCGAACTGTGCGTCTAAGGTCGATGGTAACAAGAGATGGGGGACATAATGTTTACCCAAGTTCGGGCCCTCTCTATGGAGGTAATACCCTAATTCCTGCTTGATTGATCTTGATGAATACGGGTATTACAAGAGTTGATCTACCATGAGATCGTAATGGCTAGACCCTAAAAGTCTAGCCTGTCTGACTATGATTATGAGGATATATGTCTACGGACCTAGCCCTCCGGTTTATATAGACACCGGAGGGATCTAGGGTTACATAAGGTCGGTTACAGAGAAAGGAATCTTCATATTTGGTCCCCAAGCCTGCCTTCCACGCCAAGGAGAGTCCTATCCGGACACAGGTAGAATCTTCAGCCTTTGTATCTTCACAGCCCATCAGTCCGGCCCATGTCTAATAGGTCGAACGCCCGAGGACCCCTTAGTCTAGGACTCCCTCAGGTTGCATGCTGGAGTCTGAGGTGGCCTGGAATATCTTGGCGTGTGCATCCTCGATCTTGGCGTGGATGGCCTCGACCCGGGCCAGGGCGACAGCTCGAGCGCTCTCGGCATTTGCAGCCGCCGTCTCAGTTGCTTCTGCTGTCCTGTCGGCTATCGTGGACGCCCTCTCGGTGGAAGTGGCCGCGCTCAATGCGGATGCGGTGGCACTCTCGGCGTAGGAGGCGGCGCTCCGGGGGGGGGGGACGCGGCCATTGTACGGGCCTTCACGAAGCATTTCCACGACATCATCTTTGCAAGAAGGGGGGGGGGGAATGGGGATCGGGATAAGTGGATTCGGGGGTTGCCGGCACTGGAGCAGACGAGTCAGCGAAGCCTAAGGAGGGACACTTAAATACACGCAGATATTTGCATCGCAAACGGTTTCTAGAAAACAACTGTGTGTGATGTTGTAGATATTTTTTATTAGCTGTGAAAGAAGAATTTGGAGTAAAGTGGCAATGGATGGTGTTTAAATGTACGAGAAATTTTGTAGTGCTAATAGAACTCTCATGTCAAATTTTGGAAAATTTCAGGGGTCACTTGACCTTTTAGGACATTTAAGTGATTTTCTAGCCATTTAATGACCGTAATTGAAATTTGAACTACATTTACATGCAACAGCTAACCATAACGGTTTGAAAAGTCATATTTTGTGTACTTGTGTGCAATTGAATTCCATGTGCAGTAAATTGGAAGGAGTTTTCAAACATATTGGTGTAACAGCTATGACACAATAAAGCATGGAGTGCCATGGCATTTTAATTCCAAAAAATTAAAAAAAATCAGAAACACATGAAACCTTGGTTGATGTAATGTCATGCCACCAAGATGTTGTGGTAAAAAATTGGCATGTTTGACGAAAGTTTGGACACACACCCCTCACAAACCGGAGAAACTCACTAGAAGGCTCGTAGTTGCGAGAGGGAACAATGCATGTTTGATGACGAATGGGAGATAGCTTCCTCTTACGGCCTTCAAATTTTTTTCTATGTTTAACATGCACTACTACAACTGTAATGTGAAAATTTGGAAAATTCTAAGGGTCATTTGACCTTTTAAAGACATTTAAGTGATTTTCTAGCCATTTAATGACCATAATTCAAATTTGAACTACATCTACATGCAACGCCTAACCATAACGGTTTGAAAAAAAATCATATTTGTGTACTTGTGTGCGACTTAATTCCATGTGCAGTAAATTAGAAGGAATTTTCAAAAAAAATTGTCTCACGACATGGACATGTGCATATGTATGCATGGAGTGACATGGCATTTTAATTCCAAAAAATTAAAAAAAATCAGAAATACATGAAACCTTCCTTGATGTAATGTCGTGCCACCAAGATGATGTGGTAAAAAAATTGGCATGTTTGAGGAAAGTTTGGACACACACCCCTCACAAACCGGAGCAACTCAGTAGAAGGCTCGTGGTTCCGAGAGGGAACAATGCATGTTTGATGACGAACGGGAGATAGCTTCCTCTTATGGCCTTTAATTTTTTTCTACATTTAACGTGCACTACTACAAGTATAATGTGAAAATTTGGAAAATTCTAGGGGTCATTTGACCTTTTAAAGACATTTAAGTGATTTTCTAGCCATTTAATGTCCGTAATTCAAATTTCAACTACATCTACATGCAATGCCTAACCATAACGGTTTGAAAAATCATATTTGTGTACTTGTGTGCGAGTTAATTCCATGTGCAGTAAGTTAGAAGGAATTTTCAAACATATTGGTCTCACGACATGGACACATGCATATGTATGCATGGAGTGCCATGGCATTTTAATTCCAAAAAAATGATCAGAAAAATATGAAACCTTGCTTGATGTAATGTCATTCCACTAAGATGATGTGGCAAAAAATTGGCATGTTTGATGAAAGTTTGGACACACACCCCTCAAAAACCGGAGCAATTCACTAGAAGGCTCGTGGTTCCAAGAGGGAACAATGCATGTCTGATGACGAACAAGAGATAGCTTCCTCTTATGGCCTTCAAATTTTTTCTATGTTTAACTTTGCAGTACTACAACTGTACTGTGAAAATTTGGAAAATTCTAGCGGTAATTTGACATTTTAAAGATAGTTAAGTGATTTTCTAGCCATTTAATGACCGTAATTCAAATTTGAACTACATCTACATGCAACAGCTAACCATAACGGTTTGAAAAATCATATTTTTGTACTTGTGTGCGAGTTAATTCCATGTGTAGTAAAATAGAAGGAGTTTTCAAACATATTGGTCTCACGGCATGGGCACATGCATGGACTGCCATGGGATTTTAACTCCAAAAAATTAAAAAAAAATGATCAGAAAAACATGAAACCTTGCTTGATGTAATGTCATGCCACCAAGATGATGTGGTAAAAAAATTGGCCTGTTTGACGAAAGTTTGGACACACACCCCTCACAAACCGGAGCAACTCACTAGAAGGTTCGTGGTTCCGAGAGGGAAACCTAGTCTCCATCATATCTACTTTTCCAAACTCTTTTGCCCTTGCTTTGGACTCTAATTTGCATGATTTGAATGGAACTAACCCGGACTAAAGTTGTTTTCAGAAGAATTGCCATCGTGTTATTTTTGTGCAGAAATAAAAGTTCTCGGAATGACCTGAAACTTCACGGAGAATATTTTTGGAATAAATAAAAAATATTGGTGAAAGAATCAACAAAGGGGGACCCACCGGCTATCCACAAGGGTGGAGGGCACGCACCCTGCCTTGTGGGTCACCTAGACCTCCACCGACCTCAACTCCAACTCCATATATTCACATTCGGGGAGAAAACAATCAGAGAGAAGGATTCATCGCGTTTTACGATACGGAGCCGCCGTCACCCATGTTCTTCATTGGAGGCCAAGTCTGGAGTCTGTTCAGGGCTCGAGAGAGGGGAAATCATCGCCATCATCATCACCAACCTTCCTCCATCACCAATTTCATGATGCTCACTGCTGTGCATGAGTGATTCCATCGTAGGCTTGCTGGACGGTGATGGGTTGGAGGAGATTTATCATGTAATCGAGTTAGTTTTGTTAGGGTTTGATCCCTAGTATCCAGTATGTTCTAAGATTGATGTTGCTATGACTTTGATATGCTTAATGCTTGTCACTAGGGCCCGACTACCATGATTTCAGATCTGAACCTATTATGTTTTCATGAATATATGTGTGTTCTTGATCCTATCTTGCAAGTTATAGTCACCTACTACGTGTTATGATCCGACAACCCCGGAGTGACAATAGTCCGGACACTTCCCGGTGATGAACGTAGTCTGAGGAGTTCATCCATTCACTTAGTGCTAGTGCTTTATTATGGTTCTCTATTAAAAGGAGGCCCTAATATCCCTTAGTTTCCAATAGGACCCCACTGCCATGGGAGGGTAGGACAAAAGATGTCATGCATGTTCTTTTCCATAAGCATGCATGACTATATTCGGAATACATGCCTACATTATATTGATGAATGTGAGCTAGTTCTGTGTCACCCTAGGTTATAACTATTGCATGATGAATGCCATCTGACATAATTATCCATCATTGATCCATTGCCTATGAGTTCGCATATTGATCTTTGCTACGTTACTTTTCCATTGCCACTGTTACGATTGCTAGAAAATTGCTACCCTTAATTTTTCCACCGTTACCGTTACTTCCATATTACTTTGCTACTAAATACTTTGCTGCAGATATTAAGTCTTTCAGGTGTGGTTGAATTGACAACTCAGCTGCTAATACTTGAGAATATTCTTTGGCTCCCCTTGTGTCGAATCAATAAATTTGGGTTGAATACTCTACCCTCGAAAACTGTTGCGATCCCCTATACTTGTGGGTTACCAAACCACAATGGTGATTATCAAGTTTGTTTTTTAACCTTATTCAAGGACCGGACGTAGTCAAATTCGATTCAACTAAAGTAGGAGAAACAGACGCCCGCGAGCCACCTTTATGCAAAACAAGTTGCATGTCAGTCAGTGGAACCGGTCTCATGTGCGTGGACATTTAAGGTTGGTCTGGGCCGCTTCACCCCACAATGTCGTCGAGTCAAAATAAGACGTTGGCGGTAAGCATTATGAACATCGTCGCCCACAACTCTTTTGTGTTCTACTCGTGCATATCATCTACGCATAGACCTGGCTCATGATGCCACTATTGGGGAACGTTCCATGGAAAACAAAAAAAATTCTATGCACACGCAAGATCTATCCATGGAGATGCATAGCTACAAGAGGGGGAGAGCATCTACATACCCTTGTAGATCGCTAAGCAGAAGCATTCATCAACGCGGTTGATGTAGTCGTACACCTTCATGATCTGTCCCGATCAAGTACCAAACATATGGCACCTCCGCATTCAGCACATGTTCAACTCAATGACGTCCTGGCCTTCTCAATCCAGCAAGAGAGGCAAAGTATTAGATGAGTTCCGGCAGCACGATGACATGGTGACAAAGGTGGTGAAACTATCCGCACGGCTTCGCCAAGCACAACGGACATGGACGGAGGAGGAACTAGAACTAGAGGGAGACAGGGCGCTGCACACGGCTTGGGATCGTGGTGTCTGTTGCCCCTCTCCCTCCTCACATATATATAGGTGGGGGAGGAGGAGGCTGCCCAAGCGCACCCCTAGGGGGACGGCAGCTAACCCTAGGGGGCCTGCGCTTAGGCGCGTCCCCCCTCCTTATTTGCTCTCGGGGGGAAGGAAAGGGGAGGAGAGGGAAGGCAAGGGGAGACCGAATCCCCTCCTTCCTTTTCTCCACAAGGCCAGCGGCCAGAGGAGGGGAGCGCCATCCCCTTGTGGGCTGGTATGCTCTCCTCGTTTGGCCTATATGGCCCAATAACCTCCCGGGGCCTCCCGGAACCCCTTCTGGTGATCCGATGATTACCCGGTACATTCCGAAACCTTTTCCGGTGACCAAATAGCATCGTCCTATATATCAATCTTTACCTCTAGACCATTCCGGAGATCCTCGTCATGTCCATGATCTCATCCGGGACTCCGAACAACATTTGGTCACCAACTCACACAACTCATATAATACTATATCATCAACGAACGTTAAGCGTGTGAACCCTATGGGTTCGAGAATGATGTAGACATGACCGAGACGCCTTTCCGGTCAATAACCAATAGTGGGACCTGGATGCCATATTGATTCCTACATATTCTATGAAGATCTTTATCGGTCGAACCTTTATGAAAACATATGTAGTTCCCTTTGTCTATAGGTGTGTTACTTGCTCGAGATTCGATCATCGGTATCTCCATACCTAGCTCAATCTCGTTACTGCCAAGTCTCTTTACTCGTTCTGTAATACATCATCTTGTAACTAACTCCTTAGTCACTTTGCTTGCAAGCTTCTTGTGATGTCTATTATCGAGAGGGCCCAGATATACCTTTCCATCACATGGAGTGAAAAATCCCAATCCCGATCCATGCTAACTCAACAGACACCTTCGGAGATACCTGTAGAGCATCTTTTGTTCGGGAACGTTGCATGGAAAACAAAAAAATTCTACGCACACGCAAGACCTATCCATGAAGACACATAGCAATGAGAGTGGAGAGTGTGTCTACGTACCCTCGTAGACCGTAAGAAGAAGTATTCATTAACGCGGTCGATGTAGACAAACTTCTTCGAGTTCTAACCGATCGAGTACCGAACGTACGGCACCTCCGCATTCAGCACACGTTCAACTCGGTAACTGATACGTCTCCAACGTATCTATAATTTTTTATTGTTCCATGCTATTATATTATCTGTTTTGGATGTTTTATATGCATTAATATGCTATTTTATATTATTTTTGGGGCTAACCTATTAACCTAGAGCCCAGTGCCATTTTCTGTTTTTCCTTGTTTTTTAGCTTCACATAAAAGGAATATCAAACGGAGTCCAAACGGAATAAAACTTTCACGATGATTTTTCTTGGACCAAAAGACACCCAGGAGACTTGGAGTGCAAGTCAGAAGAGCCACGAGGTGGCGGCAAGGGTGGAGGGCGCGCCCTAGATGGCGTCCCCCTACCTTGTGGGCCCCTCGGTGACCCCCTGACCTAGTTCTTCCTCCTATATATTCACATTTATTCTCGAACCTCCAGAAGCATCCACGAAAACACTTTTCCACTGCCGCAACCTTCTGTTCCCGTGAGATCCCATCTTGGGGCCTTTTCCAGCATCCTGCCGGAGGGGGGATTCGATCACGGAGGGCATCTACATCAACTCCATTGCCCTTCCGATGAAGCATGAGTAGTTTACCTCAGACCTACGGATCCATAGCCAGTAGCTAGATGGCTTCTTCTATCTCTTTGATTCTCAATACCATGTTCTCCTCGATGTTCTTGGAGATCTATCTGTTGTAATCTTCTTTTGCGATGTGCTTGTAGATATTCGATGAATCGTGGATTTATGCTCAGATTATCTATGAATATTATTTGAATCTTCTCTGAATTCTTATATGCATGATTTGATATCTTTGTATTTCTCTTCGAACCAGCGGTTTGGTTTGGCCAACTAGATTGGTTTTTCTTGCAATGGGGGAAGTGCTTAACTTTGGGTTCAATCTTGCGGTGTGCTCACGCAGTGACAAAGTAGGGGTAGTGAGGCACATACGGTATTGTTGCCATCGAGGATAAAAAGATGGGGTTTACATCATATTGCTTGAGTTTATTCATCTACATCATGTCATCTTACTTAAAGCGTTACTCTGTTCTTTATGAACTTAAAACTCTAGATGCAGGCAGGAGTCGGTCGATGTGTGGAGTAATAGTAGTAGATGCAGGCAGGAGTCGGTCTACTTGACACGGACGTGATGCCTATATTACACAATCATTGTTTCGGATATTGTCATAACTTTGCGCTTTTCTATCAATTGCTCGACAATAATTTGTTCACCCACCGTATTATTTACCTTCATGAGAGAAGCCTCTAGTGAAACCTATGCCCCCCGAGTCTATTTTCCATCATATTAGTTTCCGATCTACTATTTAGCAATCTTTTATTTTCAGATTTATAAACCAAAAAATCCAAAAATACTTCGTTATCTTTTGTTTAGTTTTATTTATCTCTATCAGATCTCACCTTTGCAAGTGACCATGAAGGGATTGACAACCCCTTTATCGTATTGGGTGCAAGTGTTTGATTGTTTGTGCAGGTATTAGTTATTTTCACGTTCTTCTCCTACTGGATTGATACCTGGATTCTTAACTGAGGGAAATACTTATCTCTACTGTGCTGCATCACCCTTTCCTCTTCAAGGGAAAAAACAACACAAGCTCAAGAAGTAGCAGTGACGTCCTTGCCTTCTTGATCCAGCAAGACAGAAAGTAGTGGATGAGTTCCTGCAGGACGACAGTGTGGTGACGGTGGTGGTGATGCTATCTCCGCAGGGCTTCGCCTAAGCACTCCGAAAATATGACGGAGGGACAAAATTGAGGAAAGGGGCACCACACACGAGATTGTCGTGGTTATGTGTGGAGCCCCCTCCCACATATATATAGGTGGGGGAGAGGGGAGGCAGCCAGGAGGCTCCCCAAATGGGGCCAAATCCCACTTGGGCTCCTACCCCTTGCTGCGCCCCTTCCTTTTATAAGCGCGGGAGGAACGCAGGGGGAGGAGACGCCCCCCCTTTCCTTTCTCTCCTAAGGAGGGAAAGGCAGGAGGGGCCAATCCCCCTTTCCTTTCCTAGGGACGGACGGCCAGGGAGAGGGGCGCACCAGCCCCTTGTGGGCTGGTGTATGCCTCCCCTTGGCCCATTAGGCCCATAGTCCTCCCGGGGGTTCCGGAACCCCTTCCAGTGATCAATGACTACCCGGTACTTCCCGAGACTCTTTGGGTGTCCAAATAGTATCGTCCTATATATCAATATTTACCTTCGGACCATTCTAGAGCTCCTCATCATGTCCATTATCTCATCTGAGACTCCGAACAACATTCGGTCACCAATACCATATAACTCAGATAACACTATATCGTCAATGAACGTTAAGCATGCGGACCCTATGGGTTCAAGAACTATGTAGACATGACCGAGACATCTCTCCGTTCAATAACCAATAGCGGAACCTAGATGCCCATATTGGTTCCTACATATTCCAAGAAGATCTTTATCGGTGGAACCTTATGACAACATACACAATTCCCTTTATCCATCGGTATGTTACTTGCCCGAGATTCGATCATCGGTATCTTCATACCTAGTTCAATCTCGTTACAGGCAAGTCTCTTTACTCGTTTCGTAATACATCATCTTGTGACTAACTCCTTAGTCACTTTTCTTGCAAGCTTCTTGTGATATGTATTACTGAGAGGGCCCAGAGATACCTCTCCGATACATGGAGTGACAAATCCTGATCTCGATCCATGCCAACTCAACAAATACCTTCGGAGACACATGTAGAGCATTTTTATAATCACCAAGTTACGCTGTGACGTTTGATAGCACATAAGGTATTCCTCCAGTATCTGGGAGTTGCATGATCTCATAGTCGTAGGAATATGTATTTGACATTAAGAGAGCAATAGCAATAAACTGAATGATCATGTGCTAAGCTAATGGATGGGTCTTGTCCATCACATCATTCTCCTAATGATGTGATCCTGTTATCAAATGACAACTCATGTCTACGGTTAGGAAACCTTAACCATCTTTTGTTCAACAAGCTAGTCTAGTAGAGGCTCACTAGGCACATGGTATTTGTTTATGTATCCACACATGTATTTAAGTTTCCGGTCAATACAATTCTAGCATGAATAGGGATGGCAATTTTATCCATGGATCTGGATACCCATGGATACCCGACCCGGTTGGGCAAGGGTATGGAGCACATTTCTGCCCATGGGTCAGTGGATATGGATACCCACGAACAAACGGGTTGGGCATGGTTATAGTTTCTGCTCCATGGATACCCAATGGATACCCGTATGACATGTGGGGCCAAATTCCAGTGATAGTAGAAAGAGTGAATCAATGGGAGATGGCAGGAAATATGCAACTTGTGCCATGAGCTATATGCTACAGAATCAACCTCTGGTATGTCACACTTAAGGACTCATCGTATTACGTGTTACCTACTTATGCATGTAGCTTATGTTGTCATTTGTGAGTGAATGATGATGAGTTGATTTGATCTTTGGGAAGGCTTCATGCTGACTTTTCTATGCCCATGGAGCTCCATGGGTATGTGGGTATCCAGCAGGTTTGGGCATGGGCACAAGTTGTGCCCATGGATAATTTGGTGGATGTGCAGAGGGTAGGAAGATGGGTCATGGGTTGGATTTGGACCAGCTCCACACGACCCATTTCCATCCCTAAGCATGAATAATAAACCTTTATCATGATTCAGTAAATATAATAATAACTATTTTCTTATTGCCTCTAGGGCATATTTCCATCATCTTTATGATCACCCAGTTACGTTGTGACATTTGATAGCACACAAGGTATTCCTCCGGTATCCGGGAGTTGCATAATCTCATGGTCGAAGGAATATGTATTTGACATTAAGAAAGCAATAGCAATAAAACGAACTATCATGTGCTAAGCTAACGGGTGGGTCTTGTCCATCACATCATTCTCCTAATGACATGACCCTGTTATTATGTGACAACACATGTCTGTGGTTAGGAAACCTTAACCATCTTTTGATCAACGGGCTAGTCTAGTAGAGGCTTACTAGGGACACAATATTTGTTTATGTATCCACACATGTATTTAAGTTTTTGGTCAATACAATTCTAGCATGAATAATAAACCATTATGGTGATTAAGGAAATATAATAATAACCACTCTATTATTGCCTCTAGGGCATATTTCTATCACACACGATGCACATGATTGCCAACAACAACGTCACCTATGACTCGATGAGTGAGGAAGAAATGGAACCCCTTGAGCACATGGCCATGCACCGACGCGTGAATGAAGATGAAGATGACCAAGTATGTCGTGATAATGATTCGAGACCCGCACTTGTTGTCCCCAAGGTCTTGACACTTCAACATCAACAAGACGAAGATCAACGTTGCCACATCTTCCACACAAAAGCGGGCATCAATGGACGTTCTATGAAGGTCATCATCGTTGGAGGAAATTCCCACAATTTTGCAAGTGAAGAGCTATGTTCCAAGCTACAATTGGTCAAGATGAAGCATCCTCGTCGCTACAAGGTCCAATGGCTTAGAGACACCGGCACCATTCAAGTGGAGCACACCGTGCAAGTCTCCTTCAAGATTGGAGCATATGAAGACACTTTGGAGTGTGATGTGGTTCCCATGTCCGTTTGCCATCTCCTACTTGGACGACCTTGGCAATTCGACCGCGTCTTCATCCACAATGGGAGAACCAATCACTATAGCTTTAAGATGAAGGGAAAGGAGTATGTGCTACAACCTATGTCACCAAGTCAAGTAATCGCTGACAAGCAAGCAACCACCCATCATGGAGAGAATAGTGAGAGAGTGAATCACCAAAAAGAGAGTGAGCGCCACAAGCCAAAAAAGAGTGCCACCACGTTGAGAGGCAAGAAAAACTTAGTGCTTTTCAGTACCAAAAGTGAGATGACAGAAGTGTGTGAGAACCCATCTAGTTTTATGCACTATGTCCTAGTGTGCAAGGACGAGGCAACAAGAACTAACACCTCTCACCATCTACCTTTAGTGTTGTCTCAATTATTGCAGGAATATGAGGACGTTTTTTCCGATGAGCTACCTCCAGGTATACCTCCTCTACGAGGCATCGAACACCGCAGTGACCAAATCCCCGGTGCACCATTACCCAACAAGGCACCATATCGCATGAACCCCGAAGAAACCAAGGAAATACAAAGGCAAGTACAACAACTCATTGACAATGGACATGTACATGAAAGCTTAAGTCCTTGTGTCATTTCAGTCATTCTTGCACCTAAGAAAGATGGTAGTTTTCACATGTGTTCTGATTGTCGTCCCATAAATGCTATCACCGTTCAATATAGGCATCCCAGCACACACCTTGACGATATGCTAGATGAGCTTAGCGGAGCCACCATTTTCTCTAAGATTGATCTTAAGAGTGGCTATTACCAAATTCACATCCAAGAGGGTGATGAATGGAAAACCGCTTCCAAAACCAAGTTTGGCTTGTATGAATGGTTGGTCATGCCTATGGGCTTATCTGAAGCACCTGGTACTTTTATGCGTGTGATGCATTATGTTCTTCGACCTTACATTGATGTCTTTGTTGTGGTCTACTTTGACGATATTCTTGTGTTTAGCAAGTCTCTAGACGATCATGTCACCCATCTTAGAACCATCCTACAAACTCTTAGAAACAAGTGCCTTTATGATAATATGGAGAAATGCACATTTGGTGTTGACAAGTTTGTTTTCTTGGGTTTTGTCATGTCATCAAAGGGTGTTCATGTAGATGAAGCTAAAATTGAAGCTATTAAAACTTGGCCACAACCAACCAACTTGCAACAAGTGTGTAGTTTCCCTGGCTTAGCCAATTTCTATCATAGATTCATTAAGGACTTTAGCACTATTCCCTCAACTTTGCATGACTTGAGTAAGAGGAATGCACCATTTGTTTGGGGACCATCCAAAGATACCGCATTTCATGAGCTTAAGAATTTTCTTACACATGCCCCATTGCTTGCATTACCCAACTTCGATAAAACTTTTGAGGTGCATTGTGACACTAGTGTTAATGGCATAGGAGGTGTGTTAATGCAAGAGAAGTGCCCCATTGCTTATTTTAGCGAAAAACTTTCCGGAGCGCAACTAAACTATCCCATCTATGACAAAGAATTGCATGCTTTGGTTCAAGTATTGGATGTGTGGGAGCATTATCTCCGTCCTCATGAATTTGTCATCCATACCGACCACGAGACTCTCAAGTATCTTAAGGGTCAAACCAAATTGAATAGAAGGCACGCCAAATGGAGTGAATTCATAGAGTCTTTTCATTATGTCATCAAATACATTAAGGTTAAAGAAAACATAGTGGCAGATGCTCTCTCCCACAAATGCATGCTTGCTACTCAACTTGAATTGAATGTTATTGGCTTTGAGCACATAAAACACTTGTATGTTCATGATCCTAATTCTTCTCTTCGTTTGTTAATTCTGCAAGAATCTCATGGAGGAGGACTTATGTGACACTTTGGAGGAGACAAGACCTTCACTACGCTCTCCAAGAACTACTTTTGGCCCAAGATATTTCATGATGTCCCCCGCTACTCCAACCGATGCTCTACATGTCACGAAGCTAAGTCTCAAGCTCAATCCCATGGTCTCTATATGCCACTTCCTATTCCGTATCACCCATGGGAAGATTTAGTATGGACTTTGTGCTTGGCTTACCTAGAAATTAAAATGGAAAGGATTATGTGTTTGTTGTTTGCTACTTCTTGAGCTTGCGTTGGTTTTTCCCTTGAAGAGGAAAGGGTGATGCAGCATAGTAGAGATAAGTATTTCCCTCAGTTAAGAACCAAGGTATCAATCCAGTAGGAGAAACGCGCAAGTCCCCAATAGATGCACCTACACAAACAATCAAACACTTGCACCCAATGTGATAAAGGGGTTGGCAATCCCTTGACGGTCACGTGCAAAGGTGCGATCTGATAGAGATAAATAGAACTAAATAAAAGATAAAATATTTTTGGGTTTTTCTGGTTTATAGATCGGAAAATAAAAGATTGCAAAAATAGTAAATCGGAAACTAATATGATGGAAAATAGACCTAGGGGCCATAGGTTTCACTATAGGCTTCTCTCATGAAGGCAAATAATACGATGGGTGAACAAATTACTGTTGAGCAATTGATAGAAAAGTGCAAAGTTATGATGATATATAAGGCAATTATTATGCAATATAGGCATCACGTTCGTCAAGTAGATCGACTCCTGCTTGCATCTACTACTATTACTCCACACATCGATCGACTCCTGCCTGCTCCTAGAGTATTAAGTTCAAGAGAACAGAGTAACGCCTTAAGTAAGATGACATGATGTAGAGGAATAAACTCAAGAAATATGATGAAAACCCCATCTTTTTATCCTCGATGGCAACAATTCAATATGAGTCTCGCTACCCGTACTTTGTCACTGGGTGAAATCACGCAAGATTGATCCCAAAGCTAAGCACCTCTCCCATTGCAAGAAAAACCAATCTAGTTAGCCAAACCAAACCGATAATTCGAAGAGAAATACAAAGATATCAAATAATGCATATAAGAATTCAAAGAAGATTCAAATAATATTCACAGATAAGCTGATCATATATCCACAATTCGTCGGATCTCGACAAACACCCCGCAAAAGAAGATTGCATCAGATAGATCTCCAAGAACATCGAGGAGAACATGGTATTGAGAATCAAAGAGAGTGAAGCTATCTAGATACTAGCTATGGACCTGTAGGTCTGTGTTAAACAACTCATGCTTCATCGGAAGGGCAATAGAGTTGATGTAGATGCCCTCTGTGATCGAATCCCCCTCCGGCAGGATGCCAAAAACGGCCCCAAGATGGGATCTCATGGGAACAGAAGGTTGCGGCAGCGGAAAAGTATTTCCGTGGCTCTTTGTGGTGGTTCTGGAATATATGTGAATATATAGGAGGAAGAAGTAGGTCGGTGGACTCTCGAGGGGGGCATGAGCCAGAGGGCACCCCCCAGGGCGTGCCCCTGCGGCTTGCCGCCGCCTCGTGGCTCTTCTAACTTGGACTCCAAGTCCCCTCGGTGTCTTCTGGTCCAAGAAAAATCATCTCAAAAGTTTTATTCCATTTGGACTCCATTTAGTATTCACTACAGGAATCAGGAACTTTGTCATCAGCCAGCAGACGGTAACACATCCGGCTGAATGAACTACGGCAAAGGGCTCTTTGTTGTCTGCTGGCGGATGACAAAGATGCAAACGCCTTTGCCATCCACTGCCAGATGGCAAATGACCTGGACGGCACACATGGCAGCTTAGGTCTGTTAAGGGGTTAACGGCGTGCTTTGCCGTCTGCTGGCTGGAGGCAAAGACCTTTACATCTTTGCCATCTGCCAGCAGACGACAAAGTGCCCAAATAGGCCAGCCCAAAAGCCCCCCACGTAGCTGCCACATGGCATGCTATCTCGTCTACTGGCGGACGGCAAAGATGCAAAGTTCTTTGCCGTCCGCCAGCAGATGACAAAGCAACCATATAGGCCAGCCTAGTGCCCCCAGGTTGCACACATAGCTGCCACGTGGCAGCTTTGCCATCTGCTGGCTGATGGCAAAGCTCTTTGTCGTCTGCCATAAGACGGCAAAGAGCCTGTATAGCCCCTGTTTTTCTTAAATTCATTCAATTTCACAGAATTTCATAGATATATATATATATACACACATTTGAAAATACTTTCAACAAGCATACCAACACATGAATCGTGAAGAGTGGAACAGATGCAACATATCCAACATACAATGGTTTCATCCATACATACACATCCAACAACAAGTTTCCAAAAACAAAAAGGAAGCACAAGGAGAAGAGTAGACTCCATCAATGCAAGCTTCCTCATCTAAAGCAAATCTACAAATTGGGAAAGAAGAAAGTTAGAAGAAGAAGAAGAAGACTAGAAGAAGAAGACTAGCTAGAAGAAGACTAGCTAGAAGAAGAAGAAGAACGCTTCACCATCCGATGTGTGCGCCATCATCAGCTTCCCATCTGCATCTAGCTGGGTTCTTTTGCCCGTTTTGTGCCATGTCATCTGTCTGGCCGTCTCTTCGACCATGAAAATACGTTGAAGTCTTAGTACGATTGGCATATACCGAAGAACATTAACGTGATTTTGGTCTGAGTGTTCTCACCCATACCGTTGTGTACCACAACATACCTGGATGACATGCAAATGGGACAATAGTTCAAGTCCGCATACTGAAGCCTAAATAAGGCACATCCTTTCTCACAAGCATGTATCTTCTCATAGGGCATCTTAAGAGCACAGAGCATTTTGTCTGACTGGTACAGGTTTGCAGGTAGTACATGGCCTTTGGATAGAAAACGTCCAAATATTGTCATCATCGCATCATAGCATTCTCTGCCCAAGTTGAATTGAGCCTTCGGAGCCATTATTTGTAAGATGGCATCCAGCCGACAAAGCTCAGTGTGCTCGTGGAGAGGATGTTTTGAAGACTCCAACATTTCATTGAAGGCCTTTGCAGATTCCTCCATCTCATCGCCCGAGTCCCGAGCATCAGCATGTATATATTCATCAGTTAATGGAGTTTGTCATTACGTCCATGCAACCTAGATGCTAATAGGTAAAGATAGGTCCTAATCCCACCCGAGTATGTGTAGATCGGGTTCATTTTCCCATGCACTGCTCCAGATCCGACGCAAAATTTTGACAGCACCTCCCCGCTGTTCTCCTGATACACGTCTCGGCAATAAGCAGAGAGGATGTGTACTTGGAGAACAACAAGGAGGCACTGACGAAATTCTGCATCGGATCCGGAGCAGAGCATATGGGAAAACGAACCCAATCTACACATACTCGGGCTGTCCATGGATAACATTTGACAATTTGAAAGAATCACGGTTATAAATATGCAAATGCATGCATATTTATAGATGCAACCCTTTCGAATGGGAGACACATAGTGGTCACGCATACTGATGATTGAAGACACCTATAGCTAGCAAGTTTCATCGGCACGAAGACCAGAACAAAGCAAATGAAGGGGGAGGAGGAGATGTCATTTTGTGCTCACCCACGAACGCAGGGGCGGAGCTCGTCGAACACTAGACCCTCGCAGGGACGAAAAAACTGCACATTTAAATCGAAAGATGAGTAACATAGCAATATTGTTTTTTCCGTCAACCAAACTAAATATTTACAACTGGACGAGCGGCTTAGGCGGTTCCTCGGCATGGATGGAACCCTTAATAGCAAGTATCATCGGTGCGAGATACATGTGGTGGTCGGCGTTGAACACTAGATCCTGTTGGGGAACGTAGCATGTAATTTCAAAAAAAATCATATGATCACGCAAGATCTATCTAGGAGATGCATAGCAATGAGAGGGGAAGAGTGTGTCCACGTACCCTCGTAGACCGAAAGCGGAAGAGTTAGGTTAATGCGGTTGATGTAGTCAAACGTCTTCACGTTCCAACTAATCTAGTACCAAACATACGACGTTCAGCTCGATGACGTCCCTCGAACTCTTTATCCAGTAGAGGGTCGAGGGAGAGTTTCGTCAGCATGACAGCGTGGTGACGGTGATGGTGATGTGATCCGCGCAGGGCTTCGCCTAAGCACTATGACGCTATGACCAGAGGAGTAAACTGTGGAGGGGGGCATCGCACACGGCTAAGAGAACAACTATTGTGTCTTGAGGTGCCCCCTGTCCCCGTATATAAAGGAGGAGGGGAGGAGGCGGCCGACCCTAGGGGCGCACCATGGGGGGAAACCGAATAGGACTCCAAGTCCTATTCGGCCCCTCCTTCCTTTCTTACGGAGGGGGAAAGGGGAAGGGAGAGGGAGACCGGAGGAGGAGAAGGAAACGGGGGAGCGCCCCCTCCCCTAGTACAATTCGGACTCGCCATGGAAGGGGGGCGTGGCCACCCCTTGTGGGCTGCCTCCTCTCTCCCCTATGCCCCATGTAGGCCCATTACTTCCCCGGGGGGTTCCAGTAACCCCTCGGTGCACCGAAAAATACCCGAACCACTCTGAAACCATTCTGGTGTCTGAATACCATCTTCCAATATATCAATATTTACCTCTCGACCATTTCGAGACTCCTCGTCATGTCCGTGATCTAATCCGGGACTCCGAACAATCTTCGGTCACCAAAACACATAACTCATAATAAAAATCGTCATCAAACATTAAGCATGCGGACCCTACGGGTTCGAGAACTATGTAGACATGACCGAGACACATCTCTGGTCAATAACTAATAGCGGAACCTGGATGCTCATATTGGTTCCTACATATTCTATGAAGATCTTTATGGATCAAACCGCAATGACAACATACGTAATTCCCTTTGTCATTGGTATGTTACTTGCCCGAGATTCGATCGTTGGTATCCTCATACCTAGTTCAATTTCATTACCGGCAAGTCTCTTTACTCGTTCCGCAATGCATCATCCCATAACCAACTCATTAGTCACATTGCTTGCAAGGATTATCATGATGTGCATTATCGAGAGGGCCCAGAGATACCTCTCCGATACTTGGAGCTACAAATCCTAATCTCGATCTATGCCAACCCAACAAACACCTTCGGAGACACATGTAGAGCATCTTTATAATCACCTAGTTACGTTGTGACGTTTGATAGCACACAAGGTGTTCCTTCGGTATTCGGGACTTGCATAATCTCATAGTCAAAGGAATATGTATAAGTCATGAAGAAAGCAATAGCAATAAAACTTAATGATCATTATGCTAAGGTAACAGATGGGTCTTGTACATCACATCATTCACCTAATGATGTGATCCTGTTCATCAAATGACAACACATGTCTATGGTCAGGAAACTTGACCATCTTTGATTAACGAGCTAGTCAAGTAGAAGCATACTAGGGACACTTTGTTTTGTCCATGTATTCACACATGTATCAAGTTTCCGGTTAATACAATTCTAGCATGAATAATAAACATTTATCATGATATAAGGAAATATAAATAACAACTTTATTATTGCCTCTAGGGCATATTTCCTTCAGTCTCCCACTTGCACTAGAGTCAATAATCTAGATTACGTTGTGATGATTCTAACACCCATGGAGTCTTGGTGCTAATCATGTTTTTCTCGTGGAAGAGGCTTAGTCAATGGGTCTGCAACATTCAGATCTGTATTGTATTTTTCAAATTTCTATGTCTCCCTCCTTGACTTGATCGCAGATGGAGTTGAAGCGTCTCTTGATGTGTTTGGTTCTCTTGTGAAATCTGGATTCCTTTGCTAAGACAATTGCTCCAGTATTGTCACAAAATATTTTCCTTGGACCCAATGCACTAGGTATTACACCTAGATCGGATATGAACTCCTTCATCCAGACTCCTTCATTTGCTGCTTCCAAAGCAGCTATGTACTCCGCTTCACACGTAGATCTGACCACGACGCTCTTCTTGGAACTGCACTAGCTGACAGCTCCACCACTCAATATAAGTACATATCCGGTTTGTGACTTAGAGGCATCCGGATCAGTGTCAAAACTAGCATCGACTTAACCATTTACGACAAGCTCTTTCTCACCTCCATAAACGAGAAACATATCCTTAGTCCTTTTTAGGTATTTCAGGATGTTCTTGACCGCTGTCCAGTGATCCACTCCTGGATTACTTCGGTACCTTCCTGCTAAACTTATAACAAGGCACACATCAGGTCTGGTACACAGCATTGCATACATGATAGAACCTATGGCTGAAGCATAGGGAATGACTTTCATTTTCTCTTTATTTTTTGAAGTGATCGGGCATTGAGTCTGACTCAACTTCACACCTTGTAACACGGGCAAGAACCCTTTCTTTGACTGATCCATTTTGAACTTCTTAAAAACTTTATCAAGGTATGTGCTTTGTGAAAGTCCAATTAAGCGTCTTGATCTATCTCTACAGATCTTGATGCCCAATATATAAGGAGCTTCATCGAGGTCTTTCATTGAAAAATTCTTATTCAAGTATCCTTTTATGCTATCCAGAAATTCTATATCATTTCCAATCAACAATATGTCATCCATATATAATATTAGAAATGCTACAGAGCTCCCACTCACTTTCTTGTAAATACAAGCTTCTCCAAAAGTCTGTATAAAACCATATGCTTTGATCACATTATCAAAGCGTATATTCCAACTCCAAGATGCTTGCACCAGTCCATAAATGGATTACTGGAGCTTGCACACTTTGTTAGCACCTTTAGGATCGACAAAACCTTCTGGTCGCATCATATACAACTCTTCTTTCAGAAATCCATTAAGGAATGCAGTTTTGATATCCATTTGCAAAATTTCATACTCATAAAATGCGGCAATTGCTAACATGATTCAGACAGACTTAAGCATCGCTATGGGTGAGAAGGTCTCATCATAGTCAACTCCTTGAACTTGTCGAAAACCTTTCGCAACAATTCAAGCTTTGTAGATAGTAAAATTACCATTAGCGTCAGTCTTCTTCTTGAAGATTCATTTATTCTCTATGGCTTGTCGATCATTGGGCAAGTCAACCAAAGTCCATACTTTGTTCTCATACATGGATCCCATCTCAGATTTCATGGCCTCAAGCCATTTCGCTGAATCTGGGCTCATCATCACTTCCTCATAGTTCGTAGGTTCATCATGGTCTAGTAACATGACTTCCAGAACAGGATTACCGTACCACTCTGGTGCGGAATGTACTCTGGTTGACCTACGAGGTTCGGTAGTAACTTGATCTAAAGTTTCATTATCATCATCATTAACTTCCTCACTAATTGGTGTAGGCATCACTGGAACTGATTTCTATGACGAACTACTTTCCAATTCAAGAGAAGGTACAACTACCTCGTCAAGTTCTACTTTCCTCCCACTCACTTCTTTCGAGAGAAACTCCTTCTCTAGAAAGGATCCATTTTTAGCAACAAATATCTTGCCTTCGGATCTATGATAGAAGGTGTACCCAATAGTTTCTTTTGGGTATCCTATGAAGACACATTTCTCTGATTTGGGTTCGAGCTTATCAGGCTAAAGCTTTTTCACATAAGCATCGCAACCCCAAACTTTAAGAAATGACAAATTATGTTTCTTGATAAACCACAATTCATATGGTGTCGTCTCAACGGATTTAGATGGTGCCCTATTTAACATGAATGCAGCCTCTCTAAAGCATAACCCCAAAACGATAGTGGTAAATCAGTAAGAGACATCATAGATCGCACCATATCTAATAAAGTACGGTGACGACGTTCAGACACACCATTACGCTGAGATGTTCCAAGTGGCGTGAGTTGCAAAACTATTCCACATTGTTTCAAATGAAGACCAAACTCGTAACTCAAATATTCTCCTCCGCGATTAGATCATAGAAACTTTATTTTCTTGTTACGATGATTTTCCACTTCACTCTGAAATTCTTTGAACTTTTCAAATATTTCAGACTTATGTTTCATTAAGTAGATATAGCCATATCTGCTCAAATCATCTGTGAAGTCGGAAAATAATGATACCCGCCGTGAGCCTCAACACTCATCGGACCGCATACATCAGTATGTATTATTTCCAATAAGTCAGTGGCTCGCTCCATTGTTCCGGAGAACGGAGTCTTAGTCATCTTGCGCATGAGGCATGGTTCGCAAGCATCAAGTGATTCATAATCAAGTGATTCCAAAAGCCCATCTGCATGGAGTTTCTTCATGCACTTTACACCAATATGACCTAAACGGCAGTGCCACAAATAAGTTGCACTATCATTATTAACTTTGCATCTTTTGGCTTCAATATTATGAATATGTGTATCACTACGATCGAGATTCAAAAAAAATAGACCACTCATCAAGGGTGCATGACCATAAAAGATATTACTCATATAAATAGAACAACCATTATTCTCTGATTTAAATGAATAACCGTCTCGCATCAAACAAGATCCAGATATAATATTCATGCTCAACGCTGGCACCAAATAACAATTATTCAGGTCTAAAACTAATCCCGAAGGTAGATGTAGAGGTAGCGTGCCGACGGCGATCACATCGACCTTGGAACCATTTCCTACGCGCATCGTCAGCTTGTCCTTAGCCAATATTCGTTTAATCTGTAGCCCCTATTTCGAGTTGGAAATATGAGGAACATAACCAGTATCAAATACCCAGGCGCTACTACGTGCATTAGTAAGGTACACATCAATAACATGTATATCAAATATACCTTTCACTTTGACATCCTTCTTATCCACCAAATACTTGGGGCAGTTCTGCTTCCAGTGACCAGTCCCTTTGCGTTAGAAGCACTCAGTTTCAGGCTTAGGTTCATACTTGGACTTCTTCCCTGGAGCAGCAACTTGCTTGATATTCTTCTTGAAGTTTCCCTTCTTACCATTGCCTTTTTTCTAAAAACTAGTGGTCTTGTTGACCATCAGCTCGGGAATTGTATTTTCCACCCCTTGCATATTATAGTTCATCACGAAGCCTCTATAGCTTGGTGGCAGTGATTGAAGAACTCTGTCAATGACACTATCATCTGGAAGATTAACTCCCAGCTGAGTCAAGTGGTTATGGTACCTAGACATTCTGAGTATGTGTTCACTGACAGAACTATTCTCCTCCATCTTGCAGCTATAGAACTTGTTGTAGACTTCATATCTCTCAACTTGAGCATTTGCTTGAAATATAAACTTCAACTCCTCAAACATCTCATATGGTCCATGACGTTCAAAACGTCTTTGAAGTCCCGATTCTAAGCCGTAAAGCATGGCACACTGAACTATCGAGTAGTCATCAGATTTAGCTTGCCAGACATTCATAACGTAGTGTTGCTCCTGCAGCAGGCCTTGCACCCAGCGGTGCTTCAAGGACATAATTCTTCTATGCAGCAATGAGGATAATCATCAAGTTATGGACCAAGTTCGTGTAGTTGCTACCATCATCTTTCAACTTAGCTTTCTCTAGGAACGCATTAAAATTCAAAGGAACGATAGCACGGGCCATTGAACTACAACAACATAGATATGCAAAAAACTATCAGGACTAAGTTCATGATAAATTTAAGTTCAATTAATCATATTACTTAAGAACTCCCACTTAGATAGACATCCTTCTAGTCATCTAAATGATCACGTGATCCATATCAACTATACCATGTCATATTATCACGTGAGATGGAGTAGTTTTCAATGGTGAACATCTCTATGTTGATCATATCTACTATATGATTCACATTTGACCTTTTGGTCTCAGTGTTCCGAGGCCATGTCTATACATGCTAGGCTCGTCAAGTTTAACCCGAGTATTCTGCATGTGCAAAACTGTCTTGCATCCGTTGTATGTCAACGTAGAGCTTATCACACCCGGTCATCACGTGGTGTCTCAGCACGACGAACTGTCGCAATGGTGCATACTCAGGGAGAACACTTATGCCTTGAAATTTAGTGAGGGATCATTGATACGTCTCCAATGTATCTATATTTTTTTTATTGTTCCATGCTATTATGTTATCTATTTTGGATGTTTAATGGGTTTTAATATACTCTTTTATATTATTTTTGGGACTAACCTATTAAATGGTGGCCCAGTGCCAGTTTCTGTTTTTTTTTGCCTATTTTAGTGTTTCACAGAAAAGGAATATCAAACGGAATGAAACCTTCCCGAGGATCTTTCTTGGAACAAACGCAAACCAGGAGATCTGGAGTGGAAGTCTGGAACTCCATGAGGCGTCCATGAGATAGGAGGGCGCGCCTAGGGGGGTAGGCACGCCCCCACCCTCGTGGGCCCCATGGAGCTCCACCTACGTACTTCTTTCGCCTATATATACTCTTATACCCTAAAAACATCAGGGGGAGCCACGAAACCACTTTTCCACCGCCGCAACCTTTTGTACCCGTGAGATCCCATCTAGGCCCTTTTCTGGCGATCTGCCGGAGGGGGATTCAATCATGGAGGGATTCTACATCAACACCATAGCCTCTCCGATGATGTGTGAGTAGTTTACCACAGACCTTCGGGTCCATAGTTATTAGCTAGATGGCTTCTTCTCTCTCTTTGGTTCTCAATACAAAGTTCTGCTTGATGTTCTTGGAGATCTATTCGATGTAATACTTTTTTTTGGTGTGTTTGCCAAGATCCAATGAATTGTGGATTTATGATCAAGTTTATCTATGAATACTATTTGTTTTTTCTCTGAATGCTTATATGCATGGTTTGATATCTTTGCAAGTCTCTTCGAATTATCGGTTTAGTTTGGCCTACTAGATTGATCTTTCTTGCAATGGGAGAAGTGCTTAGCTTTAGGGTTCAATCTTGCAGTGTCCTTTCCCAGTGACAGTAGGGGCAGCAAGGCACGTATTGTATTGTTGCCATCGAGGATAAAAAGATGGGGTTTATATCATATTGCTTGAGTTTGTCCCTCTACATCATGTCATCGTGCTTAAAGCGTTACTCTGTTCATATGAACTTAATACTCTAGATGCATGCTGGATAACGGTCAATGTGTAGAGTAATAGTAGTAGACGCAGAATTGTTTCAGTCTACTTAACACGGACGTGATGCCTATATTCATAATCATTGCCTAGATATTCTCATAACTATGCGCTCTTCTATCAATTGCTCGACGGTAATTTGTTCACCCACCGTAATACATGCTATCATGAGAGAAGCCACTAGTGAAACCTATGGCCCCCGGGTCTCTTTCTTATAATATTACATCTCTTTTTATTTACATCGCATCTCGTTTACTATTTTGCAATCTTTACTTTCCAATCTATACAACAAAATACCAAAAATATTTATCTTACTATCTGTAGCGACCAGACCTCAAACAGTCTGATCTCTGTGCATTAGTGTCATCCCTGGATCGGTAATGCTGACATGCACAGTACTTGAGGATTTATAACAGAGTAGCAATCACACACTTATTACATCGAATGTCTCAAAAGAGAACTTATTACAATAAATATGGCTTAAGGCCATCTAATATGATAACAGCGGAAGGCTTGGAAGATAAAGTGAGTCCATCAACTCCAACGGCATCACTGAGTGAAAGACCACGACCTAAGGCTCCTTACTCGTCGTCTGAAAAGTCTGCAACATGATACGTTGCAGCCCGAAAACGGGTCAGCACATGGAATATGCTGGCAATGTAACACAAGAGAGTAATGAAAAGAATAAAGCTATCACTACATGCATATATGGTTGGTGGAGGCTGTATGGTTAATAGGTTTTGCGAAAGGCCAATTTTTCCCTACTGCAAAGGAATATATTTTATTTAACTACAAAGTTGGTTGAAAACATTGAGAAGGTAAACCCCTCTCAATCCCAATTAAAAGTAACCATTAACCGAATCAAATTATATTAAAGAGTGATGAGATCCACATGATAATCCAAAAACCAGATACTCAAGATGTCCATAACCGGGGACACGGCTAACCATGATTAGTTTGTACACTTTGCAGAGGTTTTTGCAATTTTCCCCACAAGACTCGATCTCCTCCGTTGGATTTCTCGCACTAAATAATGTTTGAGAAACGGATGACCGAGACACGGTCTTTCCGAAGAGGTCCCCTTAACCGATAGATAGGCCGGTACACCTACAATCCCCTACATCTACTAGCCCATCATGGAAAGGTTTCCCACAACTTACTCAACTATGCCATAGCCCATAATGGCATGTGGCTGCACACGGAAGTTTCCACTACGAATAATCTTATGATCCCTTTGAGCCTGGGTGGCGGTCCATAGGAAAATCACACGGTACCCCGAGATTTCCAAAAAAACAGGCAATCACTAGATACCCCAGGTGCCTCAATCCACCCAGATGTGTATTTAAGTTGCCACCTTAAGTTGAACCATTAATTAACAATCTCACATATGTCATGGATACACTCAAACCCAATCCACGTCTACGAGCATAGCATGGCAATATATGCTTAACGTAGAAGTAACTCCCAGGGTTCGATAATAAACAGGTGAATAGGTACTACCTCATCTACTTCCCAAACCCACAATTTAAATTTAGATCCTAACCATGCAATTGTTTGAGGATTTATCTAATGCAATAAAAACTGGGTAGTGAAGAGGTATGATCAAAGTGTTACTTGCCTTGCTGATGATCCGTGAAACCTAGAGACTTGATGTAGCACGCTTCGCACTCCGGGTACTCTATCGCAATCAAACAAGCATACAATAAGCAATCAAGCAAGGGCACGGGAAAAAACTCAAATAAGAAGTCTAACTAGAAAGTTCAACTTAAGAACTCCGGTTTGCAAAAAGAATCAACTCAAGCGAAGCAACGAAACGCAAACTGCGAAAAAACAAGTTCCGATTACTAATCTTGGACTAAAGTCAAATTTTATAGTAGCAAAAACTTGTGTAAGTTGGTTAAACATAAAAAGGGTTTCGAGACGAAACTCTAGGCGCTTGAATTGCCTGATTCCGATAAACGAGCGAAAAGTTATACTAGAATGAAAATCGGATCACAAATCGCGATCGAAAATAATCACGGAAAATCCGAGAAAAAAGAAAAACTGATGAACAGGCTAACGAACGAACGTTCGCTGTCTACGGCTAAACGGTCAAAACCGTTTGTTAAAACGAATGTGAAAACAGGCGTTCGCTAAATAACTAAACCGAAAAGGAAAAAAAACTGAACCGGATCTAAAAAACGGATCTAGAGTTTTGAAAAAAAAACAAACGGTTTTCTCACAAAAACCGAGGCAGCTACCTCGGGTCCGGCAGGGTCCGGCGACGGTGGGGCGGCTCCGGTGCAGCGTGGGGCGGCGGACGGCGGCAGCAGCGGCAGCTGCGGGGCACGGCGGCGGCGGCAGCGCGCGAGGCGAGGCGGCGGCGGATCGGTGACGGCGTGGATCGGCTGCGGCGGCGCGGTTTGGGCTGCGGTGGGCTCGGCGGGACGGCTTAAAAAGGCCCCGGGGCGTAGTCCCGCTCGGGTATGGCTCGGAGTCGGTTCACTTTTTTTAAATAATTTCGACGTGCAGAAAAAGAAAGAAAAGAAATACTAAACAAACTCGAAAATTCCTGAAATAAATTTTCCCCGTCCTCTAAAACTAGGCCGGACAAGATGAACATTTATTTGGGCCTAAAATGCAATTTTTAAAAATGCATTTGTTTTCCTAATTTAAATAAAATAGCGATAAAACTCCGAATAAAAATCTTATTTGATTTCAATATTAAATCTTTGATATTTCTCTATTTTGAGGAAGTCATTTTATCCTCTGTGTTTTATTTTTATAAAAGAAATATTCGAAGAGAAAATAATTAAAATCAAACGATCCTCTTTTCAAAATTTGAGAAAACTCGAATATGAAAATAATGAAATCCCCAACTCTCTCCGTAGGTCCTTGAGTTGCGTAGAATTTCTAGGATCAAGCCAAAATGCAATAAAATATGATATGCAATGATGATCTAATGTATAACATTCCAAATTGAAAATTTGGGATGTTACAAACCTACCCCCCTTAAGATGAATCTCGCCCTCGAGATTCGGGTTGGCTAGAAAATAGGTGAGGATGGTCCTTGCCTAGGTCTTCCTCTCGTTCCCAGGTGGCTTCATCCTTAGTATGGTGGCTCCACTGAACTTTACAGAACTTGATAACTTTGCTGCGTGTAACTCGGCTGGCAAACTCGAGAATCTTGACTGGCTTGTCCTCGTAAGTCAAGTCTCTATCCAACTGTATCGCTTCCAGTGGCACTGTATCTCTCAGAGGGATATCAACCATCTCTGTGTGGCACTTCTTCAACTGAGAAACGTGGAACACATCGTGAACTCCTGACAATCCTTTGGGTAATTCCAACTTGTAAGCAACTTCCCCCATACGTTCCAAAACTTTGTATGGTCCCACAAATCATGGTGCTAACTTTCCCTTAACTCCAAAGTGCTTAACTCCTCGGAGTGGTGATACCCGAAGATACACTCTGTCTCCAACTTCGTAAGCTGTCTCCTTGCATTTAGAATCCGCATAGCTCTTCTGCCTGGACTGGGCTACCTTGAGTCTATCATGAATCAGTTTAACCTTCTCTTCCGATTCTTTAATCAAATCTGGTCCAAACAACTGTCGGTCTCCAACTTCATCCCAGAACAATGGTGTTCTGCACCTCCTTCCGTACAATGCTTCGAAAGGGGCCATCTTCAAACTGGCTTGGTAACTGTTGTTGTATGAGAACTCTACGTAAGGAAATTTTCATCCCAACTAAATCCATAATCTAGCGCACAAGCTCTCAACATGTCCTCCAGAATCTGATTGACTCTCTCAGTCTGTCCATCCGTTTGCGGGTGAAAAGCTGTACTGAACTCTAGCCTGGTTCCCAAATTTTCATGCAACTGATTCCAAAACTTTGAGGTAAATTGGGTTCCTCTATCTGATACAATTGTTCTCGGAACTCCATGCAAACATACGATCCTGGTCATGTATATCTTTGCCAACTTAGCACTGGTGTAAGTGGTCTTCACTGGGATGAAATGAGCTACTTTCGTCAAGCGATCGACTATGATCCATATCGAGTCATAGCCTGAACGAGTTCTGGGTAATCCCGTGATAAAATCCATACCTAGCTTATCCCACTTCCATTCGGGTATCGGCAATGGTTGCAGCAATCCTGCTGGCTTATGATGCTCTGCCTTCACTCTCTGACATACATCACAAACTTCTACATACTCCGCAATATCCTTCTTTCGGTCCACCAGAATCTATCCTTCAGATCCAGGTACATCTTGGTATTTCCTGGGTGAATCGAATATGGTGAGTCATGGGCCTCTTGCAAAATCAGCTTCCTGATCTCCTAATCATTTGGTACATATACGCGGTCCTCAAACCATAGGGTATCGTGTTCATCCTCCCGAAATCCCTTGGCTTTTCCTTTGCTCATCCTTTCCTTTATCTCGGCATTCTCCTTGTCCGTCTTCTGCGCTTCTCTGATCTTATCCATCAAAGTAGACTAAATCTCCAAAGCTGCTACATAACCTCTCGGAACTATCTCCAAACATAGCTCACGAAGGTCTTCTGCTAACTCATTGGGTAACTCTCCTGTCATGAGTGTATTGACATGACTCTTGTGGCTCAACGCATCGGCTACTACGTTAGCCTTTCCAGGATGATAGTGCAACTTTATATCATAATCCTTTATGAGTTCCAACCATCTCCTCTGCCTGAGATTCAACTCCTTCTGTGTGAAGATCTACTTCAAACTCTTGTGATCCGTGTATACCTCACAATGGTTTCCGATGAGAAAATGTCTCCAAGTCTTCAACGCATGTACTACGGTTGCTAACTCCAAATCATGCGTAGCATAATTTAACTCATGGGTTTTAAGATGTCGTGAGGCATATGAAACAACTCTTCCTTCCTACATAAGCACTGCTCCAAGTCCTCGACGAGAGGCATCGCAATACACTTCATAATCCTTGCGTTGATCTGGCAGAATCAACACTGGTGATGTAACCAAACGTTTCTTCAATTCCTGAAAACTAGCCTCACATTCCTCAGTCCATTTGAATTTGGTGTCCTTCTTTAACAACTCCGTCATAGGTTTTGCAATCTTCGAGAAATTCTCAATGAACCTCCGCTAGTATCCTGCGAGTCCAAGAAAACTCCGGATCTCTCCAACGGACGTGGATGCCTCCCAATTTGTCACAGTGACGACTTTGTTGGGATCTACTACTATTCCTTCTCCGGATATAACATGTCCAAGGAATCCAACTTCCTTCAACCAAAACTCACACTTGCTGAACTTGGCGTATAGCTGATGTTCTCTGAGCTTCCCAAGTACTAAACTCAAATGCTCGTTATGCTCCTCTTCATTCTTCGAGTAGACCAGAATATCATCAATGAACACCACAACGAACTTATCCAAGAACTCCATAAACACCTTGTTCATCATGTTCATAAAATAAGCAGGTGCATTAGTCAGGCCAAATGACATAACGGTATACTCATATAGCCCGTACCTTGTGGTAAAAGTTGTCTTAGGTATATCCTGCTCTTGAATCTTCAACTGGTGGTACCCGGATCGCAGATCGATCTTGGAAAACACCTTAGCTCCTTGAAGCTGATCAAACAAATCATTTATCATCGGCAGTGGGTACTTGTTCTTGATCGTTACTTCATTCAATCCACGATAATCAACAACCATCCTTAACGATCCATCATTCTTCTCCACTAGAAGTACTGGTGATCCCCAAGGTGACGAACTTGGGCAAATATATCCTTTATCCAGTAACTCCTTAATCTGCTTCTTAATTTCCTCTAAACCCTGTGCGGGCATCCTGTACGGTCTCTTAGATATTGGCCCTGTGCCTGGCAAAAGCTCAATCAAAAACTCGATGTCTCTATCCGATGGCATGCCTGTCAACTCTTCTGGAAATACATCCAGGAAATCCTTTACCACTGGTACTTCCTGTACAACTCCTGTTAAGGAATTTACTTGAGTCCTAATCGACACATGCCGGGATACATACTTGATCCTTCTTCCTTGTGGGGTGGTGAGCAAAATCGACTTACTAGCGCAATCGATGTTTCCTCCATACATCGATAGCCAATCCATACCCAGAATCACATCCAAACATTGCGACTCCAGAATTATCAGATCTGAGGGGAAAACGTGCCTACCTATGGCCAATGGTATCTGAAAACATCCTTGGCTTGCCATATACTCTGCTCCTGGCGAGCTCACTAACATAGGTGTACTAAGAACTTTGTGGGCAGCTTATACTTATCCACAAATCCCCTTGATATGTATGAATGTGATGCACCAGTATAGAAAAGTATGACTGTAGTAAAAGACTTAACCAAAAACTTACCTATTACTGCATCTGGCTGGGCTTCAATCTCCCCCATGTTAACGTGGTTCACTTGTCCCCTGTTGAAAGGGTTGGGCTTCTTCCCAGAGCTTCCATTGTCGTTTCCGTTCTTATCTTCAGGACATTCATTGGCGTAATGTCCGGTCTTCTGGCACTTGTAGCAAGTAACGTGGCTTAGATCTTTCTTGGCGGGCGTTGCTGGGTTGGAATGGTTCTCGTTGCTTCCTCCATTACCATTCTTGGAGCCACTATGGTTGTGAGAACTTCCTCCATTGTGAGTGTGGCCTCCATGTTTATGCACAAGTCCTCCCGAGTTCGGGGTGAAACGGGGTCTCTGCTGAGCTCCAGAATTATATTTCCCTTGTCCATACTTCCTTTTGCGGTTATCTATCTGCTGCTGCTTCCCTTCAACCATGAGAGTTCTATCTACCAACTGTTGGTAGTTATTAAAGGTTGCTACCATCAACTGCATGCTCAGCTCATCATTCAGTCCTTCCAAAAACTTCTCCTGCTTAGCTACATCCGTAGCAACGTCATCTGGAGCATAACATGCTAGGTTGCTAAAGTCATCCACATACTAGCTAACGGTGCGTCCTCCTTGGCGTAAGTTGCGAAACTCGCGCTTCTTTATGGCCATAGCTCCTGTTGATACATGGACAGTGCGAAAAGCCTGCAGGAACTGGTCCCATGTAACAGTGGCTATAGGATATGTGACAGTGTAATTCTCCCACCATGAGGCTGCTGGTCCATCCAATTGGTGCGCGGCAAAATGCACCCTCTCAGCATCTGTGCATCCTGCACTGGTTAACTCCCTTCCAATCCTACGGAGCCAATCATCTGCCACTATCGGCTCGGTGCTACTGGGAAACACCGGCGGCTACAACCTCAGAAAACGGGCTAAATTGTCAACTGGGGTGGTGGTGGTGGGTTGTTGTTGTTGTTGCCTTGGTTCTGAACTAACAACTGTATCAGGGTATTCTGCTGCTGGATCAATTGAGTGAGCTCCGGTGGAAGGGTAAATCCGGGGTCACGTCTCAAACCGTGGAAAAAAACTGCAAAAAAAACAAGCTCCGATTACTAATCTTGTACTAAAGTCAAATTTTACAGTATCAAAAACTTGTGTAAGTTGGTTAAACAGAAAGAGGGTTTCGAGACGAAACTCTAGGCGTTTGAATCGCCTGATTCCGATAAACGAGTGAAAAGTTATACTAGAACGAAAATCGGATCAAAAATTGCAATCGAAAATAATCACGGAAAATCCGAGAAAAAAGAAAAACTGATGACCAGGCTAGCGAACGAACGTTCGCTGTCTGTGGCTAAACGGTGAAAATCGTTCGTTAAAACGAACGTAAAAACGGGCGTTCGCTAAATAACTAAACCGAAAAAAATAAACCGAGCCAGATCTGAAAAAACGGATCTAGAGTTTTGAAAAAAACAAATGGTTTTCTCATGAAAACCAAGGCGGCTACCTCGGGTCCGGCGAGGTCCAGCGACGGCGGGGAGGTGGCGGCAGCGGCGGGGCACGGTGGCGCGGGCGGCGGCGGCAGCGCGCGAGGCGAGGCGGCGGCGGCGCGGATCGGCGTCGGCACGGCTAGGGTTAGGGTTTGGGCGGCGGCGCGGTTTGGGCTGCGGTGGGCTCGGCGGCGCGGCTTAAAAAGCGCCCCCCCGGGGCGGAGTCCCCCTCGGGTACGGCCCGGAGTCGGTTCACTTTTTTTAAAATAATTCCGACGTGCAAAAAAAGAAAGAAAAGAAATACTAAATGGACTCCAAAAATCCCGAAATAAATTTTCCCAGTCCTCTAAAAATGTGCCAGACAAGGTGAACATTTATTTGGGCCTAAAATGCAATTTTGAAAAATGCATTTTTTTCCTAATTCAAATAAAATAGCGATAAAACTCCGAATAAAAATCTTATTTGATTTTAATATTAAATCTTCGATATTTCCCTATTTTGAGAAAGTCATTTTATCCTCTCTCTTCTATTTTTATAAAAGAAATATTCGAAGAGAAAATAATAAAAATCAAATGATCCTTTTTTCAAAATTCAAGAAAACTCGAATATGAAAATAATGAAATCCTCAACTCTCTCCGTAGGTCCTTGAGTTGCGTAGAATTTCTAGGATCAAGCCAAAATGCAATAAAATATGATATGCAATGATGATCTAATATATAACATTCCAAATTGAAAATTTGGGATGTTACACTATCTTTGTCAGATCTCATTTCGCAAGTGACCGTGAAGGGATTGACAACACCTTTATCACGTTGGTTGCGAGGTTCTTAATTGTTTGTTTAGGTACTAGGTGACTTGCGTGTGATCTCCTACTGGATTGATACCTTGGTTCTCAAAAACTAAGGGAAATACTTACGCTACTTTACTGCATCACCCTTTCCTATTCAAGGGAAAACCAATGCATGCCCAAGAGGTAGCAAGAAGGATTTCTGGCGCCGTTGTCGGGGAGATCTACGCTCAAGTCAAGACATAACAAGTACCCATGGTAAACTCTTCTCCCTCGCATTACATTATTTGCCATTCGCCTCTCCTTTTCCTCTTCCCCACTTCACCTTTGCCACATTATTTGCCCCTTTTTCGTTCGCCTTCTTTCGCTTGCTTCTCGTGTGATTGTGTGTTGGATAGATTGTTTGTCATGATGGCTCAATATAATACTAAATTATGTGACTTCCAATACCAATAACAATGATTTTATTAGCACTCTGATTGCTCCTATTGTCGGTGTTGAATCTTGTGAAATTAATGCTGCTTTGTTGAATCTTGTCAGGAAAGATCAATCTTCTGGCCTTCCTAGTCAAGATGCCGCTACCCATCTAAATAACTTTGTTGATTTATGTGATATGCAAAATAAGAAAGATGTGGACAATGATATTGTTAAACTGAAGCTATTTCCGTTTTCTCTTAGAGATTGAGCTAAAACTTGGTTTTCGTCTTTGCCTAAAAATAGTATTGATTCATGGAATAAGTGCAAAGATGATTTTATCTCTAAGTATTTTCCTCCCGCTAAGATCATCTCTCTTAGAAATGATATTATGAATTTTAAGCAACTTGTTCATGAGCATGTTGCACAAGCTTGGGAGAGAATGAAATTAATGATACGTAATTACCCTACACATGGTTTGAATTTATGGATGATTATACAAAAACAATTATGTCGGATTGAATTTTGCTTCTAGAAATCCTTTAGATTCGGCCGTGGGAGGCACTTTTATGGAAATCACTTTAGCATAAGCTACTAAACTCCTAGATAATATTATGGGTAATTATTCTCAATGGCACACCGAAAGACCCACTAGTAAAAAAGTTCATGCGATTGAAGAGATTAATGTTTTGAGTGGAAACATGGATGAACTTATGAAATTGTTTGCTAATAAGAGTGTTTCTTCTGATCCTAATGATATGCCTTTGTCCACTTTGATTGAGAATAAAAATGAATCTATGGATGTGAATTTTGTTGGTAGGAACAATTTTGGAAACAACGCATATAGAGGAAACTTTAATTCTAGGCCGTTTCCTAATAATTCTTCTAATAATTATGGTAATTCCTACAACAACTCTTATGGAAATTTCAATAAGATGCCCTCTTATTTTGATACTACTGTTAAAGAATTCATGAGTTCGCAAAAGAATTTCAATGCTTTGGTTGAAGAAAAATTGCGTAAGATTGATGAGTTGGCTAGGAACGTGGATAGAATTTCTCTTGATATTGATTCTTTGAAACTTAGATCTATTCCACCTAAGCATGACATCAATGAGTCCCTCAAAGCCATGAGAATTTCCATTGATGAGTGCAAGGAAAGAACCGCTAGGATACGTGCTAAAAAAGATTGCTTTCTAAAAGCGTGTTCTTCTAGTTTTTTCATGATAATAATGATGAAGATCTAAAAGTGATTGATGTGTCTCCTGTTAAATCTTTGTTTTCCAATATGAATGTTGATAAAGATGGGACTGGAGATGAGTTAACTTTAGTTAAAAGGCGTCCCAATGATTCGGAGTTTTTAGACCTTGATGCTAAAATCAATAAAAGTGGGATTAAAGAGGTCAAAACTTTACATAAAATGAACCCACTATTTTGGATTTCAAGAAATTTAATTGTGATAATTGATCTTTGATAGATTGTATTTCCTTGTTGCAATCCGTGTTAAATTCTCCTCATGCTTATGATCAAAATAAAGCTTTTACTAAACATATCATTGATGCTTTAATGCAATCCTATAAAGAAAAGCTTGAATTAGAAGTTTCTATTCCTAGAAAAATTTATGATGAGTGGGAACCTACTATTAAAATTAAAATTAAATATTATTAATGATATGCTTTGTGTGATTTGGGTGCTAGTGTTTCCACGATCCCAAAAACTTTGTGTGATGTGTTAGGTTTCCGCGAATTTGATGATTGTTCTTTAAATTTGCACCTTGCTGATTACACCATTAAGAAACTTATGGGAAGGATTAATGATGTTCCTATTGTTGCAAATAGGAATTATGTGCCCGTAGATTTCATTGTTCTCGATATAGATTGTAATCCTACATGTCCTATTATTCTTGGTAGACCTTTCCTTAGAACGATTGGTGCAATTATTGACATGAAAGAAGGAAATATTAGATTTCAATTTCCTTTAAGGAAAGGCACGGAACACATTCCTAGAAAGAAAATTAAATTGCCTTATGAATCAATTATTAGAGCCACTTATGGATTGCATACCAAAGATGACAATACCTAGATCTATTCTTGCTTTTATGCCTAGCTAGGGGCGTTAAACGATAGCGCTTGTTGGGAGGCAACCCAATTTTATTTTTGTTCTTTACTTTTTGTTCCGCTTTAGTAATAAATAATTTATATAGCCTTTGTTATGATTGTGTTCTTTATGTTTTAATTAGTGTTTGTGCCAAGTAAAGCATTCAGGATCTTCTTGGGTGATTGTTGTTTGATCTTGCTGAAAAAACAGAAAGTATACGCTCTCGAAAATAATTTCCTGTTTTTACCAGAGAGCGATAAAATACCAATTCCAATTGAAGTAGATCAATATATAAATTATTTAGGTCGTCCTAATTTTTCAAAAAAATTGGAGTTACAGAAGTATTAGAAACCTCCAGATTGCTTTAGACTGTTCTGTTTTGACAGATTCTGTTTTACGTGTGTTGTTTGCTTATTTTGATGAATCTATGGCTAGTATCGGGGGGTATGAACCATAGAGAAGTTGGAATACAGTAGGTTAACACTAATATAAATAAATAATGAGTTAATTACAGTACTTCTTATACTAACGGAGCTCGTGAGATTTTTTTGTTAAGTTTTCTGTTGTGACGTTTTCAAGTTTTTGGGTAAAGATTTGATGGATTTTGGAACAAGGAGTGGCAAGAGCCTAAGCTTGTGCATGCCCAAGGCACTCCAAGGTAAAATTCAAGTACAAAAAAAGCCTAAGCTTGGGTATGCCCCGGAAGGCATCCCCTCTTTCGTCTTCGTCTATGGGTAACTTTACTTGAGGCTATATTTTTATTCACCACATGATATGTGTTTTGCTTGGAGCGTCTTGTATGATTTGAGTCTTTGCTTTTTAGTTTACCACAATCATCCTTGTTGTACATACCTTTTGGGAGAGACACACGTGATCGTAATATATTAGAATACTCTATGTGCTTCACTTATATCTTTTGAGCTAGATAATTTTACTCTAGTGCTTCACTTATATCTTTTTAGAGCACGGTGGTGGTTTTATTTTATAGAAATTATTGATCTCTCATGATTCACTTATATTATTTTGAGATTCTTTTAGAACATCATGGTAATTTTATTTGGTTATAAAATTAGTCCTAATATGATGGGCATCCAAGATGGGTATAATAAAAACTTTCATATAGAGTGCATTATGAGAAGTTTGATACTTGATAATTGTTTTGAGATATAAAGATGGTGATATTAGAGTCGTGTTAGTTGAGTAATTGTGAAATTGAGAAATTCTTGTGTTGAGGTTTGCAAGTCTTGTAGCATGCACGTATGGTAACCATTGTGTGACAAATTTGAAGCATGAGGTGTTCTTTGATTGCCTTCCTTATGAGTGGCGGCCGGGGACGAGCGATGGTCATTTCGTACCAATCTATCCCCCTAGGAGCATGCACATAGTGCTTGGTTTTGATGACTTGTAGAATTTTGCAATAAGTATGTGAGTTCTTTATGACTAATGTTGAGTCCATGGATTATACGCACTCTCACCCTTCCACCATTGCTAGCCTCTCTTGTGCCGCGCAAATTTCGCCGGTACCATAAATCCATCATTTACCTTCCTCAAAACAGCCACCATACCTACCTATTATGGCATTTCCATAGCCATTCCGAAATATATTGCCATGCAACTTTCCACTGTTTCGTTTATTATGACACGCTTCATCATAGTCATATTGCTTTGCATGATCATGTAGTTGACATCGTATTTGTGGCATGGCCACCTTTCATAATTTTTTATACGTGTCACTCTTGATTCATTGCACATCCCGGTACACCACCGGAAGCATTCACATAGAATCATATTTTCTTCTAAGTATCGAGTTGTAATTCTTGAGTTGTAAGTAAATAAAAGTGTGATGATCTTCATTATTAGAGCATTGTCACATGTGAGGAAAGGATGATGGAGACTATGATTCCCCCACAAGTCGGGATGAGACTCCGGACGAAAAAAGAGGCCATAAAAAAGGCCCAAACAAAAAAATGAGAGAAAAAGAGAGAAGGGGCAATGTTACTTTCCTTTTTCCACACTTGTGCTTCAAAGTAGCACCATGATCTTCATGATAGAGGGTCTCTTATGTTGTCACTTTCATATACTAGTGGGAATTTTTCATTATAGAACTTCGCTTGTATATTCCAATGATAGGCTTCCTCAAATTGCCCTAGGTCTTCGTGAGCAAGCAAGTTGGATGCACACCCACTTAGTTACTTTTGTTGAGCTTTCATACACTTATAGCTCTAGTGCATTCGTTGCATGGCAATCCGTACTCACTCACATTGATATCTATCCATGGGCACCTCCATAGCCCATTGATATGCCTAGTTGATGTGAGACTATCTTCCTGCTTTTTGTCTTCTCGAAAACCACCGTTCTATTCCACCTATAGTGCTATACCAATGGCTCGCGCTCATATATTGCGTGAAAGTTGAAAAAGTTTGAGAATGCTAAAGTATGAAACAATTGCTTGGCTTGTCATCGGGGTAGTGCATGATGGGAGCATTTTGTGTGACGAAAATGAAGCATGGCCAAACTATATGATTTTGTAGGGATGAGATTTCTTTGGCTATGTTATTTTGAGAAGACATAATTGCTTGGTTAGTATGCTTGAAGTATTATTATTTTTATGTCAATATTAAACTTTTGTCTTGAATCTTTTGGATCTGACCATTCATGCCACAATAAAGAAAATTACATTGATAATTATGTTAGGTAGCATTCCACATCAAAAATTCCGCTTTTATCATTTACCTACTCGAGGACGAGCAGGAATTAAGCTTGGGGATGCTTGATACGTCTCCAACGTATCTATAATTTTTTGATTGTTCCATACTATTATATTATCTGTTTTGGATGTTTAATGGGCTTTAATATACTATTTTATATTATTTTTGGGACTAACCTATTAACCGGAGGCCCAGTGCCAGTTTCTGTTTTTTTGCCTATTTTAGTGTTTCGTAGAAAAGGAATATCAAACGGAATCCAAACGGAATGAAACCTTCACGAGGATCTTTCTTGGAACAAACGAAAACTAGGAGGCTTGGAGTGGAAGTCTGGAACTCTGTGAAGCGTCCACGACATAGGAGGGCGCGCCCAGGGGGTAGGCGCGCCCCCCACCCTCATGGGCCCCACGGAGCTCCACTGACGTACTTCTTTCGCCTATATATACTATTATACCCTAAAAACATCAGGGGGAGCCACGAAACCACTTTTCCACCGCCACAATCTTCTGTACCCATGAGATCCCATCTGGGGCCTTTTCCGGTGATCTGCCGGACGGGGACTCGATCACGGAGGGCTTCTACATCAACACCATAGCCTCTCCGATGATGTGCGAGAAGTTTACCACAAACCTTTGGGTCCATAGTTATTAGCTAGATGGCTTCTTCTCTCTCTTTGGTTCTTAATACAAAGTTCTCCTCGATGTTCTTGGAGATCTATTCGATGTAATACTTTTTGCGGTGTGTTTGCCGAGATCCGATCAATTCTGGATTTACGATCAAGTTTATCTATGAATAATATTTGGTTTTTCTCTAAATTCTTATATGCATGATTTGATATCTTTGCAAGTCTCTTCGAATTATTGGTTTAGTTTGGCCTACTAGATTGATCTTTCTTGCAATGGGAGAAGTGCTTAGCTTTGGGGTTCAATCTTGCGGTGTCCTTTCCCAGTGACAATAGGTGCAGCAAGGCACGTATTGTATTGTTGCCATCGAGGATAAAAAGATGTGGTTTATATCATATTGCTTGAGTTTATCCCTCTACATCATGTCATCTTGCTTAAAGCATTACTCTGTTCTTATGAACTTAATACTCTAGATGCATGCTGGATAGCGGTCGATGTGTGGAGTAATAGTAGTAGATGCAGAATCATTTCGGTCTACTTAACACGGACGTGATGCCTATATTCATAATTATTGCCTAGATATTCTCATAACTATGCGCTCTTCTATCAATTGCTCGACGGTAATTTGTTCACCCGCCGTAATACATGCTATCATGAGAGAAGCCCCTAGTGAAACCTATGCCCCCCGGGTCTCTTTCTTATTATATTACATCTCTTTTTATTTACTCGCATCTCGTTTACTGTGTTGCAATCTTTACTTTCCAATCTATACAACAAAATACAAAAAATATTTATCTTACTATCTTTATCAGATCTCACTTTCACAAGTGACCGTGAAAGGATTGACAACCCCTTTATCACGTTGGTTGCGAGGTTCTTGATTGTTTGTGCAGGTACTAGGTGACTTGCATGTTATCTCCTACTGGATTGATACCTTGGTTCTCAAAAACTGAGGGAAATACTTACGCTACTTTGCTGCATCACCCTTTCCTCTTCAAGGAAGATCTACGCTCAAGTCAAGACATACCAAGTACCCATCATAAACTCTTCTCCCTCGCATTACATTATTTTCCATTCGCCTCTCGTTTTCCTCTCCCCCACTTCACCTTTGCCATTTTATTTGCCCCTTTTTCGTTTGCCTTCTTTCGCTTGATTCTCATGTGATTGTATGTTGGATTGATTGTTTGTCACGATGGCTCAAGATAATACTAGATTATGTGACTTTTCCAATACCAACAACAATGATTTTATTAGCACTCTGATTGCTCCTATTACGGATGTTGAATCTTGTGAAATTAATGCCGTTTTCTTGAATCTTGTCATGAAAGATCAATTTTCTGGCCTTCCTAGTGAAGATGTTGTTACCCATCTAAACAACTTTGTTGATTTGTGTGATATGCAGAAGAAGAAAGATGTGGATAATGAAAATTGTTAAATTGAAGCTATTTCCGTTTTCCCTTAGAGATCGTGCTAAAACTTGGTTCTCTTCTTTGCCTAAAAATAGTATTGATTCATGGAATAAGTGCGAAAGATGCTTTTATCTCTAAGTATTTTCCTCCCGCTAAGATCATCTCTCTTAGAAATGATATTATGCATTTTAAGCAACTTGATCATGAGCATGTTGCACAAGCTTGGGAGAGGATGAAATTAATGATACGTAATTGCCCTACACATGGTTTGAATTTATGGATGATTATACAAAAAAATTATGCCGGATTGAATTTTGCTTCTAGAAATCTTTTAGATTCGGCTGCGGGAGGCACTTTATGGAAATCACTTTAGGAGAAGCTACTAAACTCCTAGATAATATTATGGTTAATTATTCTCAATGGCACATCGAAAGATCCACTAGTAAAAAAGTTCATCCGATTGAAGAGATTAATGTTTTGAGTGGAAAGATGGATGAATTGATGAAATTATTTGCTAATAAGAGTGTTTCTTCTGATCCTAATGATATGACTTTGTCACTTTAATTGAGAATAAAAATGAATCTATGGATGTGAATTTTGTTGGTAGGAACAATTTTGGGAACAACGCATATAGAGGAAACTTTAATTCTAGACCGTTTCCTAATAATTACTCTAATAATTATGGTAATTCCTACAACAAATCTTATGGAAATTTTAATAAGATGCCCTATGATTTTGAGACTACTGTTAAAGAATTCATGAGCTCGCAAAAGAATTTCAATGCTTTGGTTGAAGAAAAATTGCCTAAGATTGATGAGTTGGATAGGAACGTGGATAGAATTTCTCTTGACGTTGATTCTTTGAAACTTAGATCTGTTCCACCTAATCATGACATCAATGAGTCTCTCAAAGCCATGAGAATTTCCATTGATGAGTGCAGTATGACCATTATCGCCCACAACTCTTTGTGTTCTACTCGTGCATATCATCTACGCATAGACCTGGCTCAGATGCCACTATTGGGGAACGTGGCATCTAGTTTAAAAAAAATCCTACGATCACGCAAGATCTATATAGGAGATGCATAGCAACGAGATGGGGAGAGTGTGTCCACGTACCCTCGTAGACCGAAAGCGGAAGTGTTAGGTTAACGCGGTTGATGTGGTCGAACGTCTTCACGATCCAACTGATCTAGTACCGAACGTATGGCACCTTCGAGGTCAGCACATGTTCAACTCGATGACGTCCCTCGAACTCTTGATCCAGCAGAGGGTCGAGGGATAGTTTCGTCAGCACAATGGCGCGGTGACGATGATGGTGATGTGATCCGCGCAAGGCTTTGACTAAGCACTACGACGCTATGACCAGGGGAGTAAACAGTGGAGGGGGCACCGCACACGGCTAAGAGAACCACTGTTGTGTTTGGGGGTGCCCCCTGCCCTCGTATATAAAGAAGGAGGGGAGGAGGCAGCCGGCCCTAGGGGGCGCCATGGGGGGAAACAGAATAGGACTCCAAGTCCTATTCTCCCCCTTCCTTTCTTATGGAGGGGGAAAGGGGAAGGGAGAGGGAGGAGGAGAAGGAAAGGGGGCGTGCCCCCTCCCCTAGTCCAATTCAGACTCCCCATGGGAGGAGGCGCGGCCACCCCTTGTGGGCTGCCTCCTCTCTCCCCTATGGTCCATGTAGGCCCATTACTTCCCCGGGGGGTTCCGGTAACCCCTCGGTGCTCTGAAAAATACCTGAACCACTCCGAAACCATTCCGGTGTCCGAATACCATCTTCCAATATATCAATCTTTAATTCTCGACAATTTCGAGACTCCTCGTCATGTCCGTGATCTCATCCGGGACTCCGAACAATCTTCGGTCACCAAAACACATAACTCATAATACAAATCGTCATCAAACGTTAAGCGTACGGACCCTACGGGTTCGAGAACTATGTTGACATGACCGAGACACACCTCCGGTCAATAACCAATAGCGGAACCTGGATGCTCATATTGGTTGCTACATATTCTACGAAGATCTTTATCGGTCAAATCGCAGTGACAACATATGTAATTCGCTTTGTCATTGGTATGTTACTTGCCCGAGATTCGATCATCGGTATCCTCATACCTAGTTCAATTCCGTTGCCGGCAAGTCTCTTTACTCGTTCCATAATGCATTATCCCGTAACCAACTCATTAGTCACATTTCGTGCAATGCTTATCATGATGTGCATTACCGAGAGGGCCCAGAGATACCTCTCTGATACTCGGAGTGACAAATCCTAATCTCGATCTATGCCAACCCAACAAACACCTTCGGAGACACATGTAGAGCATCTTTATAATCACCCAGTTACGTTGTGACGTTTGATAGCACACAAGGTGTTTCTTCGGTATTCGGTAGTTGTGTAATCTCATAGTCAAAGGAATATGTATAAGTCATGAAGAAAGCAATAGCAATAAAACTTAATGATCATTATGCTAAGCTAACGGATGGGTCTTGCCCATCACATCATTCTCCTAATGATGTGATATCGTTCATCAAATGACAACACATGTATATGGTCAGGAAACTTAACCATCTTTGATTAACGAGCTAGTCAAGTAGAGGCATAGTAGGGACACTTTCTTTTGTATATGTATTCACACATGTATCAAGTTTACGGTTAATACAATTCTAGCATGAATAATAAACATTTATCATGATATAAGGAAATATAAATAACAACTTTATTATTGCCTCTAGGGCATATTTCCTTCAGATCCACGTCCCACAAGTGACGCCGGCGCCGGCGTCCCGCAGCAATAGTTCTGGGGTCCGATGATGGTCGAACACCTTGGTGAATTTGTCTGGTAGCCTATGCGATGAGGATTAAAGCCAAGTTTTGAAACTTCAAACAACCAAACCGACTTGAGTCAGTTTGGGTGTTTCAAGTTTCAACACTTGGCTTTTAATTGTCATCGCAGAGGCTGCAAGACAAATTCGCCAAGGTGTTCGACTGTCATCGACCCCGAGAACAGTTGCAGCGGGACGCTGGATGCCGGTGTCACTTGTGGGACGTGGATGTAGTGTTCGACATCGACGGCCACATGTATCTCGCACCGATGATACTTTCTATTTAGGGTTCCATCGACATCGAGGAACCCCCTAACCCGCTCGTCCCTGGGCGCCCTCTGGTATGGCGGCGCACGTTCGACGGGTCAGCACTCGGGCCGGGGGATTCTCGGCATGGGCGACGGCGTCGGGACCAGCAGGACCCACTGGCTCCACCATCTATCCCCTCAGCGGCCGGCTATCCACGACCCTCTTCCTTTTTTCCTTTTTCCTCTTCTTCTACTTATTCCTCTTTTTTTGTACTTTCTTCTTCTTTGAATTATCTAAACCTAAACCTAGCACTAACCTAAACTTACCACTAACCTAAACCTACCACTAACCTAAACCTATTAATAACACCTAAACCTAAACTGCAAAGAATAGTAAATAACAAAAAAACTCACCTTGGGTCCGGCGGTGGTGGAGGAGGCGGCGGGGCAGGGCACCGGGGTGCCTTGGGGTCGGGGGAGGCTCGGGCACAGGGGCGGCGGCCCGGGTGAGGTGAGGGGAGAGAGAGAGCGGGTGGGGCGTGGGCGGTGGCCACTTTTTAATTAGGTCACAACTCTTTGTCGTCTGCTAGCAGATGACAAAGAGCGTAGCTAGTGGGGTGGGGCTGGGGAATGGCCATTAGGTTGGCTACGCTCTTTGTCGTCTGCTAGTAGATGGCAAAGATATGGCCGTTAGGTGGTTCTCGTTAGTGGTCCACCCACCCTCTTTGCCGTCTACTAGCAAACGGCAAAGCTTCTATGGCGTCTGCTAGCAGACGGCAAAGAGCTGGCTGACGGCAAACATGATCTTTGTCGTCAACTCTTTCTTTGTCGTTAGTTTTCTGTAAGCTGATGGAAAATACCTTCTTTGCCATCAGCTAGCAGATCGCAAAGAGCTGGCACACGGCAAAGATCCTGATTCCAGTAGTGATTCATTTTTTGTGAAGCTAAAAAAACAAGGAAAAAATAGAAACTGGCATTGGGCACTAGGTTAATAGTTTACTCCCAAAAATAATAAAAAATAACATACTAATGCATATAAAACATCCAAAACAGATGATATAATAGCATGGAACAATCAAAAATTATAGATACGTTGGAGAAGTATCATTGTTGTGGAGCATTTCTCTAAGATGGCACATTTTATTCCAAACTAGATAGACGATGCTTCACATGTTGCTAACCTCTTTTGTAGGGATATTTTGTGTCTACATGGAGTGCCAAAGACTATATTCTCGGACCGCGATGTCAAGTTCCTAAGTTACTTTTGGAGGACCCTATGCGCCAAGCTCGGAATCGAGCTCTTATTCTCTTTAGCCTGCCACCCACAAACTGGCGGCCAAATGGAGGTCACGAATCGGACGCTATCCACTCTCCTACGTGTGTTGATTAAGAAGAACATCAATGAGTGGGAGGAGTACATACCCATCGCCAGTACGCCTATAATCGAGCAAGACATTCGACTACCGACAAGTCCCCCTTCGAGGTCGTCTATGGTTTCAATCTGTTGTCACCATTGGACATTCTACCGCTACCACTACAAGAGCGCATCAACATGGATGTGAGTGCATGCAAACTATCTCAAGAAGGTGCATGAAGATACAAGACAAACAATAGAGCGCCTGTTGGGGAACGTAGCAGAAAACAAAAAATTTCCTATGGTTTCACCAAGATCCATCTATGAGTTCATCTAGCAACGAGTGATCGGATGCATCTACATACCTTTGTAGATCGCGAGCGGAAGCGTTCAAAGAACATGGATGAGGTAGTCGAACACGACGTGATCCAAATCACTGGAGATCCTAGCACCGAACGGACGGCACCTCCGCGTTCAACACGCGTACGGAACAGCCACGTCTCCTCCTTCTTGATCCAGCAAGGGGGAAGGAGAGGTTGAGGGAGATGGCACCAGCAGCAGCATGACGGCGTGGTGTTGATGGAGCTGCAGTACTCCGGCAGGGCTTCGCCAAGCACTATGGAGGAGGAGGAGGAGGTGTTGGAGAGGGAGAAGGAGGCAACCAAAGGCGTGGATGAAAAGCCCTCCTTCCCCCACTATATATAGGAGGGCCAAGGGGGGGGGGCGCCGGCCCTAGGAGATCCAATCTCCTAGGGGGTGGCGGCCAAGGGAGGTTTCCCTCCCCCCCAAGGCACCTAGGAGGTGCCTTCCACTAGTGGGACTCTTCCCTTTTGTGAACCCTAGGCGCATGGGCCTCTTGGGGCTGGTGCCCTTGGCCCATGTAGGCCAAGGCGCACCCCCTACAGCCCATGTGGCCCCCCGGGGCAGGTGGACCCACCCGGTGGACCCCCGGGACCCTTCCGGTGGTCCCGGTACAATACCGATGACCCCGAAACTTGTCCCGATGGCTGAAATAGGACTTCCCATATATAAATCTTTACCTCCGGACCATTCCGGAACTCCTCGTGACATCCGGGATCTCATCCGGGACTCCGAACAACATTCGGGTTACTGCATATACATATCCCTACAACCCTAGCGTCACCGAACCTTAAGTGTGTAGACCCTACGGGTTCGGGAGACATGTAGACATGACCGAGATCGCTCTCCGGTCAATAACCAACAGAGGGATCTGGATACCCATGTTGGCTCCCACATGCTCCTCGATGATCTCATCGGATGAACCATGATGTCGAGGATTCAAGCAACCCCGCATACAATTCCCTTCGTCAATCGGTATGTTACTTGCCCGAGATCCGATCGTCGGTATCCCAATACCTCGTTCAATCTCGTTACCGGCAAGTCACTTTACTCGTACCGTAATGCATGATCCCATGATCAGACACTTGGTCACTTTGAGCTCATTATGATGATGCATTACCGAGTGGGCCCAGTGATACCTCTCCGTCATACGGAGTGACAAATCCCAGTCTTGATCCGTGTCAACCCAATAGACACTTTCGGAGATACCCGTAGTATACCTTTATAGTCACCCAGTTACGTTGTGACGTTTGGTACACCCAAAGCACTCCTACGGTATCCGGGAGTTACACGATCTCATGGTCTAAGGAAAAGATACTTGACATTGGAAAACTCTAGCAAACGAACTACACGATCTTATGCTATGTTTAGGATTGGGTCTTGTCCATCACATCATTCTCCTAATGATGTGATCTCGTTATCAATGACATCAAATGTCCATAGTCAGGAAACCATGACTATCTGTTGATCAACGAGCTAGTCAACTAGAGGCTTACTAGGGACATGTTGGTGTCTGTTATTTACACATGTATTACGATTTCCGGATAACACACTTATAGCATGAATAAAGACAATTATCATGAACAAGGAAATATAATAATAATGCTTTTATTATTGCCTCTAGGGCATATTTCCAATAGTCTCCCACTTGCACTAGAGTCAATAATCTAGGTACATTGCGATGAATCGAACACCCATGGAATTCTGGTGTTGATCATGTTTTTCCCTAGGGAGAGGTTTAGTCAACGGATCTGCTACATTCAGGTCCGTATGTACTTTACAAATCTCTATGTCTCCATCTTGAACATTTTCACGAATGGAGTTGAAGCGACACTTGATGTGCCTTGTCTTCTTGTGAAACCTGGGCTCCTTGGCAAGTGCAATAGCTCCAGTGTTGTCACAGAAGAGTTTGATTGGCCCCGACGCATTGGGTATGACTCCTAGGTTGGTGATGAACTCCTTCACCCATATTGCTTCATGTGTTGCCTCCGAGGCTGCCATGTACTCCGCTTCACATGTAGATCCCGCCACGACGCTCTGCTTGCAACTGCACCAGCTTACTGCCCCACCATTCAAAATATACACGTATCCGGTTTGTGACTTAGAGTCATCCAGATCTGTGTCAAAGCTAGCGTCGACGTAACCCTTTACGACGAGCTCTTTGTCACCTCCATAAACGAGAAACATGTCCTTTGTCCTTTTCAGGTACTTCAGGATATTCTTGACCGCTGTCTAGTGTTCCTTGCCGGGATTACTTTGGTACCTTCCTACCAAACTTACGGCAAGGTTTACATCAGGTCTGGTACACAGCATGGCATACATAATAGATCCTATGGCTGAAGCATAGGGGATGACACTCATCTCTTCTTTATCTTTTGCCGTGGTCGGACATTGAGCTGAGCTCAATTTCATACCTTGCAAAACAGGCAAGAACCCTTTCTTGGACTGATCCATTTTGAACTTCTTCAAAATCTTATCAAGGTATGTGCTTTGTGAAAGACCTATGAGGCGTCTCGATCTATCCCTATAGATCTTGATGCCTAATATATAAGCAGCTTCTCCAAGGTCCTTCATTGAAAAACTCTTATTCAAGTAGGCCTTGATGCTGTCCAAAAGTTCTATATCATTTCCCATCAAAAGTATGTCATCTACATATAGTATGAGAAATGCTACAGAGCTCCCACTCACTTTCTTGTAAACGCAGGCTTCTCCATAAGTTTGCGTAAACCCAAACGCTTTGATCATCTCATCAAAGCGAATGTTCCAACTCCGAGATGCTTGCACCAGCCCATAAATCGAGCGTTGGAGCTTGCACACCTTGTTAGCATTCTTAGGATCGACAAAACCTTCCGGCTGTATCATATACAATTCTTCCTTAAGGAAACCATTAAGGAATGTCGTTTTGACGTCCATTTGCCATATTTCATAATCGTAGAATGCGGCAATTGCTAACATGATTCGAACGGACTTCAGCTTCGCTACCGGTGAGAAAGTATCATCGTAGTCAACCCCTTGAACTTGTCGATAACCCTTAGCGACAAGCCGAGCTTTATAGATGGTCACATTACCATCCGCGTCTGTCTTCTTCTTAAAGATCCATTTATTTTCTATGGCTCGCCGTTCAACGGGCAAGTCAGTCAAAGTCCATACTTCATTTTCATACATGGATCCTATCTCGGATTTCATGGCTTCTAGCCATTTGTCGGAATCCGGGCCCGCCATCGCTTCTTCATAGTTCGAAGGTTCACCGTTGTCCAACAACATGATTTCCAAGACAGGGTTGCCGTACCACTCTGGTGCGGAACGTGTCCTTGTGGACCTTCAAATTTCAGTAGGAGCTTGATCAGAAGTATCTTGATCATCATCAATAACTTCCTCTCTAGTTGGTGCAGGCACCTCAGGAACATTTTCTTGAGTTGTGCCATTTTCCGGTTCAAGAGGTAACACTTCATCAAGTTCTACTTTCCTCCCACTTACTTCTTTCGAGAGAAACTCTTTCTCTTGAAAGAATCCATTCTTGGCAACAAAGATCTTGCCTTCGGATCTGAGGTAGAAGGTATACCCAACAGTTTCTTTAGGGTATCCTATGAAGACGCATTTTTCCGACTTGGGTTCGAGCTTTTCAGGTTGAAGTTTCTTGACATAAGCATCGCACCCCCAAACTTTTAGAAACGACAGCTTAGGTTTCTTCCCAAACCATAATTCAAACGGTGTCGTCTCAACGGATTTCGACGGAGCCCTATTTAAAGTGAATGCGGCAGTTTCTAAAGCATAGCCCCAAAAAGATAGTGGTAAATCGGTAAGAGACATCATAGATCGCACCATATCTAATAGAGTGCGATTACAACGTTCGGACACACCATTATGCTGAGGTGTTCCAGGCGGCGTGAGTTGTGAAACTATTCCACATTTCCTTAAGTGTGTGCCAAATTCGTGACTCAAGTATTCTCCTCCATGATCTGATCGTAGAAACTTGATTTTCCTGTCACGTTGATTCTCAACCTCACTCTGAAATTCCTTGAACTTTTCAAAGGTTTCAGACTTGTGTTTCATTAAGTAGATATACCCATATCTACTCAAGTCATCAGTGAGGGTGAGAACATAACGATAGCCACCGCGAGCCTCAACACTCATTGGACCGCACACATCAGTATGTATGATTTCCAATAAGTTGGTTGCTCGCTCCATTGTTCCTGAGAACGGAGTCTTGGTAATTTTACCCATGAGGCATGGTTCACATGTGTCAAATGATTCATAATCAAGAGACTCTAAAAGTCCATCTGCATGGAGCTTCTTCATGCGTTTGACACCTATGTGACCAAGGCGGCAGTGCCACAAGTATGTGGGACTATCATTATCAACCTTACATCTTTTGGTACTCACACTATGAATATGTGTAGCATTACGCTCGAGATTCATTAAGAATAAACCATTCACCATAGGAGCATGACCATAAAACATATCTCTCATATAAATGGAACAACCATTATTCTCGGATTTAAATGAGTAGCCATCTCGAATTAAACGAGATCCCGATACAATGTTCATGCTCAAAGCTGGCACTAAATAACAATTATTAAGGTTTAAAACTAATCCCGAAGGTAAATATAAAGGTAGCGTGCCGACGGCGATCACATTGACCTTGGAACCATTCCCGACGCGCATCGTCACCTCGTCCTTTGCCAGTCTCCGCTTATTCCGCAGCCCCTGCTTTGAGTTACAAATGTGAGCTACTGCACCGGTATCAAATACCCAGGAGCTACTACGGGTACTAGTAAGGTACACATCAATTACGTGTATATCATATATACCTTTTGTTTTGCCGGCCTTCTTGTCCGCTAAATATTTGGGGCATTTCCGCTTCCAGTGACCACTTCCCTTGCAATAAAAGCACTCAGTCTCGGGCTTGGGTCCATTCTTTGGCTTCTTCCCAGCAGCTTGCTTGTCGGGCGCGGCAACTCCTTTGCCATCCTTCTTGAAGTTCTTTTTACCCTTGCCCTTCTTGAACTTAGTGGTTTTATTCACCATCAACACTTGATGTTCCTTCTTGCCTTCTACCTCTGCTGATTTCAGCATAGCAAATACTTCAGGAATGGTCTTTTCCATCCCCTGCATATTGAAGTTCATCACAAAGCTCTTGTAGCTCGGTGGAAGCGACTGGAGGATTCTGTCAATGACCGCGTCATCCGGGAGATTAACTCCCAGCTGAGTCAAGCGGTTATGTAACCCAGACATAGTGAGTATGTGCTCACTGACAGAACTATTTTCCTCCATCTTACAGCTGAAGAACTTGTCGGAGACCTCATATCTCTCGATTCGGGCATGAGCTTGAAAAACCATTTTCAGCTCTTCGAACATCTCATATGCTCCATGTCTCTCAAAACGCTTTTGGAGCCCCGGCTCTAAGTTGTAAAGCATGCCGCACTGAACGAGGGAGTAGTCATCAGCACGTGTCTGCCAAGCGTTCATAACGTCTTGGTTCGGTGGGACGGGTGGATCACCTAGCGGTGCTTGTAGGACATAATCTTTCTTGGCAGCTATGAGGATGATCCTCAGGTTCCGGACCCAGTCCGTATAGTTGCTGCCATCGTCTTTCAGCTTCGTTTTCTCTAGGAACGCGTTGAAGTTGAGGACTACGTTGGCCATTTGATCTACAAGACATATTGCAAAGATTTTTAGACTAAGTTCATGATAATAAAGTTCATCTAATCAAATTATTCAATGAACTCCCACTTAGATAGACATCCCTCTGCTAGTCATCTAAGCATAACATGATCCGAGTCAACTAGGCCGTGTCCGATCATCACGTGAGACGGACTAGTCAACGTCGGTGAACATCTTCATGTTGATCGTATCTTCTATATGACTCATGCTCGACCTTTCGGTCTTCTGTGTTCCGAGGCCATGTCTATACACATGCTAGGCTCGTAAAGTCAACCTAAGTGTTTTGCATGTGTAAATCTGTCTTACACCCGTTGTATGTGAACGTAAGAATCAAACACCCGATCATCACGTGGTGCATTGAAACAACGAACTGTCGCAATGGTGCACAGTTAGGGGGAACACTTTCTTGAAATTATTATGAGGGATCATCTTATTTACTACCGTCGTTCTAAGTAAACAAGATGCAAAACATGATAAACATCAAATGCAATCAAATAATAATAGTGACATGATATGGCCAATATCACATAGCTCCTTTGATCTCCATCTTGGGGCTCCATGATCATCTTGTCACCGGCATGACACCATGATCTCCATCATCATGATCTCCATCATCGTGTCTCCATGAAGTTGCTCGCCAACTATTACTTCTACTACTATGGCTAACGCGTTTAGCAATAAAGTAAAGTAATTTACATGGCGTTTCTCAATGACACGCAGGTCATTCAAAAAATAAAGACAACTCCTATGGCTCCTGCCGGTTGTCATACTCATCGACATGCAAGTCGTGATTCCTATTACAATAGCATGAACATATCATACATCACATATAGATCATTCATCATACACCACAACTTTGGCCATATCATATCACAAAGCACTTGCTGCAAAAACAAGTTAGACGTCCTCTAATTGTTGTTGCAAGTTTTACGTGGCTGAAGTAGGGTTCTAGCAAGAACGTTTTCTTACCTACGTGAAAGCCACAACGTGATTTGTCAACTTCTATTTACCCTTCATAAGGACCCTTTTCATCGAATCCGCTCCAACTAAAGTAGGAGAGACAGACACCCGCCAGCCACCTTATGCAACTAGTGCATGTTAGTCGGTGGAACCGGTCTCACGTAAGCGTACGTGTAAGGTTGGTCCGGGCCGCTTCATCCCACAATACCGTTGAAGCAAGATAAGACTAGTAACGACAAGAAAGTTAACAACATCTACGCCCACAACAAATTGTGTTCTACTCGCGCAAGAAGAACTACGCATAGACCTAGCTCATGATGCCACTGTTGGGGAACGTAGCAGAAAACAAAAATTTTCCTACGGTTTCACCAAGATCCATCTATGAGTTCATCTAGCAACGAGTGATCGGATGCATCTACATACCTTTGTAGATCGCGAGCGGAAGCGTTCAAAGAACGGGGATGAGGTAGTCGAACACGACGTGATCCAAATCACCGGAGATCCTAGCACCGAACGGACGGCACCTCCGCGTTCAACACACGTACGGAACAGCCATGTCTCCTCCTTCTTGATCCAGCAAGGGGGAAGGAGAGGTTGAGGGAGATGGCACCAGCAGCAGCACGACGGCGTGGTGTTGATGGAGCTGCAGTACTCCGGCAGGGCTTCGCCAAGCACTATGGAGGAGGAGGAGGTGTTGGAGAGGGAGAAGGAGGCAACCAAAGGCGTGGATGAAAAGCCCTCCTTCCCCCACTATATATAGGAGGGCCAAGGGGGGGGGGGCGCCGACCCTAGGAGATACAATCTCCTAGGGGGTGGCGGCCAAGGGAGGTTTCCCTCCCCCCCAAGGCACCTAGGAGGTGCCTTCCACTAGTGGGACTCTTCCCTTTTGTGAACCCTAGGCGCATGGGCCTCTTGGGGCTGGTGCCCTTGGCCCATGTAGGCCAAGGCGCACCCCCTACAGCCCATGTGGCCCCCCGGGGCAGGTGGACCCACCCGGTGGACCCCCGAGACCCTTCTGGTGGTCCCGGTACAATACCGATGACCCCGAAACTTGTCCCGATGGCTGAAATAGGACTTCCCATATATAAATCTTTACCTCCGGACCATTCCGGAACTCCTCGTGACGTCCGGGATCTCATCCGGGACTCCGAACAACATTCGGGTTACTGCATATACATATCCCTACAACCCTAGCGTCACCGAACCTTAAGTGTGTAGACCCTACGGGTTCGGGAGACATGTAGACTGACCGAGATCGCTCTCCGGTCAATAACCAACAGAGGGATCTGGATACCCATGTTGGCTCCCACATGCTCCTCGATGATCTCATCGGATGAACCATGATGTCGAGGATTCAAGCAACCCCGCATACAATTCCCTTCGTCAATCGGTATGTTACTTGCCCGAGATCCGATCGTCGGTATCCCAATACCTCGTTCAATCTTGTTACCGGCAAGTCACTTTACTCGTACCGTAATGCATGATCCCGTGATCAGACACTTGGTCACTTTGAGCTCATTATGATGATGCATTACCGAGTGGGCCCAGTGATACCTCTCCGTCATACGGAGTGACAAATCCCAGTCTTGATCCGTGTCAACCCAACAGACACTTTCGGAGATACCCGTAGTATACCTTTATAGTCACCCAGTTACGTTGTGACATTTGGTACACCCAAAGCACTCATATGGTATCCGGGAGTTACACGATCTCATGGTCTAAGGAAAAGATACTTGACATTGGAAAACTCTAGCAAACGAACTACACGATCTTATGCTATGTTTAGGATTGGGTCTTGTCCATCACATCATTCTCCTAATGATGTGATCGTTATCAATGACATCGAATGTCCATAGTCAGGAAACAATGACTATCTGTTGATCAACGAGCTAGTCAACTAGAGGCTTACTAGGGACATGTTGGTGTCTGTTATTCACACATGTATTACGATTTCCGGATAACACAATTATAGCATGAATAAAGACAATTATCATGAACAAGGAGATATAATAATAATGCTTTTATTATTGCCTCTAGGGCATATTTCCAACAGCGCCAAGTACAACGACTCGGGACCAAGTTCAACATCAACAAGCAACCCATGATATTCCACATTGGAGATCTTGTGTGGCTACACCTTCGCAAGCACCGCTTCCCCAATGAATGCAAGTCCAAGCTTCTACCTTGGGCTGATGAAACCTTCAAGGTGCTTGAACGCTACAACAACAATGCTACAAGATTGACATCCCACGCGACAAGTACTCCATGAGCGACATCTTCAACATCAAAGATCTCTCTCCCTACCATGGTGATGAGGCTTTCGATCCGAAGTCAGATCTTTCCCAAGGGGAGGGGAGATGATGTGGAGCATCCTACAGTCATTCCCGTGGACCTACCTTCCTCTCCCACAACACCACATGGACCAATCACTAGAGCTCAAGCAAGGGCTATCGAAACTAAGGTGAACTCACTCCTCTCAAAACTAAGACATTCCACATGTGAGACATGGCTACTACTGAGGGAGTCCTGGACCAAGGGGTCCTCGGGCGTCCGGCCTATTATCCTTTGGGCCGGACTGATGGGCTGTGAAGACATGAAGGCCAAAGACTACACCGTGTCCGGATTGGACTCTACTTGGCGTGGAAGGCAAGCTTGGTGGTCGAAGATTCCTTCTTATGTAACCGACTCCATGTAAACCCTAGATCCCCTCGGTGTCTATATAAACCGAAGGGGATAGTCCGGAAAGGACACCACATATACTCATTACCATACCCAGATAGGCTAGACTTCTAGTGTTTAGCCATTACGATCTCGTGGTAGATCCACTCTTGTAACACTCATATTCATCGATATCAATCAACCAGGACGTAGGGTTTTACCTCCATAGAGAGGGCCCGAACCTGGGTAAACACCGTGTCCCCCATCTCCTGTTACCATCGATCCTAGACGCACAGTTCGGGACCCCCTACCCGAGATCCGTCGGTTTTGACACCGACATTGGTGCTTTCATTGAGAGTTCCACTGTGCCGTCGACAAAAGGTTTGATGGCCCCTTCAATCGTCAATAATGACGCTGTCCAGGGAGGAATCTTCCTCCCCAAACAGATCTTCGTATTCGACGGCTTCGTACTGCAGGCCAACTCGCTTGGCCATCTGGAGCAGATTGACAGCTACGCCCCTGGCCATCAGGTCGGATTCGATAGCCTGAATTATGCCACGAACATCCGTGAAGTCCTGATCTTTGAGGGATTTGAGCCTGCGGCGATCGCTCCCCCTCATCTCGATGAGCGTGACTTAAATCTGTCATCGGATCACACCCAGGAGATGGTTCCTGGGGCTGCAACGACCTTAGAGCCGAAGCAGATCGAGCCATCCGAGGCCTCAAAGTCCGCGGCGTTCGAGCCGCACATGGACTCGGCGCCCTGCAATATTTTCTTTAACAGAACTTCGGACTCGTCTCCGGCTATAAGTTCTGGAATGTGTACGCCCGCGGACACCGAGCTAGATCGGTTATCGATCTTTGAGTTCAGCGCCGCTGACGTTTTCCAGCACTCGCCTTTGGGTGACGTGCTAAAATCTTTAAAGAATTTGTCCATGGAGAAGGACTCCCAGCCGAACTATGTCTGGTTCCAGCTAGAGACGGATGATGAGAAATTTTGCTTCCCACCCGCCACCCACTTCATAGCCACCATCGATGACTTAACCAACGTGCTTGACTATGGCTCCGAAGACATCGACGGTATGGACGACGATGCCGACAAGGGGCAAGGCCAAGACCTGCCATTCACTGGTCGTTGGACGGCTACCTCTTCGTACGACGTGTACATGGTTGATACGCCTAAAGAATCTAGTGAGGAGAAAGAAGAGCCAGATGCGAATAAAACCTCCGAGACACAGTCCAAGCGTCGGCGGCCCAAACGCAGACCCCAAGCCCCGCTGCTGAAAGGACGACAACACTGGTACCGGAGAAAATAGTACTCCAGGAGACGCCGAAAACAATGAAGATCCTGTCGGGGCTACATCTGAACAGGAACACGACAGCAGGCAAGACAACCCTGACGAACAGGCCATAGAAGATGGCTCGGGAGATGATAGTTACCGTCCACCCTTCGAGGAGGAGACAAGCCTTGGCAACAAAGACTTCATCGTGCCTGAGGATCCTCTCGAGCAGGAGCACTTTAAGCTTCATCTCATAGCCACGGCAAGGAGCCTGAAAAAGAAACAACAGCAGCTTCAAGCTGAATAAGACCTGCTCATCAACAGATGGACAGATGTCCTGACAGCCGAGGAACACGGCCTTAACCGCCCAGCCAAGAGCTACTCGAAACGCAGACTACTACCTCAATTTGATGAGGAGGCACCGGAGCACATATCTCCCTCGCGTAATGCGGACCGACCACCACGTGGTCGGGACATGGCGGCTGAACATCCACCCTGCGGTCGGGATAAAGCGGCAACTCAGGCCGAACAGTAGCCCGCCCCACCTCCTTGCAAAAACAGGGACAGACTAGCTCGGGACCATACATACGATCTTTGGCAAGAATTGGAAAATAGAGAAGGACACAACAGATCTATATACCGATCGCGAGGACGTTTCCATACTCGGCGCGACAGCTACCTATTCGGACGCGACAAACTTAATCACACCTGGGCCGATAACCATAGATGGATGCCGTCAGAGATACGCTGTAACTCAGCCCGCTATAGAGGTGCCGCACACCCTCTCTGCTTCACAGACAAGGTGCTGGATCACGAATTCCCCGAGGGGTTCAAGCCTGTCAATATTGAATCATATGACGACACAACTGATCCTGCAGTATGGATCGAGGATTTCATCCTCCACATCCACATGGCTCGAGGAGACGACCTCCACGCCATCAAATACCTCCCATTAAATCTCAAAGGACCAGCTCGACACTGGTTAAATAGCCTGCCCGAGAACTCCATCAGCAGCTGGGAGGACTTGGAAGAGGCTTTCCTCGGCAACTTCCAAGGAACTTATGTCCGGCCACCAGATGCCGATGACCTAAGCCACATAGTTCAACAACACGGAGAATCAGCCAGAAAATTCTGGACTAGGTTCCTAACCAAAAAGAACCAGATCGTTGACTGTCCGGATGCCAAAGCCGTAGCAGCCTTCAAACACAGCATCCATGACGAATGGCTAGGATGCCACCTCAGACAAGAAAAGCTGAAGTCAATGGCAACCCTTACGGCACTCATGACCCGCTTTTGCGTAGGTGAGGACAACTGGCTGGCTTGTAGCAAAAATACAACCAGTGAGGCAGGCCCCACCGAGGCGAAGAACAGCACTGGCAAGCTCCGGTGCAATAGACACAAACAGAGAAGCAATGGCGACAACACCGAAGACACCACAGTCAATGTCGGATTCAGTTGCTCCAAGTCCGGCCAACGGAAGAAACCCTACAAAAGAAACAATGAAGGACCTTCCAGCCTGGACCGCATACTCGACCGTCCATGCCAAATCCATGGCACCCCGGATAAGCAAGCCAATCATACCAATAGGGATTGTTGGGTCTTCAAGCAGGCCGACAAGTTAAATGCTGAAAACAAAGAAAAGGGATCACAAAGTGAGGATGAGGATGAAGAGCCCCGGCAGCCGAACACCGGGGGATAGAAGAAATCACCCCCCAAGTAAAAACGGTGAACATGATATATGCCACGCACATCCCCAGAAAGGAGCGCAAACGAGCACTCAGGGACGTCTATGCGGTAGAGCCAGTCGCCCCAAAGTTCAATCCGTGGTCGTCATTGCTGATCACCTTCGATTGACGAGATCATCCGACTAGTATTCGCCATGGTGGTTGGGCCGCACTGGTCCTGGACCCAATCATCGACGGATTCCACCTAACACGAGTCCTGATGGATGGCGGAAGCGGCCTCAACCTGCTGTATTAGGATACAGTACGGAAGATGGGCATTAATTCCTCACGAATCAAACCAACAAAGACTACCTTTAAAGGAGTCATACCAGGTGTAGAGGCCCATTGTACAGGCTCAATCACGCTGGAGGTGGTCTTCGGTTCTCCGAACAACTTCTGAAGCAAAGAGTTAATCTTCGATATCGTCCCCTTCCGCAGCAGCTACCACGCACTGCTCGGAAGAACCACATTTGCTAGATTTAACGCACTGCCACACTATGCTTATCTCAACCACAAGATGCCCAGTCCACGCGGTGTCATACCAGTCACTGGCAATACGGAACGCTCCCTCCGAACGGAGGAGCAAACCGCCACCTTAGCAGCAGAAGTACAGAGCGGCCTTCTCAAGCAGCATCATAATCCAGCTGCCAAGCCCCTGGACACCATCAAGAGGGTCCGGACTACACTGCAACAGGATAGCGCGGCCCGTCAGAGCTCGATTAGCAATTCGGCCTCCGTCCTAGCCCCATCGAGGTAGTGGCATTCGCACCACGCATACACAATTATGCACTCAAAATTCCATGGACATCGACGGAGGCACGAGATAACCCGGGGTCTACAATTCGGCTAGACCGATCCCAGACACACATACTTTTACTTCTTTTTCTTGTTTCACGCACCTTTTTCCGCGGGCCTGACGTCAAGTCCTTTAGAAGGACTGAAATACAACGGAGGCAGGCAACACATGTGTGTAGGGTAACCTTTATACGTTCTTATTGACGGTATCCATACTTATTTCTCAGGACCCGCACGCTGCGCCCTATTGATTCCGGCATATTAAATGGCCGGACACTTCTCGCACCATCTGTACAAGATACACCTTGACGTATCCATCCAGTTATAATAAAAATGGTTCGTGGCCCACTTCCTGTGGTTTTCGCTTCTTACCTCATTTTGTTTCGATCTGCCTATTTGCTGCATCGACACTCTTTTACGTTTCATAATCGCCAGGGGCTACCTATCGCCCCACAATACGGCAGCATAGTCCGAACACTTCTTATATATAAGTTCGGCACCCCGAATTTAGCATTATATGCATTGGCTCTAAATCATGTCTTTGGTCAATAGTTGGGTTGCCCGGCTCCTGTGCTTGCTACCCTACGTTCCGCTCCATCGGCTAGGGTAGTAAAGGGAGAACTACTGTGAGTGTGCCCTGGCTTTGACCAGACGAGCACCTCAGTAGAGAAAACCGAAAACTGACTGTCATGATGCGGCGAGAGCCGGTCATCTACTTGAGGGTTACAAATCGTTGGAGATTTTTTACGCGTTACGCGAGAGACCGGCACTTCCCGATCAGATGCTGACAGTACTCTGGCTTAAACCAGGGGCTGCGCCCATGCTTTATTATAAAACTCCTATGGCTAAGTGAGGGCGTTAAAGCCATAAAGTCTGATTGCCTTGTTCGTTGTGCTAAACAACTCCTTCAAAGGACCATGTAATTGGATCAAGATTGTTTAGATTCCATCCCGAGCACCTCCGTACTATCTACGTGAGGGCAGAAGCCGACGACTGGCCAACCCTCAGATTACACACAACACGGCCGCACAGGAGGAAACAATTCAAAGCATAACAAAATTACTTCACAAAAACTGACTTTGTTCCCATGATACAAAGGCAACATGAATACATTTATTCAAATACAATGTCTCGCGAACATTGTGCCGCCACAAGTCGAGACCCTTCTACGACATCCTCGAAATATCGCTCGGGTGTGCGGTGCTCCTTGCCCTCCGGCGGCCCGCTGGCGACTTCAACAACGTTCATCTTCGCCCACCACATCTTACTGCGAGCGAAAGCCATACGGGCACCTTCAATACAGACGGAGCGCTTGATAACGTCCAGCCGAGGACAGACGTTCACCATCCGCCTCACGAGTTCGAAGTAGCTGCTAGGCATAGCTTCGGCTGGCCACAGCCAGATTATCAAATCCTTGATGGCTAGTTCAGCCAGCCTATGCAGCTCCACCAGCTGTTTCAGCTGATCGGTGAAGGATATGAGATGCTCTAGCGCCGCATACTGCGACCAGAAGAGCCTCTCCGAAGAACCCCCTCCTTCGGCTCGACAGAACTCCACAACGTCTGATACACTGCATGGCAAATCCGCAAAAGCACCTGGGGAACTCCAAACCCGGGTTAGTAAAAGGTACCGCTTCTCCGCATACTTGCTTTGCATCTTAAATGCCTTACCCGCCGTGATCTTCTTGGCCTACTAGATCTCCTGGAGGGTGGCCTGGGCCTCATTCCGTGCGGTCTCTGCGCTCTGACGAGCCTTGGTGAGTTCAGTCCCTCGAACCGACGCATCATGCTCCAAGGCCTCGCATTTTTTCACCGCATCTTGGAGCTCCTAGTGGACTTCTTTGACCCAGGAATTTAGCTTCTTACGGGTGGCTTGCTGCTGGACAGCCTGCTCCTCGGCCTCGCCCTGGGCCTTCCTCAGGGCCTCGACTTCAGTCGCGGCTTCTGCACATATCACAATACCGCTGTCAATATAAAGTGTTTATCCCTTCCCGAACATCTAACAAGTCGTTCGTCACCTTGCTTCTACTGGAGCCAAACCTTAACCTCGCCGAGCTCGTTCCCGGTCCGCTCCAGCCTCCGCTTCAGCTCGCAGACTTCGGCAGCATGCGAGGTCACGGCCAACAGGGACGCCTTCTTATCAATACATATTCAGTCAGCCTATTATAATTAAGGATTAATCCCCTGTCCGGTTCTCCTCGCCGAACACCGAACAACGTCTCAGGGGCTACGGACTATACGGGGTTTTTCTCTTTCTTACCTCGAAACCTGTTAACAGGCTGCTGCAGGCTTCATTCAGTCCACTCTTGGCGGACTAAACCTTCTCGATCACTGCACCCATATGGATACGGTGCTCGTCCATGACGGATGCGCTTCGTAGCGCCCCCATCAGGTCATCTGGCGCTCCTGGATGGATAGGAGCCACCGGTGGAGGCGACGCACCCCCCCTCCTTCAAAGGGGGCTGCTCGCCCGACTCCGGAGCCATATTGGTCTCCGGAATCGTATTTGTCTAAGGGCCGAACTGGACATGGCCCTCTTTGCTAGTCTCCATGGGGATTGACTCCCCCATGTGTCCAGAAGTGGAGGTCCCGCCTTGTGGTGCCTCCCGGACAACATCCTAGGCTCCTCCCCTTGGAGCGGTCCTTCGGGATAACACTTCTGTGTCGTCCCTGGCCCTAGGGGAGTAAGCAGGCGGTGGCGACATGCTCGCCATCTCCGACGGAGCCAACGAACCTCCAAATGAGGATCGCTGGATAAGGTCACGGGTCGGACAGCAATAATGTGGATTAACCATGTTAGAATAATAAAAACGAAAGGGCTGGATGTGCACATGAATAAGCCATGTCACGTACGATGCGGCCTGGGGCCTAGTACGGGGCGACGTTCCGGGCTACTGTCTACGTCCCATGCGGTGTCGACCGCTGGGGTGCCCTTCCCCTTTTTGGGCGCTTTCGCCTCCAGATGTGCCGAGGCTACCCTCTTCTTCTTCTTCTCCTCGGAAGGAGGGTTGTTTTCCTCCTCCTCCTCTTCCTCGTCGTTGTCCTTAGGGACAGAGAATGGGCCTCTTGTCTTCGGACGTCACGTCTGAAGTGCCCTTGCGACGGGGGCCACTCTTGGCCCCCTTGGCCTTCTTCCTGACCTTCTTCTCCATCGCCGTATAGGGCGCCGGTACCAGCATCTTCGCCAAGCATGGGATGACTGGTTCTTCGGGCAATGGAGCCGGACACTGGATCCGCTTCGCCCTCTCCACTGAGTCCTGAGAGAGCAATACTAAGATCTCAGGCATCATCCTCGACACATTTAAGTTGGGAGTACGTCAAAAGTAACATACCTCGCTGGCGGGGCGGTTGCAATTGTGACCACGGTCTGAGTCCATGGCCGGTGGCTTCTCGTTGCCCTTAAAGAGCAACTTCCAGGCCCCTTCATGAGAAGTATCGAAGAGCCTTTTCAGGGTCTGGTGCTTCTTCGAATTGAACTCCCATAAAGGGCAGCTTCGGCGCTGACACGGAAGAATCCGGCAGATTAGCATCACCTGGATAACGTCAACGAGCTTGATGTCCTTGGTCACCATGCTTTGAACGCACGTCTGCAGCGCTATCAGCTCTTCAGGTGAACACCAGTCCGGACTCTTCTCGACCCAGGAGGTAAGTCGCATGGGAGCACTGGAGCGGAATTCGGCAGCTGCGGCCCAGGTGGTGTTGTGGGGTTCTGTAATATAGAACCACTGATTCTGCCATTCCTTTACTGTCTCCACAAAGGTGCCTTTGGGCCAGGAGACGTTGGATAGCTTGCTCACCATGGCCCCTCCACACTCCGCATGCTAGCCATCCACCACCTTCGGCTTCACATTGAAGACTCTGAGCCACAACCCGAAGTGGGCATGGACGCGGAGGAATGCCTCGCACACGATGATGAATGCCGAGATGTTGAGGAAGGAATTCAGGGACAGATCACGGAAATCTATCCCGTAGTAGTACATCAGCCCGCGGACGAACGGGTGGAGTGGAAACCCTAGCCTGCGAAAGAAATGGGGGATGAATACCACCCTCTCTGTGGGCTCCGGCGTGGGGATGACTTGTCCCTCGGCTGGTAGACGATGAGCGATCTCCTTCGCCAAATATCCGGCCGCCTAGAGCTTAGTAATGTCCTCCTCCTTGATGGAGGAGACTATCCACTTGCCCTGACCACCAGATCCGTACATGGTTGCTTGAGTGGAAAGGAGATGAGAACTTGGGCGTTGGAGCTTGAGATCGGAAAGGCAGAGACAGAGAGAGGGTGCGGAGAGGAAGAGGGAATCCTTATCCCCTTATAAAGGCAGCAAATATTAAACGCCTCCTCACTCACCTTAGGATTCGCATGTTCCCTAGGGCTGTATAAATGGCACGGTTGAGTTACCCATACCTACATTGATGAGAATCCCGCAATAAGGGGGGGCACGATCTCTGTTTCGACAAGACGTGCCAATAGCAACCGCGTCTCGAAGCATGGGACGGCAGAAGAAAACGGTTCGAAATTATAACCGGACAGACGTGATGTCATGTTGGGAAAAAGCTGTCAACAGAATAGATTCGTGCAAATATTATATTCTCTCTGCGGTTGTGTATGGTGTGCGTAACGGGTCAGGATACTATCATTGCATCCGAAGACTATCTCAAAGTTCGGAGAAAAGGGGAACCCGCCTTGCAATTCTGAAGACAATCTACACGCCGGACTCCTCGTCATTGAAAGCCAGGTTCAGGGGCTACTGAGGGAGTCCTGGACTAAGGGGTCCTCGGGCATCCGGCCTATTATCCTTTGGGCTGGACTGATGGGCTGTGAAGACATGAAGGCCGAAGACTGTACCATGGCCAGATTGGACTCTACTTGGCGTGGAAGGCAAACTTGGTGATCGAAGATTCCTTCTTATGTAACCGACTCCATGTAAACCCTAGATCCCCTCGGTGTCTATATAAACCGAAGGGGATAGTCTGGAAAGGACACCACATATACTCATTACCATACCCACATAGGCAAGACTTCTAGGGTTTAGCCATTATGATCTCGTGGTAGATCCACTCTTGTAACACTCATATTCATCGATATCAATCAAGCAGGACGTAGGGTTTTACCTCCATAGAGAGGGACCGAACCTGGGTAAACACCGTGTCCCCCGTCTCCTGTTACCATTGATCCTAGACGCACAGTTCGGGACCCCCTACCGTCTGCCGGTTTTGACACCGACAACTACCTCAAGCGGAGACCCTATGTGTGATCAGCTACTTGGAGGGAAGCCACGAAGCAACCACACCCAATGGACAAGATGGTGAGGACACTGAGTGTGAAGACCAAGAGGAAGAGCTGCCAGGAAGCTTCAGCTGCCGAATGACCGGACAACGCCAAACGTCCGACGCTTGAATACTCAGCCAGCCAGAAGGGCCAGTCGACGGAAGCTATAGCGGCCGGACGACCGATAAGTACCGGAGTCCGACCATCTCCAGCGACCGGACGTCCGACCATCTTAGGAAATCCGGTACCACCAGTCCAGAACGAAAACGACAGAAATCCTACATCGCCCATCCATAGCCAAAACGCCGGATGTCCGACCCCTACCGGACGACTGGACCCCCGCGAGCCACTGAACGTCCGGTAATGTTCGGACGACCGACGCATGTTTGTGCACAATGTGTTGAGCCGAGGCCCATGTACACTACAAAAAAAGACATATCCGTGACATTTTGGGCTGAACGAAAAAAAATTATGTCATACTTATGACACTTCTATGACGATAATTGTGACAAAACCCGGTATCATCATAGATGTGGTGGGCTCCTACTTCTATGACAAAAAATCATGACAGAAAATGGGCTTTTCGTCCTGGGCGGGCCGGAGACGCAGCTGCATGACATTCGTTGGGCCGTACATGACGGAGAAAACCGTGGTAGAAGCGAGGGCGAGGAAAATATCGGGGGAGTTCCCGGTTACGGTGGGTGGTCGGAGGCCAAGCGATGCGCGTTTCTCTTGTATGTACGCGCGTGTGTGCGAGGCGTTGCGCTCTAACTGAACCCGAGCGAGGCGTTGGGCTCTAACTCAACCGAAGCGATTGCACTGCAGGCTATGCGTTACTGAACCCGAGCAATCGATCGATCCCTTGCTGTTAACTGAACCCGAGTGATTCCTTCGCTACTGCTGCTAATTAAAGCCGATCGAACATTGCTGCCTCCTTCCTTGGATAACAGTGAGCGTTGTTGAGGGGGTTTGGATTAACAGTTCCCGGTGGGGGGTTAGATGAACAGGAACCCGTGGTAGTAGAGGCCGTTGCCGCTGGATGAACAGTACCCCATTCGATCGAGCCGGTGGATGAACATGACCTTGTGGAGGGCTGGATGAACAGGACCCCATGGAGGGCTGGTTGAACAGTAGTCGGTGGAGGGCTGGTTGAACAGTAGCCGGTGGAGGGGTGGTTCAACAGGACCCCCGTGGAGAGGGCTAGTTGAACAGTAGCTGGTGGAGGAGCGCGCGGTGGAGGCCGGATGAACAGGAGCCCGTGGATGAACAGTCGCGGGTGGAAGCTGGAGGAGGTCGATGGTGAATGAACAGTAGCCCGTGGAGGCAGTCGACGGTGGAGATGAACAGCATCTCGTGGAGTCCCGTTTTGCGGTACGCCACACCCCTCCCGATGAACAAAACCCCCGTTTCGACTGTAGCGCTCCAACACAAGTCTGTTTCCTCCGTTTTGCGGTACGCCACACCCCTCCCGATCAACATGACCCCGTTTCAACTATAGAAGGTTTGTTTCCTCTGTTTTACGGTACGCCAGACCCCTCCCGATGAACAGGATCATGTTTCCACCGTGGTTGGTCGAACACAAGGCCGTTTCCTCCATTCTGTGGTACGCCAGGCCTCGTTTCCATCGCCTGTTCCGCCCAAGCCGGTTGTGCAACACCCACGATGCGGCTATATCTCCCACTTGTCGGAGCACGACTTAGAGGCATAACCACATAGTAGGCATGTCGCAAGAGGGGTAATCTTTACACATCCCATGTACTGAATAAGAATGGGATAAAGAGTTGGCTTACAATCGCCACTATACACAATACATAAATATAGCATTACATCATCCAGATACAATCAAGGTCCGACTACAGAACCAAATAAAGAAAGACAACCCCTAATGCAATAGATCCCCGATCGCCCCAACTGGGCTCCACTACTGATCTAAAGGAAAACGAAACAACACAACGAACACAATCTTCATCGAGCTCCCACTTGAGCTCAGTTGCGTCATCTGCATAGGCATCGTCGGCACCTGCAACTGTTTTGGAAGTATCTGTGAGTCACAAGGACTCAGCAATCTCACACCCGCGAGATCAAGACTATTTAAGCTTATGGGTAGGAAATGCTAGTGAGGTGGAGCTGCAGCAAGCACTAGCGCATACGGTGGCTAAACGTACGCAAATAAGAGCGAGAAGAGAAGAAATGCACGGTCGTGAACTAGAAGTGATCAAGAAGTGATCCTGAAACTACTTACGTTCAAGCACAACACAAGAACCGTTTTCACTTCCCGGACTCCGCCGGAAAGAGACCATCACGGCTACACACGCGGTTGATTCATTTTAAATTAAGTTAAGTGTCAGGTTTTCTACAACCGGATATTAACAAATTCCCATCTGCCCATAACCGCGAGCACGGCTTTCGAAAGTTCAAAACCCCGTATGGGTGTCTCAACTTAGCCCATCACAAGCTCTCATGGTCAACGACGGATATTCCTTCTAGCGGGATGACCCGACCAGTCTCGGAATCCTGGTTACAAGACATTTCGATAATGGTAAAACAAGATCAGCAAAGCCGCCCGATGTGCTGACAAATCCCGATAGGAGTCGCACGTATCTCGTTCTTTGGGCACACCGGATGAGCGCTCTGTACAACTAAAACCAAACCTCGAGTTTCTCCGAGGTGGCGCTGCAAAGGACTCTAGTTTGGACCAACACTCAGAGGAGCACTGGCCCGGGGGTTTAAAATAAGGATGACCCTTGAGTCTGCAGAACCCAAGGGAAAAAGGCTTAGGTGGCAAATGGTAAAACCAAGGTTGGGCCTTGCTAGAGGAGTTTTATTCAAAGCGAACTGTCAAGGGGTTCCCATTATAACCCAACCGCATAAGGAACGCAAAATCAAGGAACATCACAATGGAATGACGGAAACTAGGGCGGCAAGAGTGGAACAAAACACCAGGCATAAGGCCGAGCCTTCCACCCTTTACCAAGTATATAGATGCATTAAAGTAAATAAGATATAATAATGATATCCCAACAATAATCATGTTCCAACAAGGAACAAACTCCATCTTCACCTGCAACTAACAACGCTATAAGAGGGGCTGAGCAAAGCGGTAACATAGCCAAACAACGGTTTGCTAGGCAAGGTGGGTTAGAGGCTTGACATGGCAATATGGGAGGCATGATATAGCAAGTGGTAGGTATCGTGGCATAGCAATAGAGCGAACAACTAGCAAACAAAGACAGAAGTGATTTCGAGGGTATGGTCATCTTGCCTGAAATCCCGCAAGGAAGAAGAACGAGTCCATGAAGAAGACAAACGGACAAAGTCGAACGGATCCTCACAAACGCGACGTTATCGGAACTAACCCGAAGAAGCAACACCGGAAAGAAGCAAACAACATGGTAAACAACCATCACATAAACATGGCATGATGCACAACCAAGTATGATGCATGTCCGATTTAATTATGCATGGCATGGCAAAGTGCACAAGCAATACTACAAGTTAAGTGGAGCTCAATATGCAACTCCGTTGCATATTGACGGAACACCACATTCAAGTTATTTAGTTCGATCTCGTTTATGTACCCAACAATATTGAATGTTGATTAACATGGCAAGAGGTGAGGCATGAGTGAAACATCTATCTAAACAAGTTTAAATGAGGCCGGAACAAGCAACGATTCCGGTAAATCCCCGTATGCATTTAGCAAATTAATGCAAACAACAATTTAAACCATTCTTGATGTTGTTAACATGATGCATATGCCATATTCAAGTTTTAAGTAATTTTAATGAAAATGTTGATAAGAGCATTTTATGAAGCATTAGTCATCGTGGCAGAAACGAAAGGGGTACCACGGCAACGAATCCGAAAATGGTGCCACGATAACATATCGGTTCCGGTAGCTCATGGAGATACCGGTGCAAAAGGAAGAGTGACGTGAGCGTGTCATGCAAGACGGTGGGGTGATCACGGTAACCGGGTTTCCACATGTCGGTGACAAGGCAAAAGAGGGGCAACGTGCACCGACAATTCGAGCACGGTGCAAGCACGAGCATCTCATACATCACACATGCATTCGGTCCATGGAGGGTCATCTCGATGGTTATACCTTTCGGAGCATGCATTATCGGAACGGATCAAGTTCGATGCGATGTAGGGGAAGTGGACGTTCTCGGGACTTTTGTAGTGGAAGTAGTCGTTCTCGCATGCTCTAGGGTCGACGGTAGAGGTTCTCGCGATCTCGGCGACGGTAGTGGTACATGTTTATCGTTGCATGAGTTTCCGTAGATATTCGGGGTCACGGCGAGGAACTTGATGCAACGTTGAACTTGGCGTCCGAGGAATCCCGCGTAGTCATACACGAGTCATAGTCGAACTTGACGGTTCCGTTACACGGTTCTTCGGAGACGGTAGTTGTTCACGTTGTAGTCCGACTTGAGGAATGCACCGGTAGTTGTACGTTGGTCGAAGAGGAACTTGGCGCAGCTAGGGTCTTCGCAGATCATCGTTGTACTTGGTGTCCAAGTGAGCTCCAGGGTACTTGACGGATTGGGGCTGGAGGCGTTTGGTCCAATAAGGGTCACAGGCGCATAGAGGTAGCAAAGATGGTGCTGCGCGACCGCGGGCACAGGATGGGTGATGGGGTGGCGAGGCAAGCCTTGGTTTGTGGCTATGGCAGCAATGAGGAGGAGGCTGAAAGGGATCAGAGGAAGGGGGCGAGGCGTGGCAGAGTTGGCCGGAGAGGACGGCTCGGGCAGCGACTGCAGCAGGAGCTTGGGGTCGTCCTGGACGGCAGCGACCGGAGGTGCAGCAGCGGAGTCTCCGGAGTTGGCCTCCACTGGTGGCACGGGAGTGCTTCGGGCGACGTGAGGAGAAGTAGAGGTGCGAGGCGAGGGGCTTGGGTGGCAGCAGAGGGAGGTGCGGCCAAGGCGGGTGCAAGATGGCGGGGACGAACCCGCGGTGCCCATGGCAGGGGCGGAGGCGCGGCGGCGGCCTGGACTCGGGCAGGAGGCCGAGCGCTGCAGGCGCGTGATGATGATGGCGACGCCGTTGTCGGTGGTGTCCTTGGTCTGAGGTAGGGGAGGCGGAGTTGTGGAGGGGACCAAGCGCAAGATGGACTTCCTGTGGGTGGCGGCGCGTGAGGAAAACGAACGGGAGGAGGGAACGAGACATGGGGGATGAGTGCGGGGAAAAGGATGGGATCGAGCCTAGGCTCTCCCTAGCGGCGCTGACGGGAGGAGGAGGGGGGTCGATGGGCTAGGGTTAGAAGGGTTAGGATGGATGGTTGGGCCTGCGGGGCTGGATGGCCTTAGGTGGGCCATTGCGGGAGGTTGGAAGGCCCAGGAGGCCGGCGACGCAAGCTCTCTCTCTCTTCTTATTTCTATAGCAGAAAACAAAACTGGAGAAGGAAAGAAGGAGGGAGGGGTTAGGGAAAGAATTAGCGCACACAGATAATATTCCCGGACTCGCAAAAAATGTGTACGATCCAAGAAAAATGGAGTGGGAATTTTTCATAGTTTAAATTCATACTCATTTGATTTAAAATCAAATGGTTCGAATAGGAAGTGAGGGTTAGGAAGGTCCAAAAATGTTCGGATTTTTGGTGGAGCTCCGGAAAATGATGAAAGAATATATGGCAAAGTTTGAGGACCAACTCGAAGCAGAAAAGAACTAAGAGTTTAAATTGCAAGTGTGTCACGGTAATTCCACATCCATGGAATACTATATAATAGCTCCCTAATATCGGGAGGATATGTTATAAAGAGAAGTCACCCTTCCCTCGGTTTAAATGGACTGAAGATCCATGCAATTTATTTAAGTGAGTTTTAGTTGGCTTTGAGAAAATGATGGCATGATGACATGATGCAATGCACATGATGCAATGATGAAAGCAACAAGCAAAAAAACAAATCACTCCACGAATCTCGGAAACCATGGAAGGCATCTGAAGCTCCGGTCTTGGGGCGTCACAACACTCCACCACTACATGAGGATCTCGTCCCGAGATCTAGGATGGCACTGGAGTGAAAGCGGAAGAGTAAGAGAAGAGGTAAAACTAAGTTGCTTCTCCACAAACGAGTGAAACCATGAACCTTGAGAGGTTGAACAACTTCAAGAAAAGAATACAACGGAGATGAGCAAAGTTGAAAACACGCTGTCAGAAAAGAGGAACAAGGAAGAACAAATTCGGGTAGCACTCTGGTTGAAAAGAGATGCAAGACTTTATAAGGCGAAAAGAACTTGAGAAAAGGGCACAACACTCCGGTTAAATGGATAAGCAAAGGAAAGAACATGATCTTGACGCAACGAGGTGACAGGTGAAGAGAGAAACATCACAATGCCTCCGGAAGAAATGAAAGAAAGGAATGGAATGAACATAGGGAAACAAGATCTTGAGAGAGCACCCTTACAACAAATGCTAGAACGGAGTTGTTGGATCATCAACAATGAAAAAAGTAAGCTTGTTGTGGGCTTATGGAAAACATCTCAAAATTATGAGGTGAAATTCTGCCACTAATGGAAAACAAAAGATTGGATTGATATGAACAAGGAGACAAGAAGCTTATATCACCAGGAGGATAAATGAAGAACTTGGGTCATTTATAAGCACCATAAATAGCAACAATCCTTAGGGGAAGCTTTAGGTGAAATATAACCCAAGATAACTCCAATGAAGGGATTGATGGGTTGAAAAGATGACCTGAATGAACTGAAAATGATGGATTTAAGATATGTCATTTCGAACAACTTGTCGATCATGAAACATGAAGGAAACTATCAAAATGACATAACACCACCTGAAAAGATAAGATAGAAAGAATCGCACTCCGGAATGCAAGATGAAGAAAGCTTGAACTCCTCAAAACAAACATATGTTGAGCACCTTGTTTATTTGAGAGTATAGCTTGGCGGATCTTAACTCCGAGAGAATTTGAAGAGTCAGGTAAGATCCTGGGAAAAGACCTATGGGTTAGGGCCCACTCAAGAGAAACACCGTTGAAAAGATTTGAAGAGAGATTGCACCGGTTGAATTAAATGGCTTGAATGAGATTACAACCTCGAAAGAGCTTGAACGAATGCAGAGTGGAAACACGAATCCTCGAGATATATTCAGCACTCCAGAACAAATGAATAGTGAGAGGTGAATGATAAAGAGGTGCACCGGCATGAGAAAACATTTGAAACAAGGAAAGAGATATGATCAACACCGAAAACTTGACTTGAATCCACGGGAGAAGAAAAGAATGAAGAATGATGAACTAGTAGAACATCTTCATGAGAACCACCGGGTAAGAACATTGACGGGATGAATGGAGAGACTTGACATCAATAAGATGGATACTTGATTAAGAAATGTTAGTCGTCGAAGAAACAAAAGGGTGGGAGGGCGGGAAAAACAAAGACAACTTGGAGACGGATGAAACAAACAACATTGGAAAAAAACCGACAGGTGATCTTGCGGATGTTGAAATGATCGGATCCACTTGAAGAGAAACACGCCAGTTGAAAAGGATTGACATGACAATCTCGATTATCATGAAGGATTTTTATTCACATAGGAGTATGAGGACACCGCTTAGGGAAGGTATGGAATCAACACTTGACATTGAAGCAACTCGAATACCACAACTCAAAACAAAACAAAGATTGGCTTGCAGAATAAGCCGGAAACAAACATATGATAGATCCCATATCGTATCATGTGTCTGTTGGAAAGATATTCTAGGAGCTACTTCAATTCCCACTTATAAACTCCGGAACTTTCTGGTTATGCAATCAGGTGTTGGGGATACAGGAGAAGCATAATATCTCACCCAAACTAACAATTCCTACATCTAGCTGTATCCATCCTTCAACACATAACCAAGAAACCTTCGGAAATCGTTTACCTCAACCTTCGAAAAGCATCCGTTATACGAGTTATGGCAATACTCCCGAACTCCCGCCCCAGTACTGGGTGGCGTCGAGGTTATCTCACCAACAACTGCATAAAAGAGATTTTTGATGTCGGCGAACTCAGGTATTCCAGAACTGCAACGATAAAATTGTGACGACAATACCTCGGAGCTCAACTCCCCGGGACACTGCCACAACCCCTAAATGTTAGGAGGCACCAAGAACAATGTTCTCGTCACAAAACCATCGGAACGATTCACATACCCGCGTGATCCTAAAAAAAATTCGTGAAATTTGCCGAGAGAAGAGTCAAAACTCTACGTCAGGAGGCCTCACCAGAGCGACGAAGGGACTGACGAGTAAAAAGAATCCTACTCTCCGATATATATATATATATATATAATCCTATAAGACTCAAAACATTTTGTTCTAGACTCAACAACATCAGCGATTCGATCAAGCAGGGGGCTCCAAAGTCAGGGAAGGCTCTGATTACCAACTTGTAACACCCACGATGCGGCTATATCTCCCACGTGTCGGAGCACGACTTAAAGGCATAACCGCATAGTAGGCATGTCACAAGAGGGGTAATCTTTACACATCCCATGTACTGAATAAGAATGGGATAAAGAGTTGGCTTACAATCGCCACTTTACACAATACATAAATATAGCATTACATCATCTAGATACAATCAAGGTCCGACTACGGAACCAAATAAAGAAAGACAACCCCTAATGCAATAGATCCCCGATCACCCCAACTGGGCTCCACTACTGATCGAAAGTAAAACGAAACAACACAACGAACACGATCTTCATCGAGCTCCCACTTGAGCTCAGTTGCGTCATCTGCACGGGCATCGTCGGCACCTGCAACTGTTTTGGAAGTATCTGTGAGTCACAAGGACTCAACAATCTCACACCCGCGAGATCAAGACTATTTAAGCTTATGGGTAGGAAATGGTAGTGAGGTGGAGCTGCAGCAAGCACTAGCATATATGGTGGCAAGACATACGCAAATAAGAGCGAGAAGAGAAGCAATGCACGGTCGTGAACTAGAAGTGACCAAGAAGTGATCCTGAAACTACTTACGTTCAATCATAACACAAGAACCGTGTTCACTTCCGGACTCCGCTAGAAAGAGTCCATCACGGCTACACACACGGTTGATTCATTTTAAATTAAGTTAAGTGTCAGGTTTTCTACAACCGGATATTAACAAATTCCCATCTGCCCATAACCGCGGGCACGGCTTTCAAAAGTTTAAAACCCTGCAGGGGTGTCCCAACTTAGCCCATCACAAGCTCTCACGGTTAACGAAGGATATTTCTTCTAGTGGGAAGACCTGATCAGTCTCGGAATCCCGGTTACAAGACATTTCGACAATGGTAAAACAAGACCACCAAAGCCGCCCGATGTGCCGACAAATCCCGATAGGAGTCGCACGTATCTCGTTCTCAGGGCACACCGGATGAGCGTTCCGTACAACTAAAACCAAACCTCGAGTTTCCCCGAGGTGGCGCTGCAAAGGACTCTAGTTTGGACCAACACTCAGAGGAGCACTGGCCTGGGGGTTTAAAATAAAGATGACCCTTGAGTCTGCAGAACCCAAGGGAAAAAGGCTTAGGTGGCAAATGGTAAAACCAAGGTTGGGCCTTGCTGGAGGAGTTTTATTCAAAGCGAACTGTCAAGGGTTCCCATTATAACCCAACCGCATAAGGAACGCAAAATCAAGGAACATAACACCGGTATGACAGAAACTAGGGCGGCAAGAGTTAAACAAAACACCAGGCATAAGGCCGAGCCTTCCACCCTTTACCAAGTATATAGATGCATTAAAGTAAATAAGATATAATAATGATATCCCTACAATAATCATGTTCCAACAAGGAACAAACTCCATCTTCACCTGCAACTAACAATGCTATAAAAGGGGCTGAGCAAAGCGGTAACATAGTCAAACAATGGTTTGCTAGGAAAGGTGGGTTAGAGGCTTGACATGGCAATATGGGAGGCATGATATAGCAAGTGGTAGGTATCGCAGCATAGCAATAGAGCGAACAACTAGCAAGCAAAGATAGAAGTGATTTCGAGGGTATGGTCATCTTGCCTGAAATCCCGCAAGGAAGAAGAACGAGTCCATGAAGAAGACAAACGGACGAAGTCGAACGGATCCTCACAAACGCGACGTTATCGGAACTAACCCAAAGAAGCAACACCGGAGAGAAGCAAACAACATGGTAAACAACCACCACATAAACATGGCACGATGCACAACCAAGTATGATGCATGTCCGATTTAATTATGCATGGCATGGCAAAGTGCACAAGCAATACTACAAGTTAAGTGGAGCTCAATATGCAACTCCGTTGCATATTGACAGAACACCACATTCAAGTTATTTAGTTCGAACTCGTTTATGTACCCAACAATATTCAATGTTGATTAACATGGCAAGAGGTGAGGCATGAGTAAAACATCTATCTAAACAAGTTTAAATGAGGCCGGAACAAGCAACGATTCCGGTAAATCCCTGTATGCATTTAGCAAATTACTGCAAACAACAATTTAAACCATTCTTGACGTTGTTAACATGATGCAGATGCCATATGCAAGTTTTAAGCATTTTTTATGAAAATGTTGATAAGAGCATTTTATGAAGCATTAGTCATCGTGGCGGAAACGAAAGGGGTGCCACAACAACGAATCCGAAAATGGTGACAGGGCAACATATCGGTTCCGGTAGCTCATGGAAATACCGGTGCAAAAGGAAAAGTGACGTGAGCGTGTCATGCAAGATGGTGGGGTGATCCCAGTAACCGGGTTTCCACATGTCGGTGACAAGGCAAAAGAGGGGCAACGTGCAACGATAATTCGAGCACGGTGCAAGCATGAGCATCTTATACATCACGCATGCATTCGGTCCACGAAGGGTCGTCTCGATGGTTATACCTTTCGGAGCGTGCATTATCGGAACGGATCAAGTTCGATGCGGTGTAGGGGAAGTAGACGTTCTCGCGACTTTCGTAGTGGAAGTAGTCGTTCTCGCATGCTCTAGGATCAACGGTAGAGGTTCTCGCAATCTCAGCGACGGTAGTAGTACAGGTTTATTGTTGCACAAGTTTCCATAGATGTTCGGGGTCACGGCGAGGAACTTGATGCATCGTTGAACTTAGCGTCCGAGGAATCCCGCGTAGTCGTACACGAGTCATAGTCGAACTTGACGGTTCCGTTACACGGTTCTTCGGAGACGGTAGTTGTTCACGTTGTAGTCGGACTTGAGGAATGCACCGGTAGTTGTACGTTCATCGAAGAGGAACTTGGCGTAGCTAGGGTCTTCGCGGATCATCGTTGTACTTGGTGTCCAAGTGAGCTCCGGGGTACTTGACGGATTGGGGCCGGAGGCGTTCGGTCCAACAAGAGCCACAGGCGCATAGAGGTAGCAAAGATAGTGTTGCGCGACCGCGGGCACATGACGGTTGATGGGGTGGCGAGGCAAGCCTCGGCTTGTGGCTATGGAAGCGACGAGGAGGAGGCCGAAAGGGAGCAGAGGAAGGGGGAGAGGCGCGGCAGAGTTGGCCGGAGAGGATGGCTCGGGCAGCGACTGCAGCTGGAGCTTGGGGTCGTCCTGGACGGCAGCGACTGGAGGTGCAGCAGCGGAGTCTCCGGAGTTGGCCTCCACTGAGGCGCGGGAGTGCTTCGGGCAACGTGAGGAGAAGAAGAGGCATGAGGCGAGGGGCTTGGGTGGTAGGAGAGGGAGGCGCGACCAAGGCGGGTGCAAGGTGGCGGGGACGAACTCGCGGTGCCCATGGCAGGGGCGGAGGCGCAGCGGCAGCCTGGACTCGGGCAGGAGGCCGAGCACTGCAGGCGCGTGACGATGATGGCGACGGCGTTGTCGGCGGCGTCCTTGGTCTGAGGTAGGGGAGGCGGAGCTGTGGAGGGACCAAGCGCAGGATGGACTTCCTGTGGGTGGTGGCGCGTGAGGAAAACGAACAGGAGGAGGGAATGAGAGATGGGGGACGAGTGCGGGGAAAAAGGATGGGATCGAGCCTAGGCTCTCCCTGGCGGCGCTGACGGGAGGAGGAGGGGGATCGATGGGCTAGGGTTAGAAGGGTTAGGATGGATGGTTGGGCCTGCGGGGCTGGATGGCCTTAGGTGGGCCATCGCGGGAGGTTGGAAGGCCCTGGAGGCCGGCGACGCAAGCTCTCTCTCTCTTCTTATTTCTATAGCAGAGAACAAAAGTGGAGAAGAAAAGAAAGAGGGAGGGGTTAGGGAAAGAATTAGCGCACGCAAATAATATTCCCGGACTCGCAAAAAAATGTGTAGGATCCAAGAAAAATGGAGTGGGCATTTTTCAAAGTTTAAATTCAAAATCATTTGATTTAAAATCAAATGGTTCGAATAGGAAGTGAGGGTTAGGAAGGTCCAAAAATGTTCAGATTTTTGGTGGAGCTCCAGAAAATGATGAAAAAATATATGGCAAAGTTTGAGGAGCAACTCGAAGCAGAAAAGACTTGAGAGTTTAAATTGCAAGTGTGTCACGGTAATTCCACATCCATGGAATACTATATAATAGCTCCCTAATATCGAGAGGATATGTTATAAAGAGAAGTCACCCTTCCCTCGGTTTAAATGGACCGAAGACCCATGCAATTTATTTAAGTGAGTTTTAGTTGGCTTTGAGAAAATGATGGCATGATGACATGATGCAATGCACATGATGCAATGATGAAAGCAACAAGCAAAAAAAAAACAAATCACTCCACGAATCTCGGAAACCATGGAAGGCATCTGAAGCTCCGGTCTTGGGGTGTCACAGGTTGGCTCCCGATGAACAGCACGCGTTCCGTTGCCTCCCGATGAACACGACACATTCTGTTGCCTCCCCATGAACACAACGACGACGCAGTTTCTTCGTTTTGACCTAGCCACAGCCATGTACACGAGATCTGACCGTACGTATGCGCGAGTAGGCGTTCGAGACCCCGCCCGTATGTACATACGTGGTCGTATTTACTTTCTTGCACCCTGGCCGATGTACGTACGTGTACATACTACGTGCGCGCCTCTGCTACGACACATGCCCTTCCTTGCACGGCCACGGTTCATCGCTGCAGCCTACAGACAGGTCGATCGTATGTACGTACACGTTTGTGACTGGAATGACAACGCTACGTATGCTTTGACCAGGTGGGTCCCAACTGTCAGGCACTTCCTAGCGTGCGGAGATGTAGCTGGTGGGTCCCAGCAGTCAGGGGGCGAATCATTTTTTTCCCGTAATATGGACGCACTTCCTTGCGTGTGAAGATGTAGCTGGTGGGTACCTGCAGTCAGGGGGAGAAAACATTATTTTTCAGGGTAAAAAGGATGCAGTTGCATGCATGCGTCCATGGGCGTGGTGCGTCCTCACTGTCAGCCTCTCACGTACAGTCATCTTCCAATGACTCTCGGTTGTTGACCATGTTGACCACACCATGCCAAGCGCACCAAGGCCGATGGACGACGGCGAGGCCCCAGACTGGAACGACCCGGAGATGGGGAAGACGCGGCAGTGGAGTCACAGATGGAGAGGAGTGGGAAACTTGACTGGTCTGAGTGCGCGGCAGCACTGCCGCGATGCCGCCCACGGGAGACAGGAGCAAGAACAGAGGTTGCAGAAGGAGCACGGCCGTTGGATTAACATCCAACGGTCCTGCTGCTAGAATCATTTGTTGATTACATTAACAAAGCCCTTCGTACACGTCCGCTTAGTAGGCCCACAAGTCAGCCACCAAATCTGACGGGTCCCAGCTGTCAACGGGAGGAATATTGTTTTCACATAGCAAGGAGGCACTTCATTCCATGCGGAGATACAGCCGGTGGGTCCTAGCTGTCAGGGGGAGGAAACATCTTAATAAGGAGGAACTTTCCTTGTGTGCGACCATGGACCTCGCGGGTCCCAGCCATCATGCTATCCAAGTACAGTCCTCTTCCGATGACTCTCGTTTGTTCACCACGCCGTGCCGAGCGCAGCGAGGCGATGGACGACGGCGAGGCCCCAGACTAGAACGACCCGGAGATGGGGAAGACGCGACAGTGGAGTCGCAGACAGAGAGGAGTGGGAAACTTGACTGGTTCGGGTGCGGGGTGGGCCTACACTCGGCAGAGGATAACAGGAGGTGCGGAGTGGAGGGATGGCCTGGCCGTCGGCGGGGTAGTGTTTCGCTGAGGCGCGCAAAACAACGCCGCTGGACGCCGGAGGCTGGAGTAGGCGGTCCTGGCAGCGCTAGGGGAAGAAGGCGAGAGATTGAAGAAGAATGCCGGCCATTGGATGTAAATCCAACACCTTGTTAGGCTTCGACCTACTGGCCCACATGTCAGCTAGTCCATTTGTTTTTTAGTCCATTTAGTGGGCTAGGTGAAACAATGATGTAGCATCTATGCAGCCCGTTTATATATATGGTAGAATTTAAAGCCCATTTGCATTTTTCTCGAAATCCGTGGACTTGCTGGGCTGGGTGAAAATATCATGCTGGGATGGACGGAGAAATGTTATAAAAACATAAACACATGATTGCACGTCTATTACTGCATTGGTCTGTAAAATCTTTGCAAGCTTATGTACACATCACTAGGAGTTAACTTGCCAAGTTATATATAAACAATTATTATTATTATTATTTTATAAGAATTTTCAACTTACGAAAATATCATTTTAATTTGATGAGTTAATAGGACGTGTATTATTATTATTTTTAGGCTAGACGTGGGATAGTTGAGTTGGTTTAGGGAAAAGCACTAGGAGAAAACTCAGTTTACATCGAAAAATAAAGTGGGAGAAAATTCAGATATAGGATTAATGAAAACAAAAAATAAAAGAAGTGGGAAGGTCTATAAAATGGTTGCACGAATGACAGGTTTAACGGAACCTTATGTTGTTTCTATTATATATATATATATATATGTGTGTAATAAAATAAGGTATAAATATAGGTTCAGTTTTGCATTCTTATAGAAAACATTGGTTCAGTTTTGCATTCTTATAGAAAAATAGAACTGAGCTGTGCGTTGTCTTGAAAAAACAAACATAACTTGGGCTGCTGATGTTATAGACAAGCTAGGTTGGGAGGCCTAGAGGCCGCTTGATACCTGTTGGATCCAAAAAATGTTGAAACATGTCATGGGCTGCCCATGTTAAACAACAATACCTAGGCCATGGACCTGGTGGGCCCGGGACTGTTAGCCTCTCGATGAACAGTTGTCTCCCGATTCCTCTTGTTTTGCTGACCATGTTGGGAACGACAGATAGCGGCGTCGCGGCGAGAGCACCAAGGCGGAGGACAACGTCGAGACCTCGGACTGAACGAACCGGAGCGGGGGAAGACGCAGGCGGAGGGGAGTATGAGGGCTGACTTGTTCGGGTGCAGGGTGGGCCGGTGGAGCTGCCGCCACCGGACAATGTGTGGGAGTAGAGGGATGGCCAGCCGCTGTATAGGAAGAGGACGAAAGATTGAACAAAATAAAGAACTACAAATGGATAGGTGGTTCGTCCCATATGTCTGTGTACGAGACCTGCTGGGTCCAACTAAGAAGGGGGATATGTTGGCAGCAAGGAGATTCAAAGCACGGCAGCCGAGTGAAATAGTTTTTTTTAAATGGACAAGTGAACTAGTTACATACATAAGCAAATAGGCACTAAAAAAGCAAACATGTTAATGTGTTCTTAAAAGAAATATTTCGGACAAAATAGATAATTACGACACATAGACTAATGCATGAAACACTCAGATGATAAAGGTGCTTATAAACAAATAAAGTACAACATCTAGACCTTCCTTGCATGCTTGATCATGATGACGATGTGGCTTTCCATGTACTCGTTGGTTACGGGAAGCAGACACGCCCTCGTGTCCAAGATCTGCATGTACATGTCGTAGCATGCGTATGCGTCCTTGGGCGCGTAGGTTATGTAGGCTAGATTCCGAGGTACCTCCTACGTGTTTAGGTCCTTGGTATCATTTTCTTTCATGTTGGTGTATTAGGGGTTGATGATGGTCTCGGCAAGGTCACCCACGGAGTCCTTCTCCTGCCCATTGCCGATGATCTTGTATTGCTTCTGGATCTTGACAAGCTTGTTGCACTAGATGGCCGAATCATCGCGTTCTTCCTTCTCTCCACCGTAGTGAAGGTGCAGTCAGCGTTGCCGATGAAACAGGCGACTGCTCCAGAACCTCTGATGGCCCTATAGCAATGGTAGACGAGAACCTCGTCCCACACACATACTTGGGTGACGGCGATCCGATGGTCCCTGTCAGGTGACAAATGGATGGGCACAAGGTCTAAGTCTTGCGACCTTGTGCTTTCTCATCCTGTAGGTACTGCTTGAACTCGTTAAGGCAGAGCTTCATAGAGTCCAGCTCGTTGGTGTACATCACATTCAACTTGGTGCAGCCATAGGACTGAATGGCGAACTCAAAGGGGAACTCCTTGCTGAAGTCCATATCCAGCAGGCTCACCCCTCAGATCGCCATTGGAGTCTCTTCAAGTGAACGAGTGACTAGGCGGCGACAGCAGTTCGTTTTTCAGCTCTTGGGGAACTGGATTCAATAGTAAACTGAGTGTGTATAGGCGATTACTACCCATCCCTCGCATGTTGCACGCCCGGCAGAAGATGCACCCTCGGCGCATTCAAATGTCTCCATTAAGAAACCTACTCCGGCCACATGTTGGTTCACGAGCGGTTCTATATTTGCACTTCCACACAGATAATACTACCAAGTTTGAACTATTTGTTATGGTTGTTGTCCTCTGCATATCATGCAGTGTTTCCCAGCTTGCAAGATTCAGAACGAACAAATAAGATCCAAATAATAAGTACAACAAAGATGCCTGCACATCTCATTGATTCCCAGCTTGCAAAATTCATAACCAACAAATAAGATTCAAATCATAAGTACAACAAATATGCCTACACATCTCATTGATACCCAGCTTGCAAGATTCAGAACCAACCCATTAGAGCCTTTTGATAAAGTGAATATCGGGATTAAATCCATCTTGGCTAGCCGTGTCATACAGCCGAAGAACTTGGTGAATGCTCTTGACCGTAACAACATCTGTAGTTGAGTATTACTGTTTGCACAACACAAATAAGAAGAGTCTGATTACTATAATTGTGCACTCCTTGAACTCAACCTGCAGCTCCACTCGGATGAAGCCTGCCTGGACTTCCATGATTCAACTCATGCAACTTTTTCTGCAGTTCACCTGAAATAAAGCAAAGATTGCATCATTCAGCTAGCAAGAAGTACTTGCTCTCATGAGCTGGCAGGTTCTTTAGTAGTTGCACTAAAATTGAGGAACATTAAGGTTGGTTGTCCTGCTCATGTAAGGTGCAACTATAATTTGCTAATCCTTTTGTGCAGTCCCACTAAAATAAAGTGCCATTGTGGTGACAGTGACAGCTCATCTTGCAAAGGATAATAAAATGTGGCACGAGATTACCAACAGAATTTGACGAAGATATTGGAAACTCCAATCACCATTTTGTGCAGTTCAACCAAAATTGAGAGATGTTGCCCACGTGACATTTTAGTTGAACTGCACAAGACACTCATTCCAAAAAAGAGTGTTTTGTGCAGTTCACCAAAAGGTCACAATAGCAATAAGGTGAAATGGATATCCCTATCTGCACAAAAAGATAGAAAGTAAACAGTTGCTGGTCAATAAGAATATACGAAACATACATGAAATGAAAAGAAGCATCTTAATTATGTTCATGGCAATCACGCAAGGATAATAGAAATTTTAAAACATTAGCAATGCTTCATGTTACCGGGAGCATTATGATCAACAATGACATTCGTCAAATATGGGATTACTTTAATGGTGGCATTGCTTGTTTATCAGATACAGTAAATCAACAGCAGCTAAAGAGTTGGTTTAAGGGCATGGGACCGTGGGGACACCAGGACACTCAGCAGCGTAAAGGGGCAACTTACTTATCATACTAGGGAAAACAGCAGGAGTACCATTTTTAACACAGTTTAATTGCATCATATCACTGGAGGCATTAGATTAACAATAACACTGGTTAGACATGTCCCTAAGGTAACAGTGCGATCGCTTCATTTTACATGCGCCCTTACATTAACAACAGCAAAAGGTTGGTATAAGGACATGCGACAGTGGACGCATCAGCACAATATACCTACAAGGAGACATAAAGTGGTGATGCCAAGTTTGTTCATGCTCTGTGAGGGCAGCAAACTAATCCTGGAGACCTTTTACTATGTGAGGGCAGCAAATCTAATCCTGGAGACCTTTTACTATGTGAGGGTAGCAAATCTAATCCTGGAGACCTTTTACAATGTGAGGGCAGCAAATCTAATCCTAGAGACCTTTTACTATGTGAGGGTAGCAAATCTAATCTTGGAGACCTTTTACAATGTGAGGGCATCAATTCTAATCCGAGAGACCTTTTACTATGTGAGGGCAGCAAATATAATCCTGGAGACCTTTTACTATGTGAGGGCAGCAATTCTAATCCTGGAGACCTTTTACTATGTGAGGGCAACAAATCTAATCCTGGACATACTCTGTTGACTTGTCCACCAGCCGCCACTTTCTATCCTTTTTTCAACCAATAATAGATATGTTCCATATCTACTGCATTTTCCTATTATTTCCCTTTTCAACCAAGAGATAGGTTGGGTATCCGGTCTCTACTACTTTCACCATATTATTTCCTCTTTGAATCAAGTCCTAGATTCATGCTACAACTTTCCCCCTTTTCTTTGTTGTTTGAACCAAGTCCTAGATTCGAATGCATGAAGTAGCTTTACCTCTAATGATACTAAAAATTTAGGTGGCTTTGGAAGAGCTGATGGGAGTAGAAAAAGATGCACATGCAGACACTTGGGGAGCTGGGGCAGTAGAGCAAGGCCACTTTCGAAGAACTTATACCTGAGGGTTGTCGGGATGTCAGCAGCGGCATGTCGGATCTACGCACAATACGGCAGGGAGGAAGAAGGGTCGGAGGACCTCCCGAGTCGGCACTGTGTCGGAGAGAATGACACAGGCAGAGGATCAGGCCCCTCCGGCAACTGTGGGTTTCCTCCCTCGCTGGCGATGACCGCGTGAACGATGCACCTAGTCCTCTACACACACCAGCCAAAGGGATCTGGCTGGATCTGTGACCAGCGGTGAGCAGAGAGAAAATGTCGCTACCACTGTCTTGTTTAGATCTGGAGAGGATGAGAGAATAAAGAGAGGAACCCTAGTAAAGCAAGCGCTCAGGCCCCAGCGTACATATATAGTGGAGTGATTATCTTTTTCTCTCCACAACAAGCGTTTCAATTTGTGTACGTGGCATTAAAGAAAAGAAACTCTCTATTTAAGGTGAGTGTCGGTGTCAAAACCGGCGGATCTCAGGTAGGGGGTCCTGAACTGTGTGTCTAGGCGGACGGTAACAGGAGGCAGGGGACACGATGTTTTACCCAGGTTCGGGCCCTCTTGATGGAGGTAATACCCTACTCGAGATCCGCCGGTTTTGACACCGACATTGGTGCTTTCATTGAGAGTTCCTCTGTGTCGTCATCATTAGGCTTGATTACTCCTTGAATCATCGATAGTGATGCAGTCCAGGGTGAGACTTTTCTCCCCTGACAGATCTTTGTATTCGGCGGCTTCGCACTGCGGGCCAACTCACTTGGCCATCTGGAGAAGATCGAGAGTTACGCCCCTGGCCACTAGGTCAGGTTTGGAAGCTTAAACTACACGGCCGATATCCGCGGAGACTTGATCTTCGACGGATTCGAGCCCCTGCCGAGTGCGCCACACAGTCACGATGAGCATGATTTAGCTCTACCATCGGACTGTGTTCAGGAGATCGCACTGGCAACCGCTCCGACCCTCAATTCGGAGCCAATCGGGCCATCCATGGACGGGTGGATAGACCCCGCCATGGAGGTCGCATCCTCAGCGGCAATCGAGCCGAGTATCGACCTTACCCTTCACGGGAGCCGTGACGCCGAACTGCCGGATTCTTCCCCGGCCACGGACTCTGAACCGCATGCGCCTGTGCCAATCGAATCCGACTGGGCGCCTATCATGGAGTTCATGTCCGTGGATATCTTTCAGCACTCGCCCTTTGGCGACATACTGAACTCATTAAGGTCTCTCTGCTTGTTAGGAGAGTCCTGGCCGAACTATGTCCAGCAGGATTGGGATGTGGATGACAAAGAAATTCGCCACCCACCCACCACCCACTTAGTAGCCACTGTCGAAGATTTGACCGACACGCTCGACTTCGACTTTGAAGACATCGACGGTATGGACGACGATGCAGGAGACAAACAGGAACCACTGCCCACAGGGCACTGGACAACCACCTCATCATATGATATATACATGGTGGATACACCCAAAGAAGGCAATGGCGACGGGACAGCGGAGGATGACCCCTCCAAGAAGCAACCCAAGCGCCGACGACAGCGGCGCCACTCTAAGTCTCGCCAAAGCAAAAGCGGTGATACCGGCACAGGAGATAATAGCACTCCGGACAGTGCCGAAGTTAACGACAATCCCCTGCAGCAAGATTTAGAGTAGGAGGACGGAGAAGCCAGCCCTTCCGAGAGAGCGGCAGATGGAGAGGCGGAGGATGATAATTACATGCCTCCCTCCGAAGACGAGGAAAGCCTCGACGATGAAGAATTTGTCGTGCCTGAGGATCCCGTCGAGCAAGAGCGCTTCAAGCGCCGACTTATAGCCACGACAAATAACCTTAAGAAAAAGCAACAACAGCTTCAAGCTGATAAAGACTAGCTAGCTGACAGATGGACTGAAGTCCTTGCGGCCGAGGAATATGAACTCGATCGCCCCTCCAAGAGTTACCCAAAGTGCAGGTTGCTACCCCGACAGGAGGAGGAAGCATTAAAACCTACATCTCCAGTGTATGACGCGGCTGATTGGCCACTTCATGGCCACGACGGAGAGGCATTTCAGGCAAAAGCTCAGCCCGCACCCCGACGCCACTCAAATAAAAATGTCAAGGCACGGGGAAACACGCTAGACCTGTGAGACGTATTGGAGGACAAAGCAAAACACACAAGATCGATCTACGGATCATGATGGCGCGCCACTACGCGAGACGATAACCGTCACGCCGGACACAGTAAAAGCAAATCCGTCCGGGCCGAACACAGCGGACAAGACTCATTTGAGATGCGTCGCGATATAGCCCAGTACAGAGGCGCCGCACACCCCCTATGCTTCACAGACGAAGTAATGGATCACCAAATCCCAAAGGGTTTCAAACCCGTAAATATCGAATCATACAACGGTACAACAGATCCTACGGTATGGATCGAGGACTTCCTCCTGCACATCCATATGGCCCGTGGTGACGATCTACACGCCATCAAATACCTCCCACTCAAACTTAAAGGACCAGCTCGGCATTGGCTCAACAGCCTGCCAGCAGAATCCATTGGCTGTTGGGAAGATCTGGAAGCCGCATTCCTCGACAACTTCCAGGGCACTTATGTGCGACCACCAGATGCCGATGACTTAAGCCACATAATTCAGTAGCCAGAGGAATCGGCCAGGCAATTCTGGACACGGTTCCTGACAAAGAAAAATCAAATCGCCGACTGTCCGGATGCAGAGGCCCTACCAGCTTTTAAGCACAACATCCGTGACGAGTGGCTCACCTGGCACCTTGGCCAGGAAAAGCCGAAATCTATGGCAGCCCTCACGACACTCATGACCCGCTTTTGTGTGGGAGAGGAAAACTTGCTGGCTCGCAGCAATAACATATCAAAGAACCATGGTACTTCAGATACCAAGGATAGCAATGGCAGGTCATGTCGCAACAAACATAAGCGCCGCGTCCACAGCGACAATACCAAGGATACGGCAGCCAATGCCGGATTCAGAGGCTCTAAACCCGGTCAGTGGAAAAAGCTATTCAAAAGAAGCACTCCGGGCCCGTCCAGTTTGGACCGTATACTCGATCGCCCGTGTCAAATACACGGCACCCCCGACAAGCCAGCCAACCACACCAACAAGGAATGTTGGGTGTTCAAGCAGGCCGGCAAGTTAAATGCCGAAAACAAAGATAAGGGGTTACATAGCGATGACGAGAGGAGCCCCGGCTGCCGAACACCGGAGGACAGAAGAGGTTCCCCCCACAAGTGCGGACGATGAACATGATATACGCAACCCACATCCCAAAGAGGGAGCGGAAGCGTGCGCTAAGGGACGTATATGCGTTGGAGCCATTCGCCCCAAAGTTCAACCCATGGTCCTCCTATCCGATCACCTTCGATCGCAAGGACCACCCCACTAGTATCTGTCATGGCGGATTCGCCGCACTGGTCCTAGACCCAATCATCGACAGATTTAACCTCACTCAAGTCCTTATGGACGGCGGCAGCAGCCTGAACCTGCTTTATCAGGACAGAGTGCGCAAAATGGGTATAGACCCCTCAAGGATCAAACCCACAAAAACGACCTTCAAAGGCGTCATACCAGGTGTAGAGGCCCATTGCACAGGCTCAGTCACACTGGAAGTGGTCTTCGGATCCCCAGATAACTTCCGAAGCGAGGAGTTAATCTTTGATATAGTCCCGTTCCGCAGTGGCTATCATGCATTGCTCGGGCGAACCACATTTGCGAGATTCAATGCGGTACCGCATTATGCTTACCTCAAGCTCAAGATGCCAGGACCTCGGGGGGTCATCACAGTCAATGGAAACACATAGCGCTCTCTCCGCACGGAGGAGCACTCTGCGGCCCTCGCAGCAGAAGTACAAAGCAGCCTCTTCAGGCAATCCACCAGTTCGGTGATTAAACACCCGGACACCGTCAAGCGCGCCCGGAGTAATCTGCAACAATACCGCCTGGCACGTTTCGAGCTCGCATAGCAATGCGGCCCCCACCCCAGTCCCAGCCAAACAGCAAAATCCGTGCCACGCATACATAATTACGCATTGAAAATACCATGGGCATAGGTGGGGGGCATGAGTACGGCACGCCCCAAAATCCGTGCCACGCATACATAATTACGCATTGAAACCCTGCTTTGTTACTCTTTTCTCTCTTTTAGGACTTTACTCTCCGGAAACCCCGTCCGGCAGTACGATTGCCGGACACACGATACAACAACCAAGGAGGCAGAAAGCTACATCGCACCATGGAACTCCCATGTGGTCTCTGATAACGAGTGAAATACTTGCTTTAAATACCATTCCTCAGCTTGCCCTTGGAGGGGACATGTCAAATAGTCCTGCTTTTTGCTTATCGCACTACTTGTATCATTCTGCTTTGATGCACCTTTTTGAATAAATAATGCATAGCACTAGACTATTACCGCATTCATCTATTCTTATATATATATATATATATGTTCATTCATGACATTCAGCACCCGTACACTCTGGTACGGCCAATACGCTAGGGGCTTAAGCGTGCCCCATAATACGATGTGGGAAGTCCGAGCACTTTCGATAGTGCGACACCCCGAACTTATAGCATTATATGCATCAGCTTCGAATCATGTCTTGGGTCAATAGTTGGGTTTGCCCGGCTCCCATGTTTTGGTACCTTACGTTCCGCTATATCGGCTAAGGTAGCACTGGGAGAACTACTGCGATTGTGCCCCGGTTCATCTGGGCAAGCACCTCATTAGAGAAAGCTAAAACTGACTATCATGATAAGGCGAGAGCTGGTCGCTGTTCGAGAGGTCTCGAGTCCCTAAAGACTTATGCCGCTTAGAGCGAGGAGTCGGCTTTGTCCGGCTTAAGGCTTGTATAACGCCCCGAATTCGGCCTTCCGAATACTAGGTGCTTTGCCAACATTTAAAATTGTAGACTTCTATGGCTAAGTGAGAGTGATAAAGCATTATAGTCTGATTGCCTTGTTCGTTGTGCTGAGCACCTCCCTCGAAGGACCCAACAATGGGAAAAAGAGTGCTCAAATTTATCCCGGACACCCCAGCACTCGTGGCATGGGGGCAGAAGCCGACGACTGGCCATCTCTCAGATTTAATAAACAGCCGCAGAGAAGGTAATATTTTAAATTCAAACAAGCGTTGCATAGAGCATATGAACAAGTTTTCATAATACAGGATCACACGAGCAAGTTCATTCAAAATTTACATCCTTCACACACTCGTCCACCACAAGACGGACACCCTTCAGGACACCCTCATAATACATTTTGGGGTGGCGATGCTCCTTGCCCTGCGGCGGCCCCTCCTTCACCAGCTTATCGGCGTCCATCTTGGCTCAGTGCACCTTCGCACGGGAAAAAGCCTGGCGTGCACCTTCGATGCAGACGGACCGCTTTATGACTTCCAGCCGTGGGCAGGCATCCACAAGCCGCCTCACCAGGCCGAAGTAGCTGCTGGGAAGGGAGTCACCAGGCCACATCCGGACTATAAGGCCCCTCATGGCCTGTTCGGCCGCCTTGTGCAGCTCGACCAGTTGCTTCAGCTGGTCGCTCACAGGCATCGGGTGTTCGGTCCCAGTATACTGAGACCAGAACAACTTCTCCGTCGAGCTTCCCTCCTTGGCCCGATAATACTTCGCGACATCCTACATGCTACGGGGCAAATCTGTGAATGCTCCTGGAGAGCTCCGGACTCGGGTAAGTAACAAGTAATTTACTTTCACATGCTTGCTTTGCATATTGAATGCCTTACCCGCCGCTATCTTCCTCATCGCCTCAATTTCCTGGAGGGCCTTTTGGGCTTCAGCCTTGGCATGCTTTGTGCTCTCGAGGGCCGCGGCAAGCTCGGACTCTCGCGTCTTCGAGTCAAGCTCCAAAGTCTCGTGCTTCTTCACGAGAGCCTGGAGCTCTTGCTGCACCTCGCCCACCCGTGCCTCTTGTTTCTCCCGCTCGGTGCGCTCCTCGACCGCTTTGTTTTCGGCCTCAGACAGCGCTCGCTTCAGGGTCGCCACTTCGGTTGTGGCCCCTGACACATCCATGATGATCCTGTCATTTTGCAACCACATCTTATATATATAGACAAGGTATTACTTACCTTTGTTCTCCTCAAGCTGCCTCTTGGCAAGGACGAGTTCTTTCTCGGACCGCTCGAGGTTCTACTTCAGTGCGGCGACCTCCGCAGTCAGTGCGGCAGATGTCAGCAGCGAAGCCTGCATACGCATATAGACATACTTGTATTAGACTCCTGCAGATATTATTTGATCCTCTATGTAGCAACCAGACCTCAAATAGTCTGATCTCTATGCTCCGGTGTCATCCCTGGATCAGTAATGCTGACACCACACAGTACTTGGAGGATTTATAGCAGAGTAGCAATCACACACTTATTACATCAAGTGTCTCAAAAGAGAACTTATTACAATAAATATGGCTTAAGGCCATCTAATAACGATAACAGCGGAAGGCTTGGAAGATAAGTGAGTCCATCAACTCCAACGGCATCACTGAGTATAGAACCACGACCTAAAAACTCCTTAATCATCGTCTGAAAAGTCTGCAACATTAACGTTGCAGCCCGAAATGGGTCAGCACATGGAATATGCTGGCAAGGTAACACATAGAGAGTAATGGAATGAAACAGCTATACTACATGCATATTTGGCTAGTGGAAAGCTCTATGGTTACAGTTTTGCGTAAAGACAATTTTTCCCTACTTCAAAGGAATAATTTCATTTAACTATCATGGTAGTTGTTAAACATTGAGAATGGTTGACAGCATTCTCAATCCCAATTAAGCATCATCATTAAACATAACCCAACAAAATTAATTTAGAGTAACATGTTGAGATTCACATGATAATCCAAGTACTAGATACTCAAGATGTCCATAACCGGGGACACGGCTAACCATGATTAGTTTATTACACTCTGTAGAGGTTTGCGCACTTTTCCCCACAAGACTCAATCGCCTCCGTTTGGTTTCTCGCACTACATGGTGTTTGAGAAGACGGATGACCGAGACATAGTCTTTCAGAAGCGCTAGCACCTTACGATCGGGTAGACCGTACCACCTACATCCCCTACATCTGCTAGTCTACCACTGTAAGAGTTCGCACGACTTAGTCAACTATGCTAGAGCCCATAATAGCTTGTGGCTGCACACGGAAGTTTCTAGTATGAACAGTCTCATGATCCCTTTGAGCCTGGGTGGCGGTCCAAAAGAAAACAGGCAAGTCCTGGAATACCCAGGTGCCTCAATCCACCCGGATGTGTGTTTAAGTTGCCACCTTATATAAACCATTAATTAACAAAACTCACATATGTCATGGATATCACTCACCCAATCCACGTCTACTAGCATAGCATGGCATAATAAGCAAACATAGAAGTAACTCCCAAAGGTTTGAAAATAAATAGGTAATAGGTACTACCTCAACTACTTCCCATCCCACAATTTGATTAAATCCTAATCATGCAATGTGTGAGGATTGATCTAATGCAATAAAACTGGGTAGTAGAAACGGTATGATCAAAGTGTTACTTGCCTTGCCGATGATCCGCGAAACGTAACGATTCGAAGTAACAGGCGGCGCACTCTGGGTATTCTATGGTAGACAAACAAACAAGCATACAATAAGTACTCATCTAATGCACAGGTAAAACTCAAATAAGAGATCTAACCAGAAGGTTCAACTTAAGAACTCCGGTTGGCAAAAAGAATCAAATCGAACGAAGCAACGAAAGTCAAACGGCGAAAGAAAACAACTTTGTTCTAGTAATCTGGATCTAGGGAAAATTTTACAGTAGCAAAATCTTGTTTAAGTTGACTAAACGGATAGAGGGTTTCGAGACGAAACTCTAGGCGCTTGAATCGCCTGATTCCGATAAACGAGCGAAAAGTTATACTAAAACGAAAATCGGATCAGGAATCACGATCAGAAAAATCGCGGATTTAATCCGAGAAAAAGAAAAACGACGAACATTCGCTAGAACGAACGAACGGATGAACGCTCGCTATTTAAATAAACCGGAAAAACCGATCTATTTAAAAAAACCAAATCTAAAAAAACCGACGGAAAAACCGATGAAAACTGATCTATTTTTTTAAAAAAACTGATGGCACGGAAGTCGAGGCGCGGCGAACCTCGGGCGACGGAATCCGGCTGCGGCGGGCGGCGGTGGCGCCGCGTGGGCCACGGGGCGGCTAGGGTTTGCTGGGGCTGGGGCTGGGCCTCTCCCCGGCTTATAAAGGCCACCTCGGGCCGGAGTCCTAGTCGGACACGGCCCGTAGGTCGGTTCGTAATTTTTTTAATTATTTCGCTCGGAAGAAAAATAAAAAGAAATACTAAACAGACTCCAAAAATTCCGAAATAAATTTTCACGGGCTTCGAAAATCAAGCCGCACAAGGTGAACATTTATTTGGGACCTAAATGCAATTTTGAAAAACGCACATTTTTCCTAAACTCAAATAAAACACCAAAAAACTCCGAAATAAAATCTTATTTGATTTTATTATTAAATCCTCAATATTTCTTTATTTTGGGAAAGTCATTTTATTCCCTCTCTCATATTTTTGTAATAGAAATAATTGATGATAAAATAATTAAAATCAACTGATCCTATTCTCAAAATTTGAGAAAACTCAAATATGAAAATAACGAAATCCCCAACTCTCTCCGTGGGTCATTGAGTTGCGTAGAATTTCTAGGATCAACCAAAATGCAAAATAAAATATGATATGCATAGATGATCTAATGTATAACATTCCAAATTGGAAATGTGGGATGTTACACTCTATTTGGCTTTTCTTTGTGAACACCAAACAGAGCATTAGGGGCTACTGTCTATGCGGTAATATTTTCCTATATTTTAAATACTTACCTCAAAGCCTGTTAGAAGGCTGGCACAGGCTTCAGTCAGTCCGCTCTTGGCGGACTGAACCTTCTTGATAACCGGACTCATAATAGTGTGGTGCTCTTCGTCGATGGAAGCGCCGCGAAGCACTCCCAGCAGGTTGTCCGGTGCCTCTGGATGGACAGAGGTCACCGGCACGGGTGGCTTGCCCCTCTTGGAAGGGGGCCGCCTGCTGGAGTCCGGAACCACTAGAGGTTCCGGCGCGGAGTTCAGCTGAGGGCCAAACTTAGAGCCCTTGGGAGTCTTGCTCCCTTCGCGCCTGGAGTCCGGAAAGTCGCCTTGAGGCACCTCTAGGACTATCTCCCCCCGGCTCGGTGCCCCATGAGACAATACCTCGACATTGTCCGTAGGGCGAGGAGAGGAGGCAGTTGGAAGTGACTCACTATTCATATCCGATGAGTCCAAGGAACCGTCCGACGAAGGTACGTCGATACAGGCTTGGGGCGGACTCCATGATCATATTCGACGTTAGGAGAAGTAGTGCAATAAAAGTATGCTATGAGTTACTCTGGTATCCGAATACTTACAACTTCGCTAGGGGCTTGGACCTGAGTAACCACTCGTCTTCGCCGTCGGCGGTGGTGGTGGAACAGTCCGGAAGGAGAGTCCTTCCCTTCTTGGACCCTTCGGCCTCCCCGGTTGTGGCAGCCTTCCTTTTCTTGTCTCCCCCAGCTGGAGGGGGAGAATCTTCATCTTCCTCCCCCTCGTTTTCACGGGAGGAGTGCGTCTTGGAGTTATCCAACGATGAGTCCGATACCACCTGGCGCCAGGAACTCTTTCGGGTTCCCGTGGCCTTCTTCTTGATATTCTTCTCTGACACCTCATAAGGAGCCGGAGTCTGCATCTCCGCCAGGAGAGCGTCTGCAGGGTCTTCGGGCAGAGGGGCCAGGCAGTCAATCTGCTCCGATGTCTCCACCCAGTCCTGTCAAAGGCATGGGAGCTCAGATCCCACCCATGGTTAAACTATGGAAAATAAATACCCTACAAAATGTACAGAACTTACCGGATTCGCAGGGCGCGTCACGCTTAGCCCGCGGTCCTCGGTAAGGTGGGGGGGGGGGGACCTCGGCGCCCTTGAACAGCACCTTCCAGACGTCCTGATGTGTCATGTCGAAGAGCTCGCGTAGAGTCTGGTGCTGGGCCGGGTCGAACTCCCATAAGTTGAAAGCCCGTTGTTGACACGGGAGGATCCGGCAGAAGAGCATGACCTGGACTATGTTGACAAACTTGAGTTTCTTGCTTATCATGTTCCGGATACACTTCTGGAGTCCGTCCAGCTCCACCGATGAGCCCCATGACAGGCCCTTCTCCTTCCAGGAAGTAAGCCGAATGGGGATTCCGGATCGAAACTCGGGGGCCGCCACCCAGTTGGTGTCGCGCGACTCGGTGATGTAGAACCACCCCGATTGCCACCCCTTTATGGTCTCCATGAAGGAGCCCTCGAGCCATGTAACGTTGGGCATTTTGCCCACCATGGCTCCGCCGCATTCCGCTTGTTGGCCACCTACTACCTTCGGCTTGACATTTAAGGTCTTCAGCCACAGGCCGAAGCGGGGCCAGATGCGGAGGAAAGCCTCGCACACGACGATGAACGCCGAGATCTTGAGGATGAAATTCGGGGCCAGATCATGAAAGTCCAACCCATAATAGAACATAAGGCCGCGGACGAATGGATGGAGGGGAAACCCCAATCCGCGGACGAAGTGGGGGAGGAAAACCACCCTTTCATAAGGTTCTGGGGTAGGGACGATCTGCCCCGCGGCTGGCAGCCGGTGTGCGATATCTGCGGCTAAGTATCCGGCCCCACGTAGTTTTTTGATGTGTCCCTCCATGACGGAGGAGACCATCCACTTGCCTGCCGCTCCGGACATGTTTGGAGAGAGTTGAGGAGAAGGATGTGGACATGGGTGCTGGAGCTCGAGTGCGCAAGAATGGATGAGCAAGGAGGAAGAAGGCGTGGGTAGAAAAAGGTGAAACCTTATCCCTTTATAAAGGCGGACGAAACTATGCGCCCGCGCCAGCCTAGTAAAACTCGTTTATCCCCCAAGCACCGTAATTGATGGCGCGGTAGGGTTACCCACGTCTGTATTGATGAGAATCCCGTAATAAAGGGGACACGATCTCTGCTTCGACAAGACGTGCCAAGGAAACCTCCTCGCGAAACATGCTGAGATTGGTTGTAAAAAATGATTTGAATAAAGACCTGGTTGTGGTGTGATATCACACTATGGGGTACGTCAGCAGATTAGATTTATGGAAATGTTATTCTCTCTACGGTTGTATGTGGAACTTGTTTTGCAGAGCCGTACATGATCCTCGTGTCCAAAATCTTCTATGAAGTATTCGGAGGAGGAACCCGCCTTGCAATGCCGAACACAATCTACACGCCGGACTCATCGTCATTGAAGCCTGGTTCAGGGGCTACTGAGGGAGTCCTGGATTAGGGGGTATCCGGACAGCCAGATTATATCCTTTGGCCGGACTGCTGGACTATGGAGATACAAGATTGAAGACTTCGTCTCGTGTCCATATGGAACTCTGCTTGGCATAGAAGGCAAGCTAGGCAATACGGATATGTATATCTCCTCCCTTGTAACCGACTCTGTGTAACCCTAGCCCCCTCCGGTGTCTATATAAACCGAAGGGTTTTAGTCTGTAGGACAACATGCAATCATACCATAGGCTAGCTTCTAGGGTTTAGCCTCTTCGATCTCGTGGTAGATCAACTCTTGTACTACTCATATTATCAAGAACAATCAAGCAGGACGTAGGGTATTACCTCCATCAAGAGGGCCCGAACCTAGGTAAAACATTGTGTCCCCTGCCTCCTATTACCATCTTCCTAGACGCACAGTTCGGGACCCCCTACCCGAGATCCACCGGTTTTGACACCGACAGTGAGTAACTTTACGATTCCTACTTACTACTACTACTACCTCCGTCCTGGTTTATAGGTCACCTTTGTAGTTCGTGCCAAATTTTGACCAAATATTTAGCTAACAAAATGTTAATGCATGTCAACAAAAATTATATCATTGGATTCATATTTCAACATAGTTATCAATGATATAATTTTTGGTAACATGCATGAACATTTTGTTAGATCAATCTATAGTCAAAATTTGACACAATATACAATGGGGACTAATAAACTAGGACGGAGGTAGTAGTATTATTGTTCACTTGTGCTCCCCGGATCTCCATTCATTGACCAACCCCACGGGTGAATAAACATACAGTACTAGTATTTATATAGAACGAACAAGCTCGAACTATTTTCACGTAGTTAAAAGTTGAGGGCGGGGCTTTTCCCGGGCAGTACGCGCAGTAGTTTTCGCGTAGGTGGTTTGACAGAGAGGCGAGGAGGGTGAGGGAGTAGCAGATTCAACTTACTTACTGCTGGAAAGGTCGGGCTGTCCGATTTGACGGTGCGTTACTGCTGGAAAGACTTGTGATATGACTACTCACTATAGTCATGAATTACTGGTGGTACAACCGGGGTGATGCCCCCCTTCCGTTCCGCACTCTAATCTGGTGCATGACACATCGTCCCGGATGCTGGCTCTCCCATATGTTAGTGAAGTACGTAGGAGGAGTGCGAACCACGGCAGAGGAGTGCGAACCACGGTAGCCCAGTGAATCAGCAGTAGAAAACAATGTGCTGATATGGCCATAAAAAACAATGTGCTACGGTCCAGACTGTAGCATGTACAATACTACTCCTCTTTGTTTGGATCCCTGAGTTAGAGCTAGTTTGGGTTGAAATAGCCTCAAATTATCCAAACAGGAGGGGTTAGTTTGATCTAGTTTGCTCTAACCCAGCTAAAAAACTATGGACTAGGGACTTTTTAGTTGGAACTAGAAAAAGTCCTAGGACTTATGAACCAAACATGGCCTCAAGCACCTATGGAGGCGACTTCCACTCGCATCTATCGCGTGTCAGGAGACGTTCCCGTCGACTACGAGGTGCCTATGGTGCCTATTGTGCACCGCGACCAAGGCGGAGAGGAAAATGAGAGAACTATGTATTTATTTACGGTGCAGATTCACTCATTTTGCTCCATATGTACTCCTTCTCGGTGTAGTCTAAGTCACTTGTTGAAATCTCTAGAAAGGCAAATACTCATTTTTGGTTTACAGGGCTATACTGGCAAGTAATAGTGGGCTCATATAGCAATTTTGTCCCATGCAAGAGCCTGGCTATATGCGTGCTCCAAGGTTCAAAACTGCCATGTTCGGGTTCCGCTTGGCTCTTCGCCTCTTCGAGAAGACGAACAATGATGTTACTACTGCTGCTTCTACTGTATCGAATCCACTGCTGCATGTCCGTCCACTGCGTGCGAGAGGGATAGCCACCGCGCGCATGGGCGAGGGAGAAGGCGTGTAGTAGTAAAATCAACCTTCTCCTTGTTGTACGAGTTGACGTGACACATCATAGCACTGGCCCCACATGGTTGCCTCTAAAGTTGGCTGAAAGACCCTGAATTTTTGTCATAAAAAAGCACATACATTTTCGGATTGACAAAAAAGAGCACATGCTCATCATATTGACCTAAAAGACCGGCTATGCCATGGCGGCAGGCTCAGCAGGTGACATGTGGCACCTGTAGCCACAGTGCATGCCGGCAGGGCCTGCCGCCACAGCGCACGGCGGCAACCTATGCATCCAAGGGAATTGGCCGGGCGAACAGAATGGAGACACGCTGGTGGGCTAAAGCAGTGGCGCCGCCACCTCCTGTGGCAGGAGGTACCTCGACTATAGGGTTTTTGATTTGTTCTGCGCATGCATGGCAAGTACGTGCACATGCACCACCATACTACTAGCAGGGAAAAGCCTGTATGCATGAGGCATGCACAGCAAGCACTGGTGGTGGCCAAAAATTGTTGCATGTACTTGGATGAGGCGCGGTAACCGAAATCAATCGTCTCTCAGGCTAGTCATAGTGGGAGTAACTTAGATAGTAACGTAACGCACTTCGAGATATTTTTGCTTATGTGGCAAGTAGTTAATGAGAAGTGGTAACATAATAAAAAGAAGCATGAAGCTGACCCCAACGATTTTAAGCTTAAAGGCACGATACACGCTATCCTAGACTACTCTACACATGATACTGCCACACGAGCGTCTGGGCTGCGCTTGGCTCTTTCCCTCTTCGGGAAGTCGAACAATGATGGAGTACTACTACAGTGGAGGAGTACTACAGTATGCTTCTGGCCGTCTGACACCGATTGAACTGCTGCATGTCCACCACGTGCGGGAGGGAGAGCGTGTAGCGAACGAAAGCTTCAACTAGTCCTGCTAGCCACCATGCTCATGGGCGAGGGAGGGACGCAGCTTCATTGACTTACTGCTCCTGCCTTTGTGTGTATGAAAGGTGGGCCCAACAGGAGGGTGTCCCACCTATCATGCAGCCAAAGTTAGGTGAGGTTAAGGCGAGAGGGCGTTGTACTAATCAAACTTATCGGTCTTGTATGAGTTGACGCGACACATCAAAGCACTGCACTCGATATATTTCAATAATTTGCGTTTACCGATGTATTAATTACAACACATGCATGCATGCCGTGACTCTCCTCTTGATACTTGCATGTGTTGATTTAATGCACCTTGAAGTAGTATGAATATGTGATGGTAAAGCTTTGTAATAAAGCAAGAGATGGTTGTGCACGAGGAGGGCAGAATTCCGAGGAGCGAGAGATCATGCAAACGGAACCGGAACCGATGATGGAGCTCTCTATGGTCTCGATGGACCTCACCTTGCTCCACTGCCTCTTGTGCCTCCGCCCCTTGAAGCCTCCGGTGTATGAGGTTCGAATACACCTCCTCCGTTCGGCTGATCGAGCAAGGTGCAGGTTTCTTGATTGATGTGTTGTTCGATTGATTTGTGCAATGCAAGGGAGGGCACCTGGCCTGCGCGGACTGCCGCGTCGAGCACACCGGGAACCAGCGGCAGTGCCAAAAGTGCGAGCGCGGCGGTGGCTTCGATGTGCGGAACACGGCGGTGGACGTCGTCCTCTCCTCGGTGAGCATGGAGTGCCCGCATGAAGGTTGTGGGCTCTACGTCACTTACCACAAGCTTGCCAATCACCAGAGTGTGTGTCCGCTCACGCCCTGCAAATGCCCCGTGCCCGTCTGCGGCTACGAAGGTCCGCCGCCGGTGCTCTCCCACCACATCAGCATCGTGCATCCCATGCATGTGCACAGGATCCAGTACGGCAAGGTGCTACAGCTACAGGTGCCACTGTCGGAGCCACGGCACTTGCTGTTCACGGAGGAGGACGGCTGCGCATTTTTATTGGTCGGCAACGTGCTCGACATCGGCGCGCCTATCGCCATGTCGGTCGTCTGTGTTAGAGCAGGGTCATCCCCACTTCTGCACTACGTAGCCAAGCTATGGGCGAATGGCCCGCCGGGGGAGCCCAAAGGCAGGACCGACACCGTCAAGGTGGAAATGGAGGTGACAAGCAGCAAGGATCCCGACGACGTCGCCGTGCACGAGCTGACCTTCTTCACAGTTCCGCCCAAGCTGCTGGCCGGGGCTAAGCTGGTGTCCCTCCACATTCAGATTGGCAAGCTCACGTCCTAAATGATTCTACAGTGCCTTCTGTCTATCTTAGTAATATGCTAATATAGGGGTTAGCTCGGTCTACTTTAGCTTAAGAGATGGTGGGCTTTGGTGGCGATGCAACAATTACTTCGACATCAGATCAGCAGTTAAACTAATTTCCAACAGTCGAACGGATATTTTGTGTCTGTTGGATATAAAGATGTTACAGTAACTAGCTATATTACCACATGCCTCTCTTTCTTGATATCTGTGATGTTACAGTAACTAGCTATGTTACCACATGCCTCTCTTTCTTCATTAATTACATGCCACATCATATATTTTGCCTAGATATAGATAAGTAGAAACATTACATGCATTGGTGTGTTCCTTTTTAATTCTTACATGCAAAGATTTAATGCATCTCAGAAACTAAAAATGAGATGGAGATGAGCCCTATAAATTGAAAAAACAAAAAAGTTGAGATAAGCCCTATAAACCGGAAAGGAGGGAGTATGTTACTCCCACTGTGGGTAGTCTAAGGCTGGTCATAGTGGAGAGTATATTACACTACCCACTATGAAGGTACTAGTCGAGGCGCGGATACCAACGAGGGCCTGGTTGTGTCTTATACTTGGACAACTCACCCGACTGCATGCGCACCAGGCAGACGAAGCTCGTGTCGTGTTGGTGCCGTGTGCGGCCCGCACATTAACCAAAACCTCGCGCCTCCATCTTAGCCTCCGCGTTTTAAACTTCTCAATCTCAAGGCCAAGGAGCAACCTGAAGCCTATGATAGAGCCAATCAGATGGTTGAGAACAATACAATTCGTAGCTACAAATGTGTGTGTGAGAGAGGACGAGTGCGTGTGTGCACCTCTTCTCTTCCTGTATAACATACTAAACTCAGAGTACAAGTGTATGTGGGTGGCATCGACCTAGGGAGCAGTGATGGTGCGTGCGAGAAATCCCGAGAGATAGGTGTATGCGTCTGAAAAAAAGACTAGTCTATAGCTCGCCACGAGGCTATTCCTATCAAACGCCAAGTGTAAGATATGTATCCGACGGTGCCAGTTTTTGCACGTACACAGCAGTAGAAAAAGAACTAGTACCATGGCATATGCTACACCACGGCCGAGAACACGTGCCCATGTTACGCCATCCGGGAATAGTGCCGCACTTCGAAATTAGAACCGTCAATAAATTTTGAGCGTGTCTCGTCACATTCCAAATTACTACTGCTACCACGATATATTTAATTGCAAACCTATTCAAACCGAACACAACCTAAACGGTTTCCCACTTAGGAGCGTATTAGTAGTACTCGGTTATAAATACTACTATGCCAAGATGACTGCACATTCCTCCTCAACTCCTCATCAAGTCAATCAAGCCATTGCCAGCGTGAGTTTTGGGTCGAGAGATTTCCACCAGGGAGAGGCGAGCATGGAAGAGGAAGCACGAGAGATGTCCTGCCTCACCGCGAAAGCAGCCGACATGTGCAGTCGCGCAGCAATAGCAGCACAAAGGTCCTGCCGCGCCATCGATGTAGTAGACTGGTCCGACCACGCCGCGGAAGCAGCAGAGATGTCCCGCCGCGCCGCCAAAGCAGCATGGAGGTCCCGCCACGCTGTGGTAGCCTGGGAAAATTTTCTCGCGGGCAGGCGAGGACTCTTACAGGTGCATGCATGTGATGGTCCATAGCCAGATGGATCAGATCTCCGACTAGGCAAGGTTGCAGGACGAGGCTACCGGCGTCATCTGACAACTAGGGGAGGGCAATGCGAAGCTCCGGGGTGAGCGCGACCTGCTGAGGGCGAAGATCACCAGAAGGGCGAAGCAGGAGGACGAGACCGCTGCCTTGTTGCAGAGGACGAGTGTCATCGTCAGGAAACTTATGGACGAGAATGCCATGCTCCACATCGAGCGCAATAGGCTGGTGGAGGAATCCATGGATGCTGCCAAGCAGCGTATTAAGGACATGAAACTGATGAAAGAGATCATCGCCCGCCGTGAGAACTAGTCTCCATGACCTACAGCGCATAAAGAAAGTAGAGATCAGCGAGCCAGATCGTTGTATGCGTCTTTGTTCTTCTTTTGCCCTTGTGTATTTCGGGTGTAGCCGCATGTGGCTTTTTAAATTATCTTCCTACTTATGTAAGACAATTATTATCCACTCTCGTCGTCCTTTTATATATATATTCATCAGTCTTGCTATAAGTCGCAGTATATGCTATATAGGTCCGTCGGATCTTACATCAAGATCCTTGCAAAATTTTCTTTTCAGATTTTCTTTTCTCTCTCTTAAATCTCAGTCAAGTGAGACATTGCCACGCCATTAAACAAAGGCTCGGGTGCCATTAATGGAGACCTTGGGAGAGAGGTGGACGGCAGATGGAGGTTAAAGGGCTCTCCTCCCGATAAGCACGCGCAGGGGTCTGATCGCACGCCTCCCGTACTCAAATAGCTACCTGCACGGCGCCTCCTAGCTAATAAAAAAGGGGATGCATGGCAGCACGTAAATGGTAAATAGAACGCCCACGGTTTCGATAATACTTGTGTTTCCGATTGTAACATGACAGCAGTTGTTCCAAAATGACTTTGTTGATTGTTAATGTGTGCGCCTTCGCAAATCGGCAGCAAAATTACCAGAGCATGTTGGTGCCATGTCATGACACCAAGCCAAGTTTCATGATTTTCATGCGTGTTTTGGATTTACAGGAATTAAAATACCAAGTTTCTCAATGTTTCTAGCCGACCCACGACGCCCAGATGTTTGAATTTCATTCTCATTTCTTGCATGGCACCTAGAAATTTACCCGAGGACACACATGTGATTTTTTTAACCAGCTTTTGTGCACTGGAGCATGTGCTTGTATATCAAATTTGAATTATGCACTCAAAGGTGACACATTCCCTCTCAGAACCACGAGCCTTCTTGAGAGAAGCTCCAGTTTGAAAGAAGCTTATACCAAAATTTGTTCCTATTCGGTAATTTTTTTACCAGGGCATGGTAGCACCATGACATGACACCATGCCAAGTTTCATGATTTTCAGGCGTGTTTTGGATTTACAAGAATTTTAAAACCAAGTTTCTCAATGTTCTCGGCCGAGCCACGATGCCCAGATATTTGAATTTCATTCCCATTTCTTGCATGGGACCTAGAAATTCACCCGAGGACAAACATGTGATTTTTCAACCAACTTTGGTGCACGGGAGCGTGTGTTTGTAGTTCAAATTTGAATTATGCACACTAAATGACTAGAAACTCAATTAATGTATAAAAAAAGGCCAAACGAACCCGGGATAATTCCAAAATTGAATAGGGCACTCGTGTAGTTCTATGTTGCCTCTGTAAAGAAACTCAAGGGGGCAGTGTATATTGTTTTGCACTCAAAGGTGACACGTTCCCTCTCAGGACCACGAGCCTTCTTGAGAGAAGCTCCAGTTTGAAAGAAGCTTATACCAAAATTTGTTCCTATTCGGCAATTTTTTTACCAGGGCATGGTAGTACCATGACATGACACCATGCCAAGTTTCATGATTTTCAGGCGTGTTTTGGATTTACAAGAATTTTAAAACCAAGTTTCTCAATGTTCTCGGTCGAGCCACGATGCCCAGATATTTGAATTTCATTCCCATTTCTTGCATGGGACCTAGAAATTCACCCGAGGACACACATGTGATTTTTCAACCAACTTTGGTGCACGGGAGCGTGTGTTTGTAGTTCAAATTTGAATTATGCACACTAAATGACTAGAAACTCAATTAATGTATAAAAAAGGCCAAACGAACCCGGAATAATTCCAAAATTGAATAGGGCACTCGTGTAGTTCTATGTTGCCTCTGTAAAGAAACTCAAGGGGGGCAGTGTATATCGTTTCACACTCAAGGTGACACGTTCCCTCTCAGAACCACGAGCCTTCTTGAGAGAAGCTCTGGTTTGCAAGAAGCTTATACCAAATCTTGTTCCAAATCGGCCCAATTTTTTACCACAACATGTTAGTGCCATGACATGACACCATGCCCAGTTTCATGATTTCCAGATGAGTTTTGGATTTACATGAATTTAAAAACCAAGTTTCTCGATGTTCTCGGCCGAGTCACGACACCTAGATGTTTGAATTTCATTCCCATTTCTTGCATGGGACCTAGAAATTCACCCAAGGACACATGTGATTTTTCAACCAACTTTGGTGCACTGGAACATGTGCTTGCAGTTCAAATTTGGATTATGCACATTAAATGTCCAGAAACTCAATTAATGTATAAAAAGGCCAAACGAACCCGGAATAATTCCAAAATTTAACAGGGCACTCATATAGTTCTATGTTGCCTTTGTAAAGAAAATCTGGGGGGAGGCAGCGTATATTGTTTCGTAGACAAAGGTGACACATTCCCTCTCGGAACCACGAGGCTTGTTGAGAGAATCTTCGGTTTTGCAAGAAGCTTATACCAAAACTTGTCCCAATTCAGCCAAGAATTATATACATATGAAAACAGGGTTTAGATTATCCCGAACATCTCGCCACCTAGACCAATGTACTCTGATTTGAATTCAACATAAAATGGATACACATATTTGAATTGGAGATTGTATGTTACATGTAGTTTATAGTGAAATATGATTACTGTTATATGCATGTTTTTTGTTATCAAGATAATATTTAAATGAATGTATTACTTGACAACAATCATATTCAAATAAGGAAAATTGATTCAAATTTAGTCCATATGGTAGACGACAATATATATGTTCATAGGGTGGAGTAAAATGTTCAGATATGATGGAAGATCAAAATGTAGGACTACATCCATTATAAACCGCAAGGTCACCTAACGATATATTCGAATTCAACATAATGTGGATTCAAAAATTAAAATTCGAGATCCTGGCATTTGTAATCATATAAAAAGGGACATGACTCTTTATTTTGGTGGGAATTGATTTGTTTTGTGTTGTTGTTGAGGGAAGTGTGAATCGATTTGGTACTTTACAGGGTAATCTTATTCTCCCGATTTTTTTTACATTTTTCTTATAGTTTTTTCAATGACATTTATAGCAATATAGTAGAAGGGGACATGACTCTCTTGTGTCTTGTATGAATTGTTTTTTGTACACATTAAGTTTTTCTGCCGAACAAGGAATCCGCGCCTTGTTATCCCGAAATTTTAAGCTCGAGTATCTTTTGTCTCATCTTCTTTGAAACTCCTGCCTCTTCAACCCGCGCCACACCTTGTTATCCCGAAATTTTGACGCGCGCGAAAACTCCCTCCTCATCCGAAATCGGTCCCGCAGCCCAGACATGCGAAATCCCCCATCTACCCCTCAGCCGGAAATGTCGGCTCGACGTCGCGGTGTCAAAACCGGTGGGGGTATGCTGGTAACTTACCCTACATTTCGGACAAGCGCATCCCTAAGCCAAGGCTCCCCCTACCTTCCCCTTCGTCCCCCTCATTCGTACACCGGGGCCGCCAAAACCCACGAAACCCCACGCTCCTCGGTCGGCCTGCCGACCGCCACCCAGCCAGAGACTCTTCCCTAACGACGACGTCCACCGCAACAGCTCGCCGTCCCTCATCCACTGCACCGGATGAGGATCCGTCGTCGATCTCGTCGTCCCGCCGGATCAGCCGCCCCGTCCTCCACCTCCAAGGAGCTGCCCCAATGTGTATCTGGTCTATCGCGCCACCTCCATCCCCACAGCGCCGTCTTGACCTGCCCCACCGGAACCACAGCACCCTCACCAATTCCTCCGATGAAGCCAAGGCCAACTCGGCGCCACCAACGAGGTTCTACACTCACCGCTGCATTTTATCTTTTATTCGATCTCACGGGGCTGCCGGTGCTCGATACTGAGCAGCCATGGCGGGTCTCCATCGACGGCATCGTCGCCGGCCACTTCATCCACGACGTCTCTCCCCCATGTTGCTTCCTCGGCGGCCACTTCGTGTTGCTACTCTGCTCTGCTATTGCTGTCGGTCGCGCTGCTGCTCGGCTCTTGCTCTCGTTCGTGCTGCTGCTCTGCTCTTGTTCTTGCTCGCACTGCTGCTGCTGCTGCACGACCTCCGGCAGCTACAGGAGTTGCTGCTTTAGCACTCGCTCGCGGTTCTGCTGCACGACTTGCTCTCTACTAGTGCGTTCCCTGCTCAAGCGTCTGCTGATTTAGATAATTGCTTCTCTGCTACTAGTGCTCAAACGCCCTAAACATCTATTGCAATGCTCTTCTACTAGTTCAATCAGTTTCGACAGTAAAATTCAGTTTCGACTGTAAAGTTCAGTTTCTTCAGTTAAGTTCAGAGTAAACAATATTTACAGCATTTGTCAGAGTGGCTGCGGCGCGGCTGATGCATTTTACATCTAGCACTTTTTGGTGATGTATTTTACATCATCTACTACAGATGATATTAGAGTCCCACTTCAGATTAACGTTGTCTTTCTTGTCTTGCTTCAGCCTCGACGCCGTACACCTCACCGAAGCTGCTGCAACAATGGAACCGTCCATCACAGCGGAGAAGTACCCTCGGCGCCGTTTCCAGAGGCCCCAGATCTTCTACCCCGCCTCTGACAGTCACACTAGCATCACCACTCTCCACGTCCAACCCAATGATGCTGAGGTCGACAAGGCTATGTCAAAGAGGTTGTACACTCGTTGCATCACTTTGTTACTGTGCATTCGTGTTGATCCCTCAAGGATCCTTTGCTATGGTACTAGTATTCGTGCATTTGGCTAGGAGTGGAGCAAAGCAAAACTGGAGGATTTTTTCCTTTGGGGTATCTTTCAAAGAAAAATGGTATGAATTTTAATATCCAGTTGGACGTCCTTTTCAAATTAATATGCATGAAGAACAGGACTAATTGCATTACTGGCATAATAAGATTCTTATTTTTTTTCATTTTCACGTGGTTTGACTTTAATTTGACCATGTTTCACCATTCCTGTGTTCTTCCAATTCATGTGAACCAAACACCGAGGTTCACTGAAATCCTATGTTTCCAAATGCTCTATTTTGCTCGTGCATTCCTATCCTATTCCTGTGTTTTTCCTGTCCCTGCCTTTATAGAATCCTCCAATTCTAAGGAGCCCTTACAAATTTACTACATTTTCAGATAGGCGTCAAAGAAAACTATGTGTGTTAAGTACTGCTCCTGCCGTGCCTTCATCCACCCCACCTGAGGTGCACCCTCGACAGAAGCGTTCACTGCAGCAGAGATTCCCCCTGCAAACTTTCTTTCGCCACCTCAGATCATCTTCCCCGTTGCCGGCAGCCACGCTGAGGGAGTCCTGGACTAAGGAGTCCTTGGGCGTCCGACCTGTTATCTATGGGTCGGACTAAAGGGCTGTGAAGATACGAAGACCGAAGACTACACCCGTGTCCGGATGAGACTCTCCTTGGTGTGGAAGGCAAGCTTGGAGAACAACTATGAAGATTCCATCTTATGTAACCGACTCTATGTAACCCTAGATCCGCCTGGTGTCTATATAAACCGGAGGGCTTAGTTCGGATAGGATATACTCAATACCGTAGTCATACATGCTAGACTTCTAGGGTTTAGCCATTACAATCTCGTGGTAGATCAACTCTTGTAATACTCATACTCATCAATATCAATCAAGCAGGACGTAGGGTATTACCTCCATAGAGAGGGCCCGAACCTGGGTAAACATCGTGTCCCCTGTGTCCTGTTACCATCAACCTTAGACGCACAGTTCGGGACCCCCTGCCCGAGCTCCGCCGGTTTTGACACCGACATTGGTGCTTTCATTTAGAGTTCCTGCGTGCTATCGCTGAAAGGTTTGATGGCCTCTTCAATTGTCAATAATGACGCTGTTTGCAGAGAAACCCCCCCTCCCCAGACAGATGTTCGTGTTCGGCGGCTTCGCACTACGGGCCAACTCATTTGGCCATCTGGAGCAGATCAAAAGCTACGCCCTTGGCCATCAGGTCAGATTCGGGAGTTTGAACTACGTCGCGGATATCCGTGGAGACTTGACCTTCGCCGGATTCGATACCCTGGCGGCCGCTCCCGGTCACCCCGATGATCATGGCCTAAATCTGTCATCGGGTGGCATCCAAGAGATCGCTCCTGTAACCGCTCTGGCCCTAGAGCCGGAGCAGGCCGAGCCATTCAAAGACGGGAGGATTAACCCCACCTCGGAGGCCGCAGATTCCACGGCATTGGAGCCGCACATGGACCTGGTCTCACACGATGCCTATGCCACTGGAACGCCGGACTCGTCTCCGGCCGTAGGTTCCAAACCGCGCGAGCCCGCAGATGCCGAGCTTGATCGTTTATCGATCTTCAAATTCAGCGCCGCAGACATCTTCCAGCACTCGCCTTTGGGCGATGTGCTAAACTATTAAAAAACCTGTCCTTGGCAGAGGACTCTCAGCCGAACTATATTTGGCTCCAACCAGGGGCCGACGGTGGAGAATTGTGCTCCCCACCCACCACCCACTTCATAGCCACAGTCGAGGATTCGACCGATACACTTGATTACGACTCCGAGAATATCGACGGCATGGACAACGATGTCAATGTTAACGAAGACCCCGTTGATACAACTAATTAACAAGATGAACAGGAAGATGGGCAGGTTAGCCCTGCTAAACAGGCCACAAACAAATATCTGGAGGGCGACAATTACCTTCCGCTCTCTGAGGATGAGGTGGGCCTCGGCACTGAGGACTTCATCGTGCTTGAGGAACCTCGTGAGCAGGAGCACTTTAAGCACCAACTAATAGCCACTGCAAGGAACCTGAAAAAGAAACAGCAGCAGCTCCAAGCTGACCAAGATCTGCTCAATGATAGATGGACCAAAGTCCTAGACGCCAAAGAATACGGCCTTAGTGGACCAGCCAAAAGCTACCCAAAGCATAGATTGCTACCCCAGGGCGACGATAAGGCGCTGGAACTCGTACCATCATCGTACAATGCGGCAGGTCGGCCACAACTGGGCCCAGATAAAGCAGCAACTCAAGCCGAACACCAGACCGCCCCACCTCGCAGTAAAAGCAAGAACAAAACAGCTCAGGGTTATACATACGATCGTCATCAAGACTTGGGTAGCAAAGAAGGACACTCAAGAGCGATCTACAGATCGCAAGGACATACCTCGACACATGACGACGGCCACCTATTCGGACGTAACAAACCTAGCCACACCCAGACTGAAAACTACAAATGGACTCTGTCGAAGATACGCCGCAGGGTGGCCCAACATAGAGGCGCCGCACACCCTCTTTGCCTCACAAATGAAGTATTGGAGCATGAATTCCCAGACGGGTTCAAACCCATGAATATCGAATCATATGATGTAACAACGGATCCCGCGGTATGGATCGAAGACTTCCTCCTCCATATCCACATGGCTAGCGGAGACGACCTTCATGCCATCAAATACCTACCACTTAAACTCAAAGGACCAGCTCGGTACTAGTTAAACAGTCTGCCGGAAAATTCTATCGGCGGCTGGGAGGATTTGGAGGACGCCTTTCGCAACAACTTCCAGGGAACATATGTTCGACCACCGGACGCCAATGACTTAAGTAACATTGTCCAGCAGCCCGGAGAGTCAGCCAGGAGGCTCTGGACCAGGTTCCTAGTTAAAAAGAACCAAATCGTCGACTGTCCGGACGCGGAGGCCCTTGCGGCCTTTAAACATAGCGTCCGTGATGAATGGCTTGCACGCCACCTCGGTCAAGAAGGACCTAGATCCATGACAGTCCTTACCGCTCTAATAACCCGCTTTTGCACGGGAGAAGACAGCTGGCTCGCTCGTAGAAGCAACAGCACTAGCGACTCGGGCACTTCCGAAATCCGAGACGGCAATGGCAAGCCATGACGATGCATACACAACAGTCGCAATGATAATGAAAGATCACGCGACACAGCGGTCAACACCGGATTTAGCAATCCCAAGCCCGGTCAACGGAAAAATCCATTCAAGGCAAACAGAGACGGACCATCCAAACTAGACAGAATCTTGGACCGGCCCTGCCAGATTCATGGCCACCCCAATAAACCAGCTAATCGCACCAACAGAAGCTGTTGGGTCCTCAAGTAAGCCGGCAGGCTCAACGCCGGACACAATGGAGATGGGCCACTAGGCAATAGGGACAACGGAGGGGCTCACCAGCTAAATGCCGGTGGGCAGAAGCAATTTCCCCCTGAAGATCGATCAAATCCGGAACATGAATAGCAGTTCGGCTTCCACTACCCATCTCGTATACCCGTTAAAACTATACCGCGCATACATAATTACGCACTCAAGATACCATGGGCATTGACGGAAGCACAATACGGACAAGTCTGCAGGCACTCCGGTAACATTCTTTAACTGTTTTCCTATTTTCTTTTGTTTCATTATCTCTTAAAAGCAGGTGGCACAAAGGGAAAACACCTACGACCGACCCCATAGGAGTTCGGATCCGTACACTCACCTACGGGGCTACTCCCTTTAAGGATTCCCCTCACTGAGGACAAGCGGCGCAGACGTGCGACAGGAGGTCCAAAATAACTTTTTGTAGACCGCACTCTCTTTTCGAGCCTATAACATGCCTTTTTCCTCTGCCTTCGACCCAGGGCATATCAAATCGCTGGGGTCGTGGCCTTTATGTATATCAAGTAACCATTGGCATATCACTCAGGTCCTAGTTCAAATTATCCAAATTAATCACTCACGTCTTTTCGCAAAATGAATACGCCTTCTATGGTTGTTTCATAGATATACCCCGGCTTAACTTGCCAGGGGCTCGGTACGGGAACAAATGAGTTGCCAACAAAGTCCGAACAACTTTTATAGCATACTTCGGCATCACGAGTTTGGCCTTATATGTGTCGGCTCTGAATTATGTCTTGGGTCAATAGTTGGGTTGCCCGACTCATGTGCTTGCTATCCTACGTTCCGCTCTATCGGCTAGGGTAGTAAAGGGAGAACTACTGCAATTGTGCTACCGGTTCACCCGGTGACGCACCTCAGTAGAGAAAGCCGAAAACTAATTGTCATGATGCGGCGAGAGCTGGTCAACCACTCGATGACTTATCAGAATCTCTAGCAATTCCTCTGTGTCACACGAAGGACCTCTTTTCCGGTCAATTATGTAAACGCATCGTATGAGTAAGCCGCATACATACTAGGGGCTATGTCATAGACCCACCATAAAACTCCTATGGCTAAGTGAAAGTGTTAATGCCCTATAGTCTGGTTACCTGGTTCGCTGCATTGACACCTCCTTCATGGACCAAGACATTGGGCCAAGAGTGATCAGATGCTTTTTCGAACACCCATGTACTTCCTACAAGGGGGCTGAAGCCGACGACTAGAAAACTTTCAGATTATATTAAAACGGCCGCACAAGAGGAACACAAGATTTCGAGCAAAATATACAAATAGATTTACTATAAAATTGTCTCGTACAATTCTCATACACTTCACTTGAACATTATGTTTTTCGAGCATTGACCCTCTATCAAGCGGGCGGCTACAAGGACGTCTTCAAAACAATGCTTCGGTTCGTGGTGGCCCTTGCCCTTGGGTGGACCCTTCACCACAACGTCGACGGCCTTCATATTCCCCCATAACGTCTTGACTTGGGCAAAAGCCATCCGTGCACCCTCGATGCACACCGGTCACTTCATAGTGTCAATACGCGACACTGCGCCAATAAGCTGCTGCGTCAAGCCAAAGTAACTGTTCGAAACAGGCTCAGTTGGCCATAACTAGATTATGACATTCTTCATGGCAGCACCGGATATCCTATGAAGCTCAGCCCACTAGGACATCTTCTCATTCAGCAACAGGGGGCACTTCGAGGCGCCGAATTGTGACCAGAAAAGCTTCTCCATTGCGTACCCGTCTCGCGCCTAATAATATTGCGCCGCATTAGAAGAACTCTTCGGCAAGTCTAAAAACTCGTCTGGAGAACTCCACAATTGGTTAAGCCGAGCATAGTTCGGATCGCCGAACTTAGCCTGTAGCAAAAATGGCTTACCAGCTGCAATCTCCCCAGCTTGCCGGATCTCCTCACAGGCTGCTCTGGATTCAGACCGCGCTTCTCTCGCCTCTCGTAGGGCCTTGTCAATTTTAGTCGTTTTCGCTTCATTCTCCTTCTCAAGGAGTTCACACCAGCTAGCAGCACTTTTTAGCTTGAGCGCCATCACGGATATCTTCTCCTCGTCTTGACGTCGAGCAGCTCGTTCGGCTTTTAACTCAGCCGATGCCTTCTCGGCAGTCGCATTCTACACCGGGCCTGCTCCTTGGCCCGGGCTAGCTCCGCCCGAAGAATTTCCACGGCGGTAGCACCATCTGCAGCCAAGCACAACGTTCAGCATCATGCTTCTATCATAAAAATGTATGTGCAAGGACTGCTCCGAATACATACCTTGCGACTCATCAAGACGCATATTGATTAACGTAATGTCATCCCCGGCTACATCAAGCTTTTGTTGCAGCTCGGCAATATCCGCAGTCTGGGAAGTAGCCAGGGGGAAGCAGCATGTGTTCAAAGTTAATCAGATTAGTCCTCGGATATTTCTTTTGATCCTCTGTTCGCTTCCTTTGGGAAGCCAACCTAAGTCTCAGGGGCTACTGTCTATACACAGGTATATTCTCTGAATAAAACACAATTGCACATATTACAGTACAAACCTCGAAGCCTCTCAGCAGACTCGCAAAGGCCTCATTCAATCCGCTCTTTGCGGATAGGATCTTTTTTACCACCGTACCCATCAAGGTATGATGTTCCTATGAAATGGACGCCTGCCGCAGCATGTCCGTCAAGATATTCGGCGCCTCTGGGTCTCCGGAGGCAGCCGTAGGAGTACAGTCACCCTTTGAAGGGATCCGTTTATTTGTATCCGGATGCATTCCAGATTGTTCGGAGTCTTCATTGTTGTTCCCTGGACCCCGGGCCGCCGAAGTATCACCTTCGTGTAGCGTCTTCGTCATCCCTGGCACCACTTGTTGGTCGGGGGAGACCCGCCACGACGACACCTCAAGGTCGTCTGCCCTATTGGACGGAGAAGCCGGTGGGGGCATCTCGCTTTCCATCATCTCCGGGAGAAGGTCCCTCGAGGAAGAGGATTGTTGAAGGGGACTGCGCGCTGAGCTGCAACAAAAATATACATTCCAGGCATCATAAGGAAAGAATGGGATAGGTTTAAATAGCCCTGTTCACTTACATTTGGCTGGAGGCTTGTCCTCATCATGAGACTGCACTTCGACATCCTCCAGGCCCGGGCCGCCCCCCAAAGGCATCTTGCCTCTCTTAGGAGCTTGCTTATCCCAATCTTCGGAGGCGGACCTCTTCTTCCTAGGAGGGAAGGAGATAGTGGCCCCTTCTTCACTTTTGTCTTCGGATGAGGGGATTTTTATTACTCCGAACGCAAAGTCCAAGGTTCCCTGAGGATAGAGGCCATCCTTGGTCCTCTTTCCCTCTGCCTCGTCCTCCTTCTCCGGCAGCTGGTATGGTGCTGGGGCCAGCATCCTTGTTAAGACATGATTCGCTGGACCCTTGGGTAGAGAGGCCGAACACATAATCAGTTCCGCCTTCTTTATCCAGCCCTGGAAAAAGATAGCTTGCTCAGTACCATATTACTGTATACATGACCACAAAGTATTTGAAAGCCAAGTGCTTACCGGGGTATCTGGACGATTACAGTTAAGACTGGCATCCTCAGCAGTTTTCGGCCAATGTTTCCGCTTCCCAAAAAATAACTTCCACATCCATTCGTGTGTGGCGCCGAAGAAGTTTTGGAGGGTTTGTTGCCCTTCTGGATTAAACTCCAACATGCGGCGAGGCCTGCGCTGGCAGAGCGGGATTCGGCAAACTAACATCACTTGGATCACACTAACGAGATCGATATCCCTCTCGAGGAAGGTTCAGATGCAGCTTTGTAAGGTCCGCACTTCATCCACTAATCCCCAGTCTAGCCCCTTGTTGACCCATGACGCTAGCCATAACGGTGGGCCGGGACAGAAGGTGGGGGCAGCTACCCATTTAGTACTGCGGGGCTCTGTGATATAAAACCACTCCTGCTGCCAGTAATTGGAAACCTCGGAAAAAGAACCTTTTGGCCAGGGGGTGTTGGCGAGTCGGCTGATTATAGCACCGGCGCACTCCGCCTGTTCCCCGTCGACTACCTTCGGCTTTACACTGAAGGTTTTAAGCCATAAGCCAAAGTGTGGGGGGGACTCGAAGGAAGGCCTCGCATGTAATGATAAACGCCGAGACATGGAGGATAGAGTCCGGGGCAAGATCGTGAAAATCTAGTTCGTAATAAAACATTAGCCCTCGGACAAAGGGGTGAAGAGCAAACCCTAACCCCCGGAGGAAGTGGGAGACGAATACCACCCTCTCGCCGGATCTGGGGGTCGGGATAACTTGTCCTTGAGCAGGAAGCCGGTGGTGGACCTCTGCGGTCAGATATCTGGGCGCCCGAAGCTTTGTGATATCCTCCTCTGTAACAGAGGAAGCCAACCATCGGCCTTGGGAGCTAGATCCGGACATGATGGGAAGGCTGAAGGCAATGGAGTCGAACCTTGGGTGCTGGAACTCAGGGTTGGGGAGGCTTAGGAGAGGTTTGGCCTAAAAAGACGGCCCTTGGTTCCTTTATATACACCTCTGGTATTGAACGTCTCCTCCTAAGCCTAAGAACCTGCCTATTTCTAAGGAATCTTTCTCACAGGACGATTGGGTTACCCGCGCTCATATTGATGAGAATCCCGTAATAAGGCGACACGATCTCTGCTTTGACAAGACGTGCCAATGACAACCGCGTCTCGAAACGTGGGGCGAAAAATGGTTCAAAGTTATGACCGGACAGGCGTGATGTCACATTACTAAAGTTGTCAGCAGATTGGACTCGTGTGTTATTATCTCTCTACGGTTGTGTGCGGTGTGTGTTATAGGTCTGGACACGATCAATTCGTCTGGAGACTATTCGGGAGTTCGGAAGGAGGAACCCGCCTTGCAATGCCGAAGACAGCACTACGCGCCGGATACCTTGTCATTGAACCCAGGTTTAGGGGCTACTGAGGGAGTCCTGGACTAAGGGGTCCTCGGGCGTCCGACCTGTTATCTGTGGGCCGGACTAATGGGTTGTGAAGATACGAAGACCGAAGACTACACCCGTGTTTGGATGAGACTCTCCTTGGCGTGGAAGGCAAGCTTGGAGAACAACTATGAAGATTCCATCTTATGTAACCGACTCTATGTAACCCTAGATCCCCCCAGTGTCTATATAAACCGGAGGGCTTAGTCCGGATAGGATATACTCAATACCGTAGTCATACATGCTAGACTTCTAGGGTTTAGCCATTACGATCTCGTCGTAGATCAACTCTCGTAATACTCATACTCATCAATATCAATCAAGCAGGACGTAGGGTATTACCTCCATAGAGAGGGCCCGAACCTGGGTAAACATCGTGTCCCCTGTCTCCTGTTACCATCAACCTTAGACGCATAGTTCGGGACCCCCTACCCGTGATCCACCGGTTTTGACACCGACACACGCCAACTGCATTACCATCATCGACTGAGCAGATGAACCTGAAAACTACACAGTTTCGTAAGAGAGGTCGCAGTCTTTCATGTTTGCTTACGTTATACATCGGTTATTATTACCTGCTACTTTATCATTCAAACTTGAGTTTTAAAATGCCCGTGGGTCTCATATCGAGGCAGCAACGAATAGTATCTGTCTACTATCTTGTTCATCTGGGGTCTTTTATGTGGTTCATGTTGGGTGGGCAACAAACAGTAGATGATCCATTGTCTATCTTTTTAAAATGAAGCTATAATCTACCTGCTATCATTAGTTTTGGATCTATCCACTCATTTGCTACCATCAGTCTTGATTTCTGCATGCACACCTTAGGCCTTACAAAATCTAACTAATTTTTTATTATGCATGTCAGTTATTGTACACAATCGTACTGAACATGTAGAGAAAAAGAGAAGATCATTGCGTGAGAATACAATGTCATGCAGACGCCGCTCCATGGTGGGCGAAGTGCCCCCCTCCCGCCATTCTAGATTGTATTCCGAAGGAAGATAATTATTTAGATTGGGATTCAGAGGGAGCCGGCCACTCCTATTTACCACATAAGGTGTTTGCTCTAATCTGGCATGCTGACGTTGGTCATATCATGCATATGGCGCCTTGCATTGCTTACATTATTCACCTTATATGTCATCAGCTTAGTTTAAATTTGCTTTGTGTGAATGCCACCTGTTTGGTTTCTATATCATACTTCCACCGCTCCTAAATATTTGTCTTTTTAGAGATTTCAACAAGTGACTATATACAGAGCAAAATGAGTGAATCTACACTCTAAAATATGTCTATATACGTCCGTATGTAGTAGTCCATTTGAAATATCTAAAAAGGCAAATATTTAGGAACGGAGGGAGTATATGGGAATTATGCAATGTCATGTTTTTCATCCAGTTATCATATATGTGAATTATGCACCGCCATGTAGCCAGGCATCATATATGTGAATTATCTCATGCCATCTTTTTTTCATTACGTATTCCATTTGTTGACAATCTGTGTATATTAAACTACTCTTCATGTGTATCAGCCATTTGAGCCGGTTATGGAAAAATCAGGAGTGAAAACAAGGTCTTCAGAGCAGGCAATGGTACCTGTTGAAGCATATATCTCGATGGTTACAGGGAGCTCCTCAAAGGAGGATTCAGAGACAGATAACCAGTCCTATATCCCACCTGAGGTGTATGCTCTAAGTTGCAATGTTTATATTTCTCATATCATGCATATGGTGTGTTGCATTACTTAGTTTAGACATCATATGCACAATATTGAATTCCATCTGCTTAGTTTAGAGATCATACATGCGAGTGCCAGCTGCTTAGTATATGAATCAATTATGTCAATTATATCATGCCATCATGTATACTTAGACAACATTTATGTGAATTATTTCATCCCAACCTATTTTAGAAAGACATCATATAGTTTTTTCATGTCATCATGTTTAGATACTCATCATATGTTGAACTATTCCATTATATCCTGTTAAGTTATCCATCATATATCTAAAATTGTGTCATGCTATCCTGTTTAGTTAGGCATCATATATGTGAAACTGTGTCATGATGTCATGTTTGCTTAGACAACATATATGTGAATTACCACATCTATCTATCATACAATGTCTGTACGTTCAATTTCTTTTCTTGTTTATCAGCCATTTGAATTGGAGGGGGTGATGGCAGTATCTAAGGGAGCAAAAAACTCGTTCTTCACAAAAGACAGTGCTACCCGTCGATGCAGATAGAACCATGGTTGTACTAGCCCACAAACATGCCCCGCCACACATAATCGACACTCTTCCAGATTACACACTTACACCGTTGGGCAGAGAACCAGCTACAACCCATCTAACCCCAACCCCAGCGGATAGTAACCCACTTCTAGTTGACAAAGCACCATGGCCACCACAAAGTACCCCCACACGAGCAGTTTGTAAAGCAACTGCAGTGCCCAAAGCACGAAGACCACCACAGCGAACCCAAACTCCATGCTTAAAGCAAAAGAGCAACTGTTCTTAGATCAGATTGCGTAGTTATGGTCCATAATCCTTTGCTGTTGCATCACTGTATTTACTCATACCAACTACTTTCGAATATGAAGGATCCAATTGAAACTCCAATGGCGCAACAGGTATGTTTTAAACCTATTTCTTTAACTGGATTGCTGTTCTAACTTCTTGCTCTATGTTGATTTCAGTTTCAGTTGTATAATCAGTTATGTTCTCATGTGATGCACATTACTAGTGTTGCCAATGATGTGTAGTTTCTCACACTTATATTCTGTCTATGTTGTTGTGTCTTCAAAATATATGAGTTGAATTGTGTCTCTATCTTGATTTGGCCACATAAACTAGAATGATATGGACAATGCAGTGACCATAGTACATAGATATATGTTTCTTTCATGTTGTTATCCTGTTCACCTTACTACTGAACCGGTTTACCAAAATGAGTTTGGTATACTACATGCTAAACATGTGATGTGTCTGCTTGTTTCTCTTGTAGTATGCGAACAAAATATTGGAGAAGAGCACCGCACTATGTAATGGTAGAGAAAGTAATGCAGATAAGGTTCAAGATAGTGAGACAACCCTATTGGTCTCCAAGAAAGGTGATAAAAACGATCTTGTAGACAATGAGAAAACCCCATAGTCCTGCGTTGATGTAGTGTTCAAGTTACTTGCCAGTACCGCTGGCACAAGCTCTTCGACCTCGCTGCTTGGATCACTTCGGCTTCTTCAATCTCAGCTACAAGTTGAAAGGCATCAGTCAGCTATGCTGCGGCTAGAAGCCGAAGGACTGAGGAAGTCCCTGCAGAATTCAGATGCATACTTTCTTGTGCAACAGCAAGCGCTGGAGGATTTAAGCTCCAAACAAGAGAAAGTTAATAAGCTTGCTAAGCATCTTGCCAGCATTATGGGTACCTAGGATATTGTTTCTTGAGCTCTTTTGAAGTGGTTTCAGTTCTGGACTTGTTTTGCTGTGGCGTTTATTTGCACTAGTCGCCAACTTTGACGACCAGTGTATGTGATATGCTGCTTTGTTCCCTATATTTGCACTGGTAGCGAACTTTGATGCCCAGGGGATGTAATATGAGTAATAGTCGTGATAGACAAGCGTAAGTTGCTTGCTTATTTAGTTCCTTGTTGTCTTGTTTATTTGTTTGCTTGTAGTCAGTGCAGTTATTTTTCCGTGGTTTGCTAGTGGCCGCAATAACCTATTTTTTAAAACTAGGCCACAATAACCATGGGCTACATATTTACTGTAGTTACCATGGGCCTCCTACGGGCCGTAGAAACAATGGGCCTTCTATGGGCCGTAGCATCAATGGGCCTTCTACGTGTCGTATGATTGATAGGCCAAACATGGGCCAATAACAGACCGCACTATGGGCCATAAACGGGCTAGATTTTCAATCATCCATTCATGGGCCAACAATAACGGGTCATCGTTAATCGGCCGTATTGGACGATGCTATGAAAACGGCCCAATGGATTAACGGGCTGCAAACTGGCCGATTGTAACCGCAGGCTGAATTTCGCACACAAGCAGAAAAGGCCAATAATGGGCCGTAAGTAACCGAATGCTGGAAATGAGCCCAAGAATAAATGGGCCCTGAGAAGGCTGAAAGATAACACGGGTTGGAAATGGCCCAAATGAATAATGGTTCGTTAATGGGTATAAAGTGGTACACTATTCATTGCGGGCCAGATTCACCACGGGTCGTTAATGGGCCAAGAGTTACAAATGGCCTCGTATGGGCCGAAAGACATCATGGGCCATACATAGGCTGGAAGTTACAATGGCCTGGAATCATATTGGACAGCCCATATGAAGCTACTGGGCTTAATTCCGATAGGCCATAACGGGTTGTGAGTTAGCGGGCTGTAAATGGGCTATATAGGAACACTCTTTCCATGGGCCGGCACGTTACCTTTGTACCAAGTCAAACGGGCCGTCCTTTTCAATAGAATGGGCCTCTATTGGGCCATGCCACGTGTCGACGTATCATAGGCGCCTCCTGTCCAATGAATGGATGACATCTGTCCCAATAGTGAACCAACACGTGTTTCCTCCGGCCAATGAGAATTTTGCACGTGCAAAATCCTCATTAGTCCGGGCTGTTAGCGGGTTATCAGATCCAAAATCGGACCCAATAGGTTAACGGCATTCCGTTATGGTGGATGCCACGTGTCGGTCACCCTTGACGAAAGCACTTCCATGACGCGCGATTTATCATCATGGAAGTGGACACTTCCGTGATGATAATTTTGGTAATGTTGTGGGACACTTCTACGACAGCACAGGTATGACTATCTTGATTCTATCATAAATTTATCATGGATGTACATGCATGACAGAAAACATGACCTACTGTGACAAACACGTATCATCACGGAAGTGTCTTTTTTTGTAGTGGTACCCATTCGCCCCCCCTAGACTATATATACTCCCCCTCCCTCTTTCTAGGGTTAGCATTGGTTTAGCTCATTTTGGAGATAGAGCATTGCTCATCCACTTGTACCCCTACTCCATTGGAGACCAAGGCCTCCTAGGAGAAGATCTCCCAAGTGGATTCAAGACCCCCTCTTGAAGGAAGATCCCCTAGTGGATTCAAGACCTCCTCCTAGGAGATGAACTAGTTACCCTTGTGTCCCCCTTTGTTGGATTTGAATCATGTATCTCTCTTTGTGTTCATGAATCTAGCACATGTGTGATCATTTCTCGTTGCTTTGAGTGTTTTCCCTCGTGTTTTCCCTCGTCTGTTCATCGTGTTATCCGGGAACCCCCTCCAAATCATGAAAGATCGGCCCCTAGGGTTCCACCCTACATCACCAAGACCTCGGGCTAGCTAACTGAGGGAGTCCTGGATTAGGGGGTATCCGGACAGCCGGATTATATCCTTTGGCCGGACTGTTGGACTATGAAGATACAAGATTGAAGACTTCGTCCCGTGTCCGGAGGGGCCTCTCCTTGGCGTGGAAGGCAAGCTTGGCAATACAGATATGTAGATCTCCTTCTTTGTAACCGACTGTGTAATCCTAGCCCCATCCGGTGTCTATATAAACCGGAGGGTTTTAGTCCGTAGGACAACATACAATCATACCATAGGCTAGCTTCTAGGGTTTAGCCTCTCTGATCTCGTGGTAGATCAACTCTTATACTACTCATATTATCAAGAATAATCAAGCAGGACGTAGGGTTTTACCTCCATCAAGAGGGCCCAAACCTGGGCAAAACATCGTGTCCCCTGCCTCCTGTTACCATCTGCCTTAGACGCACAGTTCGGGACCCCCTACCCGAGATCCGCCGGTTTTGACACCGACATTGGTGCTTTCATTGAGAGTTCCTCTATGTCGTCATCATTAGGCTTGATGGCTCCTTCGATCATCGATGGCAATGCAGTCCAGGGTGAGACTTTTCTCCCCAGACAGATCTTTGTATTCGGCGGCTTCGCACTGCGGGCCAACTCGTTTGGCCATCTGGAGCAGATCGAGAGTTACGCCCCTGGCCACCAGGTCAGGTTTGGAAGCTTAAATTACACAACCGACATCCACGGAGAGTTGATCTTTGACGGATTCGAGCCCCTGCCAAGTACGCCGCACGGTCACGATGAGCATGATTTAGCTATACCATCGGACAGTGTGTAGGAGATCGCACCGGCAACTGCTCCGACCCTCAATTCGGAGCCGATTGCACCATCCACGGACAGGGGGATAAACCTCGTCGAGCCGAGTATCGACCTTACCCTTCACGAGAGCCGTGACGCCGAACTGCTAGATTCTTCCCCAGCCACGGACTCCGAACTGCCTGCGCCCATGCCTATCGAATCCGACTGGGCGACGATCATGGAGTTCACCTCCACGGATATCTTTCAGCACTCGCCCTTCGGCGACATACTGAACTCATTAAGGTCTCTCTCCTTGTCAGGAGAGTCCTGGCCGAACTATGTCCAGCAGGATTGGGATGCGAATGACGAAGAAATTCGTCGCCCACCCACAACCCACTTAGTAGCCACTGTCGACGATTTGACCGACACGCTCGACTTTGACTCCGAAGACATCAACGGTATGGACGACGATGCGGGAGACGAACAGGAACCACTGCCCATAGGGCACTGGACAGCCACCTCATCATATGATATATACATGGTGGACACACCAAAGAAGGCAATGGCGACGGGACAGCGGAGGATGACCCCTCCAAGAAGCAACTCAAGCGCCGACGTCAGCGGCGCCGCTCTAAGTCTCGCCAAAGCAAAAGCGGTGATACCGGCACATGAGATAATAGCACTTCGGACAGTGCCGAAGATGACAACAATCCCCTCCAGCAAGATTTAGAGCAGGAGGATGGAGAAGCCAGCCCTCCCGAGAGAGCGGCAGATGGAGAGGTGGAGGATGATAATTACATGTCTCCCTCCGAAGACGAGGCAAGCCTCGACGATGAAGAATTTGTCGTGCCTAAGGATCCCGTCGAGCAAGAGCGCTTCAAGTGCCGGCTTATAGCCACGGCAAATAGCCTTAAGAAAAACCAACAACAGCTTCAAGCTGATCACGATTTGCTAGCTGACATATGGAGTGAAGTCCTCGCGGCCGAGGAATATGAACTCAAACACCCCTCCAAGAGTTACCCAAAGTGCAGGTTGTTACCCCGACTGGAGGAGGAAGCATTAAAACCTACATCTCCAGCGTATGACGTGGCTGATCAGCCACCTCGTGGCCGCGACAGAGAGGCATTTTAGCCAAAAGCTCAGCCCGCACCCCGACGCCACTCAAATAAAAATGTCAAGGCACGGGGAAACACGCTAGACCTGCGAGACGTATTGGAGGACAAAGCAAAACACGCAAGATCGATCTACGGATCACGGGGGCGCGCCACTACGCGGGACGATAACCGTCACGCCGGATATAGTAAAAGTAAATCCGGCCGGGCCGAACACAGCGGACAAGACTCATTTGAGCTGCGTCGCGACATAGCCCAGTACAGAGGCACCGCACACCCCCTATGCTTCATAGACGAAGTAATGCATCACCAAATCCCAGAGGGTTTCAAACCCGTATCGAATCATACGACAGCACAACAGATCCTGCGGTATGGATCGAGGACTTCCTCCTACACATCCACATGGCCCGCGGTGACGATCCAGATGCCATCAAATACCTCCCACTTAAACTCAAAGGACCAGCTCGGCATTGGCTCAACAGCCTGCCAGCAGAATCCATTGGCTGTTGGGAAGATCTGGAAGCCGCATTCCTCGAGAACTTCTAGGGCACTTATGTGTGACCACCAGATGCCGATGAATTGAGCCACATAATTCAGCAGCCAGAGTAATCGGCCAGGCAATTCTGGACACGGTTCCTGACAAAGAAAAATCAAATTGTCGACTGTCCGGATGCAGAGGCCCTAGCAGCTTTCAAGCACAACATCCGTGACGAGTGGCTCGCCCGGCACCTTGGCCAGGAAAAGCCGAAATCTATGGCAGCCCTCACGACACTAATGACCCGCTTTTGCGCGGGAGAGGACAGCTGGCTGGCTCGCAGCAATAATATATCAAAGAACCATGGTACTTCAGATACCAAGGATGGCAATGGCAGGTCACGTCGCAACAAACACCAGCGCCGCATCAACAACGACAATACCGAGGATACGTCAGTCAATGCTGGATTCAGAGGCTCTAAACCCGGTCAGCGAAAAAAGCCATTCAAAAGAAGCACCCCGGGCCCATCCATTTTGGACCGTATACTCGATCGCTCGTGTCAAATACACGGCACCCCCGAAAGCCAGCCAACCACACCAACAGGGAATGTTGGGTGTTCAAGCAGGCCGGCAAGTTAAATGTCGAAAACAAAGATAATGGGTCACATAGCAACGACGAGGAGGAGCCCCGGCTGCCGAACACCGGAGGACAGAAGAGGTTCCCCCCACAAGTGCAGACGGTGAACATGATATATGCAACCCACATCCCCAAGAGGGAAAGGAAGCGTACGCTAAGGGACGTATATGGGTTGGAGCCAGTCGCCCCAAAGTTCAACCCATGGTCCTCCTGTCCGATCACCTTCGATCGCAGGGACCACCCCACTAGTATCCGTCATGGTGGACTCGCCGCACTGGTCCTAGACCCAATCATCGACGGATTTCACCTCACTCGAGTCCTTATGGACGGTGGTAGCAGCCTGAACCTGCTTTATCGGGACACAATGCGCAAAATGGATATAGACCCCTCAAGGATCAAACCCACAAAAACGACCTTCAAAGGCGTCATACCAGGTGTAGAGGCCCATTGCACAGGCTCAGTCACACTGGAAGTAGTCTTCGGATCCCCGGATAACTTCCGAAGTGAGGAGTTAATCTTTGATATAGTCCTGTTCCATAGTGGCTATCATGCACTGCTCGGGCGAATCGCATTTGCGAGATTCAATACGGTACCGCATTATGCATACCTCAAGCTCAAGATGCCAGGACCTCGGGGGGTCATCACAGTCAATGGAAACACAGAGCGCTCTCTCCACACGGAGGAGCACACTGCGGCCCTCGCAGCAGAAGCACAAAGCAGCCTCTTAAGGCAATCCACCAGTTCGGTGATTAAACACCCGGACACCTTCTAGCACGTTCGGAGTAATCGGCAACAAGACCGCGTGGCACGTCCCGAGCTCGCATAGCAATGCGGCCCCCACCCCAGTCCCAGCCAAATGGCCAAATTCGTGCCATGCGTACATAATTACGCATTGAAGATACCATGGGCATAGGTGGGGAGGGGGCACGAGTACAGCACGCCCCAAAACGCGGCTCAACCACACTAGGGGCTTCCTGCTTTGTTATTCTTTTCTCTCTTCAGGACTTTACTCTCCAGAAACCCCGTCCGGCAGTACGATTGCTGGACACACGATACAAACAACCAAGGAGGCATAAAGCTTCGTCGCACCATGGAACTCTCAGGTGGTCTCTGATAACGAGTGAAATACTTCCTTTAAATACCATTCCTCAGCTTGCCCTTGGAGGGGACATGACAAATAGTCCTACTTTTTGCTTATCGCACTACTTGTATCATTCCGCTTCGATGCACCTTTTTGAATAACCAATGGATAGCACTAGACTATTACCGCATTCTCTATTCTTTTTTTTATATATGTTCATTCATGACATTCAGCACCCGTACACTCTGGTACGGCCAATACACCTGGGGCTTAAGCGTACCCCATAATACGGCGGGAGAAGTCCGAACACTTTCGATAGTGCGGCACCCCGAACTTATAGCATTATATGCATCAGCTCCGTATCATGTCTTGGGTCAATAGTTGGGTTTGCCCGGCTCCCATGTTTTGGTACCTTACGTTCCGCTATATCGGCTAAGGTAGCACTGGGAGAACTACTGCGATTGTGCCCCGGTTCATCTGGGCAAGCACCTCAGTAGAGAAAGCTAAAACTGACTGTCATGATAAGGCGAGAGCTGGTCGCTGTTTGAGAGGTCTCGAGTCCCTAAAGACTTATGCCGCTTAGAGCGAAGAGTCGGCTTTGTTCGGCTTAAGGCATGTATAGCGCCCCGAATTCGGCCTTCCGAATAATAGGGGCTTTGCCAAAATTTAAAATTGTAGACTTCTATGGCTAAGTGAGAGTGATAAAGCATTATAGCCTGATTGCCTTGTTCGTTGTGCTGAGCACCACCCTCGAAGGTCCCAACAAGGGGAACAAGAGTGCTCAGATTTATCCCGAACACACGAGCACTCGTGGCATGGGGGCGGAAGCCGACGACTAGCCATCTCTCAGATTTAATAAATAGCCGCATAGAAGATAATATTTTAAATTCAAACAAGTGTTGCATAGCGCATATGAACAAGTTTTCGTAATACAGGATCACACGAGAAAGTTCATTCAAAAATTACATCCTTCGCACACTCGTCCGCCACAAGACGGACACCCTTCAGGACACCCTCATAATACATTTCGGGGTGGCGATGCTCCTTGCCCTGTGGCGGCCCCTCCTTCACCAGCTTCTCGGCGTCCATCTTGGCCCAGTGCACCTTCACACGGGCAAAAGCCCGGTGTGCACCTTCGATGCAGACGGACCGCTTTATGACTTCCAGCCATGGGCAGGCATCCACAAGCCACCTCACCAGGCCGAAGTAGCTGTTGGGAAGGGAGTCGCCAGGCCACATCCGGACTATAAGGCCCCTCATGGCCTGTTCGGCCGCCTTATGTAGCTCGACCAGTTGCTTCAGCTGGTCGCTCACAGGCATCGGGTGTTCGGTCCCAGTATACTGAGACCAGAAAAACTTCTCCGTCGAGCTTCCCTCCTCGGCCTGGTAATACTTCACGGCATCCGACACGCTACGGGGCAAATCTGCGAATGCTCCTGGAGAGCTTCGGACTCGGGTAAGTAACAAGTAATTTATTTTCACATGCTTGCTTTGCATATTGAAGGCCTTACCCACCGTTATCTTCCTCATCCCCTCAATTTCCCGGAGGGACTTTTGGGCTTCAACCTTGGCATGCTTTGTGCCCTCAAGGGACGCGGCAAGCTCGGACTCTTGCGTCTTTCAGTCAAGCTCCAAAGCCTCGTGCTTCTTCATGAGAGCCTGGAGCTCTTGCTGCACCTCGCCCACCCGTGCCTCTTGTTTTTCCCTCTCGGTGCGCTCCTTGGCCGCTTTGTTTTCGGCCTCGGACAGCGCTTGCTTCAGGGTCGCCACTTCGGTCGTGGCCCCTCCGCATGCCATTCGATTAGAGAGGGAGCAGGGTCGTGGAGAGATTCGCTAGATCGGGGAGGGAGTGGGGGTGTGCGGAGGTACGGCAGTGAGGTGTGTTCCGGAACATGTCATCGGGCCCTATATAGGCGCGCTATGATTAGAATAACTATTTTGATCCCATGATCATAATAGTGCTACTATATATATAGGGTGGCACTATTGTAATCCTAGGATTAGAATAGTTATTTGGATCACGGTCAGCCTATATAGGGCCCGATGGGTCTCTTCCCGAACTCTCAAACCGGGCAGTGACAGAAAAGAAAGTAAAAAGCCCACCCACCTCCCCCGTCCCGATCCACCACATTCCCCTGATCCACCCTGATCCACCCCACCTCCCTGATCCACCTCCCACACCTCTCGCGCCCAACCGGCGACGTGCCCGCCGCCCCCATGCCGCCCGCACCCCGCCCCAGCCGGCGCCGCCACCCACACCCCGCCAAAAATCGCCGCCCTCGACGGCGGCCCCGCGCGCGCCTCCGCCGGGCCCTGCCACCTCCTGCTCCTCCCGATGCTTCTCCTCCATCGACGGCGTCCTTGGATCTGGCGACGCCAGCGACCACCGGAGCCCACCCACCGGTTGTCTTAGCTGCCAGATCCGTCAGCCGCATACAACACCGCCCCATCTTCCTCCTCCGCCCAGCGCACCACCGCCCTGCCCTATCCAACAGCGCTGCCTCGCCACGCACCGCCTCCCCTCCTCCCAGCGCACCGCCACCCTGCCCCGCGGCACATCGCTGCCCCGCCAGGCCTCCCGACCACCGCAGGCCGGTGCTGCTCCACCATCCCCATGCTGCATAGCTCCTCCCCTGCTTCTAACCCAACGATGATCTAAATTGGGGTCATCTAGGTGCTCGCCGTGTATGAGGAAGGCCAGCAACCGCTGTGGGCGTGGCCTCTCGGCTCCGCCCCGCCCATGCCTCCTCCATGTTTCGCCTCTGGCCATGCCCGCGCCGGCGGCCCAACAATCCTTCTCGAGTGGCAGTCCAGCACCTCACGCTTGAGCAGTCCGTCCAGCTGTTGGCCGTGGATCTCCCACAGCAAACTCGGCGACCTGCCCAGGCCTGAGCGGCGACCTGCCCTAGGCTAAGTTGTGACCTTCATGCCTGTATCTTCTCCAAGTTTTTGTTTCCATGGCCGCCAGCAGTGGATCACTTACCAACTTTGCGTAAATACGGCATTGCCAAGCAGCAGAGTTTGCAGATGATGATCTGCCTAGTGTCATGACTTGTGTCAACTATCTTAAACTTCCAAGGTACTCTTCAAAGGCTTTGGTTTTTTGCTTGATGAATCTTTGTTGCACCTTTCCGTATCGTCTCGCCTGGAAATTGACTTATGCTATGGCCGTCGAAATGTTTGCAGGTAGTTATGCGCAAGAAGTTGCTTATGCTGTCAACGAGGGCCAGGAGTCGTTCGATCTTTCATAGTGGGCTCAAAACTAACATACGGATGCTCACCAATTTTTATTCATAGTTAGTTTGTTCATTGTCATGTATAACATAGGCTTTAAGTCGTTTCATTTGTGAAAGGTGTAGAACCCAAATGTTATGGTGCTTGTGCTTTTAGCATTCTCTCTCTTTATTCCTGGGCGTTCGTTGTATATATTGTCAAATTGATCTCTATAGTGACAAAACAAGACATTTCTTGTTTGGTCGTCGGTTATACTTCATCATCTTACTGTCTATTTCGAGTGAATTGCAATCGTGATTACTAGGTTTACCCTTTATAATCATTTTTAATGTGTGACTAGTGCACTTTTTAGAATAACTAAATGCCTAGTGTCCCATCCTTGATGAATATTGAATATCGTTGGCTTTTCTTCTCCTTGTTTTTTCTTTTGTATAAGTAGTGTGAGAAAACAAGCAAACAGAGGGTAGTTGTAGTAACTTGTGTTTTGGTTTGGGTTCAGTACTTCAGATAAAGATGAGATGAGACCATTTATCCATTCATGGATGAATGACTGAATATGTGGTCCAGTACACTTGTGTGAAAATCTGTTTGCTGATTTCACTCGATGGCATGTAGAGAAGTTCAAAAAGAAAAAACAACCAAGTTCAATGTTTATAAAGATCAAATTTACCCGTTTGAAGAAAATAAAACAATGAAGTTCAAATTTAAAAACTATCAAAGTTCCATGTTTATAAGAAAAGTTGGCACACAACCTCCTCTGCCAGGCTCCTGTGGCTGCACCATTTTGAGCGCGTGCAGCCATGGTCGACCACCTTTGCCCATGTGCACCACTTCCTTCGGCATGTGGCTTCAAAAGTTTAGGTGTAACGAACATCGAAGTTCAAACCAAAAAAATGTAAACAAAAAAATCATGGAATTCAAAGAATAAAAACTATGGAGTTTCATGAAAAAAATTAGTAGCATGCGAAGTTCATGTTTTAGATATTTCGAAGTTCACGTGTACCATGTACAGAAGAAAAATCATCAAATGAAAAAAGGGACTGCCTAGGCCATTTCACGGAAAAGCAAAAAATGCATAAAATGTCGTGACAGAATTCTATAAGAAGTTCAAATTTAAAAACAGAAGCAGGTAAATGTTAAAAAAATGAAGTTGTTAATATGTATAAGACAAAGTTGGAAGTTCAAAAAATTAGAGCAAGAAGTTAAAAAAAAAGTAGTTCAAAAATCTTTATAACGGATTTTTCCCATTTGTAAAAAAATCAGAGAAGTTCAAATTAAAAGAGGAGCATTTCAAAAGATTGTATAAAAACTGATTTTCCCCATTCTACAAAAACTATAAGTTCAAATAAAAATGACGATGTGGTATCACTCTTTATATAAAAAAGCATTTCTTCGTTACTAACCAATATAACCAATAAGTTCAAATTTAAAAAAATGGTGAAGTTCGATGTCTATGAAAAATTTGGATTTTTCACATTATTAAAAAATAAAACCAAGAAGTTCAAAATTTTAAAATAAAGAAGTTCAAAAAACTCGATTTTCCCTGTTACTAAAGAATAAATCTAAGAAGTTCAAATTAAAAAATAAAAAAAGTTCATAGTTTATAAAAACCTCAAATTCTCGTTCTAAAGAATAACTAATAAGTTCAAATTAAAATAAGGGAACAACAAAAAAAAGTTTTAAAAAAGATTTTCCCCGTTTTTGAAAATATTCATATTTTTCCCCAATGCTAAAGATTAAATCAAGAAGTTAAATTTAAAAAACAAAGTAATTCAATGTACATTAAAACTCAGTTTTTTCTCGTTACTAGAGAATAAAACCAAGAAGTTCAATTTAAAAACATGGAGAAGTTTGATATTTAATTAAAAACTTGATTTTTTTTGTTATTAAAGAATAAAACTAAATGTTATGTTTTTATTTCCTTTATAATGTTGTGTTTTTATTAGAAGAAAAGAAAAAGAGAAGTTCGGTTTCTAACGATGACGTGGTTCAACGTGCAAACCAATTGAAAAACTGTACAGGTTCCTACCAAAAATGACCAACATTTCTTGTGGAAAAAAATTCACTCTATTTTTTGAACTCTGTGTGAGAACTTTATGCTCTTTCAGATGTGTGCATTCGTCATTGTGTAAATACATGTAGCACACGAAGTGTATGTGTATTGTTGTGTGTAATTTTCTTGAATTTCAATAGAATGCGAAGTTCATATTTCAGAAATTCTTAAAGTTCACGTGTACCACATACTGAATAAATTCATCTATGAACAAAAAACGGACCGCCTAGGCTATAATAAAAAAGCTCAATGTGCTTTTGCAAAAGAAAAATCAAACTGACATTTGAAAATGTGCAGCAGAAGTTCATGTCAAACTAACGGGGCAATTCAATGTTTATTCTTAAAAAAGTGGAGAAAATTGTACATGTTTTGTAGGTCAAAAGTTTGGCTTTAATTTATGTTTTGTGAAGGTCAAAATGTTGTATTCGAGAAGGTCAAGTGTGTTATCTCAGCAAGTTCAAAAATAAATTTAAATAAAGGGAGAAGTTCAATTTGTAAAGATGACACGGTTCAACGTGTAAACCAATGTTGAAAGAAAACAAAAAGAAAAGGAGAAGTTCAATTTCTAAATATGAAGCGGTTCGACGTGCAAACCAATGTTGAAAGAAAACAAAAAGAAAGGAGAAGTTCAATTTCTAAAGATGACGTGGTTCGACGTGCTAAACAATGTTGAAAGAAAACAAAAAGAAAAGGAGAAGTTCAATTTCTAAAGATGACGTGCTTTGACGTGCAAACCAATGCAAAAACACACACAAAAATGTTGTTTTGGTGTCTTAAAATATTTTTATTCATAAAAAAGATTAAGAAAAAAACCAGGAAGTCCATATTAAAAAGATGGAGAAGTTCGATGATTATAGAAAACTTAAATTTCCCTCATTATTAAACGATGGAAGCAAGAAGTTCAAAAATAAAATAACAAGAAGTTCAACTTTTAAAAATGGAGCGCTTCAAAATTTACAAAAAAAGGATTAAGAAATTTAGATTAATATTTATAAAAAACTTAGCTATTTTCACATAACCGAGAGAAGTTCAGGTTGATAAACTACCAGAAGTTCACATTCTACACGGTGTGCATTTTGTATTAAAAAAGAATAAATATGCAAAGGCTAAATTTGTTGTCGTTATAAGTTTGAGTACTCCGTCGGAGAAAGTTAAAAAAATTATTGTGAGAGAAGTTTGTACAACAAGAATATTTAGAAATTGAACTTCTCCTTTTCTTTTTGTTTTCTTTCAACATTGGTTTACACGTTGAACCGTGTCATCTTTACAAATTGAACTTCTCCCTTTATTTAAATTTATTTTTGAACTTGCTGAGATAACACACTTGACCTTCTCGAATACAACATTTTGACCTTCGCAAAACATAAATTAAAGCCAAACTTTTGACCTACAAAACGTGTAAAATTTTCTCCACTTTTTTAAGAATAAACATTGAATTGCCCCGTTAGTTTGACATGAACTTCTGCTGCACATTTTCAAATGTCAGTTTGATTTTTCTTTTGCAAAAGCACATTGAGCTTTTTTATTATGGCCTAGGCGGTCCGTTTTTTGTTCATAGATGAATTTATTCAGTATGTGGTACGCGTGAACTTTAAGAATTTCTAAAATATGAACTTCGCATTCTATTGAAATTCATGAAAATTACACACAACAATACACATACACTTCGTGTGCTACATGTATTTACGCAATGACGAATGCACACATCTGAAAGAGCATAAAGTTCTCACACAGAGTTCAAAAAATAGAGTGAATTTTTTTCCATAAGAAATGTTGGTCGTTTTTGGTAGGAACCTGTACAGTTTTTCAATTGGTTTGCATGTTGAACCACGTCATCGTTAGAAACCGAACTTCTCTTTTTCTTTTCTTCTAATAAAAACACAACATTATAAAGGAAATAAAAACATAACATTTAGTTTTATTCTTTAATAACAAAAAAATCAAGTTTTTAATTAAATATCAAACTTCTCCATGTTTTTAAATTGAACTTCTTGGTTTTATTCTTTAGTAACGAGAAAAAACTGAGTTTTTAATGTACATTGAATTACTTTGTTTTTTAAATTGAACTTCTTGATTTAATCTTTAGCATTGGGGAAAAATCCAAATATTTTAAAAAACGGGGAAAATATTATTTAAAACTTTTTTTTGTTGTTCCCTTATTTTAATTTGAACTTATTAGTTATTCTTTAGAACGAGAATTTGAGGTTTTTATAAACTATGAACTTTTTTTGTTTTTTAATTTGAACTTCTTAGATTTATTCTTTAGTAACAGGGAAAATCAATTTTTTTGAACTTCTTTATTTTAAAATTTTGAACTTCTTGGTTTTATTTTTTAATAATGTGAAAAATCCAAATTTTTCGTAGACATCGAACTTCACCATTTTTTTAAATTTGAACTTATTGGTTATATTGGTTAGTAACGGAGAAATGCTTTTTTATATAAAGAGTGATACCACATCGTCATTTTTATTTGAACTTATAGTTTTTATAGAATGGGGAAAATCAGTTTTTATACAATCTTTTGAAATGCTCCTCCTTTAATTTGAACTTCTCTGATTTTTTTTACAAATGGGAAAAATCCGTTATAAAGATTTTTGAACTACTTTTTTTAACTTCTTACTCTAATTTTTTGAACTTCCAAATTTGTCTTATACATATTAACAACTTCATTTTTTTTAACATTGACCTGCTTCTGTTTTTAAATTTGAACTTCTTATAGAATTCTGTCATGACATTCTATGCATTTTTTGCTTTTCCGTGAAATGGCCTAGGCAGTCCCTTTTTTCATTTGATGATTTTTCTTCTGTACATGGTACACGTGAACTTTGGAATATCTAAAACATGAACTTCGCATGCTACTAATTTTTTTCATGAAACTCCATAGTTTTTATTCTTTGAATTCCATGATTTTTTTGTTTACATTTTTTTGGTTTGAACTTCGATGTTCGTTACACCTGAACTTTTGAAGCCACATGCCGAAGGAAGTGGTGCACATGGGCAAAGGTGGTCGACCATGGTTGCACGCGCTCAAAATGGTGCGGCCACAGGAGCCTGGCAGAGGAGGTTGTGTGCCAACTTTTCTTATAAACATGGAACTTCGATAGTTTTTAAATTTGAACTTCATTGTTTTATTTTCTTCAAACGGGTAAATTTGATCTTTATAAACATTGAACTTGGTTGTTTTTTCTATTTGAACTTCTCTCCATGCCATCGAGTGAAATCAGCAAACAGATTTTCACACAAGTGTACTGGACCACATATTCAGTCATTCATCCATGAATGGATAAATGGTCTCATCTCATATTTATCTGAAGTACTGAACCCAAACCAAAACACAAGTTACTACAACTACCCTCTGTTTGCTTGTTTTCTCACACTACTTATACAAAAGAAAAAACAAGGAGAAGAAAAGCCAACGATATTCAATATTCATCAAGGATGGGACACTAGGCATTTAGTTATTCTAAAAAGTGCACTAGTCACACATTAAAAATGATTATAAAGGGTAAACCTAGTAATCACGATTGCAATTCACTCGAAATAGACAGTAAGATGATGAAGTATAACCGACGACCAAACAAGAAATGTCTTCTTTTGTCACTATAGAGATCAATTTGACAATATATACAACGAACGCCCAGGAATAAAGAGAGAGAATGCTAAAAGCACAAGCACCATAACATCCGGGTTCTACACCTTTCACAAATGAAACGACTTAAAGCCTATGTTATACATGACAATGAACAAACTAACTATGAATAAAAATTGGTGAGCATCCGTATGTTAGTTTTGAGCCCACTATGAAAGATCAAACGACCCCTGGCCCTCGTTGACAGCATAAGCAACTTCTTGTGCATAACTACCTGCAAACATTTCGACGGCCATAGCATAAGTCAATTTCCAGGCGAGACGATACGGAAAGGTGCAACAAAGATTCATCAAGCAAAAAACCAAAGCCTTTGAAGAGTACCTTGGAAGTTTAAGATAGTTGACACAAGTCATGACACTAGGCAGATCATCATCTGCAAACTCTGCTGCTCGGCAACGCTGTATTTACGCAAAGTTGGTAAGTGATCCACTGCCGGCGGCCATGGAAACAACAACTTGGAGAAGATACAGGCATGAAGGTCACAACTTAGCCTAGGGCAGGTCGCCGCTCAGGCCTGGGCAGGTCGCCGAGTTTGCTGTGGGAGACCCACGGCCAGCAGCTGGACGGACTGCTCAAGCATGAGGTGCTGGACTGCCACTCGAGAAGGATTGTTGGGCCGCCGGCGCGGGCATGGCCAGAGGCGAAACAGGGAGGAGGCATGGGCGGGGCGGAGCCGAGAGGCCGCGCCCACAGCGGTTGGTGGCCTTCCTCATACACGGCGAGCACCTAGATGACCCCAATCCAGATCATCGTTGGGGAAGAAGCAGGGGAGGAGCTGTGCAGCATGGGGATGGTGGACCAGCGCCGGCCGGCGGTGGTCGGGAGGCCTGGCGGGGCAGCGATGCCCCGCGGGGCAGGGTGGCGGCACGCTGGGAGGAGGGGAGGCGGTGCATGGCGGGGCGGTGCTGTTGGATAGGGCAGGGCGGCGGCGCGCTAGGCGGAGGAGGAAGATAGGGCGGTGTTGTATGCGCCTGACGGATCTGGCAGCTAAGACAGCCGGGGGGTGGGCTCTGGTGGTCGCTGGCGTCGCTAGATCCAAGGACGCCGTCGATGGAGGAGAAGCACTGGGAGGAGCAGGAGGTGGCAGGGCCCGGCGGAGGCGCGTGCGGGGCCACCGTCGAGGGCGGCGATTTTTTGCGGGGTGTGGGTGGCGGTGCCGGCTGGGGCGGGGTGCGAGCGGCATGGGGGTGGCGGGCACGTCGCCGGTTGGGCGCGAGAGGTGTGGGAGGTGGATCAGGGAGGTGGGGTGGATCGGGGTGGATCAGGGGAATGTGGTGGATCGGGACGGGGGAGGTGGGTGGGCTTTTTACTTTCTTTTCTGTCACTTCCCGGTTCGAGAGTTCGGGAAGAGACCCATCGGACCCTATATAGGCTGACCATGATCCAAATAACTATTCTAATCCTGGGATTAGAATAGTGCCACCCTATATATATATAGTAGCACTATTATAATCATGGGATCAAAATAGTTATTCTAATCATAGCGCGCCTATATAGGGCCCGATGACATGTTCCGGAACACACCTCACTGCCGTACCTCCGCACGCCCCCACTCCCTCCCCGATCTAGCGAATCTCCCCACGACCCTGCTCCCTCTCTGATCGAGCCACGCACCCTCACCGGCGCCCGCCTGTCCCTGCCCCAGGAACCGATCGCCTCGCCGGCGTCGGCCCGTCCCTGCCCCAGGAACCAGCCGCCGCGCCGCTCCCGTCCCAAGAACTGGCCGCCGCGCCGTCCGCCGCCCCTGAGAATCGACCGCCGTGTCGTCGCCGCTGTCGCCAGGGATCGCACTGCCGCCGTCGCCTTTGCCCTCCATGGATCACATCGCCGCCTCCCTCCCTAGATCGTGCCGCCACTGTCCGACGCCAGCTACCGCTGCCTCATCAGTCCTTCGCTAGCTGCCGCTGCAGTCCACCCCTAGCTCAGGCGGGGGAGGCGATACTGCTCCAGCTACCCCTGCATCACCAGCTGCCGCCCTGAACGGCGTCCTGACGCCACCACGGATTGCCCCTGGGTGCCGCTCGAACTTCTTCACGCGGGTGACTGGCCGCTCGAACTTCCCCTCGCCAGCCATCGTCAGCCTGTCTAACCTCTCATGGCGGCTCCTCCTCCCCTGTAGTAAAAGCGAGGTCAACTACAGCTCGATGGAGATGCAAAAAATGGTGGTATGCACTAAAACAAATCGTCTTGGCTGCCTGTGTCATTAGTGGCAGAAGGTAGTTCAGTTCCTTCAACCCACCCTGAGCAGAGATGGTGGCATCTCTTCCTTATTTTTTCCGTGTGAAAACTTATGAAAAGGAAGGAATTGTCTCGCTAGATGAGCAGTTCCAGTTGAGTTCTCCCTACATATTCTTCAATTTTTATTTCCCAAAGTATTAAATTCTCTTAGATATTAGATTAGTACTCTATCTTGCAAGCAAGGATGCTCTGAAAATCAAACATGTGATGTTTGATACACCATGCCTCAAGTTCTCTGCAATTTTTTTAAGGTCATCGGCTTGTGAAAGTGTGTGTACATGCTATATGCCTTGGGCGTCGCTGTGCTGGTGATGAGCGTGATGGTGACGCCACATCCCGCACTACAACCAGGCACCACCCTCCGTTCCAACTATGTCGGCAGTGCGTCCGACGACCTCGTCCGTCCTTGAGCACTTCTTCCACGCAATCAGCCGCACATACACGGACACACCTATGCCCCGTATACTTGAGCTCCAGAGCTTCTGAACTCTTTGAATTTGTGTGCATGTTTTCTTTATTGTGTCATCGCATAGCTCCACCACTGAATTTGGAAATTCGGTTAATGCTTAAACTTGATAAAAAAGAGCAAGAAATAGTGACAAATTATGTGTGTTTTTCACGGAAGTGAGCTAGGAATTTAGATGTTCCTTTTCATAATATTGAGGGCATCGATCACTCAACTATTTATATTATCATTCGTGCTCTGACTTGGGTGAAGTTATGTGAACAAGCATAGTATATGGTAATTTTCTGATTTTGAGTCGTATACAGTCCTCACAACAAGTAGTTGCAAATATAGTGTAGTATATTATGCACATAGTTATCGTGCCTAATGCCTAAACCAGATACCTTTTCAATCTTTGTGCTGAATACTAAACATAACTATTGTAGGTCTTACCTGACCCATGGTCACGGGAAAGCGGTGCTGCTCTAGCAAGCTCCTTCGTCCCCTGAGCATGGTGCTGTCCATGACGGTCTCCTCCCTCCTGTTCCCTCAGTGAGGACGATGTCATTTTTTTGCGAAACAGAAAGTTCTGCAACAGTTCTTCAATATATGTCCACAGCAACCTCCGACAATTTCTTCAGTAGCAGTTCAACAAAAAAACTGTTGTAGTTCTTGAGTATTGTTCCATTAGAATTTCATGTTATCTAAGTATTTTAGTACTTGCTATTGCAGATAAGTTCTTGTTAGAATTTTCATTCTATTAGTAAAGTACCATACTTCAGTATATGTTCTGAAAATTACATCTTTTGTGTGCATGGTCTGAATCATTGGTCTTCTCTCACTTTTACTCCTGAATTAGAGGCAGCATATTGATTTTCGCACTTGAGGAAGAACAGATCCGAAAATGTGAAAAAAAAGTTGTTCCCGAATGAACAATTTATTGTTCGTAAAGAACTATTTTGTTCCAGAGTGATGAATCTTTGCTCCTAAACAAAGAACTTTATGTTCCTAAATGAGGAGGTAGTATAGGGAACTTCATGTACATGTTATTCCGAAAACTTTCTTAAACCATTTTTGTTGAAGTATAGGGAACTACATGTACGTGTTACTCCACAAACGAGATGGACTTTGTGTGTACAATTTTTTTCATGTACCATATTGATTAAGAACTAAAAAGGGCACACTTTTTTAATTATCTAGAAGTTCAACGACTTCCACCTAGAAAGTTCAAAAAGACATTGTTTTGGGGGCAGAACGCATCCTGCCTAAAAGATACACATAGAATAAAATCATTCGTCCGGCGGAAGTACATAAATACATTTTATTTTGTTGTGGTCGCTCACTCCCGTTTCTAGAAAAAAAGCCTAGACGTTCAAATTTAGAAGAAGAAAAAGTTCATTGTTGGTTACAAAACCCAAAGAATGTGAAATAAAAAAAGCATCTCAAAATAATTTTATAATGAAGGATTTTCTCCATTTTAAAGAAACCTAAAAGTTCAAATTAAAAAAATAGAGTAGGTTGATGTTTATTAAAAAAACTAAGATTTTTTTTGTTACTAAAAGAAATAAAACTAGGAAGTTTAAATTTTAAAAAATTAGTTGTTTGATGTTTTTATGAAATTCGGATTTTCCTTATTATTAAATAATGAAAACAAGAAGTTCAAAACTAAAAAACAAGAAGTTCAAATTTTAAAAAATAAAATAGTTCAAAATGTATGAAAAAAAAGGATATTACCCGTTTCAAAAAAACTAGAGGTTCCAATTTAAATAACATAGAGGTTCAATGTTTATCATGAAAATGAACAGGTCAAATTAAAGAAACAAAGCAGTTCGATATTTATCAAAAACTCGAATTTTCCTTGTTAGTAAAGAAATAAAATCAAGAAGTTTAAATTAAAGTAATGGAGTAGTTCAATGTATTCAGAAAACTCAAATTCTTTCCATTCCTAGGTAAAATAAAATTCTGAAGTTCATTAAAAAATGTTTGATGCCTATTTAAAAACATATTTTTTCTAAGATTAAAACTAAGAAGTTCAAATGAAAAAAGTTCCAAGTTTTTTAGTAAGTTAGATTTTTTTCTCGGTACTACAGAATAAAACTAAGAAGTTTAAATTAAAATAAAGGAACAACTAGAAAAACTTTAAATAGATTTTCACGGTTTAAAAAAAATAGAAGCTCAAACAAAAAGAACCAAGAAGTTCAAGTTAACATAACAAAATGGTTCAATGCTTATAAAAATGATTTGTTTTTGTTTGAAAAAATAAAACCAAGAAGGTCAAATTCAAATAATAGAGGAGTTCAATTTTTTTATATAAAACATATTTTATCCATTTCTAGCAAGACCCCTAGAAGTTCAAAAAAACAAGTAGTTCAAAATTAAATAACAGAGTGAAAAATTAAATAACATGCATTTTCCACTATTATTTTAAGATCTAGAAGTTCAAATTTAGAGAAGTGAGCGGTTCGATGTTTATTACATAAGTAGGAATTTTTCTATACTAATGAATAACACCAAGAAGTCATAATTAAAAAAATGAAGTTGTTTGATGTTTATAAAAATCTTAGATTTTCCCCGATACTAAAGATTAAAACCACGAAGTTCAATTTTAAAAAACTGAGTAGTTCAATACATATTAAAAACTCATTTTTTTCTCGTTACTAAATAATAAAACCAAGAAGTTCAATTTTTAAAAGCAAAGCGTTTGATATTTATTTGAAAAAGTTAGTTTTTTCGGTTACTAAAGAATAAGACCAATAAGATTTATTCGAAATAACGAAGAAGTTCAATGTTTCTAACAATCCATTTTTCACATTTCTAAAAAGCACACAAAAAAGTTGAAAAAGAAAGTTAGAGCGGTTTGATGTCTATAAAAAACTCAGATATTTTTCGTTACTAAAGTGAAATAGAGAGAAGTTCAAATTGACAACTTCAGAAGTTCACGTACTGCATGGTATGAGAAAAATATGAGTAAAAAGGTGAAGTCCAATTTTTTGTTGCTTGAAGTTCAAGTGCACATACCAGGAAAGTTCAAAAAGTTCCTCCTGTTCAACAAGTTTCCTCAACGGAAGCTCAAATTAAAATAACGAAAAATAGTTTAGAAAAATTAAGTAGAAAAATAATGTGGAGGGTGTCCAATATTTATGACAAAACTGAGATATTTTGATGCTAAAATAAATAAACCAAGAAGTCCAAATTATAAAAAAATAGAAGTTCAATATTTATAAAAAACACACGTTTTCTTCGTTACTAAAGATTAAAATTAAAAAAGTTCAAATTAAAATAAAAGGAGTAGTTTGATGTTTATGGAAAACCCAATTTTTTCCAATTCTAGGAAAAATAAAGGTACAAGTTTCAATTTTTAAAAAATGTTTGATGCTTATTTGAAAACATATTTTTTCCTATGAATGAGACTAAGAAGTTCAATTTGAAATAACAGAGAAGTTAGAAGTATATAAAAAAACTCATATTTGTTGTAAGAAGTTCACGTGCACCTCCGTGCAGGGTTCAGAATTTATATTGCGGGTCATTCGACTTCCAATTACATGTTTTAAAGTGGCAAAAAATGATGTCCGACCTTCAATTCTGTGTAACTCAACGTATACACAAAAATGTGAGAGAAGTTCATTGTGAAAACAGCGAGAAGTTCAAGTATGGCAAGGAATGAATTTCAGGTGAGAAATAAAAGTGTATAAAAATAAAAGCTTAAAAGGTTTGTTGACAGAAGTTCAAGTGCTCTATCCGGGAAAATTCAAAAATTCTTGCGAGAGAGGTTTATCTTCTATTTCCATGTTCAAAAACACACAAAAAAGTATTTTTTTGTCTTCTATAATAATTATCTCAATCCACGAAGAAGTTCAGTTATTATTTGGGAGCGATTTGATTTCAAAAAGAAAACAAAATTTCAAATTATAAAAATGGAAACAGTTCATGTACTACATGGTGTGTGTTTAATTTGAGAAAAATGAATTAAAAGCTAAGGCCCAATTTTGTTGTTGTTATAAGTTCAAGTACTCGGTCGGAGAAAATTAAAAAATTATTATGAGAGAGGTTTGTACAAAAAGAATATCATTTGTGTAACACTGATGAATGGATGAGAAAATTATAAACGAAAAATATGTCACAAAGGTTCAACGTGAAAACAGCAGGAAGTTCACCCACTACACTGAATGAATATCAGATGAAAAAACTTTTAAAATCATCGCGAGTATGAAAAAATGATCAACACGGGAAAGTTGCGTGTTTACAACAGCTTTCCATCGGTATATCACTTGCTCAATTTCGGTGAGTGAATGGAGAGCTACGAGCAGTGGATGGAGATCTACGAGCAAAAAACACGTGCAAAACAGAGTGAAGTTCAAGTAGACATGCCGAGAAGTTCAGGTTCTTCACGCGGTGCATTTTCGAAGAATCTGTTTCGCGATAAAGGCAGAACGAATGATCTCGCCATTTTCGAAATTACTTGAAAACAGCCAGGATTTAGAGAAAACCATCAACATGAAAAAGTTTCGCATTTTCTGTAGCTTTTCAGCGTATATTATTTGCCCCATTTCGATAAAGTTTGTAGAAATTACGGCAAAAATACATTTTTAACCATTTTCAAAACTGACATAAAACCGTACTGAATTAGGAGAAACAATATATACAAAAAAGTTTCGCATTTCTTCAAGCTTTCGAACGCCATATCATTTGCTGCATTTGGATGTACGGTTAAAAAATTAGCTCGAAAATACGAACTCGGTGAAACTTATACCGTTTCCTAAATTACTTTTAAACCGTTCAAAATTAGAAAAAAAATCTAACATGAAAAAGTAGCGCATTTTCATAAGCTTTCCAACACCATATTATTTTCCTTAATTGGATTAGCCGTTTAGAAATGGCGTCAAAAATACGAACTCGGGTGTTCGGTTTGCGAAATTTTATGATTTTCTGAATTACTCTTTAACCGTAGGGAATTAGAGAAAACTTTCAACATGTGGAAGGAGCGGTTTTGCAGCAGCTTTCCAACGCCATATTATTTGTCTCATTCAGATAAACGGTTTAAAAATACGATCGAAAATATGATTCACGTTTTTTGTATGAAGAAAAAACGGTTTTCAAAACTGCTCTTAAACCGCTTACATTTTGCCAAAAATTTAACTTGGGTTATGATACTGATGTCCATAGCTATCCAATGGTATATCGCAAGCCCCATTTGGACACCTTTTAGCTGAAGTTCAACCTAGTACTCGGGGAAGGTCAGGCGCGTTACTCGGGAAGTTCATGTTGTGATCAGAATATTATTCTGATCCCGTGATCAGAATAGTGTTTATATATATATATATATATATATATATATATATATATATATATTGGCAACACCAAGCTCTTTCTCGGAACGCTCGAGGTTCTGCCTCGGTGCAGCGACCTCTGCAGTCAGTGCGGCAGAGGTCAGCAGCGACACCTGCATACGCATACAGACATACTTATAATAGACTCCTGCAGATATTATTTGATCCTATATTCGGCTTCTCTTTGTGAACACCAAACAGAGCATCAGGGACTACTGTATATGAGGTAATATTTTCCAATATTTTAAATACTTACCTCAAAGCCTGTTAGAAGGCTGACACAGGCTTCAGTCAGTCCGCTCTTGGCGGACTGAACCTTCTTGATCACTGCACTCATAATAGTGTGGTGCTCTTCGTCGATGGAAGCGCCGTGAAGCACTCCCAGCAAGTTGTCCGGTGCCTCTGGATGGACAGAGGTCACCGGCACGGGCGGCTTGCCCCTCTTAGAAGGGGGCCACCTGCCGGAGTCCGAAACCGCTGGAGGTTCCGGCGCGGTGTTCGACAGGGCGTCGAACTTGAAGCCCTTGGGAGTCTTGCTCCCTTCGCGCCTGGAGTCGGGAAGGTCGCCTTGAGGCGCCTCCAGGACTGTCTCCCCCCGGCTCGGTGCCCCTTGAGACAGTACCTCGACATCGTCCGTAGGGCGAGGAGAGGAGGCAGTTGGAAGTGTATCACTATCCATATCCGACGAGTCCAAGGAACCGTCCGCCGAGGATACGTCGATACAGGCTCGAGGCGGACTGCATAATCATATTCGACGTTAGGAGAAGCAGTGCAACAAAAGTATGCTATGAGTTACTCTAGTATATGAATACTTACGACTTCGCCAGGGGCTTGGCCCTGAGTAGCCACTCGTCTTCGCCGTCGGCGGTGGTGGTGGAATAGTCCGGAAGGAGAGTCCTTCCATTCTTGGACCCATCGGCCTCCCCGGTTGGGGCGGCCTTCCTTTTCTTCTCTCCCCCGGCTGGAGGGGGAGAATCTTCATCTTCCTCCTCTTCGTTTTCACGGAGGAGTGCGTCTCGGAGTTATCGGATGATGTGTCCGATACCACCTGGCGCCGGGAACTCTTTCGGGTTCCCGTGGCCTTCTTCTTGGTCTTCTCCGGCACCTCATAAGGAGCTAGAGTCCGCATCTCCGTCAGGAGAACATCTGCAGGGTCTTCGGGCAAAGGGGCCGGACAGTTAATCTGCTCCGATGTCTCCACCTAGTCCTGTCAAAGGCATGGGAGCTCAGACCCCGCACATGGTTAAGCTATGGGAAATAAATACCCTACCAGATGTACAGAACTTACTGGATTCGCAGGGCACTTCGCGCTTAGCCCGCGGTCCTCGGTAAGAGAAGGGGGAACCTCGGCGCCCTTGAACAGCACCTTTCACACGTCCTTATGCGTCGTGTCGAAGAGCTCGCGTAGAGTCTGGTGCTGGGCCGGGTCGAACTCCCATAAGTTGAAAGCCCATTGTTGACACGGGAGGATCCGGCGGAAGAGCATGACCTGGACTATGTTGACAAGCTTAAGTTTCTTGCTTATCATGTTTCGGATACACTTCTGGAGTCCGCCCAGCTCCACCGATGAGCCCCAGGATAGGCCCTTCTCCTTCCAGGAAGTGAGCCGCGTGGGGATTCCGGATCAAAACTCGGGGGCCGCCACCCAGTTGGTGTCGCACGGCTCGGTGATGTAGAACCACCCCGATTGCCACTCCTTTATGGTCTCCACGAAGGAGCCCTCGAGCCATGTAACGTTGGGCATTTTTCCCACCATGGCTCCGCCGCATTCCGCTTGTTGGATGCCTACTACCTTCGGCTTGATATTGAAGGTCTTCAGCCACAGGCCGAAGTGGGGCCGGATGCGGAGGAAAGCCTCGCACACGACAATGAACGCCGAGATGTTGAGGATGAAATTCGGGGCCAGATCATGAAAGTCTAGCCCATAATAGAACAAAAGGTCGCGGACGAATGGATGGAGGGGAAACCCCAGTCCGCGGACGAAGTGGGGGAGGAAAACCACCCTTTCGTAAGGTTCCGGGGTAGGGACGATCTGCCCCATGGCTAGCAGCCGGTGCGCGATATCCGCGGCTAAGTATCCGGCCCCACGTAGTTTTTTGATGTGTCCCTCCGTGACGGAGGAGACCATCCACTTGCCTCCCGCTCCGGACATGTTTGGAGAGAGTTGAGGAGAAGGATGTGGACTTGGGTGCTGGAGCTCGAGTGCGCGAGAATGGATGAGCAAGGAGGAAGAAGGCGTGGGTAGAAAAAGGTGAAACCTTATCCCTTTATAAAGGCAGACGAAACTATGCGCCCCCACCAGCCTGGTAAAACTCGCTTATCCCCCAAGCGTCGTAATTGATGGCATGGTTGGGTTACCCACGTCCGTATTTATGAGAATCCCGTAATAAAGAGGACACGACCTCTGCTTCGACAAGACGTGCCAAGGAAACCGCCTCGCGAAACACGCTAAGATTGGTTATGAAAAACGATTCAAATAAAGACCTGGCTGTAGTGTGATATCACACTACGGGGTACGTCGGCAGATTAGATTTATGGAAATATTATTCTCTCTACGGTGGTATGTGGAACTTGTTTTGCAGAGCCGGACACGATCCTCATGTTCAAAATCTTCTATGAAGTATTAGGGGGAGGAACCCGCCTTGCAATGCCGAAGACAATCTGCGCGCCGGACTCATCGTCATTGAAGCCTGGTTTAGGGGCTACTGAGGGAGTCCTGGATTAGGGGGTATCCGGACAGCCGGATTATATCCTTTAGCCGGACTGTTGGACTATGAAGATACAAGATTGAAGACTTCGTCTCATGTCCAGATGGGACTCTCCTTGGCATGGAAGGCAAGCTTGGCAATACGGATATGTAGATCTCCTTCCTTGTAACCGACTCTGTGTAACCCTAGCCCCCTCCGGTGTCTATATAAACCGGAGGGTTTTAGTCCGCAGGACAACATACAATCATACCATAGGCTAGCTTCTAGGGTTTAGCCTCTCTGATCTCGTGGTAGATCAACTCTTGTACTACTCATATTATCAAGAATAATCAAGCAGGACATAGGGTTTTACCTCCATCAAGAGGGCCCGAACCTGGGTAAAACATCATGTCCCATGCCTCCTGTTACCATCCGCCTTAGACGCATAGTTCGGGACCCCCTACCCGAGATCCGCCGGCTTTGACACCGACACTAACCAAGTAGGATCAGGCGAAGGAATAGGACATAGCCCGGAGGGGCCCAACAAAAGGACGGAGCCGACCTTGTGCAAACTTACCGCCCAAGACAAGGAGGGCGGCAGCCTAGATCGCATCTCCCTTTAAAACGCTAACCTCTCCAGTCAATATAAGTGGAGGTTGGGGAGCCCCTAGGGCATTAGATCTAAACTCGTATAGAAAATAGCAACTCTTGGTAGCAACCATCATCATCATTAGAATCCCTCGCATGAGGAACCCTCATGTGGGCATACCCAAGTTGAGCTACCCGGGTCCACAGGACACCGGGTGCAAGATGTTTTCTTTGTAAGTTTCATGCAAAATATAGTGTGTGACATCCCATCTTTAGATGAAAAATATGAGTGATCATATGCTAGGGCATTGGGTCATTTTCTCTCTAGCCCCCCCTGATTTGTTCGTGTCATCATATTTAGGATAAAACACATTCAAAATTTCAGTTGAATTGGAGCATATGATGGTATTTGCTTCCACTATCTCAATGATCCATATTTGAATTGAATGGACAATCTAAGTTTTGAGTTGGAGACATTGATATTATAGTTGGTTGTACAAGGGCAGAACACTTAATTTCAGCCGCCAAAAGCTTTCAAACTTCCCGCTCACATTGAAATATCTCGTGCCCGAAAGTTTAGCCCTGCCATATTCCTCTTTTACCCCTACCCCACCAACGGAAAAGGGCTGATTTGGCAACTCCATTGTTTTCCCCTCTGTGCCCCCAACATTCTTCCCCAGAACCCCTCGCCTCCCCGCCCCTCCCCCCCAAGCAGCCAAATCAAGTCCTCCACCGCAGCGGTGCACCTCACACCCCGTCGGATCTACCTTGCGCACCTTGGAACCCCCAACTGCCAACTCACCACTCCACCGGAGCCACTTCAGCGACTAGCTTGTCCACCGCACTCGATCTCCTTGATATCCATCATGGTCCATGGCACCAGATTTTCTTCACCAGCGCCCTCGTCCACCACAGTGTAAGCCCTTCCCCGACACCCTCGTCTGCCACATTATTGGCCCTCATCTGCCACAATAGATCCGCCTCACCGATAGCATTGTACACCGCGTCAGATGTGCTTTGCCGACGCCTTCGTCAACTGCATAGGACCTGCTCCACGGACGCCATATTCAACTCCACCAGCCCAGCTTTACTGATGCCAGCACCCCATCAGGTTATTTAAATTTGTACTCATTTGGTTTTTCTCGTCTTTATTGTACAACAGTTCACTTACCACAGACCAGCTTTCTTGGATGTCGACAGGCACCACAACCAAAGCACCGGAGCCGCTTCACCAATGGCAACATCTAGCCAAACTCAAATGCAACACGACCACCATCGATGACACTTAGCTTTCAAGTATGACAACGATGCCCATACGCCGCCAAGAATCAGGTACTATTCTCCAACCGGCGGCGCATACGTTCACTTTCTTCGCATATGCATCACACCTTCGAATTTCTTCAGGGCATCATTCAATTTTTTATGAGAGGCGTTATTCTGCTTGCACCTGTAGGTCCAAATGTGTGGCAGTGAATAGGTTACATGTGCTAAATTACAAATCACCGTACATGTAGTTACAATGATTTTGTTTTGTCCTAAGTATTACTATACTTCCTAGATATTACCGCCTCCTATTTTACTTCTTGCATGCTATATTTATGATAATGGCATTGTTCTGATGTCACCTGTTGGTTACAATTATTGTACTGAAATTCTTCTATGTTCTCAATGCTAAATTACACATCAGCAAACTAGCTTGTAGTTCCGCTTCTTTTGGTTCGTGTTAACCTACATTTTTCAATGCTAGCTATTACAACACTGCTCCGAGCCTCTGTTCATAAATTTTTTGTGTGTTGTTGATCTTCCCAAGTTGTGTGACTAATTTGTTGCTTTTATTCATTATGGAGCTGCCAACCGCATCAAGGAAAATGTTTTTTCTTTCGGGGTTGGCACCTCGAATAAGCATAAAAATACAGTGAAGCATATATATTGTCATGTAAGCACACACATCCTTCTTTCATTATTTTATATGAACCATTGATGATCAATTTGAACCAGTACATGTTATTAAAATTAGTTTTACCAAAATAGAGGGGGAATAATAAACTACAACAACTAGATTTGCAAGCACGGGATGCTGATGACATCTTCAAAGAACATTGCAACAGCAGCGAGGCTTCACAACAACATATGGTAAGCCAGTGTGTTTTAGTACATGTGAAATGTCATGCGTGTGGGATGCTTTCTTGGCTTGTGCCCAAAATCTGTAATCCTACAGAATTACAAATACTTCAGTTGCGATGTATTGCTTGATTGGAATGCTTGTTTATTACTTGTTAGGCTATACCTGAGTTGGTCAATGTGCCAGCAGTACATGTCGTACTATTGTAAAGAAATGTATGCCTCATTCATTTGACTCCTTAACTTTTCCTATGCACACACAAGACTACCTTGCTAGTTTATATGAGGCACTATTTAAGTGCTTTCTCAGAATATTTTAACTATTTATATGCCTGGGAAACTTAAATATAGCGGTGGTACACTGCCTTTCATCTTACCATTTTAATTTGTTTTCGGCTGATGCAACTTCGAACTATTTAAATATAGCTTGCAATGCTCACAATAATTTGTATGTCCTTTACCATGTAAACTTACTACCTGGATCATGCGATAACTATATCTTACTTATGTCTAGCGGGAACCTTTTAGAGTGCAGTTCAAACTAGGACACAATATACACCCCCAGGATCTATTTGTGGAAGCAGTGCGCCATCCATGTTACCAAATGGTAGCAGTTCAGAGGCAACACCATTGGAGAGCACAAATATTATAGTTCTTGAGGCTCTACTAGAGGTAGAAAGAGATGGTGTGTGTCGGTGTCAAAACCGGCGGATCTCGGGTAGGGGGTCCCGAACTGTGCGCCTAGGCGGATGGTAACAGGAGGCACGGGACATGATGTTTTACCCAGGTTCGGGCCCTCTTGATGGAGGTAATACCCTACGTCCTGCTTGATTGTTCTTGATAATATGAGTAGTACAAGAGTTGATCTACCACGAGATCGAAGAGGTTAAACCCTAGAAGCTAGCCTATGGTATGATTGTATGTTGTCCTACGGACTAAAACCCTCCGGTTTATATAGACACCAGAAGGGCTAGGGTTACACAGAGTTGGTTACAAGGGAGGAGATATACATATCCGTATTTCCTAGCTTGCCTTCTACGCCAAGTAGAGTTCCATCCGGACACGGGACGAAGTCTTCAATCTTGTATCTTCATAGTCCAGCAGTCCAGCCAAAGGATATAATCCGGCTGTCCGGATAACCCCTAATCCAGGACTCCCTTAGTAGCCCCTGAACCAGGTTTCAATGACGATGAGTCCGGCGTGTAGATTGTCTTCGGCATTGCGAGGCGGGTTCCTCCTCTGAATACTTCATAGAAGATTTTGAACACGAGGATCGTGTCCGGTGCTGCAAAACAAGTTCCACATACCACTATGGAGAGAATAATATTTCCATAAATCTAATCTGCTGACGTACCCCATAGTGTGATATCACACCACAGCCAGGTCTTTATTTGAATCGTTTTTCATAACCAATCTCAGCGTGTTTCGCGAGGCGGGTTCCTTGGCACGTCTTGTCGAAGCAGAGATCGTGTCCTCTTTATTACGGGATTCTCATCAATACGGATGTGGGTAACCCAACCGTGCCATCAATTACGGCGCTTGGGGGATAAGCAAGTTTTACCAGGCTGGTGGGGGCGCATAGTTTCGTCCGCCTTTATAAAGGGATAAGGTTTCACCTTTTTCTACCCACGCCTTCTTCCTCCTTGCTCATCCATTCTTGCGCACTCGAGTTCCAGCGCCCAAGTCCACATCCTTCTCCTCAACTCTCTCCAAACATGTCCGGAGCGGGAGGCAAGTGGATGGTCTCCTCCGTCACGGAGGGACACATCAAAAAACTACGTGGGGCCGGATACTTAGCCGCGGATATCGCGCACCGGCTGCTAGCCATGGGGCAGATCGTCCCTACCCCGGAACCTTACGAAAGGGTGGTTTTCCTCCCCCACTTCTTCCGCGGACTGGGGTTTCCCCTCCATCCATTCGTCCGCGACCTTTTGTTCTATTATGGGCTAGACTTTCATGATCTGGCCCCGAATTTCATCCTCAACATCTCGGCGTTCATTGTCGTGTGCGAGGCTTTCCTCCGCATCCGGCCCCACTTCGGCCTGTGGCTGAAGACCTTCAATATCAAGCCGAAGGTAGTAGGCATCCAACAAGCGGAATGCGGCGGAGCCATGGTGGGAAAAATGCCCAACGTTACATGGCTCGAGGGCTCCTTCGTGGAGACCATAAAGGAGTGGCAATCGGGGTGGTTCTACATCACCGAGCCGTGCGACACCAACTGGGTGGCGGCCCCCGAGTTTTGATCCGGAATCCCCACTCGGCTTACTTCCTGGAAGGAGAAGGGCATGTCCTGGGGCTCATCGGTGGAGCTGGACGGACTCCAGAAGTGTATCCGGAACATGATAAGCAAGAAACTCAAGCTTGTCAACATAGTCCAAGTCATGCTCTTCCGCCGGATTCTCCCGTGTCTACAACGGGCTTTCAACTTATGGGAGTTCGACCCGTCCCAGCACCAGACTCTACGCGAGCTCTTCGACACGACGCATCAGGACGTCTGGAAGGTGCTCTTCAAGGGCGCCGAGGTCCCCCCCCCTTACCAAGGACCATGGGTTAAGCGTGATGCACCCTGCGAATCCGGTAAGTTCTGTACATTTTGTAGGGTATTTATTTTCCATAGTTTAACCATGGGCGGGATCTGAGCTCCCATGCCTTTGACAGGACTGGGTGGAGACATCGGAGCAGATTGACTGCCCGGCCCCTCTGCCCGAAGACCCTGCAGACGCTCTCCTGACGGAGATGCGGACTCCGGCTCCTTATGAGGTGCCGGAGAAGAAGATCAAGAAGAAGGCCACGGGAACCCGAAAGAGTTCCCGGCGCCAGGTGGTATCGGACTCATCGTCCGATAACTCCGAGACGCACTCCTCCCGTGAAAACGAGGGGGAGGAAGATGAAGATTCTCCCCCTCCAGCCGGGGGAGACAATAAAAGGAAGGCCGCCCCAACCGGGGAGGCCGAAGGGTCCAAGAAGGGAAGGACTCTCCTTCCAGACTGTTCCACCACCGCCGCCGATGGCGAAGACGAATGGTTACTCAAGGCCAAGCCCCTGGCGAAGTCGTAAGTATTCGGATACCAGAGTAACTCATAGCATACTTTTATTGCACTACTTCTCCTAACGTCGAATATGATCATGCAGTCCGCCCCGAGCCCGTATCGACGTACCTTCGTCAGACGGTTCCTTGGACTCATAGGATATGAATAGTGAGTCACTTCCAACTGCCTCCTCTCCTCGCCCTACGGACAATGTTGAGGTATTGTCTCAAGGGGCACCAAGCCGGGGGGAGATAGTCCTGGAGGCGCCTCAAGGCGACCTTCCGGACTCCAGGCGCGAAGGGAGCAAGACTCCCAAGGGCTCCAAGTTCGGCCCTCAGCCGAACGCCGCGCCGGAACCTCCAGTGGTTCCGGACTCCGGCAGGCGGCCCCCTTCCAAGAGGGGCAAGCCGCCCGTGCCGGTGAGCTCTGTCCATCCAGAGGCACCGGACAACCTACTGGGAGGGCTTTGCGTTGCTTCCATCGACGAAGAGCACCGCACTATTATGAGTGCGGTGATCAAGAAGGTTCAGTCCGCCAAGAGCGGACTGACTGAAGCATGTGCCAGCCTTCTAACAGGCTTTGAGGTAAGTATATAAAATATAGGAAAATATTACCGCATAGACAGTAGCCCCTGATGCTCTGTTTGGTGTTCACAAAGAAAAGCCAAATAGAGGATCAAATAATATCTGCAGGAGTCTAATACAAGTATGTCTATATGCGTATGCAGGCTTCGCTGCTGACATCTACCGCACTGACTGCGGAGGTCGCCGCACTGAAGCAGAACCTCGAGCGGTCCGAGAAAGAACTCGGCCTTGCCAAGAGGCAGCTCGAGGAGAACAAAGGTAAGTAATACCTTGTCTATATATATAAAGATGTGGTTGCAAAATGATAGGATCATCATGGATGTGCCAGGGGCCATGACCGAAGTGGCGACCCTGAAGCGAGCGTTGTCCGAGGCCGAAAACAAAGCGGCCGAGGAGCGCACCGAGCGGGAGAAACAAGAGGCACGGGTGGGCGAGGTGCAGCAAGAGCTCCAGGCTCTCGTGAAGAAGCACGAGACTTTGGAGTTTGACTTGAAGACGCGAGAGTCCGAGCTTGCCGTGGCCCTCGAGAGCACAAAGCATGCCAAGGCTGAAGCCCAAAAGGCCCTCCAAGAAATTGAGGTGATGAGGAAGATAGTGGCAGGTAAGGCATTCAATATGCAAGGCAAGCATGTGAAAGTAAATTACTTGTTACTTACCCGAGTCCGGAGCTCTCCAGGAGCATTCGCAGATTTGCCCCGTAGCGTGTCGGATGCCACGAAGTATTACCAGGCCGAGGAGGGAAGCTCGACAGAGAACTTGTTCTGCTCTCAGTATACCGGGACCGAACACCCAATGCATGTGAGAGACCAGCTGAAGCAACTGGTCGAGCTGCACAAGGCGGCCGAACAGGCCATGAGGGGCCTTATAGTCTGGATGTGGCATGGCCACTCCCTTCCCAACAGCTACTTCGGCCTGGTGAGGCGGCTTGTGGATGCCTGCCCATGGCTGGAAGTCATAAAGCGGTCCATCTGCATTGAAGGTGCATGCCGGGCTTTTGCCCGTGCGAAGGTGCACTGGGCCAAGATGGATGCCGAGAAGCTGGTGAAGGAGGGGCCGCCGCAGGGCAAGGAGCATCGCCACCCCGAAATGTATTATGAGGGTGTCCTGAAGGGTGCCCGTCTTGTGGCGGACGAGTGTGCGAAGGATGTAATTTTTGAATGAACTTGCTCCTGTGATCCTGTATTATGAAAACTTGTTCATATGCACTATGCAACACTTGTTTGAATTTAAAATATTACCTTCTGTGCGGCTATTTATTAAATCTGAGAGATGGCCAGTCGTTGGCTTCTGCCCCCATGCCACGAGTGCTGGGGTGTTCGGGATAAATATGAGCACTCTTTTTCCCATTGTTGGGTCCTTCGAGGGAGGTGCTCAGCACAACGAACAAGGCAATCAGACTATAATGCTTTATCACTCTCACTTAGCCATAGAAGTCTACAATTTTAAATTTTGGCGAAGCCCCTAGTATTCGAAAGGCCGAATTCGGGGCGCTATACACGCCTTAAGCCGGACAAAGCTGACTCCTCGCTCTAAGCGGCATAAGTCTTTAGGGACTCGAGACCTCTCGAACAGCGACCAGCTCTCGCCTTATCATGACAGTCAGTTTCAGCTTTCTCTACTGAGGTGCTTGCCCAGATGAACCGGGGCACAATCGCAGTAGTTCTCCCAGTGCTACCTTAGCCAATATAGCAGAACGTAAGATACCAAAACATGGGAGCCGGGCAAACCCAACTATTGACCCAAGACATGATTCGGAGCTGATGCATATAATGATATAAGTTCGGGGTGCCGCACTATCGAAAGTGTTCGGACTTCTCACGCCGTATTATGGGGTATGCTTAAGCCCCTGGCGTATTGGCCGTACCAGAGTGTACGGGTGCTGAATGTCATGAATGAACATATATATATATATATATATAAGAATAGAGAATGCGGTAATAGTCTAGTGCAATGAATTGTTTATTCAAAAAGGTGTGTCGAAGCAGAATGATACAAGTAGTGCGATAAGCAAAAAGTAGGACTATTTGACATGTCCCCTCCAAGGGCAAGCTGAGGAATGGTATTTAAAGCAAGTATTTCACTCGTTATCAGAGACCACCTGGGAGTTCCATGGTGCGACGTAACTTTCTGCCTCCTTGGTTGTTGTTTCATGTGTCCGGCAATCATACTGCCGGACGGGGTTTCCGGAGAGTAAAGTCCTGAAAGAGAGAAAAGAATAACAAAGCAGGAAGCCCCTAGTGCGATTGAGCCGCATTTTGGGGTGTGCCGTACTCGTGCCCCCCCACCTATGCCCATGGTATTTTCAATGCGAAATTATGTACGCGTGGCACGGATTTCGCTGTTTGGCTGGGACTGGGGTGGGGGCCGCATTGCTATGCGAGCTTGGAACATGCCAGGCGGTCTTGTTGCAGATTACTCTGGGCGCGCTTGATGGTGTCCGAGTGTTTAATCACCGAACTGGTGGATTGCCTGAAGAGGCTGCTTTGTGCTTCTGCTGCGAGGGCCGCAGTGTGCTCCTCTGTGCGGAGAGAGCGCTCTGTGTTTCCATCGACTGTGATGACCCCCCGAGGTCCTGGCATCTTGAGCTTGAGGTAAGCATAATGCGGTACCGCATTGAATCTTGCAAATGCGGTTCGCCCGAGCAATGCATGATAGCCACTACGGAACAGAACTATATCGAAGATTAACTCCTCGCTTTGGAAGTTATCCGGGGATCCGAAGACCACTTCCAGTGTGAGTGAGCCTGTGCAATGGGCCTCTACACCTGGTATGATGCCTTTGAAGGTCGTTTTTGTGGGTTTGATCCTTGAGGGGTCTATACCCATTTTGCGCCCTATGTCCTGATAAAGCAAGTTCAGGCTATTGCCGCCGTCCATAAGGACTCGAGTGAGGTGAAATCCGTCGATGATTGGGTCTAGGACCAGTGCGGCGAATCTGCCATGACGAATACTAGTGGGTGGTCCTTGCGATCGAAGGTGATCGGACAGGAGGACCATGGGTTGAACTTTAGGGCGAATGGCTCCAACGCATACACGTCCCTTAGCGCACGCTTCCGCTCCCTCTTGGGGATGTGGGTTGCGTATATCATGTTCACCGTCCGCACTTGTGGGGGGAACCTCTTCAGTCCTCCGGTGTTCGACGGCTGGGGCTCCTTCTCGTCATCGCTATGTAACCCCTTATCTTTGTTTTCGGCATTTAACTTGCCAGCCTGCTTGAACACCCAACATTCCCTGTTGGTGTGGTTGGCTGGCTTGTCGGGGGTGCCGTGTATTTGACACGGCGATCGAGTATACGGTCCAAACTGGACGGGCCCGGAGTGCTTCTTTTGAATGGCTTTTTCCGCTGACCGGGTTTAGAGCCTTTGAATCCGGCATTAACTGTAGTATCCTCGGTATTGTCGCTGTGGACGCGGCGCTTATGTTTGTTGCGACTTGACCTGCCATTGCTATCCTTGGTATCTGAAGTACCATGGTTCTTTGATATGTTATTGCTATGAGCCAGCCAGTTGTCCTCTCCTGCGCAAAAGCGGGTCATGAGTGTCATGAGGGCTGCCATAGATTTCGGCTTTTCCTGGCCAAGGTGCCGGGCGAGCCACTCGTCGCGGATGTTGTGCTTAAAAGCTGCTAGGGCCTCTGCATCCGAACAGTCGACGGTTTGATTTTTCTTTGTCAAGAACCGTGTCCAGAATTGCCTGGCCGATTCCTCTGGCTGCTGAATTATGTGGCTCAAGTCATCGGCATCTGGTGGTCGCATATAAGTGCCCTGGAAGTTGTCGAGGAATGCGGCTTCCAGATCTTCCCAACAGCCAATGGATTCTGCTGGCAGGCTGTTGAGCCAATGCCGAGCTGGTCCTTTAAGTTTGAGTGGGAGGTATTTGATGGCATGTAGATCGTCACCGCGGGCCATATGGATGTGTAGGAGGAAGTCCTCAATCCATACCGCAGGATCTGTTGTACCATCATATGATTCGATATTTATGGGTTTGAAACCCTCTGGGATTTGGTGATCCATTACTTCGTCTGTGAAGCATAGGAGGTGTGCGGCGCCTTTGTACTCGGCTATATCGCGACGCAGCTCAAATGAGTCTTGTCCGCTGTGTTCGGCCCGGCCAGATTTGCTTTTACTGTATCCGGCATGACGGTTATCGTCTCGCGTAGTGGCGCGCCCTCGTGATCCGTAGATCGATTTTGCGTGTTTTGCTTTGTCCTCCAATACGTCTCGCAGGTCCAGCGTGTTTCCCCGTGCCTTGACCTTTTTATTTGAGTGGCGTCAGGGTGTGGGCTGAGCTTTTGGCTGAAATGCCTCTCTGTCACGGCCACAAGGTGGCCGATCAGCAGCATCATATGCTGGAGATGTAGGTTTTAATGCTTCCTCCTCCAGTCGGGGTAGCAACCTGCGCTTTGGGTAACTCTTGGAGGGGCGTTCGAGTTCATATTCCTCGGCTGCAAGGACTTCATTCCATCTGTCAGCTAGCAAATCTTGATCAGCTTGAAGCTGTTGTTGCTTTTTCTTAAGGCTATTTGTCGTGGCTATAAGCCGGAGCTTGAAGCGCTCTTGCTCGACGGGATCCTCGGGCACGCCAAATTCGTCATCGTCGAGCCTTGCCTCGTCTTCGGAGGGAGGCATGTAATTATCATCCTCCGCCTCTCCATCTGCCACTCTCTCGGGAGGGCTGGCTTCTCCATCCTCCTGCTCTAAAGCTTGCTGGAGGGGATTGTCGTTATCTTCAGCACTATCCGGAGTGCTATTATCTCCTGTGCCGGTATCACCGCTTTTGCTTTGGCGAGACTTAGAGCGGCATCACTGTCGTTGGCGCTTGGGTTGCTTCTTGGAGGGGTCATCCTCCGCTGTCCCGTCGCCATTGCCTTCTTTGGGTGTATCCACCATGTATGTATCATATGATGAGGTGGTTGTCCAGTGCCCTGTGGGCAGTGGTTCCTGTTCGTCTCCTGCATCGTCGTCCATACCGTCGATGTCTTCGGAGTCGAAGTCAAGCGTGTCGGTCAAATCGTCGACAGTGGCTACTAAGTGGGTGGTGGGTGGGCGGCGAATTTCTTCGTCATCCGCATCCCAATCCTACCGGACATAGTTCGGCCAGGACTCTCCTGACAAGGAGAGAGACCTTAATGAGTTCAGCATGTCGCCAAAGGGCGAGTGCTGAAAGATATCCGCGGAGGTGAACTCCATGATCGGTGCCCAGTCGGATTCGATAGGCACGGGCGGAGGCGGTTCGGAGTCCGTGGCCGGCGAAGAATCCGGCAGTTCGGCGTCATGGCTCCCGTCAAGTGTAAGGTCGATACTCGGCTCGATCGCCGCTGAGGATGCGGCCTCCGTGGCGGGGTCTATCCACCCGCCCATGGATGGTGCAATTGGCTCTGAATTGAGGGTCGGAGCGGTTGTCGGTGTGATCTCTGAACATAGTCCGACGGTAGAGCTAAATCATGCTCATCGTGACCGTGTGGCGCACTCGGCAGGGGCTTGAATCCGTCGAAGATCAAGTCTCCGCGCATATCGGCCGTGTAGTTTAAGATTCCAAACCTGACCTGGTGGCCAGGGGCGTAACTCTCGATCTGCTCCAGATGGCCAAGCGAGTTGGCCCGCAGTGCGAAGCCGCCGAATACAAAGATCTGTTCGGGGAGAAAAGTCTCACCCTGGACTGCATCGCTATCGATGATTGAAGGAGTCATCAAGCCTAATGATGATGACATAGAGGAACTCTCAATGAAAGCACCAATGTCGGTGTCAAAACCGGCGGATCTCGGGTAGGGGGTCCCGAGCTGTGCGTCTAGGCGGATAGTAACAGGAGGCAGGGGACACGACATTTTACCCAGGTTCGGGCCCTCTTGATGGAGGTAATACCCTACGTCCTGCTTGATTGTTCTTGATAATATGAGTAGTACAAGAGTTGATCTAGCACGAGATCGAAGAGGCTAAACCCTAGAAGCTAGCCTATGGTATGATTGCATGTTGTCCTACGGACTAAAACCCTCCGGTTTATATAGACACCGGAGGGGGCTAGGGTTACACAGACTCGGTTACAAGGGAGGAGATATACATATCCGTATTGCCTAGCTTGCCTTCTACGCCAAGTAGAGTTCCATCCGGACACGGGACGAAGTCTTCAATCTTGTATCTTCATAGTACAGCAGTCCGGCCAAAGGATATAATCCAGCTGTCCGGATACCCCCTAATCCAGGACTCCCTTAGTGTGGCTGCCATGAATGAGGTAATCCTAATCTTGAGGCTGGAAATTATGCAATTAGCTGCATGCACTATGCAAGCAAACCACATTGGAGGAAGTAAGAATGTTGCATTTGAAGACGGCGCTGGTCATGTTGCTTCTGCTATCTGAAGCCTAAGGTAATCCCTGTTCTTCTTTAGATACCAGTTGAAATTGTCACTAGATTAGTATACTTGCATGTTCTGTCATGTGTGTGAATGGATTATGTTGTAAGACCCCATATTTGTTGCCCATGTCTTGTAATGATCTGAAATTTTTAGGGGAGGTAATCCTCAGTACTTGTATGAGTGGACATAAGGTGAACTATTTTTGTGTGATCAGATTGTATTGGATGAAATAACTATTTGACTCAAAGTGTATCCAACCTACTGAATTCGAAGATCACAGCATTTCTAAATCATATTCATATATAAAGGTGGAATAAATCTTTGTTGTGGTTTTGAAGATATATATATATATATAAGAAAACATAGAATGATGTCCGAATATTCATAATCGAATACAAAATGGATTCAAATTTAGTTGCCATGGTAAATGTGAATCCTTATTATCCCAAAATTTGAATGAAGCGGCAAAACACCCACTCCCTTGTAGGCTGCCCGAAACTAGTGTTTGAGAGATGGAAATTACTGTCTACCCTTGACACTTTACATCCTATCAGCCCGATTTCCACTGCTCTCAATAGGGGTAGGTTAGTAACTTCAATAAGACGTGACACGACCACCTGTCACCCCATTCGGACATGGTGGGCGCCAAACGTGGCCAACAAAACACATTTCATTCGAGCTTGTCGGGGAGGCCTCTCTCTCTCTCCCTCCATTTCCCCATTCATACACGGTGGGCAGCTAAACAAACTCTCCTCGGCCAAAAGCGATCTAGGCAAATATTTTAAATAGGGGCAGGTGTGTAACTTCACTCATACGTGACACAACCGCCCTACCTGTCAGCATCGTTCATACAAGGTGCGCGCCAACCATGGACGCCAAAACACCCTCTCCTCGCCCGAAATCGCTCTCGGCAAATATTGGGGAGATGCGAGATTACCGTCCTATCCCCAACCGACAAGACGTCCAAAATTTTAAACTGTGGCTAAGTTCGTAACTTTCCCACATTTCACACAAGTGCATCCCAAAGTTTCCCCTCCCCCTCCACTTCCCCATTCATACACCATCAGCACCAAAACACCCTCCCCTCACTGGTCAGCCTACCCCGTCCGCCACTCCATCCTCCACCATGCCAGAGCCGCTAACCCTACCCCGTTGTCCACTTCAAGAGATGGACTTCTCTCATCCATGGCACCAGACCAGGATCGTTTCACCGAATCCTCTTGCTTCATCCTCTCATCGTCCACCTTGTCGTGGCCACTCCTATGACCATCTCATCCACGTCAATAGGACTCATCCTCTGATGCCCTCATCTGCCATCTCAAATTTGCTTATGCGCTGCTGACAGCCATCGCACCCGCAGCACCTTCAACATATCAGCAGATGCCTACATGGCATCACAAGAGAGGTGGTACTCTTTCATATCTGCTTAAATTATTGATCTCACCCAAAAAATATATTGTCACTTGTTTCACCGCAAAAGAAGATTACATCGGATAGAGCTCTAAGAAGATCGAGGAGAACATGATATTGAAGATCAAAGAGAGAGACAAGAAGTCATCTAGCTACTAGCTATGGACTCGTAGGTTTGTGGTGAACTACTCACACATCATCGACAGGCAGCAAGGATGATGTAGAAGCCTTCCGTGACCGATTCCCCCTTCGACAGAGTACCGGAAAAGGCCTCCAGATGGAATCACGGAAGAACAAAAACTTGCGGCGGCGGAAAAAAGGGTTTTAGGTGGCTCTCTGTTGGTTTCCCAGTGTTTGAGAATTTATAGAAGTGGAATTAGGTCAAATGGAGCCTCATGGGGCCCACAAGGTAACAGGACGCCCCCAGAGCGTGCCCTGTTGCCTTGCCATCTCCTTGTTCATCATATGGTTTCCTCCCAAAGCTTCTAGGGTCTCTCTTGTCTGTAAAAAATCGTCAAAAAGGATCATAGCGTTTGGACTCTAGTTGGTACTGATTTTATGGAAAACCAAAACCAAGCAGAAAACAGCAATTGGCACTGGGTTAATTGGTTAGTCCCAAAAAATGATATAAAATAACACAAAAGACATGTAAAGTATCCACAATTGATAATAAAATAGCATGAAACAATCAAAAATTATAGAAACATTGGAGACGTATCACCGCGTTCTGTCTTTCTAGGGTCACTGATTCGTGGGCCCCTCTATAACATAGGAAACATCAGATAAAATATCCCGAGCTCTGTCCATAAGCACATAGACACACATAGCTGAAATGGCTCGCATGATGCATATTCAAGCATCGCTCTCGAGTTCGACCCCCATGGGCGGCATTATATTCCACCCTTCATTATGCAAATACATCATACACTGACATGTGGGTCCTAGGTGTCCCAAGCATCAGTATATTCCACTATTTTCCTAATAAACTAGACACTAACAGGTGGGTCCTGGGTGTCCCACGTGTCAGTATATGCACTAGGTAACGGTCAACTACATTGGCCCGACGAAAATGCTCCATTTGGGCATATTTGAGTGTGGGGCGAGTGGTGGAGGGGAAACGTGAGGGATGTTAGTTGGGTAGGCAAAACTAAGGAATACTAAGCAACCGAGGGCACGGAAATAAAAATCCCCAAAATTGTTACCGTATTTTAAGATACGGAGCCGCCGTCACCTCATATTCTTCATCGGGAGCCCTATAATTTGGAGTATGTTTGTAGCTCCGGAGAGAGGGATTTGTCATCGTCGTCATACCCTTATCCATTAACAATATTATGATGCTCTCATCCATGTGTGAGAAATTATTCAGTAGGAATATGGAAATAGATGGGATTTGGATGAGATGTCTTATGTAATCATTGCCAGCTTTGCTAGGGCTTGATCCCTAGTATCTAGTATGTTCTTAGAATGATGTTGCTATGACTTTGTTATGCTTAATGCATGTCACTAGGGCCCGATTGCCATGATTTCATATCTGAACTCTATCTTTTCATGAAAATATTTGTGTTCTTGATATTACATGCAAGTTGTATGCACCTGATATCGTTTTGATCTCTAGACCCCCAAAGTGACAATAACTATGTTGGGAAACTTCGTAGAAAAAAACCCGCCTTATGATCACCCAGGAACAATATGAAGATGCATATAGGGTTTGGAACAACAATCGTTACCGATTCCGGAGTTGCATCAGAAGTAGACGAGTGGGTGTAGATCGTACTTGGAGTCCCTCAAACCGTTGATGACAATCCGGTGAACTACCCTCGAACGGAAGACCAAAAGCACGACCACTCTACTTGGTTGCAAGCGTACGATCTTCACGATCCAGCAGAGCTTCGCCATCCAGACCTAATCATCGCCAGAGAATTAGAGGGAGGAGATTAGAACCACACTAGGCTACTAATTATGAAGATTAGAGGAACTTGTTCTCTCTAATAAGTCAACAAGGACCAACTAGAACTAGAACTAGATGAACTAGAGGAGGCTCCAAAACTAGTGTGTTCAGTTGTGGCCAATACCTCAAGTATATATAGGTTAGAGGGGGAGGCAGAGGCAGAGACAGCCACCAAGGAGGGAAACCCTCCTTGGGGCACCAGCCAAAGGGGGGAGGAGTTGGACACCTCTCCTAGAAGGATTCCCCCCCCTACACACACACAAGGAAAGGGGGCGCCTCCTTCACTTGGGCCTTTGTGGCCTAAGTTGCCTTCCACCTCTTGGCCTTTTAAGGCTCGTTGATATTTAATCAAATATAAAAGCTTTCTAATAATTACTAGACCCATTATATATATATAAATTAATATCACTGGAAACATTTTCCACCTATATATTAATTATTGGTAATACCCGGTATTGCCCGATAAACTTCGAAACCCTTCTGGTGACCCCGAAGCGCTTCCGGTTCCTCTCCAAACTATTTGAAATATTAATGAAACAATTCCACAAATAAATCCTCTATACTCTCGTCCTACTAACACTCAGTAGATCATGATTACCTTAAGCATGTGACCTTGTAGGTTTGGTAAATCATAGACATGAACAAAACCCCTTCGTTCAATGACTAATAGTGGAACCATGGACATCCATATAGATCCCTATGATTACATGATGACATTCGAGTGAACCTTTGGTTATCATGAGATGTTACTTTTGCTTCACAATACTTTACAAAACACGGAATGCAATGGTATCATCCTGAGTCATGCACATGCTCACTATACCGTTGATCCCGTTGCCAGTTTTGATCTTCTTTCTCGTTGAAGTGTTTTGGCATCCCCGTGACGTAGTCACCTGTGTTTGGCTAGACGATGATGGATGCCATCACACCGAGAGGTCCCTAAGAATACTTATCCATCGTCGGAGGAGCAAATCCCACTCTTGAGCTATCTAGTCCCTTGTCAAACTTTCTAGTGAACCCGTAAGTTGTCGTTATGATCACCATGTTAATGATGATGTTTGAGAAACCCTAAAGTCCATCGTACGATAGGAAGTGACTGCGATACTCTCATGGTCTGAAGAACTAAAACACATGCTAACACTCCGTGTTATAACAATTGATTTTAGATGATCCAAAGTATAACAAACAAGATTGGGCCGATTCAATATGATTGTTCTTCTAATGTCATACTCTCAACGTTGTTTTTAGGACTACCGTTACACTTAACAATATCCTAAGATCCGGAAAACATGATCACCAACAACACTTGAGCCAGTCCTAGAGGCAAGACAGGGAACCTATTCTTTTACCATTTATCATTCCACACGTGCATATGAGTTTTCCACTGAATCACATATTCCGGTATCACATCAGTTATAACATGAAATATAAACTCTCAATTATGAAAATGCAAATATAATAATACAATATTACTACCTCTAGGGCATATTTCCAACAAATTGGGATATCGACTGGGATGACTTTAACTTGAGGGTTACATGTATTCACTATGTGTTAATGATTTGTCCCGGTTCTCTATTAAAAGGAGCACCTTAATTACCCTTAGTTTCCATTAGAAATCCATTACCACGGGAGGGTAGGACAAAAGATGTTATGCAAGTTCTTATCCCAAGCACGTATAACTATATATGGAATGTTACCTACATATGGTTGATGAATTGGAGCTAGTTTGTTATTGCTCTAGCTTATGACCATTGTATATGGAATATCATCCGAGCAACCCCATCGGTTACTCCATGCCTACGCTTTTGCTGCTATTATTTCCATTAACTACTACTACTATACTTTCTGAGTGCTTTGGAATCTTGCTACTATTTCTGTTATCGTTACTATCACTACTACTATCGAATTACTGTGCTACTAATAAATTGCCGCAAGCAAGTCATCTCTCCGAGTGTGGTTGAATTGACAACTCAACTGCCAAAGATTATAAATATTCTTTGGCTCCCCTCGTGTCAAATCAATGAATTTGGGTTGAAATAATTTCCTCAAAGACTATCGCGATCCCCTATACTTGTGGGTCATCAGCCCCAAACTAACCATCCTCCCTAGCTCTTGCTAGAGAATAGCCAACATATGTGCCACAATATGAAATAAGGTCGGCGACCTGGGTCACCTTGCCTCGATCCCTTCTAGGTTTGGAAGTAATGACCGATGTCATCGTTGACCTAACATTGGAAATATGTCCTAGAGGCAATAATAAATGTTATTGTTGGTTCTTGAATATGAGATTGAGAGGAAAACCCAAATACATGTGTGGAAATATAAACACCAAGAGATCCCTAGTCTAGCCTCTAAGACTAGCTCATGTATTGATGATGATCTTGTTTTCCTGATTATGAACATTGTTAGTGTAACAAGATGCTATAAATATATGAGAACACCATTTCCATGATGAAAACGAAGTTGGATAGACCCAACTTATGAATTACTCAGAGATGTCATCATTGTTATGTTGTTGGTAATTCATATAACTTGTTCACGTTTGTATTGTTCCTTAGACAATGAGAATATTGCATATCAACATATCGGATGGTTAGGTTGGGGTTTACCACATGTCACTCCATAAATGGATGTGAATAAAGGTGGCTTACTGGTATACCGGAAACATATTCTTGGCAACGGTAGTTCAAGACTGGGATTTGCTCCTATCACAATAGAGAGATATTTTCTGGGCACACTCAGTGTTACAGTGTCATTATCGTCTGGCCAGACACTTTTGATTATGATCACGGGATACCGTAACACGGACACGGGTAAAGAGAATGAAACCGGTAACAATAACCGGTATAGTGATCAAGGAGTTGATCACGGGGATACGATAATCTCTCGTTGGGTTTCGTAAACGTATCACGAAGCAAAGGGAATGATATTCGTAAACAAAGGTTCACTCGGGAATTTTGTGAACACGTGGGAGTTAATGGGTGTCTAGATCCCGTTGTTAACTATTGTCTGGAAGGGGTTCCGGGACATGTCCGCTTATTTCCAAACCTGTAGGGTCACACACTTAACGTATTCTAGTCCAAATTACTAGTGAAATGAGAAATGAGTTAAAAAGAGCATCAAAAGAGTTTTTGATAGTTCTAAAAGTGTTTCGGATGATTCCAGAAGGGTTATAGGAATTTTGAAAAGGTATAACATAATTTTAAAGAGTCCAAATCTATATATAAAAAGTTTCCGAGGTCATCGGAATGGGTTTCGGAAACATCCGAAAAAACAAAGGATGCCACAGGGCTATAGCAGGTCTAGACCAAACTGGGCAAGGGAAGGAATCGCTCCCTTCTTCCACCAAGTGGAAGAGGAGAAGGATTCCCCTTCCTTTGGCGCCTCCTCTCCTTGTCTCCTTCCCTGTAACCACCCTGCCTCACTCGGTCACTCCCCACGAACCCAGCCGCCTACGTCCCTCCCATGCCTACGCAGCCCTTGCCTCGTGCCGGCAAGCGCCATACACCCTGCACGGCGGCCTCCTCCTTCCCCCGCGCTCCGGTCAAATTCCTCCTCGCGCGCCGACCTCCTCCCAACCCCGCGCTCCGGCCGCCTTCCTCTCCGCACTCCGGCTGCCTTCCTCCCCTGCCTCCGGTCACCTTATTCCCCGTGCTCCGGCCGCCTTCCTCCCTGCGCTCCGATCTCCTCCCTTCCTCACCTCCGGTCGCCTCCCTCCCTCGCCTCCGGCCACCTCCCTCCCCGCGCTCCGGCCTCCTCCCTTCCTAGCCTCCAGTCTCATTCCTCCCCACGCTCCGGCCGCCTCCCTCCCCGCGCTCCGGCCTCCTCCCTCCCTCACCTCCGGTCACCTTCCTCCCCACGCTCCGGCCGACTTCCTCCCCGAGATTCGTCCACCTTCACCCCACGAGATACCAGCGCCGCACCGCACCGCCGGCGCCCAACCCCTCCGTCTGCGAGCTAGGGGACTGGGACGCCCTCCTCGCCGCGGTGTCCCTGATGGCCGTCAGCGGCGGAAGCGAGGAGGGGGTCCGTCGGGACCTTGTCGTGCTCGTCTCAGATTACTGTCAAGGTATGCATGCACATCTGTACTTCAGTCAACAAAAGTCAACAGGATTGGTATTATGATTTGTGTGCTGATCAGTCACGTGTGTTACTTTAATGTTGGACTAAGGAATTTGACATTAAAATGAATCATCTACAAGCTGGAACATGGAGCTTGCAGCTTAAGCTTATGTTTGTGTATTTTGAACTTAGGCTCGTCTTTCTCTCGGACTTCAGCTATTCTTCAGTTTTTCAGTATTGGTGTAGTCTTTTTTATATGTCCTTACATCAGCTCATTGAGTTGTTCATGTACTTGTAACACTAATCAGTTCAGATCTCGACAGAGGTAAGCTTAGAGAAAAAAAATACAGAAGTTCGAAGTCGAGAAAAAGGGGATGTTTGTGCCACCTCATACGTGTTGCTCTCTTTGCTTCTCCCCACCGGCGACTCCCCTGCAGCCCCCCTCCTCCTACCCTGTACAGTTTTGGTGCTCACACTAGTCCATGTAGGGATCTCTTCCATGCTTCTTCAAGCAATTCGCACCACACTTGGATTGTTTCTTTCTGTGCAGGTAGAAACAACTTTGTTTGTTCCTAGTTTACTGATAGCATGATTGTGCTTTGACTGATCTATGCAAAAAAAATTATGTTGTGTTCATATGTTGGCACATTACTGAAAAAGGTAGGATCGTTTTTTAGAGCTGACTTTATTGTTTTGGTTTTTGGCACTTAGATGGTTTTGAAAAATGTTTTGCACATGTTTTGTTTAACGAATTTCCTCCCGAGAAAAAGCACTAAATGAGGTTAAAATAAACATCGATGTGCTACATACATTAGAACGGTTCAGCTACAAAGATAATACATCAGATCTGTGTGAGTATTTTGGGTTAGGGTAATGGATGTCTGTCTTCAGAAATTATTGTTGTACTAATGGCAGTACTAATGGTGGTTTGTGTGCAGTGCTAATGGCAGTACGATGGATGATAAACTACAGAAATTATTAGTGTGTGCGTGATGGTCCAAATGTTGTGAATAAGAAGGAATTTAATTCTTTGCTATTTGAAAGGATCGAGAAAAGGTGTCTAGAAGGGGGTGAATAGACTCTTAACAAGAAAAAGTTGTAGTTTTTATTTTCTTCAAGTTAAGGTGCAGTTTTAGCATAAGTTTAAACATTCACAATACATATCAAGCAAGTATCACAAGAGTATATGAGCAGCGGAAAGTAAAGCATGCAATTTGCAAGAATGTAAAGAGATGGGATTGGAGTGTGCAAACGCAAATGGAGACATGGAGATTTTTGGCGTGGTTCCGATAGGTGGTGCTATCGTACATCCATGTTGATGGAGACTTCAACCTACAAAGGATAACGGTTGCGCGAGTCCACGAAGGGTCCACGAAGAAGCAACCTTGTCTATCCCATCATGGCCATCGCTCACGAAGGACTTGCCTCACTAGGGTAGATATTCATGAAGTAGGCGATCTCCTTGCTCGTACAAACTTCTTGCTTCAACTCCACAATCTTGACGGAGGCTCCCAAGTGACACCTAACCAATCTAGGAGACACCACTCTCTAAAAGGTAATAGGCGGTGTGTTGATGATGAACTCCTTGCTCTTGTGCTTCAAATGATAGTCTCCCCAACACTCAACTCTCTCTCATAGATTTGGATTTGGTGGAAAGATGATTTGAGTGGAAATTAAGTTGGAGAAGGCTAGAGATCAAGATTTATGTGGTTGGAGTGGATTATCTTGACCTCAACACATGAGTAGGTGGTTCTCTCTCAAAAAATGTATGCTGGAAGTGTAGGCATGTTTTGATGGCTCTCCTGACGAATGAAGAGTGGGTGGAGGGGTATTTATAGCCTCCACACAAAATCTAAACATTACACACAAATTACCAAACTCAATGGGACCGAATCAGAAAACTCGGTCGGACCGATTTGGTTCATAATGTGACCGTTAGATATTTCGGTGGGACCGACATGATCAACTCGGTGGGACCAATGTGCTAGGGTTTGGGTAAAACCTCATCTCGGTTCGATCGATTACACAAAGTCGGTGGGATCGATTTTCCTAATAAGCGAAACAGAGAGTTGGTCAATCAAACTCGATGGGACCGATTGCATATCTCGATGAGACCGAAATTATTGCAATAGGCGACAAAGAGTTTGCAAGCCCATCTCGGTGAGTGTCGGTGTCAAAACCGGCGGATCTCGGGTAGGGGGTCCCGAACTGTGCGTCTAGGCCGGATGGTAACAGGAGGTGAGGGACACGAAGTTGTACCCAGGTTCGGGCCCTCTCGATGGAGGTAAACCCCTACGTCCTGCTTGATTAATATTGATGATATGGGTAGTACAAGAGTAGATCTACCATGAGATCGAAGAGGCTAAACCCTAGAAGCTAGCCTATGGTATGATTGTTGATGTGTATGTTGTCCTACGGACTAAAACCCTCCGGTTTATATAGACACCGGATAGAGTTAGGGTTACATAGAGTCGGTTACAATGGTAGGAGATCTGCATATCCGTATCGCCAAGCTTGCCTTCCACGCCAAGGAACGTCCCTTCCGGACACGGGACGGAGTCTTCAATCTTGTATCTTCATAATCCAGGAGTCCGGCTGAAGGTATAGTCCGGCTATCCGAACACCCCCTAATCCGGGACTCCCTCAGTAGCCCCTGAACCAGGCTTCAATGACGATGAGTCCGGCGCGCATATTGTCTTCAGCATTGCAAGGCGGGTTCCTCCTCCAAGTACTTCATAGAAGATTTTGAACACAAAAATAGTGTCCAGCTCTGCAAAATAAGTTCTCATATATTGCCGTAGAGAGAATAATATTTATACAAATCTAATCTGCTGACGTATTTCGTAGTGTGACATAACACCACGGCCAAGCTTTTATTCGAACCGTTTTACTGTCCCATCTCATCGCGTTATGCAAGGCGGTTTCCTTGGCACGTCTTGTTAAAGCAGAGATCGTGTCCCCTTATTCCGGGATTCTCATCAATACGGGCATGGGTAACCCAACCGCGCCATTGATTACGACGCTTGGGAGATAAGCGAGTTTTACCAGGCTGGTGGAGACACGTAGTTGCGTCCACCTATATGAGGGGATAAGGATCCACCTTTTCACCTACCCCTTCTTTCTCCCTTGCTTATCCATTCTCGCGCACTCGAGCTCCAGCGCCCAAGTCCGCACTCCCCACCTCAACCTTCTCCAGCCATGTCCGGAGCGGGAGGCAAGTGGATGATCTCCTCCGTCACGGAGGGGCACATCAAAAGACTAAGGAAGGCCGGATACTTGTCTAACGACATTGCGCACCGGCTTCCCGAAAAGAGGCAGCTCATCCCCACCCCTAGGCGCCATGAGAGGGTGGTGTTCCTCCCCCATTTCCTCCACGGACTAGGTTTCCCTCTCCATCCATTTGTCCGGGGGCTCATGTTCTACTACGGCCTGGATTTCCACGATCTGGCCCCGAATTTTGTCCCCAACATCTCGGCGTTTATCGTCGTGTGCGAGCCTTTCCTCCGCATCCGCCCCCATTTCGGCCTATGGCTCAAGACTTTCAACGTCAAGCCGAAGGTGGTGCGCGGCAACCAGGTGGAGTGCGTAGGCGCCATGGTGGGTAAGATGGCCAACGTCCTATGACTCGAGGGATCCTTTGTGGAGACCCTGAAGGGGTGGCAATCGGGATGGTTTTACATCACCGAGCCGCGCGACCCTAAGTGGGTCGCAGCCCCCGAGTTTCGGTCCGGACCCCCAACGCGGCTCACGTCCTGGAAAGAGACGGTCCTGTCGTGCGGCAGCCAAAAGGAGGTGACCGGACTGCAAACATGCATCCAATCCCTGGTGGACAAGCAGCTCAGGCTCGTCAACGTAGTCCAGGTTATGCACATCCGCCTGAGCCTCCCGTGTCAACAACGGGCCTTCAATCTGTGGGAGTTCAATCCGGCGCAGCACCGAACTCTGAGCAGGCTCTTCGATACGACGTACGAAGATGCCTGGAAGGTGCTTTTCAAGGGCGCCGATGCTCCCGCATCCGCTACCGAGGATCACGGATTCAGCACGCAGCGTCACGCTAGTGCCGTAGGTTTGTTTGTACCTTTTACAGGGCACTAGTTTTTCATAGTTTAACTCCGTGCGGGATTTAAGCTCCCTTACCTTTGGCAGGATTGGCAGGCGAAGTCCGGACGGATCAACTGTCTGGCACCTTTGCCCGAAGACCCAGCCGATGCCCAATTGGCGAAGCTGCTGGCTCCGGCACCCTATGTGGTGCCGAAGAAGAAGGTCAAGAAGAAGGCCACGGGGACTCGAAAGAGTGCCCGCCGCCCGGAGGTGTCGGATTCCTCATCCGACGAATCCAAGACGCACTCCTCCCGTGAAGACGAGGAGGAGGAAGAAGAGACCCCTCCCCCTCTAGCGGGGGAAGGGAAGAAAAGGAAGGCCGCCCCAACTGGGGAGGCCGAAGGGTCCAAGAAGGGGAGAACCCTTTCTCTGGACTACTCCACCGACGCCGACGATGGCGGAGAGGAGTGGGCGCCCAGGGCCAAGCCCCTGGCCAAATCGTAAGTATCCGGATACCAGAGTAATTCACAGTATTCGTTTATTGCACAGCTTTCCCTTATGTCGAATGTGTTTATGCAGCCCCCCAAAGACCGGCTCAACGCGTCGTCGAGCGGCTCACTGGACTCGTCGGAGGTGAACTCGCTTCCGACGGCTTCCTCCCCCCCGCCCTACGGACGACACCGAAGTGTTGTCCCAACAGGTTCCAATCCGGGAGGAGGTGGTCCTGGAGGCGCCGCGAGGCAACCTTCCGGACTCCAGGAGTAAAGGGGATGAAACCCCCCAGGGCTCCAAGTCCGGCCCTAGGCCGGACACCGCTCCGGAAGCTTCGAAGGTTCCAGAGTCCGGCGGGGGACCTCCTTCCAAGAGGAGCAAGTCCACCGTGCCGGAAACCTCCGTCCAATCGGAGGCGCCAGACAATCTGTTGGAGGCGCTCCAAGGCGCCTCCATCGACGAGGGGCACCGCACCATTATGAGTGCGGTGGTCCAAAAGGTTCAGTCCGCCAAGAGCGGACTGACAGAAGCTTGTACCAGCCTTTTAACAGGCTTTGAGGTAAGTAAAGTATGTGTAAATAATATTACCGCATAGACAGTAGCCTCTGATGCTCTGTTTGGCGTTCGGGAAGAAAAGTCGAATAGAGGATCAAATAAAATTCGCAGGAGTCTAACAAAAAGGAGTCAATATGCGTGTGCAGGCTTCCCTACTGGCGTCCGCCGCACTGACTGCGGAAGTGGACACGCTAAAGCAGAACCTCGAGCGGTCCGAGCAAGAGCTCGGACGTGCCAAGAAGCAGCTCGAGAACAATGAAGGTAGGAAATACCTTGTTTAAATATATATAAAAAGGTGCAATTGCAAAAAATGACAGGATTATCGTGGCTATTGTAGGGGCCACGTCTGAGGTGGCGACCCTTAAGCAAGCGCTGCTCGAGGCCGAGAAGAGGGCAGCCACGGAGCGCACCGAGCGAGAAAAGTATGAGGCTGAGGTTGGCGAGGTGCGGCAAGAGCTCCAGACTCTCATGGAAAAACATGAGAGTTTGGAGTTTGACTCAAGGATGCGAGTGTCCGAACTCGCGGCGGCTATTGAAAGTGCCAAGTTTGCCAAGGCCGAATCCCAGAAGACCCTCCAGGAGTTGGATGAGGTGAAGAAGATAGCGGCGGGTAAGGCATTCTTTACGCAAAGCAAACACATAAGCGTGAGTTACTTGTTACTTACCCGAATCCAGAGTTCTCCAGGCGCGTTCGCAGATCTTCCCTGGAGTGTGTCTGATGCCGCCCCATTCTATCGAGCCAAGGAGGGCAGCTCGACAGAGAAGGTGTTCTGGTCTCAGTATGCTGAGGCCGGACACCCCGTGCCACTGAGCGACCAGCTGAAGCAACTGGTCGAGCTCCACAAGGCGGCCGAACAGGCCATGAGGGGCCTTATAGTTCGGCTGTGGCCTGAAGAGGCTCCGCCTGGGAGCTATTTTGGGCTGGTGCGGCGGCTGGTGGAGGCCTGTCCAAGTCTCGAAGTCATCAAGCGCTCCGTCTGCATTGAAGGTGCCCGTAGGGCCCTTGCTCGTGCTAAGGTGCACTGGGGTAAGCTGGATGCTGAGAAGCTTGTGAAGGATGGGCCACCGCCGGGGAAACAGCATCGCAAGCCCGAGAATTATTATAAGGATGTTCTGAAGGGTGCCTGCCTTGTGGCGGATGAATGTTCTATGGATGTAATTTTTGAGTAAAACTCGCTCGTTTTGTCCTATGCGCTGAAAACTTGTTCATATGCGCTAAGCAATGCTGTTTGAATTTAAAATATTACCTTCTGTGTGGCTGTTTATCAATTCTGAGAGATGGCGAGTCGTCAGCTTCTGCCCCCGTGCCGCTAGTGCTGGAGTGTTCGGGGATAAACTTGAGCGCTCTTTTTCCCATGTTTGGGTCCTTCGAGGGAGGCGCTCAGCCCAACGAACAAGGCAATCGGACTATAATGCGTGAACACTCTCACTTAGCCATAGAATTCTATAATTTTAAATTTTGGTGAAGCCCCTGATATTCGGAAGACCGAGTTTGGGGCGCTATCCACGCCTTGGCCGGACAGAGCCGGCTCCTCGCCCTAAGCGGCATAAGTCTTTAGGGATTCGAAAAAACCTCTCGAACAGCGACCAGCTCTCGCTTCATCATGACAGTCAGTTTTAGCTTTCTCCACTGAGGTGCTCGACCCAGCTCAACCGGGGCACAATCGCAGTGGTTCTCCTAGTGCTACCTTAGCCGATATAGCGGAACGTAAGGCACCAAAACATAGGAGCCGGGCAAACCCAACTATTGACCCAAGACATGATTCGGAGCCGATGCATATAATGCTATAAGTTTGGGGTGCCGCACTTGTTAAAGTGTTCGGACTTCTCACACCATGTTGAGGGGTACTGAAGCCCCTGGCGTATTTTGGCCGTACCAAAGTGTACGGGTGCAACATGTCGTTAAGGAACATATATAATGAAAATAAAAAAAAGAGTAATGCAAAAATAGACAAAAGCTATGCATTGTTTATTAAAGAGGGCTGCGATCAAGGCAGAACGATACAAATAATGCGATAAGCAAAAGGTTGGACTATTTAACATGTCCGCTCCAGGGGCAAGCTGCGGAATAATATGCGAAACAGGTATACTGCTCGTGATAGAGACCACCTGGGAGTTCCGTAATGCGGCGTGGCTTGTCTGCTTCCCTGGTTCTTGCATCGTTTGTGCGGCAATTGAACTGCCGAACAGGCCTTCCGAAGTGTGGAGTCCTAAAAGTAAGGGAAAATTAAAAAATCGGCAGCCCCTAGTGCGGTTTAAGCCGTTTTTTTGGGCGTGCCGTGGTGGTGCCCCTCCCCCTGTACCCATGGTATCTCTAGAGTGTAGTTATGTACGCGAAGTACTAACGTCGCCTTTTTGCGAGGGTTGGGGTTGGGGCCGCATTGCTATGCCTGCTCGGATCGTGCCAGGCGGTCTTGTTGTAGGTTACTCCGGGCGCGCTTGACGGTGTCCGGTCGTTTAGTGGCCGGACTGGAGAACTGTCTAGAGAGACTGCTTTGTACTTTCGCTGCAAGGGCCGCCGTGTGCTCCTCTGTTCGGAGGGAGCATTCGGTGTTTCCATTGACCATAATTACTCCTCGAGGGCCTGGCATCTTGAGCTTAAGGTATGCGTAGTGCGGTACCGCATTGAACTTGGCAAATGCGGTTCGCCCGAGCAGTGCGTGATAACCACTGCAGAACGGGACTATGTCGAAGATTAACTCCTCGCTTCGGAAATTATCCAGAGATCCGAAGACCACTTCAAGTGTGACTGAGCCTGTACAGTTGGCCTCTACACCTGGTATTACGCCTTTAAAGGTCGTTTTGGTGGGCTTAATCCTCGAGGGATCTATGCTCATTTTTTGCGCTGTATCCTGGTAGAGCAGGTTCAGGCTGCTGCCGCCGTCCATAAGGACTCTAGTGAGATGAAATCCGTCAATAATTGGGTCTAGAACCAATGCGACGAATCCACCACGATGGGTGCTAGTGGGATGGTCCCTTCGATCAAAGGTGATCGGACAGGAGGACCATGGGTTGAACTTTGGAGCAACTGGCTCTATCGCGTATACGTCCCTTAACGCGCGCTTCCGCTCCCTCTTGAGGATGTGGGTTGCGTATATCATGTTCACCGTCCGCATTTGTGGGGGAAAACCCTTCTGTCCATTGTTGTTCGGCAGTTGGGGCTCCTTATCGTCATCGCTATGCAGCCCCTTGTCTTCATTTTCGGCATTTAACTTGCCTGCCTGCTTGAACACCCAACAATCCCTGTTGGTGTGATTGGCCGGCTTTTCGGGGGTGCCATGTATCTGGCATAAGCGGTCGAGTATTCGGTCCAAACTGGACGGGCCCCTAGGATTCCTTTTGAATGGCTTTTTCCACTGACCGGATTTAGAGCCTCTGAATCCGGCATTAGCTGCCATATCCTCAGTATTGTCGCCGTTAATGCGGCGCTTCTGCTTGTTGCGATGCGACCTACCACTACTGTCCCTGGTATCCGAATTACCAGGGTTCTTGGTCATATTGTTGCTACGAGCGAGCCAGCTGTCTTCTCCCGCGCAAAAGCGGGTCATGAGTGTCGTGAGTGCTGCCATAGACTTCGGCTTTTCCTGTCCAAGGTGCCGGGAAAGCCACTCATCACGGATATTGTGCTTGAAGGCTGCTAGGGCCTCAGCGTCCGGACAGTCGACTATTTGATTTTTTTGTTAGGAACCGTGTCTAGAATTGCCTGGCCGATTCCTCTGGCTGCTGGATTACGTGACTTAGGTCATCGGCGTCTGGGGGTCGCACATAAGTGCCCTGGAAATTGTCGAGGAATGCGATTTTCAGGTCTTCCCAACAACTGATTGATCATGTTGGCAAGCTGTTAAGCCAATGCCGAGCTGATCCTTTAAGCTTGAGTGGGAGGTATTTGATGGCGTTGAAATCATCATCGCGGGCCATGTGGATATGAAGGAGATAATTCTCGATCCATACCGCGGGATCTGTTGTGCCATCATATGATTCGATGTTTACGGGTTTGAAACCCTCGGGGATTTGATGATCCATTATTTCGTCTGTGAAGCATAGTGGGTGTGCGGCACCTCTGTACTGGGCGATATCATGACATAGCTCCAATGAGCTGTGTTCGGCCCTGCCGAATTTCTGACCGGTGTGACGGTTACCGTCTCGAGCCATGGGGCGCCCACGCGGTCCGTAGATCGATCTTGTTTGTCTTGCCTTGTCCTCCAACATGTCTAGTAAGTCCGGCGCATATTCCCGTGCCTTGGTACGGGGTTCGGCTTGAGTGGAGGGCCGAGAGGCCTCTCTGTCGCGGCCACGAGGTGGTCGGTCGGCTGCATCAAGTGCTTCCTCCTCTAATCGGGGTAGCAACCTGCGCTTTGGGTAGCTCTTGGAGGGGCGTTCGAGTTTATGCTCTTCGGCCGCAAGGACTTGAGTCCATCTGTCGACTAGCAAACCTTTATCAGCTTTAAGTTGTTGCTATTTTTTCTTGAGGCTTCTTGCCGTGGCCATAAGCCTGCGTTGAAAACGCTCTTGCTCGACGGGATCCTCTGGCACGACGAATTCGTCGTCGTCGAGGCTTGCCTCGTCTTCGGAGGAAGGCATATAATTATCGTCCTCGACCTCTCTGTCTGCCGCTCTCTCATGAGGGCTAGTTTCTCCATCCTCCTGTGCTAAATCTTACTGGAGGGGGTTTTCTTCGGCGCTTTCCGGAGTATTATTATCTCCCGTGTTGTAATCATCGTGTTTGTTTTGGCGGGATTTTGAGCGGCGCTGCTGACGCCGGCGCTTAGGCTGTTTTTTGGAGGGGTCATCCTCCGCTGTTTCATCGCCATCTCCTTTTGGGGTGTTCACCATGTATATGTCGTATGACGAGGTGGCTTTCCAAGGCCTAATAGGCGCTGGTTCTTCATTGTCTCCTTTATCGGCGTCCATACCGTCGATGTCTTCGGAGTCGAAGTCGAGCCTGTCGGTTAGGTCGTCGACAGTGGCTACAAAGTGGGTGGTGGTTGGGCTTTGAATTTCTTCATTGTCCGTACCCCAACCTTGCTGACCGTAGTCCGGCCAGGGCTCTCCTGATAAATAGAGAGACTTTAGTGACTTCAGGATATCGCCGAGAGGCGAGTGCTGAAAGATGTCTGCGGTAGTGAACTCCATGATCGGCGCCCAATCGGATTCGATCGGCAGGGGCGCGGAGGGTTTGGAGTCCGGAGAGGAGTCCGGCTCCTTGGAGTCACGAGTCTCGCAGAGTACGGGGCTGGTGTTCGGCTCAATCGCCATTAGGGTCGCAGCCCCCGAGGTGGCGTCCAACCGCCCATCCTCGATCGGCGCAGTTGGCTCCGAATTAGGGATCGGAGCTGACGCGGGTGCGGCCTCCAAGGCACTGTTCGGCGGCAGAGCTAAATCATGCTCCTCGTGACAGAGCGGCGCGCTCGGCAGTGGCTTGAATCCGTCGAAGATCAAGTCTCCGCGGATGTCAGCCGTATAGTTTAAACTTCCAAATCTGACCTGGCGGCCAGGGGCGTAGTTTTCGATCTGCTCCAGATGGCCAAGTGAATTGGCCCGCAGTGCGAAGCCGCCGAAGATGAAGATCTGTCCAGGGAGGAAGGTCTCACTCTGGACTGCATCGCCATTGATGATCGTAGGAGCCATCAAGCCTGACGGCGACGACACAGAGGAACTCTCAATGAAAGCACCAATGTCGGTGTCAAAACCGGCGGATCTCGGGTAGGGGGTCCCGAACTGTGCGTCTAGACCGGATGGTAACAGGAGGTGAGGGACACGAAGTTTTTACCCAGGTTCGGGCCCTCTCGATGGAGCTAAAACCCTACGTCCTGCTTGATTAATATTGATAATATGGGTAGTACAAGAGTAGATCTACCACAAGATCGAAGAGGCTAAACCCTAGAAGCTAGCCTATGGTATGATTGTTGATGTGTATGTTGTCCTACGGACTAAAACCCTCCGGTTTATATAGACACCGGATAGGGTTAGGGTTACATAAAGTCGGTTACAATGGTAGGAGATCTGCACATCCGTATCGCCAAGCTTGCCTTTCACGCCAAGGAAAGTCCCTCCCGGACACGGGACGGAGTCTTCAATCTTATATCTTTATAATCCAGGAGTCCGGCTGAAGGTATAGTCCGGCTATCCGAACACCCCCTAATCCAGGACTCTCTCAGTGAGACAGAGATCACATCGATGAGACTGAATCGATTAGGGTTTGTGGCAGTGGCTATGTCAAGAAAACTCGGTGGTGCCGGATAGAAAGTTTCGATGGGGCCGAGTTTGACTTTTTAGTTTGGGACATCGATACGTCTCCAACGTATCTATAATTTATGAAGTATTCATGCTATTATATTATCTGTTTTGGATGTTTATGAGCTTTACTAAACACTTTTATATTATTTTTGGGACTAACCTATTAACCGGAGGCCCAGTCCAAATTGTTGTTTTCTTGCCTGTTTCAGTGTTTCGAAAAAAAGGAATACCAAATGGAGTCCAAATGGAATGAAACCTTCGGGAGAGTTATTTTTGGAACGGAAGCAATTTAGGAGACTTGGAGTAGACGTCGGGGAAGCTTCGAGGAAGCCACGAGGCAGGGAGGCGCGCCCCCACCCTCGTGGGCCCCTCGTGGCTCCCCTGACCGACTTCTTTCACCTATATATGTCCATATACCCTAAAAACACCGGGGAGCATAATAGATCGGGAGTTTCACCGCCAGAAGCCTCTGTAGCCACCGAAAACCAATCTAGACCCGTTCCGGCACCCTGCCGGAGGGGGGAATCCCTCTCCGGTGGCCATCTTCATCATCCTGGCGCTCTCCATGACGAGGAGGGAGTAGTTCACCCTCGGGGCTGAGGGTATGTACCAGTAGCTATGTGTTTGATCCCTCTCTCTCTCTCTCATGTACTTGAGGTATTACGATCTTGATGTATCGCGAGCTTTGCTATTATAGTTGGATCTTATGATGTTTCTCCCCCTCTACTCTCTTGTGATGAATTGAGTTTTCCCTTTGAAGTTATCTTATCGGATTGAGTCTTTAAGGATTTGAGAACACTTGATGTATGTCTTGCACGTGCTTATCTGTGGGGACAATGGGATATCATGTGATCCACTTGATGTATTTTTTGGTGATCAACTTGCGAGTTCCGCGACCTCGTGAACTTATGCATAGGGGTTGGCACACGTTTTCGTCTTGACTCTCTGGTAGAAACTTTGGGGAACTCTTTGAAGTTCTTTGTGTTGGTTGAATAGATGAATGTGAGATTGTGTGATGCATATCGTATAATCATACCCATGGATACTTGAGGTGACACTGGAGTATCTACGTGACACTAGGGTTTTGGTTGATTTGTATCTTAATGTGTTATTCTAGTATGAACTCTATGGTAGATCGAACGGAAAGAATAGCTTCATGTTATTTTACTACGGACTCTTGAATAGATCGATAAGAAAGGATAACTTTGAGGTGGTTTCGTACCCTACCATAATCTCTTCGTTTGTTCTTCGCTATTAGTGAATTTGGAGTGACTCTTTGTTTCATGTTGAGGGATAGTTATATGATCCAATTATGTTATTATTGTTGAGAGAATTTGCACTAGTGAAAGTATGAACCCTAGGCCTTGTTTCCTAGCATTGCAATACCGTTTGTGCTCACTTTTACCACTTTCTACCTTTCTGTTTTTATATTTTCAGATTACAAAAAACCATTATCTACTATCCATATTGCACTTGTATCACTATCTCTTCGCCGAACTAGTGCACCTATATAATTTACCATTGTATTGGATGTGTTGGGGTTGCTCGAGACTCTTTGTTATTTGGTTGCTGGGTTGCTCGAGAGATACCATCTTCATCCTACACCTCCCATGGATTGATAAACCTTAGGTCATCCACTTGAGGGAAATTTGCTACTGTCCTACAAACCTCTACACTTGGAGGCCCAACAACGTCTACAAGAAGAAGGTTGTGTAGTAGACATCAGACATATGTGGATATGGGAAAGTGGTTGAGGGTTTTGGAGCATATCACTAAGCATTTTGAGCAAGCAAGCCATTAAGCAACACCTCATCCCCTTTTAATAGTATTGGCTTTCCTATGGACTCAATGTGATCTTGGATCGCTAAAAGTAAAATGTAGAGTCTTGAGCTTTTGAGATTGAGCCAATCCTTTGTCCTTAGCATCTTGAAAAGGTTACATATCCTCTTGTCCACGCCACTCCATCTGTTGAACTTGTCTGAAATATACTAGATGAAAAATATTAGTCCAGCAAGAGATATGTTGACATTAATTACCAAAACCACCCAGGGAGCACTTGTGCTTTCAATCTCTCCCTTTTTGTTAATTGATGACAACATACATCAAAGCTTTAGATAAAGATATAGAAGATAACAAGTAAAGTTTTGGAAAGACATGTAACATGCATAGGCTATCCCTACATGTATGCAATCATGTCAATATGAGATGTAAGAGCATGTGAATGCATAATCATGACAGAGCAAGCAATGTGTTACATGTATCTTGGCTATATGCATCAGAGCAAATGATATGAATGTATGAAGTGTAACTTCATGTTCATGATTCCTTCTTGCAAACAATATGTACATCAGCAAGAAATCATCATGCACATGGGTGTGATGCATATATTTACCTTTGTGGTCTTGAGCTGGCTTAGGAAGAGATGAAACTGAGTAAACAAGGTTAGATAACACTGATACATCTACTAGACAGAGCAAACAAAATAAGCCACAAGAGTACCAAGACTGGGATGACATGTAGAGTGTGAGTACTGGGTACTCTTATTGGATATAGACATGTCCCCAAAGGTAAAAGATATGCAATGAATTTAAAGACTTCCTTCCCTAGCAGTCTTTCTCCCCCCGAATCTTGTATTGGATAATGGGAGAAGATAGGGAAACAAAATCAGAGCAAAACAGATCATAAACATGAACATAACATGGACATGTCTTTCCCCTCTTAAATACATGTGACTTCTCTCCTCTTGAACACCAAGCATCTGGGGCCTTTGATGTGATTACTTCTCTCTCCCTTTTTTTCTCTCTCTCTCTCCCTCTTTTGAAGAGAATAAGCTTTGATGTGATCCCTCTCTCCCCCTTTGACATTAATTTCCAAGAAGAAATCTTATGGAGTGTGAGTCAAAATAGGTTTGGTCCTTGAGTCACAGAGCAAAGCAGTATATAGATTGTGATGCTGGTAGAGGATAAGAATCATCGAGTAGAGCTGGAACGAAAATGCAGGAACAAGTGGCAAATTGTCTTTTCTGCAGTGAAATCGGTGGCACCGAGTTGTGTTCTTCGGTTGCACCGAAAGGATTCGGTTGGACCGAAAGTAGCAAACCGGCGTGTCCAAGTTTAGCACAGAAAAAGAGCAATAGTCACCTCAGCTCACTAGGCAAATAAGATTTCACAAAGATTTGCAAGGAATTAACTGAAGGATTTGCAATGAATTGGATGCAAGAGATGCAGAACAAAACAGAGAAAAGAAAATCTAGATGAAGTTTTTTTTTGTTTGTTAAAGGAAGGGGAATAAATATGCAAGGGACAAATGCAAAGAACAAATGCAAAGACTCGGAGAAACACTAGAGAACTTCATCTAAAATTGGGCAGTGACAAAGTCACCTATGTTAGAGTATATTGACTGAGGGGTCAAGTGAGAACACTTGATCATAGGTCATACTCATCGTTTAAGCTCAAAATGGGGTTACCATTTTTCGTTTAAGCTTTTGATGTATTCGCATCTTGTTGGGTTGCTTTGACTCATGACTTGGAGTAAAGCTTCTTTAAGATGGAATAGCATACCTTGGGTGGTGGTGTTGAACTTGATCATGTAGTTGAACTTGCGTGGGGTGCTCAAGGTTGATGTAGTGCATCAATGGTTGGGAGCACCACTTGGAGTTGAGTTCATCTACCTACATGGGTTAGTCTTGCAAGGAAGAGCACTTGTGTATCCAAAATGACAATCATGAAATTTGATATATAGAATTTGTCAAAGGATATGTTGAGGGGTTTCATGCTTCCTTGTCTTCAACCACCATTGTGTAGAGACTTGGTGATGTAGAGATTGCTCAAGATGTGGGTGAGTTGCAATCTCATGGATTTAGATTCATCCAAGTACCTACAAGGATTAGATAGCATGCAAGGGTACAAATGTATCCAAGACATATGATCATCATCATAAGAGAAGAAGTCAAGGATTAGACAAAGGCTTATGCCTTGCATGTATCCAAATGGAGTTCCTACTCCAAGTTTGAAGCATCAATGATGTTCAATTCACCTCTCAAACGGCAAAAGCCTTTCTCATCAAGTGGTTTGGTGAATATATCCGCCAATTGCTTATCGGTACGAACATGCTTAAGATCAATGTCCCCTTTAGCAACATGATCTCGAATGAAATGATGACGAACTTCAATATGCTTAGTTCGAAAATATTGCACGGGATTATGAGCAATATTAATAGCACTCTCATTGTCACAAAGCAATGGAACATGTTTCACATAGATCCCATAATCCTTAAGAGTTTGGGTCATCCAAAGTAATTGAGCACAACATGAATCGGCGGCAATGTACTCCGCTTCGGCTGTGGATAAGGATACCGAGTTTTGTTTCTTGGAGGATCAAGACACGAGAGATCTACCAAGAAATTGACAAGTGCCCGAAGTGGAATTTCTATCAACCTTGTCTCCGGCATAATCCGAATCGGAGTAGCCAACAAGATCAAAAGAAGACATCTTAGGATACCAAATGCCAAAATTTGGTGTATGTATTAGGTATTTCACTATTCTTTTCACAGCCTTAAGATGACATTCTTTAGGGGCCGCTTGATATCGTGCACACATGCACACACTTAGCATAATATCGTGACGGGAGGCACATAGATATAACAATGAACCAATCATGGAGCGATAAACCTTTTGGTCAACCGGTTTGCCATCCTTGGTCAGGTCAAGATGTCCACTAGTAGGCATGGGGTTTTTCATACTTTTGCGTTCTTGCATGTTGAACTTCTTGAATAAGTCCTTGGTATACTTTGTTTGGGAAACAAAGGTACCCTCCTTAGTTTGCTTGATTTGCAAACCAAGGAAGAACTTGAGTTCACTCATCATAGACATCTCAAACTTCTCCGGCATTAGCTTTCCAAACTTTTCACTAAAATTAGGGTTAGTCGAACCAAATATGGTATCATCAACATAAATTTGGCATACAAATAATTCACCATTAACCCTTTTAGTAAAAAGAGTAGAATCTATGTTTCCAATCTCAAAACCTTTTTCAATAAGGAACTTGGTCAAGCATTTATACCATGCTCTAGGAGCTTGTTTAAGACCATAAAGAGCTTTGTGAAGTTTGTAAACATGGTTAGGTTTCTTAGGATTGACAAAGCCGGGAGGTTGTTTAACATAAACTTCCTCCTCAATTTCACCATTTAGAAAAGCACTTTTAATATCCATTTGGTACAAGGTGATATCATGGTGATTAGCATAGGCAAGTAAGATGCGGATGGACTCAAGTCTAGCAACGGGGGCATATGTCTCACCGTAGTCCATACCTTCGACTTGAGTGTAGCCTTGGGCGACGAGACGTGCTTTGTTGCGGATGACTTGACCATCTTCGTCTTGCTTGTTGTGAAACACCCATTTGGTACCAATGATGTTGTGGTTGTTGTCGGGCTTCTCGACCAATGTCCACACTTGATTTCTCTCAAAGTTGTGTAGCTCTTCATGCATAGCATTTATCCAATCCGGATCTTCCAATGCTTCTTCAACCTTCATAGGTTCAATGCTAGAGATGAATGAATAATGTTCACAAAAATTAGCCAAACAAGTTTTAGAGCGAGTGATTCTCCCGGTTTGGATATCATTGAAGATTTGTTCGACGGGATGGTCTCTTGAAACTCTTGCTCGAACTCGTGGGAGTTTTTGTTTGGGTCGGGGTGGAGCATCTTCTTCATCATCTTGTTCTTCTTCTTGGCCTTCTTCATTGTTGACGTTGATGTTCTCTCGTCGTGGTGGAGAAGGAGGTTGATGAGGTTCATCTTGGTGTACTTCCTCGTTTTCTTCATCTTGGCATGTCCCACTTGTGGATGCTTCCATGTCAGCTCTTGGTTCACCTTGTCGCGAGGTAAAAGCTTCCACTTGGACGGACGAGGTACTCTTCTTCACCTCTGTTGGATGAATCTTGCTAATAGACAAGTCTTGGATTGCTTCTGAAGGGTCTTTGTCTCCTACATCAATTGGCAATTGCTCTACTTGCGAGCCGTTAGATTCATCAAACTTCACATCTATTGTCTCTTCAACCTTTCGGGTGAAATTGCTGTAGACAACGTAAGTGTGAGAGTTTGAGCCATAACCGAGTAAGAAACCCTCATGAGATTTAGGAGCAAATTTAGAATGGCGATGCTTATCAAGAATGTAACACTTTGAGCCAAACACTCAAAAGTATCCAACTTGGGGTTTGTTACCGGTGAGAAGCTCGTATGTCGTTTTGCCGAGTAGCTTGTGAAGATACAAGTGATTTGTTGCATGACAGGTTGTCTCAACCGCTTCCGCCCAAAAGTGTTTTGGCGTCTTGTACTCATCAAGCATCGTTCTCGCCATCTCAATAAGAGTTCGGTTCTTCCTCTCAACAACTCCATTTTGCTGAGGCGTGTACGTAGCCGAGAACTCGTGTGAAATCCCTTCTTCGTCAAAAAAGATATCCACATTTGCGTTCTTGAACTCCATTCCGTTGTCGCTGCGAACCTTCTTGATCTTCACTTCAAATTGGTTTTGGGCCTTCCTAGCGAAGTTCTTGAAGATCTTTTGGACCTGCGATTTATCATCGAGAAAGAACACCCACGTAAATCTCGAAAAATCATCGACTATAACTAGACCAAATGAGTTTCCACAGAGACTTTTGTAGGCATTGGGACCAAAGAGATCCATGTGAAGTAGCTCGAGCGGTCTTCTCATGGTCATGATGTTCTTCACGGGGTGGCTTCCTCCAACTTGTTTTCCTGCTTGACAAGCACTACAAAGTCTATCCTTGTCAAATAAGCTTATCAAGATTTCGCATGCCCACATGACCTAACCTTCTATGCCACAACCAACCTTTCAAAGATTTAACAATTAAGCAAGTTCTAGGTTGAGCCTTTCTAGTGAAATCAACAATATATAAATCACCTCTACATGTACCGGTAAAGACCATTTTATGATTATATCTATGAAACACTTGGCAATCTACTTCAATAAATAGGACATTGAAACCAAAGTCAGCAAGTCTAGATACGGAAAGTAAATTGTAGCCAAGAGATTTAACGAGCATAACATTTTGTATAGAGCTATCATGTGAGATAGCCACCTTACCAAGGCCAACCACCTTACCCTTTGAGTTATCACCAAAAGTGACGTACTTCCGAGGGCCGTCGTTTTTAGCAAGCTCACGAAACATATCCTTGTCTCCGGTCATGTGATCGGTACACCCACTATCAAGAACCCATTCCTTTCCTCCAGCCATGTAGTCGCGAAGATTTGCCATAAGACCAAAGTGTCTCATAGACTCGTCGAGATCAAAGTCACTATCATCATCCTCATCATAGTACCCATGTTCAACATCGTCTTGTGATGGATCAATTTCTAGAGAGGGCAATTCATTAGATAAATGGTCATCACAATAGTCATCTTTATGAATTCTAATGGCTTCGGAGATGATATTGCTAATGATTCCAACATCTCCTTTGGCACGCGTAAGATTAGTAAGCTCAAATAGACAATCACCAAATTTGGGATCATTGGAACTCATCTTACTCAAGGCAATAGACTTATGAAGGATCTCATCTAAGTTTTTCAAGGAATAGTTTGGAAATCATTCCTCAAGAAATCTCCATATGGTGTAAGCACAATCAAGAGCAGGCAAGCTAGCAAACAAGTTTCTAGGCAATCCTCTAGTGATTAAATTGACAGTTCTAAGATTACGGATCATGTCAATAGACTCATCAAGGGTAGGATGAAAAGGATCAACATGAGGTGCATAAGGGCTAGTAATATACTTGTTCAAATGATATTCATTGAAAATCTCAAGCATCTCAATTTTCCACTCATGAAAAAACTCTCCATCAAGTATAGGCACTCTACGTCTAAGACTCCCCAACGTAGACTCATCCATCTTCCTCCAAAGGTGTTTAAACCAAAGCAAAGGAGACCAATGCTCTGATACCAATTGAAAGGATCAAGAAGAGTTGTCTAGAGAGAGGGTGAATAGACTCTTAACAAGAAAAAGTTGCAGTTTTTATTTTCTTCAAGTTAAGGTGGAGTTTTAGCACAAGTTTAAACATTCACAATACATATCAAGCAAGCATGACAAGAGTATATGAGCAGCGGAAAGTAAAGCATGCAATTTGCAAGAATGTACAGATATGGGATTGGAGTGTGCAAACGCAAATGGAGACACTGAGATTTTTGGCGTGGTTCCGATAGGTGGTGCTATCGTACATCCACGTTGATGGAGACTTCAACCCACAAAGGGTAACTGTTGCGCGAGTCCACGAAGGGCTCCATCCACGAAGGGTCCACAAAGAAGCAACCTTGTCTATCCCACCATGGCCATCGCCCACGAAGGACTTGCCTCACTAGGGTAGATCTTCATGAAGTAGGCGATCTCCTTGCCCGTACAAACTTCTTGGTTAAACTCCACAATCTTGACGGAGGCTCCCAAGTGACACCTAACCAATCTAGGAGACACCACTCTCCAAAAGGTAATAGACGGTGTGTTGATGATGAACTCCTTGCTCTTGTGCTTCAAATGATAGTCTCCCCAACACTCAACTCTCTCTCATAGATTTGGATTTGGTGGAAAGATAATTTGAGTGGAAAGTAAGTTGGAGAAGGCTAGAGATCAAGATTTATGTGGTTGGAGTGGATTATCTTGACCTCAACACATGAGTAGGTGGTTCTCTCTCAGAAAATGTATGCTGGAAGTGTACACATGTTCTGATGGCTCTCCTGATGAATGAAGAGTGGGTGGAGGGGTATTTATAGCCTTCACACAAAATCTAACGGTTACACACAAATCACCAAACTCGGTGGGACCGAATCAGAAAACTCGGTCAGACCAATTTGGTTCATAATGTGACTGTTAGGTATTTTGGTGGGAACGACATGATCAACTCGGTGGGACCGATGTGCTAGGGTTAGAGTAAAACCTCATCTTGGTTCGACCAATTACACAAACTCGGTGGGACCGTTTTTTGTAATAAGCGAAACAGAGAGTTGGTCAAGCAAACTCAGTGAGACCGATTGCATATCACGGTGAGACCAAAATTATTGTAATAGGCGACAAAGAGTTTGCAAGCCCATCTCGGTGAGACCGAGATCGCATTGATGAGACCGAATCGATTAGGGTTTGTGGCAGTGGCTATGTCAAGACAACTCGGTGGCGCCAAATAGAAAGTTTCGGTGGGGCCGAGATTGACTTTTTGGTTTGGGACATATATGGATATGGGAAAGTGGTTGAGGGTTTTGGAGCATATCACTAAGCATTTTCAGCAAGCAAGCCATAAGCAACACCTCATCCCCTTTTAATAGTATTGGATTTCTTATGGACTCAATGTGATCTTGGATCACTAAAAGTAAAATGTAGACTCTTGAGCTTTTGAGCTTGAGCAAATCCTTTGTCCTTAGCATCTTGAAAAGGTTCCATATCCTCTTGTCCACGCCACTCCATTTGTTGAACTTGTCTAAAATATACTAGATGAAAAACATTAGTCCAACAAGAGATATGTTGACATTAATTACCAAAACCACCCAGAGAGCACTTGTGCTTTCACTATCCAAGGTAACTATTTTGAAACCATTGTCTACGAATATAATTCTGAAGTTCAATAACCTAAGTGAATTTTGTATGAATTGAATGCTATTGTGTGAGTCCCCGCAAAAAAAGAGCATCCGTGTCATTAAATTCCTTGTCGAGAGGATCAATTAGCATCTAGAGAAAACCTTCGAGTCGTGTAAATTCTGCAACTAGTTGTGCAGGTAGACTTGTATTTTCCATGACTGTAGAAGCATGTGGGCAAGTAAACATAGTAGTTATGTGAAAGTGTTGTCTGTTTCATGTGCATGTTTGATCTAGAAGTTCAAATTTTAATTTGAGATTTCTTGACAAGATATAATAAATACTATTCCATTGTGTAGATAGAGAAGTTCAATATAAAGATGATGGTTCAGTTCAGGAAAATATATGTTTCCCAAAATAAGTTCAGCGATTATTCAGTGCTTGATGTTCAGGGATGGTTTGATGCTTGATGTTCAGGGGTGTCCAGAACTACACTCGGTAGCACATATACGGTGGCTCAAGTTGGTTCCTGTCATTGTCAGTTCGTGTATGAGTTTGTTGTTTCTCTGAAGTACAAGTAAATTTATTGTCATTGCTAAAAATGCAGGCGCTCACCGCCCCCATCTCTGACCAGATCCATCCTGGCTCCCCTGGTAGCCAACACGGCTTGTGCGCTGGTGTTAGTGTGCATGGGCAGCAAATTCAACTACCAATCCACACCAAAGTTCATGTATGTTGCCTGTTTCCCACACATTCCTAGGAAAATATACTTCTTAGCATGCGGTTGTCCTATGATTGGAAAAGCTGGCAGCAGCATACGCCTGTTCCTACATGGATCTATGAACTATGATCGATCTAACTAACTTGTTCTAGTGTTGTATATATAAACACTGAATCTTAGATGTGGACAGTATCATTGTTGGTAATCAATGTCGTTGCAATGTCGTTGTGGCGTTTTTACTCGTGAAAACTCTGGATGTTAGATAGCATCAATTTTAGGGATCAAAGATGATGTGGTGCCCATGTAGCATTTTCTTTAACTTGCGAGACTTTAATTGCTAGGATCACCGTGCTGCACATGGGCTGCCATCTCTGGTTTTCGTTTTCCTTAACACTCGGTGAGGGAAATGATCGTTCAACTTCAAATCTGTTTGGACTTATGTTCAAGTTCTTTCGTATAGAAAGTTCAGAAAGTTTTGTTCCTGAAAAAGCACATATTTGAAGTACACCATTGTTATGTATTTCTGAATTTTCCTCGTGTAGCAGTTCAACATGTAGTATGCCATCAATTCATAATGAAAAGGAAGGAAACAATTCAATAATTGTGTGTTTAAAACATAACAGAAACTTCCATAGTAGTTTGATGGAATAAATCTCATCAGTTCTGACCTGGATCCGTTCTTGCCTACAATGCATTGAAAAATAATTATGTGTCAGCTAGATCAGTACTAGTGCTCACCAGTACGACAAGTAGCAGTACTTATCAGTACGACTTACACAATACTATTACTGATCAGTACTATTCTTAATGTTAAAAGTAACATCCATATAGGGAAAAATGCTTGTATTCTAACACACAATTTTTTGGAAGAAGAGCACTAGTACTGATGAGTCGTACTGACAAGGATGCCATCTACAATTCTGAAATTATTGTTGAGTCGTACTAGTACTATTACTGATGAAAATAGGAAGCAAGTGTCGCATGAATCCTCAATTGAATGGGAAGCAAGGTGATCCTCGCTCCTTCAACTCCACTTCGCCGGTGCCACAGTCTGTGGGAGTAGGGGCGGCGTGCCCGTCAACAAACAAGAACATAAGGTATGTGCTTGGAAAACTTAAAATTATGTACACATTTGGGCAACAGAAGTTGTAGCTTCTTTCAATGTTCAAAATGAAAGATATTCAGTTCAACTTGTTCTAGCAAAACATGTGTGGGACCTTGGAAGCATGTCGACACACTATCTAGTGCAGAAAAAATGTTTAGCGTAGTTCAGCGCGTCGCCACCTACCCCTGCCTCCGAGCATCGCTGGTCTGTGAGTTCAACATGTATAGCCCTATAAGTTCATAGAAAAATAGAAAACAAGATAAACACAAAATAATGAAACGCAAAAAACCCATGGAATTCATAGGGAAAAGATAACAAGTTCTAAGGAAATAAATGTAGAAGTTCATATTTCAAAACAAATGAAGTATCTGGGAAGTAAAAATGAAGTATTTCAAAGTACAGAAATCTTTTTAGGTTTCTTTGGGAACTTCTAATATTACTAAACATGAACTTGCTTGGTTACACAAATATGAAACTGATTGTGCAAGTCACTTAGAATGTGTTTGTACTTGTTATGGAAACTCATGACTTGTTATGATTAAATGCAGGGAGCAATTGGCGCCGAATGGGCCCCTAGGAGCTAGTCCAACCCGCTCGCAGACTGGAGGGCATGCCGGTTTATTTCCAACGAAATCCTATGTACAATCAGTCTGTTCGTTTGATAAATAAAGGAGACAACATAGAAGTTTTGGTTGAAGCAAGTCCCCACGTCCAGTTATGTCCGATTTTTGTGATAGTATTTAAAAAATGAGGCATATATTGTATAAACTTTTCTGGACTTGTGCCCAGGCTGCTTCTGAACAACTCCAATGCTTTATTGGCCTCAGTACTATTGTTTGGTACCATTAGGTACCAAACTTTGAACTAAGAACTCTATGAACTCCTGGACATGTTCATAAAGTATTCCTGGACTAAGAACTCGATGAACTCCTAGACCTGTTCATAAAGTATTGTTGGATAACTCTTGGTAGTTCTAGCATTATAGTGTGTGTTTTGAACTAAGAGATATACTCTCTAGCATTATAGTGTGTGTTTTGAACTAAGAGATATACTCTATGAACTTTCTATACTTTCTGGACTTGAAGCATTTTGTTCTCATATATAAAATCAAGTGCATATACAAAATCTTGAACAAAATGCTCTATGGACTCTTGGACTGCACTGTTGGAGAACTGTTGTTTGGTACCTAATGGAATTTGCACATCAAGCATTTTGTTCTCAGTTTTTTTGGTGAAAGTTTGCTTCCTATTGCATAGCTATTGCAGTATACCTTCTATGCATGGCAATGTAAACATACAAAATGTATATGCTACTCCTGGAAGGGCTGCTGTAGTGGACAATTTTCTACCATGACAATTTTCATGAAAGGGCTGCTGTAGTGAACATGGTGCCAACTTGTTGCTAGTTATATTGAAAGTCCACCTTGCAAAACGACATTAGTTCTCTCATTAACATGCGTCGATTCAAGGGGTTGCAATGTAAAAAAGCAATGTATACACACACCCCATAACAATGTTTCCTTCTATAAAAAATATTTAAATAGTATTGCAAGGCATTGCACCGGTTCAATATAGTCAGAAAAAAACCCTAATAGTTCAACCGAGGCCATTGGGAGGTTCAATGAATACAATATGACGGTTAAAAAAAAGAAAGCATGTTTTATAAAAAAATGCTTTGGTCCGTGAAAACATGGTCTGTACAAATCCATGTAGAGATCAGTTTGGGTACTCTATTTTTGAAACGAAAAAAAACACGAACGGTCTCACCGTATTCAAAATACTCTATGAAAAATAGCTCAGTACAAACAAACATATAAATCAGTACGAGTACTCTATTTTTTAGACGGAAAAACAACAAAAATATGTCTTGCCGTATCCAAAATTACTCTTAAGCAGTTGCAAATTTGAGAAAATGTTCGACACGACTAAGTTCCGCGTTTTCGATAGCTTTCCAACGGTATATTATTTGCCCCATTTCGACAAACTTAAAAAAAATCGTGTTCGAATTCAAATTTGACCGTATTTGAATTTGTATTAAAATCGTAAGGAATTAGGAAAAAACTTCTCATATGAAATAGTTGCGCATTTTCCATAGCTTTCCAGCGTCGTATCATTTACATCAATCCGACAAACCGTTTGCAAAAAAATTGCAAAAATACAATTCATCTAGAACTTCACCATTTTTAAATTACTTTTAAATCATATAAAATCTGAAAACATTAGATATATGGAAGAAGCGGGTTTTCACCAGCTTTCTAACGCCATCTTATTTGCTCAATTCCGACAAACCGTTTGAAAACTAAGTCCAAAATACGGTTCGCATTTTCGGTTTTGAAAAAAAATGGTTTTTTCAAAACTGCTCTTAAACCATTGATTTTACAAAAACATTCAACATACTTGTAATGTAGATGTTAAGAGCTTTCCAACGATATATTACATGCCCCGTTCCGACGAAAATAAATTGCAAATTTTTTTGGAACTAAAGAAGACGATTTTCAACGAAAATGAAAGTATCAGTTCAGACGCTCGAATTCATGAGTTCAACCGCTCGAATTCAACAGTTCAACAATAGTAACCGAATAATATTATGTTACGCGAAACAGAATAGCCCAGATGTGGAGGCCTCCACATCAAATCTAAGGGCCTCTCTCTCTCGCATAGCTCCACACTCTCCCGGTCTAATTGACTTAAGTGTTCAGGCTCCTAACTAGACGGGCTCTAATCTCGGTCTATTTTGTCTAATAGAATTAGACTCCTAATTAGACGAGAAGCATCGCTAGGTTTTCTCGCGGTTCTTCTCCCTGGACGTTGAAGCTCCGTCGGACTACTAACGACTTTTCTGCCATGTCATCCCTGATGGGTGGGTCATCCATGTCATAATTGTGATTAGTTCCAGTCCAAACGGTAAATAGTACAAGTCGGTAATTATTTGTGAAAATTAACCCCAAAGTGGTAGTTTTTTTATCACCAGTCACAAAGCGTGGTGGTTTTTGGCAAACCTAGCTGCAAAAGTGCTAGTTTGTGGCTATATACTCCCCCTCGTGGGATTACTCCTTCATGCAGATGGCTCCTCTCATAGAGATGAGGAGCTTCTCTTGAGGGAATGACTCCATAGGAGTAGCAAGACCTTCAATTGTGGGAAAGATTCCTTCATGAAATTCAAGCCATCTTTTCTTTGACGGGATGGAATTCAAGCCATCTTTGTCTTAGGACTTGATGAAGAACTCTATCTTGTTTCATCTCCCTCCTTGTATGATTTTGGATCAAGGATCTATCCATATGTATCTTTTATTGCATGTACATGCATTGATTTGTGCTAGTTGTCTTCAAATTTCCTTTCGTGTTCTTCCTCCAATCCACCTACAATCTGTAAAGATTGGACACAAACAGTACTTCGATGACTTCGATCATGTAACAATAGATGCATGGGAAAGAGCCCATCTTCACCGGGAAGTGAGAGCATCTCCAGCCGCGCCCCAACAGGCCCTTTCCAGACGATTTTTCAGCGCCGGCGCCCAAAAATTGGCCCAGTCACGTCCTCAGGTGGCCGTTTTTCGCCGGTTTGAGCCGAAACTGGCGCTGGTGGACCCAGACCGAACCCGTCGCGCTGGGAAGCGCCCGGGGGCGCCGGTATAACGCCCTCAATGCGGCTATATCTCCCATGTGTCAAAGCACGACTTAGAGGCATAACCGCATTGAAAGCAATGTCGCAAGTGAGGTAATCTTCACACAACCCATGTAATAAAATAGGGGAAGAAGTTACATAGTTGGCTTACAATCGCCACTTCACACAATTACATGAATAAAGCATTACATCATCCAAATACAATCAAGGTCCGACTACAGAACCAAAATAAAAGAAGAACCCCAAATGCGACAAGGTCCCCGATCAACCCCAACTAGGCTCCACTACTGATCAACTAGAATGAAACACCACAAAGAACAAGATCTTCATTGAGCTCCTCCTGAGCTTGGTTGCGTCAACTGCACGGTCTCATCGGCACCTGCAAGCTGGTTTTGGAAGTATCTATGAGCCACGGGGACTCAGCAATCTTGCACCCTCGCGATCAAGACTATTTAAGCTTATGGGTAAGGTAAAATGTATGAGGTGGAGCTGCAGCAAGCGACTAGCATATATGGTGGCTAACATACGCAAATGAGAGCGAGAAGAGAAGGCAAAGCACGGTCGAGAAACTATGATCAAGAAGTGATCCTAGAACAACCTACGTCAAGCATAACTCCAACACCGTGTTCATTTCCCGGACACCGCCGGAAAGAGACCATCACGGTAACACACGCGGTTGATGTATTTTAATTAAGGTCAACTTCAGGTTTCCTACAACCGGACATTAACAAATTCCCATCTGCCCATAACCGCGGACACGGCTTTCGAAAGTTCAAATCCCTGCAGGGGTGTCCCAACTTAGCCCATGACAAGCTCTCACGGTCAACGAAGGAATAGACCTTCTAGTGGGAAGACCCGATCAGACTCGGAATCCCGGTTACAAGACATTTTGACAATGGTAAAACAAGACCAGCAAAGCCACCCAGATGTGCCGACAAATCCCGATAGGAGCTGCACATATCTTGTTCTCAGGAATGAACACTTGGAGAAGGAATTATTTCTTTGATGAACCATCATGTAGAACCTCCATGAAGAACTCCGGTAAACGAAAGAATGAACAAACGGAAGGAAAGAGAAGTTGAAAACACAAGGTGAATCCTTGTACCGATTTAAATGAATCTCCGTGGTGAAATAATTGAAAAAGGTTGGAACTCCGGGAAAAATAGAAGATGAAACAAAGAAACCGAGAATTTTTTCAATGAACCTTCGGAATAAGGAATTAATCATTTGGATGAACAAGAATAAGAATTATGTTATGCTTATACTTCACCAATTTAAATTGATGACAATCCACGGATTTGGCATACTACTTATTCTCGTAGCAAGGATGAAGATAGATATAGCTCAACTTGAGAAGGTCTTCAACGATCCACCGGTAGAATTTGGAAAGCACGAATGGATTGATATGCTAACCAAGGAAGAGAGATCTTGAATGAACCACCGTAAGAATTTAAAATGGACGAAGAAAATATAAAGAAACACCGGGAAGAATTTGCAAATGAACGAAGATGCTCGAGAGAAACTAGAAACATGAGAACGAAGGGATCACGAACTGATTAGGGATCACTTGAACGAGCACCGGTAAGATTTGGAGAACCATAGCTGAAAGCTGAGAATGAATAAATTCTGAGATGATGGGCTCCAGAGAATCAACCTGAAAAGAATCTTGAATTGCTCCGGATAGGTGAAAAGAATTCCTCTTTGGTCTTTGGAAGAACGGGTAAGGATTTAAGAGGAACTCCTCTTTGGTCTTCAAATCCGAGAATGACGAGAACAACACCGTAGAACGATTTCAAAGAGAGATTGCACCGGTTGAATTTAAATGGCTTGAATGAGATAACATCCTTGAAAGAGCTTGAACGAAAGCAGAGTGTAAGCACGAATCTTCGGGATTTCTTGAGCACTCCGGAACAATTGAATGGCGAGAAATGACTGAATATGAGGTGCACCGGCATGAGAAGGTATTTGCAACGAGGAAAGGATATAATTGGCAAAGTTTGAATTGAATTCATCGGATAAAAGAGAACAAAGAATGATGAACTAGAAGCTCCGTTAGTATCTTCATGAAAATCACCGGATAAGAATACTGATGGAAAAGAATGGAGAGATTTCTCATCAATAAAATGGATACTTGATTAATAAATCTGAGTCGTTGAAGAAAAACAAGGGAGGGAGGGCAGGAAAAAACAAAGGCAACTTGGGATGGATGAAACGAACACCGTTGAGAAGAACTGATCATTGATCTTACTGATGTTGAAATGATCGGATCCACTTGAAGAGAAAACACACCGGTTAAAAGAAATTGAAATGACAAACTCGATGATCGAGAAGGATTAGTATTCACATAGGAATATGAGAACACCACTTGGAAAAGGTATGGAATCAACATTTGACTTCGAAGCAACTCGAATACCACAACTCAAAACAAAACAAGGATTGGCTTGCGGAATAAGCCAGAACAAACATATGATAGAGATTTCGTCCGAAGTTTTCGTGGTGGGGCCTAGAGGGGCTCGATCGTACAGCACCATCATGTACAGGGCAGTGCACATGACATACGAAGCGTCCCCGAGTCGGCATAGCCAAGGACTCTTTAAGACACAACGAGACCACTGTAAAACCGACCGTGAATAGGCGAACCACTAGACGTCGAACCCCAATTTCATATCATACATCTGTTGGAAAGATATCCTAAGAGCTACTAGAATTCCCACTTATGAAACTCCCGAAATTTTCCGGTTATGCAATCAGGTGTTGGGGATACAGGGGAAGCATAATATCTCACCCAAACTAGCAAATCCTACATCCGGCTGTATCCATCCTTCAACACATAACCAAGAAACCTTCAGAAATCATCTACCTCAACTTTCGAAAAGCATCTGTTATACAAGTTATGGCAATACTCCCGAACTCCCGCCCCAGTACTGGGTGGCGTCGAGGTTATCTCACCAACGAACTGCATAAAAGAGTTTTTCAATGTCGGCGTACTAAACTCAGGTATTCCAGAACTGCAACGATAAAATTATGACGACAACACCTCAGAGCTCAACTCCCCGGGACACTTCCACAAAACCCCTGACAGGAGGCACCAAGACAATGTTCTCGTCACAAAACCATCGGAATGATTCCAAGATACCCGCGTGATCCTAAATCTTTTTTAGTGAAATTTGAGAAGAGAAGAGTAAAAACTCTACATCAGGATGCCTTACCAGAGCGATGAGGAGACTGGGAAGTAAAAAAGAATTCCTAAACTCTCCGATATATAATACCTAAATGACTCAAAACATTTTTCTAGACACAACTCGGCTGCTAAAACGATCAAGCAATGGGGCTCCTAAGGTCGGGGAAGGCTCTGATTACCAACTTATAACGCCCTCGATGCGGCTATATCTCCCACGTGTCGAAGCGCGACTTAGAGGCATAACCGCATTGAAAGCAATGTCGCAAGTGAGGTAATCTTCACACAACCCATGTAATAAAATAGGGGAAGAAGTTACATAGTTGGCTTACAATCGCCACTTCACACAATTACATGAATAAAGCATTACATCATCCAAATACAATCAAGGTCCGACTACGGAACCAAAATAAAAGAAGAACCCCAAATGCGACAAGGTCCCCGATCAACCCCAACTGGGCTCCACTACTGATCAACTAGAACGAAACACCACAAAGGACAAGATCTTCATCGAGCTCCTCCTGAGCTTGGTTGCGTCAACTGCACGGTCTCATCGGCACCTGCAAGCTGGTTTTGGAAGTATCTGTGAGCCACGGGGACTCAGCAATCTCGCACCCTCGTGATCAAGACTATTTAAGCTTATGGGTAAGGTAAAAGGTATGAGGTGGAGCTACAGCAAGCGACTAGCATATATGGTGGCTAACATACGCAAATGAGAGCGAGAAGAGAAGGCAAAGCACGGTCGAGAAACTATGATCAAGAAGTGATCCTAGAACAACCTACGTCAAGCATAACTCCAACACCGTGTTCACTTCCCGGACACCGCCGGAAAGAGACCATCACGGTAACACACGCGGTTGATGTATTTTAATTAAGGTCAACTTCAGGTTTTCTACAACTGGACATTAACAAATTCCCATCTGCCCATAACCGCGGGCATGGCTTTTGAAAGTTCAAATCCCTGCAGGGGTGTCCCAACTTAGCCCATGACAAGCTCTCACGGTCAACGAAGGAATAGACCTTCTAGCGAGAAGACCCGATCAGACTCGGAATCCCGGTTACAAGACATTTCGACAATGGTAAAACAAGACCAGCAAAGCCACCCAGATGTGCCGACAAATCCCAATAGGAGCTGCACATATCTCGTTCTTAGGGCACACCAGATGAGCAAGACGTCGGGTAAGCCAGCCCAGAGTTGCCCCTGGTAGCCTCGGACATCGCTCAGTTGGACCAACACTTAGAGAAGCACTGGCCCGGGAGGTTAAAATAAGATGACCCTTGAGCCGGCCGACTCAAGGGAAAGAAAAGGCTAGGTGGCAAATGGTAAAACCAATGTTGGGCCTTACTGGAGGAGTTTTATTCAAGGCGAATTGTCAAGGGGTTCCCATTATAACCCAACCGCGTAAGGAGCGCAAAATCCGGGAACATAACACCGATATGACGGAAACTAGGGCGGCAAGAGTGGAACAAAACACCAGGCATAAGGCCGAGCCTTCCACCCTTTACCAAGTATATAGATGCATTAATTAAATAAGATATATTGTGATATCCCAACAAGTAAACATGTTCCAACCAGGAACAACATCTCCATTTTCCAACAAGGAACAAAACTTCAATCTTCACCTGCAACTAACAACGCTATAAGAGGGGCTGAGCAAAGCGGTAACATAGCCAATCAACGGTTTGCTAGGACAAGGTGGGTTAGAGGCTTGGTTCAACAATATAGGAGGCATGACAAGTAAGTGGTAGGTATCGCAGCATAGGCATAGCAAAAGAGCGAGCAACTAGCAAGCAAAGATAGAAGTGATTTCGAGGGTATGATCATCTTGCCCGAGATCCCGCAAGGAAGAAGAACGAGTCCATGAAGCAGACAAACGGACGTAGTCGAACGGTTCCTCACAAACACGACGTTACCGGAACTAGCCCGAAGAAGCAACACCGGAAAGGAGCAAACAACATAATAAACAACCACCACATAAGCATGGCACGATGCACAACCAAGTATGATGCATGTCCGGTTTAATATGCATGGCATGGCAAAGTGCACAAGCAATCCTACAAATTAAATGGAGCTCAATATGCAACGGGTTGCATATTGAAGGAACACCACATCAATTATTTGGTTCTCTCTCGGTTATGTACCCAACAATATTAAATGTTTTTAAGCATGTCAAGAGGTGAAACATAAAGGGATTATCTGTCTAAACAATTTAAATGGGGCCGGATATAGCAAACAACAAATCCGGTAAATCCCCATATGCATTAGTAAATTGATGCAAACAACAATTTAAACCATCTTAATGTTGTTAAGATGATGCGGATGACATGATCAAGTTTATGCAATTTTATATTAAAAGTTGACAAGAGCATTATGAAGCATTTTCACCGTAGTAGAAAGAAAGGGGTGCCACGGCGACGATAATGAAACGGTGCCACTGCAACGTTCCGGTTCCGACAACTCATTGAGAACGTCGGTGCAAAAGAAAGTGTGGCGGGAGCGTGCAAAAGATGGTGGGGTGATCCCGGTAACCGGGTTCCCACGGGTCGACGGTGGTCTTGGGGTTATACCTTCGAAGCGTGCATTTTCGGAGGGGTTCGAGTCGGTGTAGAGGAAGTAGTGGAAGTAGACGTTCTCGGACGTCGAGGGAAGTAGTGGTTCACGCGACGGTAGTCGAAGTAGTCGTTCTCGCACGCTCTAGGGTCGAGGGTAGAGGTTCTCGCGATCTCGGCGACGGTAGTGGTACATGTTTATCATTGCACGAGTTTCTGTAGACGTTCATGTCATCGGTGTCGAGGTACTTGGGGTCTTCGGACTTTCCGGTCCCGTTCTTGCGACGGTAGTCATTCACGTTCATTTCGGAGAGGTACTTGATTACTCCAAACCCTTCGCGGTCGACGGTAGTTGAACTTGATGCTTGCGGTGCACATTTCTTCGTCAACGGTAGTAGTACAAGGTCGTCGTGGGAAGTGGTCGTACTCGCGAACTTGTCGAAAACAGGGTCTCGGTCGTTGGTATAGGTACTTGGTGAAATCCATGGGTGTCAGTAGTTGTACATGGTCTTCGCGTTGTAGTCTGACTTGGCGATTCCAAAATGTTCATCGATAGTGGAACTTGGCGGTCTCGACGGTCGTCGTGGTACTTGTCGAAAGGAATCCACCGAGACGGTCTTGTGTCCCTGGATTCAATGGCCTTGGCAACGACAAAAGGGGCAGCATCACCTAGCATGCTTGGCGAGGGGCTACAAGTGAGAGGCCATGGCAGCGGCAAAAGGGGCAGCAACAACACGACTCACGGACAGAGGAGGTGCTGCCGGGCGCTGATGGTGGTGGAGCAGGGGAAGTCAACGCGGGCTCACGGTGACTGTCACAACGACGAACAGAGGCGCGCGGAGAAGCAGCCGTCCGGTGATGGAGCAGAGGCGTCCATGGCCAGCGACCCAAGGTGTCGAAGATGGCCGGATCCGGGCCAGCTCGGGTTGGGGAGGCGAGGTAGCAGGCCGGTGGCGGGGCTTGGCGCGGTCGGAGGACAGGACCGCGGGGCATAGCTTGGCGGCGTCTTCGGTAGCAGGGAGGCGCGTCCCTGGCAACTGGCGTGAGGAGGAGGCCGGGGAAGGAAGGGGGCGCGCTAAGGAAGGAGGTGCGGCGCCTGGGCGGCGCTGGTGGCCTCCGGCGGCACCGGATCGAAGGCGGAGGAGGACGCGGGACGTCGGATCGGGAGGCGCCGACTGCGCCCGTCCCTGGCGGCGCGAGCAGGGAAAAGAGAGAGAGGGGTCGAGCGAGAGGACAAGGGCAGTTGGCGGCGCTGCGGGAGGAACGAGAGGGAGAGATTGGATCGGGGAATCGGGCTAGGGTTAAGACAGAGTGCGACTGGCTGGGCCTTGGCCTTGGGCCGAATGGGCCGGCCTAGCTACAGGGAAAAGGCCCGGCTGGGCTCCTCACTCCTTCCCTCTTCTCTTTTAAAAAAAACCCCAGATAGCAAAATAAAAAGGAAAGAGCGGGTATCTAAGGGAGGTTTCTGACAAGGAGGTAAAAAGCTATGGGGTCCAGGATTTAAGTAATATTTGAATAAATTGCTTAGGGCTTTTTTAGGGTAGAAAATTAAACCAAGTTTAAATTAACTTCAAACTTGATGCAATTTTGAACCCAACCAAAACAACGTCAAAAGAGATGAAATTTGGTAGAGAGGTTGAAGGCATGGTCGAGAATTTATAGGAAAATAATGAACATTAATAGAGAAGGGGAAAATGGCACTTGCAAAAAAAGGAAATAGAAGGAAAGGAGAAGGAGATGATGATGGGACAAAGGCATGGGGAATTATTTTGCAAGTGTGTCAAGGTAATTCCACATTAATGAAATATTTAATATATCTCCCTACTATTGGGAGGATATGTTTTAAAAAGAATCACCATGTGAATTCTCTCGATTTAAATGGACCGGAGATCCATGCAATTTATTTAGTTGAGTTTTAAAACGGGTTGCATGATGACATGATGCAATGCACATGATGCAAAGATGAAAGCAATAGACGAAACAAATCACACAACGAAACCCGGAAACCCTGGAAGGCATCTGAAGCTCCGGTCTTGGGGCGTCACAGCCGGGGCGAGCGATTTTGACGCGAAAGAGCCGCGGGCCCGTCGAGTCAGCGACACGAGCCTCGTCGTCCTCAGAACGCCTCGGTTTCCAGCGAGGAATCAATGGCAAGGCTGCCGCCGGTCAGCCTTGCCATTGATTCCGCACGGGTGGCGCGTCACAGGCGGCGCGGCGACGCCTCCCCTCCCGCCATGCGTACACACTGGGCGGGGCTATAAAACCAGCGCATCCCCCTTGCCTCTGGCCACACCAGCCCACAGCCGCCGCCGAGCTCTGCCTCTCTCCCCGTGCGCAACCGCCTGCCGACGTTCCTCCCCTCCCCTCTCTCCCCAAGCCCATCCGACGGCCGAGCAATTCCCCGGCGACGCGGCGGCGGCCAACGGCTTCAGCCGCCGCTCGCTCCACGAGTGGGAGGCTTATCTCTTCTTCGAGGCGAACATCCCGGCCCCACCGGACATGCGCCGAGCCGACGGGGTGGAGGCTCAACAACGGGGGCGTCCCCATTCCCCCGGTGCCCGACGTCGATGCGCGCCCCGCCATCTTCGCCGCTGAGGTCGACCGCGTGCGGGCGTCCCTAACGGAGGAGCAGCGCGCCCTCCCCCAGTACGCCGCCGACAACCACGCGTCGTGGGCGGCGTACTTGCAGCGTCGGCAGGCGCAGTGGCTGGCATCCACCAACGAGGCACCGATGTGGGGGGCATCAAGAACAACAACGGGCGCCGCATATGATGGAGCGCCCCCGGCCGCATGCTCCACGAGGTGCTCTTGCACCTCGAGGGCGGCAATGACCCGCTGCTGGCATACCCTGCCGCGGTGGCCGCCCCGGTCCCCCGCCGGAGCGCCGGGCAATGGATGCCCAGGAGGTTTGGCTCCTCCTCGTCTTCCTCCTCTCACTCCTCCTCTCGCTCCTCTTCCCATTCCTCCGGCTCGCCCGCGGTGTTCGGCGTCAAGGCCGAGCCCGCAGCGGAGACGCCGCTCGGCCGGCGCACCCGCAGCGTCGGCATCGTCATCAACGAGGGCGTCGGGCGCGCCTCCTCCTCGGCTCCTCCACGCTACGTCAAACCAAAGACGGAGCCGGGGCTCGCCGCCGTGAAGACGGAGCCGGGCGCGCCGTCGTGAAGACGGAGCCAGGGCTCGCCGGCGGCGTCAAGGAGGAGCTCGACGACGCGGCGGCCTTGAAGTGGGCGCGCGACGACTGGTCACGGACGGAGCTGGAGCGCCAGCGCCTCGCCTACGAGCAGTTCGAAGCTCGGCGTCGTGGCCGGGACGAGGGAGGCGTCGTCGTCCTCGACGACAGCAACGATGACTCACCGCCACCACCGGTCCGCCAGGGCGACACTGGGCAGGGGTCCAGCAGGGGCTGCCACATCAAGGAGGAGAAGGCCGACAACGACGTCGGCGACGTCGCCGCGCTCAGCGACTTCTTCGCCCCTTAAAAATAGTTGTAGTTGTGGCCTTTTTCGAATAACTTTGCTATGTAATGTCCGAATATATGTCCAGTTTGCTGAACTTTAGCCGAATACTTTGTCAAATTTGCCGAACTTTGCCAAATACCCTTAAAAAAGGTGTCTTGAGGCGGCCCTAGGGCCGGCGGCTGGAAACCGACTCGCTCCCAGGCCGATTTTAGCGCCACGCCCCCTGGGGGGCCAACGGCTGGAGATGCTCTGAGGGAGACAATCTTGCAAATCATCCACACGGCGTCTTGGAAAATTTCTGTCATGGGTTGGTGAGCAAACCACTAGCATCGCCAAAGCACCTCAGAAGTCTTGTCCTGGTTGGTGAGCAAACCAGGTTGGGTCAAGATTCAGGTTTAGAGGATGGCATTTTTGCCCACTGCACTGGGCAGAGGGGCAGATTTGCAAAAGATTTCTATTTGTCTGGTTTCTCTAACACACATGAAGGAAGTTGAAGCTCTGGAAGCTATCAAAAAAAGTGGAGGTCTGGAAGAATCATGCACCACACTTGATGGAGAAGATACAACAGTAGCCCGTGTCCACAGGAGGAAAATAGTGTCGAGACCAGCCAGCCTCAAACCAATGACACGGCATGCTGGTAAATTTGTGTGCCAACGCTAGAAGTTCCCGTCACCATATGACATGAAGTAAGACAAGATCTTCACATACGTAACCTGGTTTTTTACATGCACATGAATTATAGTACTATGAACTTACAGACCACACTCGACATGCGTGAATGCTTTCCAACGTGATTCCTCTAGGAAACCAATGGGATGGGGCTGCTAAAAGCTCCCAAGGGCCACATGTCCGACCATAGAACATAGCTGCATCAGACGGCCCAGTTTTAATGCATTTCAGAACACATGTGCCATATTTTGTTTTGCTTACAACAGAAATTGCAGTGCAAAAGGCTTCATAGGCAGGAACTCGAAACGAGCCGCCACAGAACAATCATCAATAGCTGTCTTCATCTGTCTCGGGCCTCCGGAGGTAATAGCGCAAACAATTAACCAGCACCTGTAAAACGGAATTATAAGAGTTCAATATTGCTGAGATGAGCAAGAAGGTTACTAAATGTGCTAATCTTGGCGTGGGTATATACCAGAGATAACGAGCTGTTAAGTTTTGCCCCTCTGTAACTCACATGAAACTTGTCCTTGGCAACCAAGCCCTGAATAAGACAACCGGCATGAACTAAGGAAGGGCCTTCATAGCTGAGTGACTACCATAACAAAGAGACAGAAACTGGCATACCTCAGTATCAATCTCAGCTGATTCCACATCAACATTTACGTCAGTAATGATCTTGATTACTTCCAAGAGTAAGCCTGGTCGATCAGCTGTCTCTATGTAAAGCATGCTGCACATGTTCAACTAAAACTGGTGAGGAAGTAGATGATGTACATTAAACCAAGAAAAATGAGAAACAGATCATTCAGGTTCTATAAGATGTGATTCTTGGCAAATGGATAAACACATTTGTTTTCTAACATATGAAGTTGTGTCAAACACAATCAACTACTCCCTCCGTTCCAAAACACTTATTTTGGAACGGAGGGAGTATTACACAAGGTGCAGTACCCAAGAACCAACAAGTTCCGTCAGCATGGCGACTTGCCCAAACACAACCAAATCCAGCAGTCCGATATATTACCTAGCCTGTCCTTTCTATACCAAATCATCCCATTTTTCATTTTAAAGGTGTCCTATGAGAGATGTACGATAATGCCTGAACCCGACTAGCCTAGACATGTTTATAATGCAAGGATGCCTCCAACACAAGAACAAAATTTTGCAGCTTGGCCCAAACTTGGGAGGCACATACATACCTTACTACTAGTCAAATGCACCTGCTTATTATGTCAGGTGATTCTTTTTACGGGAAATTATGTCGGTGATTTAAAATTTCAAATGCTCAACAAGATAAGTATGCCTCAAGCAAATGTAGTCACTGCCCACGTAAAACCCTCCATTATGATACTAGGTAGCGATCACGTGAAAATCAGTTTTGGCAGCAGTAGCAGACAATAGCTAGAGATTTAGTTTGTCAAATGTGTACAAATAGTGCTTTGGTACATATACAAGATACAACCACACGGCAAACCGTGGTGTAACATATGTGTGATGTCACCATATGACAACTATTACGTACTAGTGAATTTAGTTCGCCAATGTGCAGGAATAGCGCACCACACACAAAACCATGCATGTGCATGCCACAGAACTAACATATATGGGATAATATGCATGACAACTAATTAGTCACCGTACATGCTGACATCATGCTACACAAGCGGCATACAATAATTAGAAGCTATCATGATCAAACCTTCTTTTCGGTCCATCATCTTGCACAATTACATGTGTTGCAACATCAACATCAACCTGCCATAGAGAACATAAATTAATTAATTGCTCAAGATATAGGGAAAAAATAAAATTAAAAGCATAACACTTGGATGTCTGTTTTAAAATACCCAGTGTGTAAACACTGAGGGAAACCCATCCCTAAAACGAAAATATGCCTAACAAAAGCATGGACCAGCATCAGTGCTGAATTAGCAGGATGAGAACATCCACTGAACTCACCTTCTTCTCAGGGGCTTTGATTCCAAAAAATTCACCCATAGCTAGCTTCTCGCTTGATTCCTATACACATATTGCCTATTATTCTGATATTTCGATTAAGCAAAATGAGAACTAATCTAAAGCTACCAAACACCAAAATATAAAACACAACTGAAGAACTTGAATTCTGAAACATACGGGATGATACTGCAGAAGGTTGTTAATGATGGTCAGCCGTATTGTTTCCAACATGTCAGGGTCCTCAACCTTACGCCCTCTGGACAGAGACAGATGGTATAAACAGATAAATAATATTAGAACATGACCAAATCACCACAACTGTCTTAGTATGATAATCACAGGTGCAATTTCTAAGGAATATTTTGAAATTTTAGTGTGTCAAGACATCCTTCCATAAAGTCAGTAAAAAAGAAGAGAGAAACAGTACTTGAATGCATGTGCAATCTGTTGAATGGTAATTACAGAAAATAGACCACAAGGCAGCTAAACTAAAATATCAGTAATAATATGTGGACATTGCACAGTTGCACAAAGTGTAGCATCCAAAAGTGATGAATCAAGCATACAAATACCCTCCTTTACTTCTCGAAGTGCAAACAAACAACTAAACGCTGTATAAGAAATTGCAGCAAACAGAAAGTTGCATGCACCCACAATCGCATGATGTGGAACTTTGTTTGTGTGACAGATGAATCAGTTGCCACACTTCCTTTCGTCACATCAAGGCCCAGGTCCTTGAGTGCCTTCATCTGCAAACAGTGAACAGCACGACGCAATAATTTATAGATACAGAAAATCTGTAACTTATAAATCATTAAAGCATATCTAAGCAAGGCCAGACCAATAAAACGCCATCCCCAGCACAATAAAATGCATACCGTATCAAGTAGTGCCCCCAAACGATCTCCAAAACTCAGCTGCACAATGGTTGCATCACGGTCTGAGTCTTGGTCTATCAGTACAACTGGCTGTGGAACTGCGTCGTCAGCTGTCTGTGATATAGATTTGTTTTTCAAAAATGCACGTTTGAAATCATCAGTTGAGTATGTGTTCAAATAATAGAATGTCAGCATGTAAGAAGAACAAAAATGCCGAGAATAAAAAAAGCACTTTCCAAAGAAAAAACTAATCATTTGAGTATATCAAATTGTTGGCATCTCTATCCATACAATGAATTGTTGAAATATGTAGCAACTCTTGATATAAGCAGAACTACTTTGACACCTGATGTCTAGGACCATATTGCTTCACATCGGCCCTCAGAAGAATAAATTGTACAGTGAGACATAATAGGCAGACTGAGATTTTCTAAAACTGAAAGTGGTCTGAGTTGTCCATAAATATTTCATTGCTCAGGAATATGAGTCTACACATTTTATGCGAATTTGCAAGGCTGAAGAATATACTGCAGTGCCACAGTCCATATGTTCCACAAAGTTGTGGTAATTTGAGAGATGTAGTCATGCAAATATACCATTGAGGAAGCTCCCAACACGTTAGCTGAGTTGATAGATTGGCAACAAATCCTAGAAGGATGGCAAAATTTAAAAAATATTAGCACATGGAAACAATGTAGGACAGAACACTGATATACTGCAGAGGACATTGGCAGCACAGCCAATACAGACAAATAATTAAAGCATGAGAAACTCAGAATGGTATCATGATTTATCTAAAAACACGGCAGGCAGAAAACTTGTGCCACTACCCTTTACAGGTTTCCTGGTTATAAGCACAAAATTTTACTCAAAATATAGTTATCATATGTAGGTTCACATATGAACACAGTTAGAATTCATGTGTTTTCAATGGTGCACTAGTCCTGTCAGGACCTGGTGGATTCGATTCTTAACGAGGCAGCTCCTTGGAGTCTGGAGACTGGCAGGAGCGAAAGAAGTCAGGAACCTTGCGCTGCAGCTGCACTCCCGATCTGTAGATGCACCACGTCCTTGTTTGGCACTTCTTCCAGCATAAATATGAATGGAACATAACTGGGCTTTGCACATCGTATCTTAAAATGAAGATATAGCCTTTTGAGAGAAAACAGACAGAGCAATCTGAAATCTGTTGTGCAGGAAAATTGGTCCTCACTTGTCATTTATCCGTTTACATCTTACAAGAAAGAAACCGAAGTGCATTTTTTACTTTGTGCTGATCCGAGTTGGATGAAAAGCTGCAATTCTATTCTATGCATACAATTTCCTTCTTAATTGCGTCCATTATACTGCTCCTAACAAAATGGTTACTACAACTTCAAATTTGACATGTCATATTTCCACATCCATGCACCGAATTCAGTGCAAACGAATGCAAATATGCAACAGGCTTACAGGCCTCAACATTTGAACAGGAATATTTGGAACTATTCTTCGTCAAACATAACAATAGAGAGCACATCACAATCATATCCAATCTAAGTCTCAAAGTTATAGGATAATCATGGATTTATGGCCTCTGAGATAGAATGCATACTCATCTAGGAAGGCCGTGAACAACCGAGCAACACATCCTGAAGTCAACGGTAGCATCTATTCCTCCCCTAGGATTTCCCCGAGCTGAGCTAAGCTAATCTACCGAACAGATGACTAGTTCGCAGAACCGAAACGCTAAACGACACATCATGGTTCACCTTTCAACAATATACGTCCCATTATTCAACCCAGTGAGATAAGTGGAACCGCAGCGACGAAACGGGATCAATCGACTGATCCCGTTCCAAGCCCCAAACTGGCGAAAGGCAGCACTGGCTCCGCTCTCATTCAGATAAAGCGCCACCCCGATCGTCCTAGACTCGAACCAATCCAACAACGGCTAGCGAGGCGCGCCGAGGCACAGCACACGGTAGGAGGAACAGGGATCGCATCACAGGACCGGGTTCAGAATCGGGAGAAACCGAGCGCGCGGAGGGCGGCTCAGATCGCTCACCTCGGGAGAGATCGGGGGGCGGCGAAGCGGAGGGGACGCAGCGGCACGCGAGGGGCCGCGGCGGCGGGGCGAACGAGGTGGCGGTGGGAGGTGGCGAGCGCCATGGCCTCTGTCACTCGGAACGCAAGGAGTGGCGCAGTCGCGGTGTGCTGCCTGCGGTTTGGTGTTGGTAGGCAGTCGGGGTGGGAGGGGGAGAGGGAGAAAAAGGGAGGGAGGGCCGTCGTGGTGGCCAGCCGCGTAGATGGTGAGTGGGACGTGAGATTTCTTTTCGTGCGCCCACTTGGGCGACGGGAGGGACACACCCTTGTTTTCTTGTGCGGGAAACGTCCCACTTCCAGTACGTCATCTAGGCTAGCTAGCCCCCTCGCACTTGTCCCGTCGCGTGCTCCGGGGTCGCGCGCCGGTGGGTGCTGACGACCTTGGCGGCACATCAACGGCTGCACTCGCAACGCCGCACCGGCCGTGCTCCTTTCTGACACACCACACGGATGACGACACCTGTACCAGCAAGCTAAAACTCATACAGTAGAACAGTTTTGTTTTTGTGTTGAGGTAGTAAAAAGCTTTTTTTAGATGAGGTAGTAGTAAAAAGTTGCTGTGCCAGCGAAAGAAGAGCTTCATGTCAATTGGTACGATTATTCTCTGATAACAGAAATAACCTCTCTTTTTTTAAAGTAGCCGTAATGCCAAATGAGCCTTCGCTTCGGTGTTGCAACTTGCAAGTAGCGGCAAACATGGATTGCGTGTGCAACTAGCTTGCCTCCTGGTTTTATATCTAATCGAGGGCCGTATTAGGGGCGGATCATGTAGGCGAAATGATACTTTTTCTCTTGAGCAATCACAGAGGACGGATTGAGCTGGGTGATGATTCTGGACTCTGGAGATAACAATAATTGGCAAGCTGATGGTTCTTTTTTGGAGGGAAACTGGCATGCTGCTGTAGGTACTAGTATATGATATTTATATTTTCTTTGGATTTCTCTACGATTCTAACGTCAGTTTTTTTATCATAGCAATTTATTTATTTTGAAATCAAGAGTTTTATTGATTACTTAACGGAATTACATTCCTTCATTACACAAGCCATAAGGAAGGATGGAATATAGTTTATCCAAAAACATCTTCTCCTAGAGGAACTACAATGTTTAGTACAAAGATGCGCTAGTTCATTTGCTGCTTTTGTCGTGAAGGCCAAACGAAGTTCCTCGAAGTTTCCGCAAAGCTTTTGAATATTGCTGACAGTGGCAGCTATCTCCGATCGGTCTACACAGAAGAATTGCACTGTTTAACAACCTACTGGGCATCTGATTCAATTATAACCCTTTGATACCCTAGATCAGAAGCTAGTTGTATGCCATCTCTAATGGCATATGCTTTCGTTGATCTTGCATTAAGACCCACTTCATACTAAATGGCTTGTGCTCTAATCAAAGTCCCTTCATGGGTCCGAACACACACCAAGACCTGTACCCTCTTCATCAGTATCTTCATAAAAGGCAGTGTTCACATTAATTTTAATGAAGCTCTCCTCTGGGGTTTCCACTTATGTTGCTCCTTGATCGGTTTTGCAGCTTGTTAGTTTCATATACCCGAGAGATATGCTGCTATTGTAGGAACGAAGTATGTCTACCAAAGGGGAGGGGTGAATGGGAGTTTTAAAAATTTCTTCGAAAAACTTCAGAACCCATCAGTGGAATGAATGAAAAACAAACTATAATGAACTAACACAGAGTACCGAAAGGAAACTAGAGCATGCATCGATGTAAATCATACGAATGAAAATGCATTAAATGTAAACATGAGTGACAGAGATAACCAAAGATGCTCGATGGCGATAAGGAATTTGTTCGACCAGTTCGTCCTTCTACACAAGGACTATGTCTGGTTGGAGGGGCTGTGACTTAACACGGAAGATAAACTCTCTTCACCCTATTCTCCTCGATAATCGATTCATCAACCGATACCGATTACTCGTGGTAGATACTTGAAGGCGATCTCCGAACCTTTACAGACTTCTTCTTCGAGAACCACAATCACTCTTGGTCTCTAAAGAAATTGACATCTAACCATCTAGAGAGTTTGCAGCTCTCAAGAGTAATAGGCGGAGCGTACTAAACTTAGATTCCAGTGATGTTGAACCACTATCTAATTCTTTGACTCTAGGGTTTTTCTCCTGGTGGATTTTAAACTCAAATCGCTCAGAGAGTGGGTTGCTCAACAATCTTCTCAGAAATCAAACGGAGCAGCCACCGGGCAAAGCCGACGCGGGGTGGCTATTTATAGTCGTAGCCTTCCCAGATGGGAAATGACCATTTTGGACACGAGGTCCAACCAATGGCCAACCGACACGTTTACAACGATCGGATTTTGGAGCAACGGTAACATTACTTGAGGAACAAGTAATGCTAACTCCTTGGTCCGAGTCAAATCTCTCGCCGCGAAGAAGATCACAGTCTCTTGCTGGCAAGTATTTGCTCGGAGCACAAAGAGATTTCTCTCACAACTTTCATAGGATTTGGGTTTAGCATCAGAGAACCGAAGCTTCAAACGCTACACCTCACTTAATAGTATGGTGGTCCTATGACTCAATGAAAGAAGAAGAATAATGAAACAAATGATACGTCTTCACTTCATCTTCATTCTTCCTCGAACGCAGTCATATGCTTCTAACAGACATCGAACCAGTTGCTTGATCTTCAACAATTTTTAGGGGTCACTCTTGTTAGCTTCATCTTCGGTGATAACCTTCGCTGCCACGCAGAAGGATTATCTTCGTCGTTTGCATCAAACTCCTCGATACTTTAGGGACCTGTTACTCTATGTGCACTAGCAAACACATAAGTCCTATATTGTTTATGTCAACAAACTCCAAAACATAATGGTCCTATCATTGCACCAACAATCTCCCCCTTTTTGGACGGTTGTTGACAAAACAGATAATCATCGAAGTGAAGATAGATAAGTGAAATGTAAATCGAACAAGAGTGAACTTGCGTTACTTGACTCGATGATGAAATATACTTCCCCTAGATATATGCAGGGTTAATTGATGTATAATGAAATTCCTTGCAATTCATTTAAGTATAAGGAGGATTTTTCAATCATGCGAGGTAAAAGATTCGCACTGATGATATGTAATCCAATGAGAATATAGTGAAATCATTTATGGCTTCTAACAATAATTCCACCTACAAAACAGATGCTTCGAGAGAAAATAGTGCAGTAGGTGGGGTTATTAATATTACAACCCATATCAGAAGATTTACATCAGAGCGCATGAAGTAAGTGGCATAAATAGTCTTTGAAGCATACATCACAAGAGTCTCATAAACCAATTCAAATAAACACGGAGACCAAAACCAATAGAGCAAAACTATCGAAACTCTCGATGTAATTACCCCCCTTTTTGTCAACTAGTGTTAAAAAGGTGACGAATAACATGAGTGCGAAAAGAAGTGAACTTGATTCACTCTGAGGCATCGCCCGAAGAACTGCCCAAAGGCATTTCTGATTCGGAGGTGGCTGGAACATCTTCATCGTCAGTAGCTGCAGCAGATCCTTCAAGACTGGCTTGGGGATGAGAAGATGAAGGCACGGTGGGATCAGCCTGTTGAGTCTTGCGAGATAGAATATTTCCTTCAGCAGGTTTCTCAGTGCGCGGGGTTGCTTCTGATTCGTCGAGCAATTTGCGCAGCCGAATCCGAAGTAAATTGGTTGTTGGTTCATGAGCTGGCAAAGGCGGAGTGATCTGATCTTGAAAATCTTCAACTGAAAACCCTTGATCAATATACTCATAGAGTTCTTTGAGATGAGAGTTGCTTAATTGCTTCTTGGAAAAGAACTTCCGAAGCAATTTCCATAAACGCTTCTTGTTTTTTGCTGTGATCATGTGCACAACTTTTGTTCGTTGTTGATTGCATTTAGTTCGGCAGCCAGATGCTCTTTATCTTGGCGATCCTCAGCCATATGCTTCAGCAGTAGCTGTTGAGTGCGCAAGCTCACTTCAAGATGTGAAGGAGGTTGAGTGTTTGGTTGATGATCACGCTGAGGTAGCCTTGGCCCATTGTAAGTGTTATGATAATCAGGCGGGCTTGACGCTGGTGCTTTCCCCGAGGAGAAATCTTCCATGAGTTTCAACGTATCACGTACTGGAGGAATGAAGCTTTTGTGACCGACCTTTGATAGATATTCGGCCTTCATTGCATAGTCAACCACCTTCTGAATCCAGGGCGCAAATATCTTGATAGTTTTCGGGTGCTGATCTGAATCCATCAGGATGCGCAGGAACATATCTTCAACATTGAAGATAAATCCTTGTGAGATGGCATGGATGGTGTTCTGAAGAACATCAGAAATAACATTGTATGTATTCATCCCAACCAGTGGACAGGGTGTATAAGTGGGAATATGGTATAAATTCTGATTGTCGAATGTCAAGTGCTCAGGCAGGGGAGGACCATTGTAGTCACGAATTTTAGCTTCGTCCATTGTGCATCGGAAATCTTCATCAGAGATTGCATCAATGTCGTGAACTCGAATCTCAGTCTTGCCATGTTCAAACTGAGGGAAATGAAAGTGGGAGACAAAGTCTATTGCAGAGTATTTGATTCTTTTCCCTTCGGCCATCCATTCCATAATCCACTTTGTGCTATCAGATGCATCACCGGAGATATACAATGTGGCATAAAATTGAAGAATAATCTCCCTATTCTAGGGATGCTGGTAGGCAAAGACATGCGTGAGGCCAAAGTCTTCGATGTCTTGCAGTACTTGATTGAAGCAACCAATGTTTTTCATCACAGCGATATCCGAGTATTCATGAGGAAAAATCTTATGGTTTTCATATAAGAATAATAAATGGCATGTTCCTGAGTCCAGAACCAAGGAGATTCAGAGGTGCGGGGCTTGTTGTATGGACTCTCCTGAAGGAAAACAAGATGAGTGTTCCGATTGAAAAGTGGCCCTTTGATGCCAATGCCGATTGAGAACAACGGTAGTCGCTTGCGAGGATAAGGGTATTTGAGCTCATCTTCAAGGGAGATCACTTCATCGCCATAAATAACTAAGTTTGGGTGATGAGCAGAAGCTGATTCCACTGCTGAAGGATCAACATATCAAGTTTGTTGTGCAATATTGAGTGAAATTCGTAGAGGAGAGGGATCAGATACTTTGGAAGTTGAGACTGTGGTACGATCAGGCACTAGCGACTGAGTATGTTATTCTTCGGGAGTTGTGTGAGGGACAGAGGGAGGAACCGTATCATTTGGTTCGACATGGGCAGGAGAATCTTGCGTTCAGACTAAGGAATTTCACTGTCTTTCCGAAGCAATTTGTTGAGGCGGATTTTCTTCATGAACTGGAGAAGCCACATGCACTGTTTTAGTTGGCCTTGGCGAACTAGGAGCATCTGCAAGTGGTTTAAGAGTTGGCAAAGGAATTGTTTGTTTAGGAGAAATTTCTTCTGTGTCTCAACATTTGGAGGAGGAGGAGGAGCATTCTTATTCGCTATCTTCTTCTTCTTTTATTTTGACGGATCAATGTGTCCTTTGACAAGTTCATTGTATCTAGTGACTTGAGCTTGATGATCAAGGCATATTTTGCGAACGATTTGATCCAAGTCATAGTGAAATCCCAATATTCTATGCCAAAGGATAGTAAAAGCCTTATTGACATCCACATAAAATTCTTCAAGTTGCTTGATGACAAACTTGGATTTCGTATCTTTCATACGGTTGTCAAGCTCTTTGAGTTGGGCAGTGAGGTCATTTATCTCTACCGAATCATTTCTCATGTCCTAGTCTAGATCAAACGCTTGAGTAATTACTTTAAAGGGAATGGGAAAAGATGCCACTTCCCCATCAAACAGGTTCTCCACAAATCTATCAAGTTGCTCCATAATGAACACTTGATTGAAATAATGTAGTGCAGCAGAATCAACTTGAGGTTGTGCAGCAGGAGTAGTTTGTTCTACATTTCGCTCGGTAGGAGGCATAGAAGCCAATGGTTAAGTCAATTTGGGAGCAAATTTTGCAGCCTTTTCTTTCACAATCTCAGCTCTTAGAGCATTCTGCTCGGCAGAAGAAGCTTTAATTTGCTTCGCCTTTCGGGATCTTTTCTCCTGGCTTGGTTGTGCCTACAGGGGCATCAACGACCAAATCCTGCAGATCAATTGCATCAGGATGAGGAGTTGCATTCACTTTGTCAACCATTGTAACAGTGGTAGGAGGAGTCTTTCTCTTCAAGGGGTTCTTCTTCAGAGGTGCAATTAGGAGATCACTTGCTCGAGGATCAGGTAGAACAATGGATGTAGTGATATTCACTTGTTCTGAGAGAGTTGCGTCTATTTCTTCTCTTGTGAGCGGAGGATCATCTTGATCGGAAGAATCACTTTCAGGCTCAACTGGTTTAGCAGGCCTTCTTTTCAGCACGCTCTTTTTCTTCGCAACAGCTGATCTTGGATCATGTTTGTTCTTAGAGCGGCGTTCTGCTTTTCCTTTAGCCTTTTTCTTCTCGATGCCTGATTTGATGAGACAATGGTTTTCTTATTCTCTTGCCTGTTCCTTTTCAGCCTTCTTGGCCCTCTTTCCAGCATTCTTGAGGCACTTGGTCTTTTCTTCGGGATAGGAGTCAGGAGTTTTAAGAGACGACTCATCAGTGTCAGGAGGTAGTGGAGGCCTTTGCTGGGGTTCACCAGCCCGTATGAGTCCAATTTCGTGATAGTCACCCCACGGGGGGTGGAAGGCAAAGTTCTTGGCATATCGAGGATGAACCATTTTGTAGTTGAACCACTTCCGTACCCAGTGACGCCGAATCTTTTGCACACGCCTTTTTATCTGAGTCGAATCTTCTCTAGGAACTGTGTTGTAGTTATCATGAGAGATATACTGCGCTGAATTTGTGAGAGGTTGCTTGCCACCTTTCCTCTTCTTCGGAGCATCTGCTTCTTGCTCATTTGCATTTGGTTTGGCTCTTTTTCTTTTGCTGGAAGATGGGCCTACCGTTGGGCCCTTAGCATTAGGTGCTTTGGATTCATCAGTTGTTCCCATGCATACCTCTTCTTCATCAGCCATACTGTGTGGTCTAGCAGAATCCTCAACTGACTGCATACGCTTGTGAAATAGAATAGGTATGAGGGAAAATGGGGTCAGGGTTACAAATGCTCAGAGCGGATGTTTTTCTGAACAAATATAATTTTGAAGAAGAAACAGATGTAGACTTTGAGAAATGTTTCGAATGAATGAAACATATAGATCAAGCTAGTAGGCCCGAAGAAAATACTAGACAACGAGCTAGGCATATCATTCGAGCGAAACATAACACAAACCCTAGATCTGATAGATTCGGATGCGAGGAACAACTACAAACCACATCTGCACTTGAAGGGTAAAAGCCTAGATCTACGGTATGAGGTAAAGTCGGGGATAAATAACTGCGGACAAACTTGACTCGAGAAGGAAGAAGACCCGAGTTCGAACCACACGTACCCTAGCTTGGTGACGTGCAACAGCTATGGTGGCGGGGGGGGGGAGAAGATGTCCCGCGGCGGCGTGGAATGTCTCTGGTGACCTCTTTCTGGCAGTTAAGCGGCGAAGGGATCATTGGCGTCGAGCTCAAGGAGGAGCGTTGCAGCGAGGGTTTCGAAGGAGAGGAGGCGAGGCGAAAGAGAGTAAAGTGGAGGAAAGAAGCAGTGCGGTTTATATAGGCGAATGAAAACAACTGCACGTAGAGGATTTTGATCTAACGATCTCTAAGTAGAGACGATTGCGATTTCAAAGGTTAGGATGGATTGGCAGATGATGTATTGCACATGGCAACCGTCATAAAAGATCATGGTCCTGACTTGGGTGAGAAACCCCAAATTTTGGATAGCTTTCGCCAAAACAGATTAATGTTCGGACCGAATCTTAATCGTGGTTAAGGACACCAGATAAAGTTTCGTTCTAGATGAAATTTGAGCATTTGTAACGGATCAGAATAGACTAGAAGAGATAGATCAGAGGGGAAAACAGGGTCCTAGGCATTTCACCCAGGCAGAAACACAAGCACACGAGCAAATAGCTATGAGAGAAAAGCTTTCGGACAAAAACAAAATCTATCGATCGAAGAGAAATCCAACGAAGGAAAATTGTGGTGGCTTAACCCACCACATAAGAACTATATGACCCCGAGCGTCACACAATTATCGTGGCACCCAGTTAGTCTAGTTCTTTGTTAATGTATTCATTCTTAGAAAGAAAATTTCACTTTGTCAAAATTTTCAAACTCTTCGAGTGTTGTGCACCCATTCCTTTAAAGATGTGGAAGTATTGGCACAGGTGCCGAGTCCATCTTACTGCACGTTTGCGAAGTCCAGGATATTTAGCTCACAATGTAATGCACAAGATCTTTTCGCATCGAGAGGCTTGGTGAAAATATTAGCGAGATTGTCTTCGGTCTTGACATGATTGATAACAATATCCTCTCGAGCCACACGCCCGCGAATGAAATGATGTCTGATGGCAATATGCTTCATGTGAAAATGTTGCACACAATTGTGTGCAATTTTGATGGTACTCTCATTATCACAATATAGAGGGATATGCTTGACCTTGAAGCCATAATCCTTCAGTGTTTGCTTCATCCACAATAACTACGTGCAATAGGCACTAGCAGCAATATATTTGGCTTCAGCCGTAGATATAAATACACAATTATGCTTCCTTGATGACCAACAAACCAAGGATCTACCGAGGAAATGACATGTCCCCGAAGTAGATTTCCTATCAACCAAGTCACCGGCCCAATCTGAATCTGAATACCCAACAAGATCAAACTGTGCTCCCTTAGGATACCGCAAACCTAAGGTGGGGGTGTGAGCCAAATATCTCAGAATGCGCTTGACCGCTTGGTGATGCAATTCTTTCGGTGCAGCTTGATAGCTGGCGCACCTGCAAATGCTCAACATAATGTCAGGTTTGGATGCACATAGATAAAGAAGAGATCCAATCATCGAATGATAAGCTTTCTGATCGTAATCCTTACCATACACATCTGCATCTAGCTTACCATTCGTGGCCATTGGAGTTTTATAACCCTTCATTTTGGAATCTTGCATTTTGAACTTCTTCAGGCACTCTTTCAGATATTTCTCCTCAGAAATGAAAATGCAATTTGCCTGTTGACGAATTTGCAGTCCGAGAAAGAATTTGAGTTCACCCATCATAGACATTTGATATTTGTCGGACATCATTTTCTCGAATTCTAAGTTGCAAGCATTGTTAGTACAGCCAAAGATAATATCATCCATGTAGATTTGACAAACGAATAAATCATTGTCAACAGCACGGGTGAAAAGTGTGGGATCAGTGGATCTTGGCTTGAACCCTTTATCGAGCAGAAACTTCTTCAGGGTGTCATACCAAGCTCGAGGAGCCTGTTTCTGTTGGGTTACATAGCTATAATTCAAAGATTTCCTACGTGTCACCAAGATCAATCTAGGAGATACTAGCAATGAGAGAGAGAGGTTGTGCATCTTCATACCCTTGAAGATCGCTAAGTCAAAGCGTTACAAGAACGCGGTTGGTGGAGTCGTACACCCAGCGATTCAGATTGCGGTCGATTCTGATCTAAGCGCCGAACAACAGCGCCTCCGTGTTCGACACACGTACAGCCCGAGAACGTCTCCTCCTTCTTGATCTAGCAAGGGGAGAGGAGAAGTTGAGGGAGAACTCCGACATCACGATGGCGTGGTGGTGATGGAGCTTGTGGTTCTCCGGCAGGGCTTCGCCAAGCGCTACGGAGGAGGAGGAGGTGTAGGAGAGGGGAAGGGGCTGCACCAGGGGAAGGGCGTTCGGCTGCCCTCTCTCTCCCTCACTATATATAGGGGGAAGGGGGTGGAGGAGGCGCCCTAGGGTTCCCTAGGGGAGGGGCGACGGCCACAAGGGAAACCCTAGATGGGTTTGGGCGCCTCCACCCCTAGGAAACTTGCCCCCCAAGCCGGGAGGGGTGGCTGCCCTAGGGGAGGCGCCCCCACCTCTCCAGGTTACGTGAGATGGGGTGGGAGGTGCGCTCAGCCCCTTAGTGGGCTGATGTGCCCCCTCCCCTTGGCCCATAAGGCCCCCCAACGCTTGCCGGGGCCTCAGAAAACCCTTTCGGACACGCTGGTCGTCACCCGGTACCCCCGGAACAATTCCGGACTCCAATACCCTTCGTCCAATATATCGATCTTCACCTCCGGACCATTCCGGAGTTCCTCGTCATGTCCAGGATCTCATCCGGGACTCCGAACAACCTTCGGTAACCACATACTATTTCCCATAACAACTCTAGCGTCACCGAACCTTAAGTGTGTAGACCCTACGGGTTCGGGAACCATGCAGACATGACCGAGACATCTCTCCGGCCAATAACCAATAGTGGGATCTGGATACCCATATTGGCTCCCACATGTTCCATGATGATCTCATTGGATGAACCACGATGTCGGGGATTCAATCAATCCCGTATACAATTCCCTTTGTCTATCAGTATGTTACTTGCCCAAGATTCGATCGTCGATATCCCCATACCTCGTTCAATCTTGTTACTGGCAAGTATCTTTACTCGTTCTGTAACGCATGATCCCGTGGCTAACTCCTTAGTCACATTGAGCTTATTATGATGATGCATTACCGAGCGGGCCCAGAGATACCTCTCCGTCATACGGAGTGACAAATCCCAGTCTCGATTCGTGCCAACCCAACAGACACTTTCGGAGATACCTGTAGTGCACCTTTATAGCCACCCAGTTACGTTGTGACGTTTGGTACACCCAAAGCATTCCTACGGTATCCGGGAGTTGCACAATCTCATGGTCTAAGGAAATGATACTTGACATTAGAAAAGCTTTAGCAAACGAACTACACGATCTTGTGATACGCTTAAGATTGGGTCTTGTCCATCACATCATTCTCCTAATGATGTGACCCCGTTATCAATGACATCCAATGTCCATGGTCAGGGAACCATGACCATCTATTGATCAATGAGCTAGTCAACTAGAGGCTTACTAGGGACATATTACGATCTATGTATTCACACATGTATTACGGTTTCCGGTTAATACAATTATAGCATGAACAATAGACAATTATCATGAACAAGGAAATATAATAATAACCATTTTATTATTTCCTCTAGGGCATATTTCCATCAGTCTCCCACTTGCACTAGAGTCAACAATATAGTTCACATCTCCATGTGATCAACACTCATAGTTCACATCGCCATGTGACTAACACCCGAAGAGTTTACTAGAGTCAATAATCTAGTTCACATCGCCATGTGATTAACACCCAAGAGTTTACTAGAGTCAATAATCTAGTTCACATCACCATGTGATTAACACTCAATGAGTTCTAGGGTTTGATCATGTTATGCTTACGAGAGAAGTGTCAGTCAACGGGTCTGCAACATTCAGATCCGTGTGTTCTTCGCAAATCTCGATTTCATATTGTAGATGTTGCTACTATGCTCCACTTGGAGCTATTCCAAATGGTTGCTCCACTATACGTATCCGGTTTGCTACTTAGAGTCATCCGGATAGGTGTTAAAGCATGCATCGACGTAACCCTTTACGCCGAACTCTTTATCACCTCCATAACCGAGAAACATTTCCTTATTCCTAAGGACAATTTTGTCCGTTGTGCAATGATCCACTCCTGGATCACTCTTGTACCCCTTGCCAGACACGTGGCAAGGCATGCTACGTCTCCGTCGTATCTACTTTTCCAAACACTTTTGCCCTTGTTTTGGACTCTAACTTGTATGATTTGAATGGAACTAACCCAGACTGACGTTGTTTTCAGCAGAATTGCCATGATGTTGTTTTATGTGCAGAAAACAAAAGTTCTTGGAATGACCTGAAACTCCACGGAATATCTTACAATAAATAATAAAAAATCCTTGCCAAAGATGAAGACCATGGGGCCCACACCCTTTCCACGAGGGTGGGGGCGTGCCCCCCTAGGGTGCGCCCCCTACCTCGTGGGCCCCATGGAGACCTCCCGACTCCAACTCCAACTCTATATATCTGCTTTCGGGGAGAAAAAAATAGGAGAGAAGATTTCATCGCGTTTTACGATACGGAGCCACCGCCAAGCCCTAAAAACTCTCGGGAGGGCTGATCTGGAGTCCATTCGGGGCTCCGGAGAGGGGGATTCGTCGCCGTCGTCATCATCAACCATCCTCCATCACCAATTTCATGATGCTCACCGCCGTGCGTGAGTAATTCCTTCGTAGGCTTGCTGGACGGTGATGGGTTGGATGATATTTATCATGTAATCGAGTTAGTTTTGTTAGGGTTTGATCCCTAGTATCCACTATGTTCTGATAATGATGTTGCTATGACTTTGCTATGCTTAATGCTTGTCACTAGGGCCCGAGTGCCATGATTTCAGATCTGAACCTATTATGTTTTTATCAATATATGAGAGTTCTTGATCCTATCTTGCAAGTCTATAGTCACCTATTATGTGTTATGATCCGTTAACCCCGAAGTGACAATAATCGGGATACTTACCGGTGATGACCGTAGTTTGAGGAGTTCATGTATTCACTATGTGCTAATACTTTGTTTCGGTTCTCTATTAAAAGGAGGCCTTAATATCCCTTAGTTTCCATTAGGACCCCGCTGCCACGGGAGGGTAGGACAAAAGATGTCATGCAAGTTCTTTTCCATAAGCACGTATGACTATATTCGGAATGCATGCCTACATTACATTGATGAATTGGAGCTAGTTCTGTGTCACCCTATGTTATGACTGTTACATGATGAACCGCATCCGGCATAATTATCCATCACTGATCCGATGCCTACGAGCTTTCTATATACTGGTTTACGCTTATTTACTTTCCTGTTGCTATTGTTACAATCACTACAAAATACCAAAAACATTACTTTGCTTTCGTTACTCTTTTGTTACCGTTACCATCACTATCATATTACTTTGCTACTAAACACTTTGCTGCAGATACTAAGTTTCCAGGTGTGGTTGAATTGACAACTCAGCTGCTAATACTTGAGAATATTCTTTGGCTCCCCTTGTGTCGAATCAATAAATTTGGGTTGAATACTCTACCCTCAAAAGCTGTTGCGATCCCCTATACTTGTGGGTTATCAAGACTAATTTCTGGCGCCGTTGCCGGGAAGCATAGCTCTATTCTTTGAGTCACTTGGGATTTATATCTGCTGGACACTATGAAGAATTTGAAAGACGCTAAGACAACAATTTATCCCTCAACTACGAGGGGAGGTAAGGAACTGCCATCTAGCTCTGCACTTGATTCACCTTCTGTTATGAGTAAGCTTGCGACACCTAAACCTGCTTCTGCTATTCGTTCTGATATGTCGCATATTATTGATGATGCTACTTCTGCTATACACGATACTTATGATGAAACTACTTCTATGCTTGATACTACTGTGCCACTTGGTGATTTTCTTGAGGAACGACTTGCTAGGGATAGAGAGATTGAAAATATTGAATCTGATTATGATGATGAAAGTGATGATGAAGAATCACTTGTTATTCTTGAGGGTTATTTATTTGATCAAGAAGCTTCTTTAGCTATTTTAGCTTGCAAAGATAGATATGAACTCAAAAGGTTATTAGCTAAATGGAATAAGCAATCTCTAAATGCTAGGATGAAACCTGACCCTGCTTTTGCTACTTCACCTATCTGTGTTACTGATAAGGATTATGAATTCTCTATTGATCCTGATATAATTACTTTAGTTGAATTTGATCCTTTTCATGGCTATGAATCTGAAACTGTTGTGGCACATCTTACTAAATTAAATGATATAGCTACCCTGTTCACTAATGATGAGAGATCTTGCTACTTTTATATCCTTAAAATATTTCCATTCTCATTAAAGGGTGATGCTAAGATATGGTTTAATTTTCTTGATCCTGGTTGTGTGCGTAGTCCCCAGGATATGATTTACTACTTCTCTACTAAATATTTCCCTGCTCATAAGAAACAAGCTGCTTTAAAGGAAATATACAACTTTGTGCAAATTAAAGAAGAGAGTCTCCCACAAGCTTGGGGGAGGCTTCTCAGGTTACTTAATGCTTTGCCTGATCCCTCTTAAGAAAAATGAAATACTTGATATCTTTTATAATGGACTAACCGATGCTTCCAGAGATTACCTGAATAGTTGTGTTGGTTCTCTTTTCAGGGAAAGAACACCGGATGAAGCTGAAATCTTATTGAATAATATGTTGACAAATGAAATAATTGGGCACCTCCTGAGCTAGCTCCTGCTCCAATTAATGATCCTATTCCTAAACCAACTCCGAAGAAGAGAGGTGTTCTATTTCTCAGTCTCGAAGATATGCAAGGGGCAAAGAAATCTATGAAAGAAAAAGGTATTAAAGCCGAAGATGTTAAGAATTTACCTCCTATTGAAGAAACATATGATCTTAATCCTCTATTTATTGAAGAACCTCCAGACCCCGATAACCCGACACAGGTAGTAAAGGTAAATTCTCTCTATAGATATGATAAAGCTGAAATCCCTCCTGCTAAAATTGCTAGTCAATGCTTGGATGAGTTTGATAATTTTATGTTTAAGCAATAAGACTTCAATGCTTATTTTGGTAGACAATTAAAACAAGATGCTGATATGATTAAATACTCGGGTGATTATATGGCTAATATTAGAGGTGAACTTAAACTTGTTAGCAAACATGCTTCTATGGTTACCACTCAAGTAGAACAAGTACATAAAGCTCAAAAGGAATTGCTCGATGAGATGAATAGTAAGAAAAATAATTATGCTGTTAAAGTGGCTACTAGAACTGGTAGAATGACTCAGGAACCTTTGTATCCTGAAGGCCACCCTAAGAGAATTGAGCAAGATTCTCAAGAAATAATATTGATGCACCTAGTTCTTCTAAAAAGAAGAAAAAGAAAAATGATAGAACTGTGCAAACTTCTAGTGAACCTATTGCTGAACCACATGATAATCCAAATGATATCTCTATGTGTGATGCTGAAACACAATCTGGAAATGAACATGAACCTAATGAAAATGTTAATGATGATGTTCATAATAATGCTCAACCTAGTAATGATAATGATGTAGAAATTGAACCCGCTGTTGATCTTGATAACCCACAATCAAAGAATCAACGTTATGATAAGAAAGACTTTGTTGCTAGGAAACATGGTAAAGAAAGAAAACCTTGGGTTCAGAAACCCATGCCTTTTCCTCCCAAACCATCCAAGAAAAAGGATGATGAGGATTTTGAGCGCTTTGCTGAAATGATTAGACCTATCTTTTTGCGTATGCGATTAACTGATATGCTCAAAACCAATCCTTATGCTAAGTATATGAAAGATATTATTACAAATAAAAGAAAGATACCGGAAGCTGAAATTTCCACCATGCTTGTTAATCATACTTTTAAGGGTGGAATACCAAAGAAACTTGGAGATCCAGGAGTACCCACTATACCATACTCCATTAAAAGAAAGTATGTTAAAACTGCTTTATGTGATCTTGGAGCCGGTGTTAGTGTTATGCCTCTCTCTTTATATCATAGACTTGATTTGAATAAGTTGACACCTACTGAAATATCTTTGCAAATGGCTGATAAATCAACTGCTATACCTGTCGGTATTTGTGAGGATGTGCCTGTTGTGGTTGCAAACGTTACTATTTTAACGGACTTTGTTATTCTTGATATTCCCGAGGACGATAGTATGTCTATTATTCTTGGAAGACCTTTTCTTAATACTGCAGGGGCTGTTATTGATTGCAACAAAGGCAATGTCACTTTTCATGTTAATGGTAATGATCATACAGTACATTTTCCGAGGAAACAACCTCAAGTTCATAGTATAAATTCTATCGGAAAAATTCCATCGATTATATTTGGAGGGTTTGAATTTCCTCTTCCTACTGTCAAGAAGAAAATATACTTATTATTGGGGATGTGCATATCCCCATTGAGGTAACCTGGTGTTATTCGAAATTTCTCCGGTTTCATGTTAATCCGAATGAGTTTGTTAACAAGACTTGATCAACCTTGTTAGTGGATTCCTTTTGATGAGCATGAGATGGATGAAACTAGAAGCACAACCTTCTGTACCCTCTCTATACTTTCTGTTATTTAGTTGAAATAAAGTAAAAATAAATAACTTTCTGTCTGTTATCTCATTATCCGTGCAATATAAAAATACCTAGAAAATAAAAGTTCTCCAAATGCCCTGAAAATTAAATATGATTTTTTATAGAATATTTGAGGATTTATGGAACTGAGAACACAGCAGGGGGGCCAACCACCTTGCCACGAGGGTGGAGGGCGCGCCCCCTGCCTCGTGGGCCCACGGTGGCTCTCCTCCACTTATCCCTGCACCCATCCTCTTCTTCTTCCTCCCACAAACACGAAAAACCAACTCAAGCACGAGTTCCAGCCCTCTTTGCTGCCATTTTCGATCTCCTTGCTCAAAGCACCTCTCACAAAACTGCTTGGGGAGATTGTTCCTTGGTATGTGACTCCTCCATTGGTCCAATTAGTTTTTGTTCTAGTGCTTTATTCATTGCAAATTTTTGCTGCTTAGGTGACCCTGTTCTTGAGCTTGCATGTCAAATTTATATGGTCAAAAGTAGTTTTGATGCATGATATAGGCTCTAGGCACTTGTAGGAGTAGTTGCTATCAATATTATTGAGTTTGGTTTACTTTTATTTTGAAGTTACTAAAATTTTTCAGAATTTTTCAGAGGAAGAAATATGCTTAGGAAAATGTTCCAAGGTGGTTCTTCAAAGAAGCAAGGACCCAGGCTTGCAATGCGTGATGCTGACGAAGAGTCGCCAAGAGACGCTCCAGTGCGTCCTTGTGAGTGGCCTTCTGAAAATTTTATGGATCGAGCGGGAATTAAAGAATAATTTAACGCATATTTGCGTAATGCTGGTCTTGAGGACTTTGAGGCAGACAAATGCCCCCAGTATCATGATCTCACAAGCTCTTTTGTGAGGAGGTTTGAGTATTCATCTTCGCGTAATTCTCCTTCAGTCATATTTGATCTTTATGACAAATCTTATACCATGGACTTAGAGGATTTCACTTTTGCTTGCAAACTTCCACAATGGGGTAGTGTTAGGGATCCCCCTAAATCTGAATTTAGAAACTTTCTTGCTAGTATAACTGTAGGGGAATCTAGAGATATAACACAAGCTACCATAGGGAGCATTCACTTTCCTGCTATACATTATTTTGCTCTCTTCATAGGTAGGTGCATAAATGCTAAGGATGAAGCATGTCACATGTGTGTCCCTCACCTTAGCATTCTCAGGAGTGCTGTGTCAGAAGACCAATCTTATCATATGGGAGCCATTATAGCTCGTAGGTTGCATCATAATAGATATAATGGATATTTCTTTGGAGGAATTTATGCAACCCGCTTAGCTAAATTTCTTGAGATAGACGTTCGTGAAGGAGACATGGAGTTGCCTCCTGCTTATTTAGATTTTGATTCTATGGTTTCTCACCATTTTGTCAAGAGGAACGAATCGCCTCTCTAGTATTGACTAATCTTTGACAGACGCCGTGCTGTCCGTATTACTCTCCCTGCTCCTGCTTTCTTTGATTATCAGGCAAGAGGAGGATATACTATTACCTGAGAGGAGGCAGATGAGTACGAGAGGAGAGCGGAGGCCGCTCGTCGCCACACTGCAGCTCAGGAGGCGATAGCCGCTGCATCACAATATGACCCCAACAACTATTATTATGGATATCAGCCAGGCCAGCCGTGGCCATAGACCAACTTAGGCCAAAAGCCTAAGCTTGGGGGAGTACGTATTTCTCACCGACATTACATTTATGTTCACACACACTCATTGCTAGATGTCGGTGCTCATACTTTTTCATTGTATCATCCATGCTAGTTTATTTCCTTTTATGCTTTCTTCTTGTGTGTTTAATAAACCTTAAGAAAAAACCAAAAAAATTAGTTGTACCTTTTAATTAATTTACTTTCCATGCTTGTAGTAGTAATTAAAAAGAAAACCCAAAAATATTTCCTGTTCATCTTTTGCTTGTTGGGAGCTTTCCCGTGTAAATAGTTTTATCTCTTTTCTTTTCTTTGGGGGTCAGTAGGAGAAGACCATGATTAAATTGTTGAAGTGGCTCTTATATGCTTTATTGTTGATTTAACCAAGAGACCATATTGCTTTGTCTTCTCCTGTTTATTGAATGTTCGCAGATTCCAGCTTAGTCCAACGCAGGCGCACTCTTATTATTATTCACCTCGTTCGGTCGTGCAAGTGAAAGGCAATTATGATGATATATGATGGACTGACTGAGATGAGAAAAGCTGGTACGAACTCGACCGCTTTTGTTTTTGTAAATATGATGAGTTCATCGTTCTTGATTCAACTTGTTATGAATAAACATGTTCGCAATGACAATTAGAGATCATAGTTGCTTGTGCCATGCTTGATTAGCTATGAGTTATAATGGTTTACCTTGCGTGCCAACATGCTATTGAGATGGTTATGATGTGGTATGATGGGGTGGTATCCTCCTTTGAATGATTTAAGTGATTTGACTTGGCACATGTTCACGCATGTAGTTGAAACAAATCAACATAGCCTTCACGATATTTATGTTCATGGTGGATTATATCCTACTCATGCTTGCATCCAATGTTTATTAATTTTAATGCATGCACATGGTTGTTGTCGCTCTCTAGTTGGTCGCTTCCCAGTTTTTTGCTAGCTTTCACCTGTACTAAGCGGGAATACTGCTTGTGCATCCAATCCCTTAAACCCCAAAGTTATTCCAGATGAGTCCACTATACCTTCCTATATGCGGTATCTACCTGCTGTTCCAAGTAAATTTGTATGTGCCCAACTCTAAACCTTCAAATAAATATCCTATTTTGTATGCTCGAATAGCTCATGTATCAACTAGGGCTGTCCATATCTTCCATGTTAGGCGGGTTATTCTCAAGAGGAGTGGACTCTGCTCCTCACTCACGAGAAAATGGCTGGTCACCGGGATGCCCAGTCCCATGCTTTATGCAAACTAAATAAAAAATAATTGCAAAACAAAACCCCCCTGGGACCTGATGTATGTTGGAGGCACTCGTTGTTTCGAGCAAGCCATGGATTGATGTTTGTTGGTGGAGGGGGAGTATAAACTTTACCATTCTGTTTGGGAACCGCCTATAATGTGTGTAGCATGGAAGATATCGCCATCTCTTGGTTGTTATGTTGACAATGAAAGTATACCGCTCAAAATGTTAATTATCTCTATTTCAAAACCGAGCTCTGGAACCTCTACAAATCCCTGCTTCCCTCTGCGAAGGGCCTATCAATTTACTTTTATGTTGAGTCATCACCCTCTTATTAAAAGCACTAGCTGGAGAGCACAGCTGTCATTTGCATTCATCACTGTTAATTTATATTGGGTGTGACTATGATTGGATCTCTTTTACCATGAATTACAATGTCTAGTCAGTCCTTGATCTTTAAAGGTGCTCTGCATTTATGTTTTGCGGTCTCAGAAAGGGCTAGCGAGATACCATCTTGTTATATCATATTATGATTGTTTTGAGAAAGTGTTGTCATCCGAGATTTATTATTATGGCTTGCTAGTTGATTATGCTATTGATATGGGTAATCATGAGACCTGAGAATTATTGCAAATATGGTTAGTTATAATCTTTGCTGAAAACTTGAATGCTAGCTTGACATATTTACAACAACAAGAGCAAACAGAGTTTGTAAAAGTTTTTCTTTATTTCTTTCAGTTTGTCAACTGAATTGCTTGAGGACAAGCAAGGGTTTAAGCTTGGGGGAGTTGATATGTCTCCGCCGTATCTACTTTTCCAAACACTTTTGCCCTTGTTTTGGACTCTAACTTGTATGATTTGAATGGAACTAACCCGGACTGACGCTGTTTTCAGTAGAATTGCCATGATGTTGTTTTATGTGCAGAAAACAAAAGTTCTCGGAATGACCTGAACCTCCATGGAATATCTTACAATAAATAATAAAAAATCCTTGCCAAAGATGAAGACCAGGGGGCCCACACCCTTTCCATGAGGGTGGCCCCCCCTAGGGCGCGCCCCCTACCTCGTGGGCCCCCTGGAGACCTCCCGACTCCAACTCCAACTCTATATATATCTGCTTTCGGGGAGAAAAAAATAGGAGAGAAGATTTCATCGCGTTTTACGATACGGAGCCGCCGCCAAGCCCTAAAACCTCTCGGGAGGGCTGATCTGGAGTCCGTTCGGGGCTCCGGAGAGGGGGATTCGTCGCCGTCGTCATCATCAACCATCCTCCATCACCAATTTCATGATGCTCACTGCCGTGCATGAGTAATTCCTTCGTAGGCTTGCTGGACGGTGATGGGTTGGATGAGATTTATCATGTAATCGAGTTAGTTTTGTTAGGGTTTGATCCCTAGTATCCACTATGTTCTGAGATTGATGTTGCTATGACTTTGCTATGCTTAATGCTTATCACTAGGGCTCGAGTGCCATGATTTCAGATATGAACCTATTATGTTTTTATCAATATATGAGAGTTCTTGATCCTATCTTGCAAGTCTATAGTCACCTATTATGTGTTATGATCCGTTAACCCCGAAGTGACAATAATCGGGATACTTACCGGTGATGACCGTAGTTTGAGGAGTTCATGTATTCACTATGTGCTAATGCTTTGCTCCGGTTCTCTATTAAAAGGAGGCCTTAATATCCCTTAGTTTCCATTAGGACCCCGCTGCCACGGGAGGGTAGGACAGAAGATGTCATGCAAGTTCTTTTCCATAAGCACGTATGACTATATTCGGAATACATGCCTACATTACATTGATGAATTGGAGCTAGTTCTGTATCACCCTATGTTATGACTGTTACATGATGAACCACATCCGGCATAATTATCCATCACTGATCCGATGCCTACGAGCTTTCTATATACTGGTTTACGCTTATTTACTTTCCCGTTGCTATTGTTACAATCACTACAAAATACCAAAAACATTACTTTGCTTTCGTTACTCTTTTGTTACCGTTACCATCACTATCATATTACTTTGCTACTAAACACTTTGCTGCAGATACTAAGTTTCCAGGTGTGGTTGAATTGACAACTCAGCTGCTAATACTTGAGAATATTCTTTGGCTCCCCTTGTGTCGAATCAATAAAGTTGGGTTGAATACTCTACCCTCGAAAGCTATTGCGATCCCCTATACTTGTGGGTTATCAAGGCACATCGCGGTACACATCATGGCTTATCATATAGAGCCTATGGCTAAGGCATAGGGGACGACTTTCGTCCTTTCTCTTTCTTCTGCCATGGTCGAGCTTCAAGTCTTAACTTCACACCTCCCAACTCAGGCAATAACTCCTTCTTTGACTGATCCATTTTGAACTCCTTCAAAATCTTGTCAAGGCATGTGCTCTGTGAAAGTCTTATTAGGCGCCTTCATCTATCTCTATAGATCTTGATGCCCAGTATGTAAGCAGTTTTACCCATGTCTTCCTTTGAAAAACTCCATTCAAACAACCCTTTATGCTTTCTAGAAATTCTACATCATTTCCGATCAACAATGTGTCATCCATATATACTTATCAGAAATGTTGTAGTGCCCCCACTCACTTTCTTGCAAATACAAGTTTCTTGCAAACTTTGTATAAACCCAAATGCTTTGATCGCCTCATCAAAGCATATGTTCCAACTCCGAGATGCTTGCTCCAGTCCATAGAAGGATCGCTGGAGTTTGCATACCTTTTAGCATCCTTAGGATTGACAAAAACCTTTTGGTTGCATCACATACAACCTTTCCTCACAGAAACCGTCAAGGAAACTTTGTTTTGACATCCATCTGCCCGATTTCTTAAATAAAAATGCAGCAACTGCTAACATAGTTCTAACAGACTTTAGCATCACTATGATTGAGAGAGTCTCATCATAGTCAACTCCTTGAACTTGTTGGAAACTTCTTTGAGACAAGTCGAGCTTCACAAATGGTGACATTACCATCAACATCTGTCTTCTTCTTAAAGATCCATTTATTCTCAATGGCTTGCCGTTCATCGGGCAAGTCCACCAAAGTCCATACTTTGTTCTCATACATGGATCCTATCTCGGATTTCATGGCTTCTAGCCATTTGTTCGAATCCGGGCCCACCATCGCTTCTTCATAGCTCATAGGTTCATTGTTGTCCAACAAAATGACCTTTAAGACAGGGTTACCACTAAGAAGTTGTACACACCCTTGTTGACCTACGAGCTTCGATAGTAATTTGATCTGAAGCTTCATGATCATCATCATTAGCTTTCTCTTCAACTGACGTAGTTGCCACAGAAACATCTTTCTGTGCTGCGCTACTCTCTGGTTGAAGTGAAGGGTCAACAATCTCATCAAGTTCTATCTTCCTCCCACTCAATTATTTCGAGAGAAGCTCTTTCTCGAGAAAGGACCTGTTCTTAGCGACAAACACTTTGCCCTCAGATCTGAGATAGAAGGTATACCCAATCATCTTGTTTGGGTATTCTATGAAGACACAATTTTCCGCTTTGGGTTCGAGCTTTTCCGACCGAAGCCTATCGACATAAGTATCGTAGCCCCAAACCTTAAGAAACAACAATTTTGGTTTCTTGCCAAACCATAGTTCATACGGTGTCGTCTCCACGGACTTAGATGGTGCCCTATTTAAAGTGAATGTAATTGTCTTTAATGCATAACCCCCCAAAAATAGCGGTAGATTGGTAAGAGACATCATACACCATATCCAATAAGGTTCGATTACGACGTTCGGGCACACCATCATGCTATGGTGTTCCAGGCGGCGTCAACTGTGAAACGATTCCACCTTGTCTTTAGTGATTGCCAAACTCATAAATCAAATACTTTCCCTTTGATCAGATCGAAGGAACTTGATCTTCTTGTTACGATGATTCTCAACTTCACTCTGAAATTGCTTGAACTTTTCAAACATTTCAGACTTATGCTTCATTAAGTAAATATACCCATATTTATTCAATTCACCGGTGAAGGTGAGAAAATAACGATATCCACCGCGCGCGTCAACACTCATCGGACCGCACACATCAACATGTATGATTTCCAACAAGTCACTTGCCCGTTCCATTGTTCCAAAGAACGGGGTTTTAGTCATCTTGCCAAAGAGGCATGGTTCGCATGTGTCAAGTGATTCAAAATCAAGTGACTTCAAAAGTCCATTAGCATGGAGGTTCTTTCATGCGCTTTACACCAATATGACCTAAGCGGCAGTGCCACATGAAAGTGGTACTATCATTATCAACTCTACATCTTTTGGCATCAATGTTATGAACATGTGTGTAACTACGACCGAGATTCAATAAGCCATTCACATTGGGTGCATGACAATAGAAGATATTATTCGTGTAATCAGAATAACCATTATTCTTTGACTTAAAATGAATAACCGCATTGCAATAAACATGATCTAATCATGTTCATGCTCAACGCAGACACCAATGCAAACAACATTTATCTAGGTTCAACACTAATCCCGAAGGTAGAGGGAGCGTGCGATGGTGATCACATCAACCTTGGAAACACTTCCAACACACATCGTCACCTCGCCCTTAGCTAGTCTCCGTTAATTCAGTAGTTTTTGTTTCGAGTTACCGATATTAGCAACTGAACCGGTATCTAATACCCATGTGCTACTAGGAGTACTAGTAAGGTACACATCAATAACACATATATCAAATATACTTTTGTTGAAGTTGCCAGCCTTCTTATCTAGCAAGTATTTGAGGCAGTTCCGCTACCAGTTACCATTCCCCTAATAGAAGCACTTTGTCTCGGGTTTGGGTTCTTGGGTTTCCTCACTGGAGTGGCAACTGGCTTGCCATTCAAGAAGTTTCCCTTCTTACCCTTCTTTGAAACCAGTGCTCTTGTTAACCATCAACACTTGATGCTCCTTCTTGATTTCTACCTTTACGGCCTTAAGCACGATGAACAGCTCTGGGATTATCTTCCCTTGCATGTTATAGTTCATCACGAAACTCTAGTAGCTTGGTGATAGCGACTGGAGAACTTTTGTCAATCACTCTCTTATCTGGAAGATTAACTCCCACTTGATTCAAGTGATTGAAGTACCCAGACATTCTGAGCACATGCTCACTGGCTGAGCTATTCTCCTCCATCTTGTAGGCAAAGGTCTTGTCAGATGTCTCAACCTCTCAACATGGGCATGAGCCTGAAATACCAATTTCAGCTCTTCGAACATCTCATATGTTCTATGGCATTCAAAACGCTTTTGGAGCCCCGACTCTAAGCTGTAAAGCATGGCGCACTAAACTATCAGGTAGTCATCAGAACGTGTCTACCAGATGTTCACAACATCCACAGACGACACCAGAGGGGTTGGCACACCGAGCGGTGCATCAAGGACAGAAGCCTTCTATGTGCAGTGAGGATAATCTTCAGACTACGGCCCTAGTCTACACAATTGCTTACAATATCTTTCAACTTAGTCTTTCTCTAGGAACGTATTAAAATAAAGAGCTAAAGCACGAGCTATAAATCCACAACATAATTTGCAAAGACAATTTATACTATGTTCATTCATCTAATCAAATTATTCAATGAACTCCCACTCAGATAGACATCCCTCTAGTCATCTAAGTGATACATGATCCGAATCGACTAGGCCGTGTCCGATCATCACGTGAGACGGACTAGTCATCAACGGTGAACATCTCCATGTTGATCGTATCTTCTATACGACTCATGTTCGACCTTTCGGGGTCTCGTGTTCCGAGGCCATGTCTGTACATGCTAGGCTCGTCAAGTCAACCTAAGTGTTTTGCATGTGTAAATCTGGCTACACCCGTTGTATTCGAACGTTAGAATCTATCACACTCGATCATCACGTGGTGCTTCGAAACAACGAACCTTCGCAATGGTGCACAGTTAGGGGGAACAATTTCTTGAAATTTTAGAGAGGGATCATCTTATTTATGCTACCGTCGTTCTAAGCAAATAAGATGTAAACATGACAAACATCACATGCAAATCATAAAGTGACATGATATGGCCAATATCATATTGCGCCTTTGATCTCCATCTTCGAGGTGCGGCATGAACACCATAGTCACCGGCATGACACCATGATCTCCATCATCATGATCTCCATCATCGTGTCTTCATGAAGTTATCTCGCCAACTATTACTTCTACTACTATGGCTAACGGTTAGCAATAAAGTAAAGTAATTACATGGCGTTTTCATTGACACGCAGGTCATAAATAAATTAAGATAACTCCTATGGCTCCTGCCGGTTGTCATACTCATCGACATGCAAGTCGTGATTCCTATTACAAGAACATGATCAATCTCATACATCACATATATCATTCATCACATCCTTTTGGCCATATCACATCACATTGCATACCCTGCAAAAACAAGTTAGACGTCCTCTAATTGTTGTTGCATGTTTTACGTGGCTGCTATGGGTTTCTAGCAAGAACGTTTCTTACCTACGCAAAACCACAACGGTGATATGCCAATTGCTATTTACCCTTCATAAGGACCCTTTTCATCGAATCCGATCCGACTAAAGTGGGAGAGACAGACACCCGCCATCCACCTTATGCATCAAGTGCATGTCAGTCGGTGGAACCAGTCTCACGTAAGCGTACGTGTAAGGTCGGTCCGGGCCGCTTCATCCCACAATGCTGCCGGATCAAGATAAGACTAGTAACGGTAAGCAAATTGAACAAATCATCGCCCACAACTGCTTTGTGTTCTACTCGTGCATAGGATCTACACATAGACCTAGCTCATGATGCCACTGTTGGGTTACGTAGCTATAATTCAAAATTTTCCTATGTGTCACCAAGATCAATCTAGGAGATACTAGCAACGAGAGAGAGGGAGTGCATCTTCATACCCTTGAAGATCGCTAAGCGGAAGCGTTACGAGGACGCAGTTGGTGGAGTCGTACACGCAGCGATTCAGATCGTGATCGATTCCGATCTAAGCGCCGAACAACAGTGCCTCCACGTTCAACACACGTACAGCCCGGGAACGTCTCCTCCTTCTTGATCCAGCAAGGGGAGAAGAGAAGTTGAGGGAGAGCTCCGACAGCACAACGGCGTGGTGGTGATGGAGCTTGTGGTTCTCCGGCAGGGCTTCGCCAAGTGCTACGGAGGAGGAGGTGTAGGAGAGGGGGAGGGGCTGCGCCAGGGGAAGGGCGTTCGACTGCCCTCTCTCTCCCTCACTATATATAGGGGGAAGGGGGGTGGAGGAGGCGCCCTAGGATTCCCTAGGGGAGGGGCGGCGGCCACAGGGGAAACCCTAGATGGGTTTGGGCGCCCCCACCCCTAGGAAACTTGCCCCCCAAGCCGGGAGGGGTGGCTGCCCTAGGGGAGGCGCCCCCACCTCTCCAGGTTAAGTGAGATGGGGTGGGAGGGGCGCTCAGCCCCTTAGTGGGCTGATGTGCCCCCTCCCCTTGGCCCATAAGGCCCCCCAACGCTTGCCGGGGCCTCCGAAACCCCTTTCGGACACGCTGGTCGTCACCCGGTACCCCCGGAACAATTCCGGACTCCAATACCCTTTGTCCAATATATCGATCTTCACCTCCGGACCATTCTGGAGTTCCTCGTCACGTCCGGGATCTCATCCGGGACTCCAAACAACCTTCGGTAACCACATACTATTTCCCATAACAACTCTAGCGTCACTGAACCTTAAGTGTGTAGGCCCTACGGGTTCGGGAACCATGCAGACATGACCGAGACATCTCTCTGGCCAATAACCAATAGCGGGATCTGGATACCCATATTGGCTCCCACATGTTCCATGATGATCTCATCGGATGAACCACGATGTTGGGGATTCAATCAATCCCGTATACAATTCCCTTTCTCTATCGGTATGTTACTTGTCGGAGATTCGATCGTCGGTATCCCCATACCTCGTTCAATCTTGTTACTGGCAAGTCTCTTTACTCGTTCCATAACGCATGATCCCGTGGCTAACTCCTTAGTCACATTGAGCTTATTATGATGATGCATTACCGAGTGGGCCCAGAGATACCTCTTCGTCATACAGAGTGACAAATCCCAGTCTCGATTCGTTCCAACCCAATAGACACTTTCGGAGATACCTGTAGTGCACCTTTATAGCCACCCAGTTACGTTGTGACGTTTGGTACACCCAAAGCATTCATACGGTATCCGGGAGTTGCACAATCTCATGGTCTAAGGAAATGATACTTGACATTAGAAAAGCTTTAGCAAACGAACTACACGATCTTGTGCTACGCTTAAGATTGGGTCTTGTCCATCACATCATTCTCCTAATGATGTGATCCCGTTATAATGACATCCAATGTCCATGGTCAGGAAACCATGACCATCTATTGATCAACAATCTAGTCAACTAGAGGCTTACTAGGGACACATTACGATCTATGTATTCATACATGTATTACGGTTTCCGGTTAATACAATTATAGCATGAACAATAGACAATTATCATGAACAAGGAAATATAATAATAACCATTTTATTATTTCCTCTAGGGCATATTTCCAACCGCTTCAGCCCGTATAAAGCTTTCTTCAACCTAAAAACTTTGTTAGGAAACTCGGGGTGTTCAAAGCCAGGTGGTTGTCTAATGTACACTTCCTCATCAAGTTCACCATTGATGAAAGCACTTTTCACATCCATTTGATAAATCAAAATATCATTGTAGTTTGCATAGGCAAGAAGAATTTGAATTGCCTCAAGGCATGCAACAGGAGCATATGTTTCACCGAAATCAATACCTTCTACCTATGTGTACCCTTGAGCAAAAAGTCGTGCTTTGTTTCTCACCACAATACCATTTTCATCTTGCTTATTGCGGAAAATCCATTTTGTGCCGATGATATTGTGCTTCTTGGGATTTGGTCTATCAACCAGTTCCCAGACATCATTTAATTTGAATTGCACCAACTCCTCTTACATGGCATTCATCCAGTCTGGATCATTCATGGCTTCTTCATACTTGGTAGGTTCTACCAATGAAACACAGGAGAAGCTGCCACAGTAGTTAGCCAAACGAGTGCGTCAACGAGTTGTGGGTCGATAACCTGGATTCTCAATTTCATCAAGAATTAATGAAGGGTCAACTCGATTTTGCCACACGAGGATGAGCATTTTCTTCGTGATGATCATTGTCATTTTCATCAGCATCAGTATTTGTATCATCATTTCCTTCAGGATTGCCATTATGATCGGCATTTGGATTTTGATTGCCATTTCCATTTAGAGGAGCATTTTCTTCGGTAGTGGCTTGACGAGTTATGCTTCGAGTCATTGGAGCATCATCATCAGAGGAATCAGGTGCATTCCCTTCATCAGGCCTGACACTCCCAATGGCCATTTGTTGAATAACATCCAATATCAATGGTTCATCTATCACATTTGGCAGGTGCTCCTTTTGGGAGCCATTAGATTCATCAAACCGCACGTTTATGTTTCCATAACTTTCATGTGGTGAGAGTTATAGACACGATACTTATGCGAGTTTGAGCCATAACTGTGACACTCCAAAAAAATTTATTTGGTTTATCAAATATTTTGTTCTCTAAATTGGAAGGGGGTTATTTAATTTTTTTTCTTAAAACCTTTCCTTCTCAAAAATTTTATGGCAAATATTTCTGGTGTTCTTCTCAACCTTGATTTTTGGTCCTGAAGGATTTTTCATCTTGTGTTGGCTCAACACCAATAACATTGGAAGGTTTTTGCAATAATTTTTATTAAAAAGAATTCCATTAAAACTTTTGGATTTATTCTTCCTCTTTCAAAAAAGTGTCCTCTTGCCATGGCCTTTGAAGAAAATTTTCTTCCAAACTCATCTCCTTACTTGGAGTCAAGCCTAGCACCCTATTCCAGCAAGTCTCAACCCCTTTTAAATTTTATTTCTATTTATTTTGCCCTCAAAATCATTTTCTGTCATTTATTTGGGCTTTGGTGGTTTACAAAGGAGCTGCCATTTTCCCTTTGAGTTTCGACTCCAATTAAACTCCTCTGACTAGTCCTTAGCACCCTCAACCAAGATCCATCAAGATCCACTGGCCCACAGTTCAAATTTTTCAAAATTTGCCCACTGCAAGTTTGGACCAGATTTTCCATTTTTGGTGAAATTCATTTGTTTTCTCTTCCTAAAAATCTGAAATAATTCAGGCAGCCTCCAGATACATCAAGAGACCACCTCACCAAAGATTAGCTCCAGAAAATTCTCCCACATGCCAAAATCATTTCATTGAATAGTTGGCATGCACTGTTGCTGTTCAAATTCACACAAATTCAGACTTTCAGTGTTGGGTTCAGTCGACAGCGTCGTTTTCTTCACAGCACGGCGTCGATCTCGCCGATAACTGGAGTGGCGCCTTGCTCCCTGTTCCCCCTCCTTATCCAGAGCGCCGCACGGTCGTTTGGATGGGCACAAGCGTCGGTGGCGATGTGTCCCGCCAACGCCGGCATCTTCCGCGGTGGCAGAGCCACCCGTGGCGGCCAACAGGGGCCAACCCTGCAGTGCAGCGCCGTCCGACACCACCCACACCACCAGAGGCCTCCGCGTGGCCGTCTCCTTCCCTGTGCATGCTGCAGCACCGTCACCGTGGCTAGAGAAGCGCAGAGCACGCTCTCTGCCGCCGACGTGCCCGTGAGCCGTTCCATCGAGAACATGGAGTGTCGCCCAAGTCTTGCCCAGTTTAGCCTCTGGGTGGAACCAGTAGACCATCACGTTGATGCCCAATCGCCTAAAACCCCTGTTCGGCCACTGCCTCGCCGTAATCGCCATCGGAGTTATCCCGTTCACGGCAACCACCTCGGATCGGTTATAAAAGGAGCCCTCAAGCTCACCTTCGACGCTGCACCACACCTCCACCTCACTAGAGCCCCGCCTAGCTACTAGGAAGACCTCGGGGAGGCCTTCTTCCCCGACTCCGGCCGCCCCGATCCGCTTCGGGCTCCGGCACGATTCCCTCTGGTGAGACCACCCCGCCTCTCAGACTGTGCCAGTCGCCTCCTAGTGCACCCACTCCTCTAACCCGAGCCTCAATTTGACAGCTGCAGCTCTCCCTGGCGAGATCCACCACCGCCCGAACCACCGTCCGCCGGAGTAGAAGCCGCCGTCGACGTGGTGCTCGCCGTCGACCAACTCCACCACCCTCGGGTGCGGAAGAGCCCCCTGAACCCGTAGGTACCCTTCCTTCCCCCTACCTCACCGTGGATCGACACCGGCGACCACCGCGGCCTTCGGACGCCGGCGGGCTCTGTTTCAAAATTTAAACCTGGCGGGTGGGACCCCCTCGTCAGCCTCTCTTTTTCTATTCGAACCGTTTTCCTAGAAAAACGCCTTCGGGCAAAGTACGCTTTCCCGTTGGGTTGGCGTATTGCTAACTGAAACATTTTTTGTTTCTATAAACTAACCCCTGGAAACTTTCTGTCTCATTATAGATGAGTCCCTGGAATGAAACCCTTATAACTTTTTAACAAAAGATGATTTTGAATTGATTCTTTTTCTGTCCTCTTTATCTTCCTGTCTAGTTTTTTATCATATTTATTTGAAAAAAAGTTGGAACAATTTTTATGCACACACGGTATTTACGTTAGTATGCGATTTCTTTATACCGTAGATACCGGAGGAGGTGACGGAACCGCGAACTTCGCCGAGTGAGGGAGTCCTGGATTAGGGGGTGTCCGGATGGCCGGACTATACCTTCAGCCGGACTCCTGGACTATGAAGATACAAGATTGAAGACTTCGTCCCGTGTCCGGAAGGGACTTTCCTTGGCGTGGAAGGCAAGCTTGGCGATACAGATATGTAGATCTCCTACCATTGTAACCGACTTTGTGTAACCCTAACCCTCTCCGGTGTCTATATAATCCGGAGGGTTTTAGTCCGTAGGACAACATACAGAACAACAATCATACCATAGGCTAGCTTCTAGGGTTTAGCCTCTCCGATCTCGTGGTAGATCTACTCTTGTACTACCCATATCATCAATATTAATCAAGCAGGACGTAGGGTTTTACCTCCATCAAGAGGGCCCGAACCTGGGTAAAACTTCGTGTCCCTTGCCTCCTGTTACCATCCGGCCTAGACGCACAGTCCGGGACCCCCTACCCGAGATCCGCCGGTTTTGACCCGACATTGGTGCTTTCATTGAGAGTTCCTCTATGTCGTCGCCGTGAGGCTTGATGGTTCCTACGATCATCAATAGCGATGTAGTCCAGGGTGAGACCTTCCTCCCCGGACAGATCTTCATCTTCGGCAGCTTCGCACTGCGGGCCAATTCACTTGGCCATCTGGAGTAGATAAAAAACTATGCCCCTAGCTGTCAGGTCAGTTTTGGAAGTTTAAACTAGACGGCTGACATCCGCGGGGACTTGATCTTCGACGGATTCCAGCCACTGCCGAGCGCGCCGCACTGTCACGACGAGCATGATCTAGCTCTACCACCGAACAGTGCCCTGGAGCCAACTACACCGATCGAGGATGGGTGGTTGGACGCCGCCTCGGGGGCTGCGATCCTAATGGCGATCGTGCCAAACACCAGCCCCGCACTCTGCGAGACTCTCTCCGGACTCCGAGCCCTCCGCGCCCCTGCCGATCGAATCCGATTGGGCGCCGATCATGGAGTTTACTGCCGCAGACATCTTTCAGCACTCGCCTTTCGGCGATATTCTGAAGACACTAAAGTCTCTCTCCTTATCAGGAGAGCCCTGGCCGGACTATGGTCAGCAAGGTTGGGATACGGACGATGAAGAAATTCAAAGCCCACCCACCACCCACTTTGTAGCCACTGTCAACGATTTAACCGACATGCTCGACTTCGACTCCGAAGACATCGACGGTATGGACGCCGATGCAGGAGACGATGAAGAACCAGCGCCTATTGGGCCCTGGAAAGCCACCTCGTCATACGACATATACATGGTGGACACCCCAAAAGAAGGAGATGGCGATGGAACAGCGGAGGATGACCCCTCCAAGAAACAGCCTAAGCGCTGGCGTCAGGGCGCCGCTCAAAATCCCGCCAAAGCAAATATGGTGATTCCAGCACGGGAGATAATAATACTCCGGAGAGTGCCGAAGAAAACCCCCTCCAGCAAGATTCAGCATAGGAGGATGGAGAAGCCAGCCCTCATGAGAGAGCGGCAGACAGAGAGGTCGAGGACGATAACTATACGCCTCCCTCCGAAGACGAGGCAAGCCTCGACGACGACGAATTCGTCGTGCCAGAGGATCCCGTCGAGCAAGAGCGTTTTCAACGCAGGCTTATGGCCACGGCAAGAAGCCTCAAGAAAAAACAGCAACAACTTAGAGCTGATCAAGATTTGCTAGTTGACAGATGGACTGAAGTCCTTGCGGCCGAAGAGCATAAACTCGAACGCTCCTCCAAGAGCTACCCAAAGCGCAGGTTGCTACCCCGATTAGAGGAGGAAGCCCTTAAACCTACATCACCAGCACTTGATACGTCCGACCGGCCACCTCGTGGCCGCGACAGAGAGGCCTCTCGGCCCTCCACTCAAGCCGCACCTCGTACCAAGGCACGGGAAAATACGCCAGACCTGCGAGACATGTTGGAGGACAAGGCAAGGCAAACAAGATCGATCTATGGATCGCGTGGGCGCCCCATGATTCGAGACGATAACCGTCACGCCGGACACAAATCCGATAGGGCCGAACACAGTAGACAAAGCTCATTGGAGCTATGTTGTGATATAGCCCAGTACAGAGGCGCCGCACACCCACTATGCTTCACAGACGAAGTAATGGATCATCAAATCCCTGAGGGTTTCAAACCCGTAAACATCGAATCATATGATGGCACAACAGATCCTGCGGTATGGATCAAGGATTATCTCCTTCATATCCACATGGGCCGCGGCGATGATCTCCACGCCATCAAATACCTCCCACTCAAGCTTAAAGGACCAGCTCGACATTGGCTTAACAGCTTGCCAACAGGATCAATCAGTTGTTGGGAGGACCTGAAGCCGCATTCCTCGACAATTTCCAGGGCACTTATGTGCGACCACCAGACGCTGATGACCTAAGCCACATAATTCAGCAGCCAGAGGAATCGGCCAGGCAATTCTGGACACGGTTCCTAACAAAGAAAAACCAAATAGTCGACTGTCCGGACGCAGAGGCCCTAGCAGCCTTCAAGCACAATATCCGTGACGAGTGGCTTGCCCGGCACCTTGGACAGGAAAAGCCGAAATCTATGGCAGCACTCACGACACTCATGACCCGCTTTTGCGCGGGAGAAGACAGCTGGCTTGCTCGTAGCAACAATATGACCAAGAACCCTGGTAATTCGGATACCAGGGACAGTAGTGGCAGGTCGCGTCGCAACAAGTAGAAGCGCCGCATTAACGGCGGCAATGCTGAGGATATGGCAGTTAATGCCGGATTCAGAGGCTATAAATCCAGTCAGCAGAAAAAGCCATTCAAAAGAAATCCTAGGGGCCCGTCCAGTTTGGACCGAATACTCGACCGCTTGTGCCAGATACATGGCACCCCCGAAAAGCCGGCCAATCACACCAACAGGGATTGTTGGGTGTTCAAGCAGGCAGGCAAGTTAAATGCCGAAAATACAGACAAGGGGCTGCATAGCGATGACGACGAAGAGCCCCGGCCGCCGAACAACAGTGGACAGAAGGGTTTTCCCCCACAAGTGCGGACGGTGAACATGATATACGCAACCCACATCCCCAAGAGGGAGCGGAAGCGCGCGTTAAGGGACGTATACGCGGTAGAGCCAGTCGCCCCAAAGTTTAACCCATGGTCCTCCTGCCCGATCACCTTTGATCGAAGGGACCATCCCACTAGCACCCGTCATGGCGGATTCGCCGCATTGGTTCTAGACCCTATTATTGACAGATTTCATCTCACTAGAGTCCTTATGGACGGCGGCAGCAGCCTGAACCTGCTTTAACAGGATACAGTGCGGAAAATGGGCATAGATCCCCCGAGGATTAAGCCCACCAAAACGACCTTTAAAGGCGTAATACCAGGTGTAGAGGCCAACTGTATAGGCTCAGTCACCCTTGAAGTGGTCTTCGAATCTCCGGATAATTTCCGAAGCGAGGAGTTAATCTTTGACATAGTCCCATTCCGAAGTGGCTATCACGCACTGCTCGGGCGAACCGCATTCGCCAAGTTCAATGCGGTACCGCACTACGCATACCTTAAGCTCAAGATGCCAGGCCCTCGAGGAGTAATTACGGTCAATGGAAACACCGAACGCTCCCTCCGAACGGAGGAGCACACGGCAGCCCTTGCAGCAGAAGTACAAAGCAGCCTCTCCAGGCAGTTCTCCAGTCCGGCCATTAAACGTCCGGACACCGTCAAGCGCGCCCGGAGTATCCTACAACAAGACCGCCTGGCACGTTCCGAGCAGGCATAGCAATGCAGCCCCAACCCCAGCCCTCGCAAACATGCGACACCAGTGCTTCGCGTACATAACTACGCTCTAGAAATACCATGGGTACAGGGGGAGGGGCACCATCACGGCATGCCCGAAACACGGCTTAAACTGCACCAGGGGCTGCCGATTTTTTAATTTTCTCTTACTTTCAGAACTCCATTCTTCGGAAGGCCTGTTCGGCAGTTCAATTGCCGCATAAACGATGCAAGAACCAGGGAAGCAGACAAGCCATGCCGCATTACGGAACTCCCAGGTGGTCTCTATCACGAGCAGTATACCTGTTTCGCACACCATTCCGCACCCTGCCCCGGGAACGGACATGTTAAATACTCCAACCTTTTGCTTATCGCATTATTTGTATCGTTCTGCTTTGATCACAGCCCCTTTTTAATAAACAATGGATAGCTTTTGTCTATTTTTGCATTACTCTTTTTTACAAATATATGTTCCTTAACGACATGTTGCACCCGTACACTTTGGTACGGCCAAAATACGCCAGGGGCTTTAGTACCCCTTAATACGGTGTGAGAAGTCTGAACACTTTAACAAGTGCGGCACCCCGAACTTATAGCATTATATGCATCGGCTCCGAATCATGTCTTGGGTCAATAGTTGGGTTTGCCCGGCTCCTATGTTTTGGTGCCTTACGTTCCGCTATGTCGGCTAAGGTAGCACTAGGAGAACTACTGCGATTGTGCCCCAGTTGAGCTGGGTCGAGCACCTCAGTAGAGAAAGCTAAAACTAACTGTCATGATGAAGTGAGAGCTGGTCGCTGTTCGAGAGGTTTTTCGAGTCCCTAAAGACTTATGTCGCTTAGAGCGAGGAGTCGGCTCTGTCCGGCCAAGGCGTGGATAGCGCCCCGAACTCGGTCTTCCGAATACCAGGGGCTTCGCCGAAATTTAAAATTATAGAATTCTATGGCTAAGTGAGAGTGTTCACGCATTATAGTCCGATTGCCTTGTTCGTTGTGCTGAGCGCCTCCCTCGAAGGATCCAAACATGGGAAAAAGAGCGCTCAGGTTTATCCCCGAACACCCCAGCACTAGCGGCATGGGGGCAGAAGCCGACGACTCGCCATCTCTCAGAATTGATAAACAGTCGCACAGAAGGTAATATTTTAAATTCCAACAGCATTGCTTAGCGCATATGAACAAGTTTTCAGCGCACATGACAAAACAAGCGAGTTTTACTCAAAAATTACATCCCTGGAACATTCATCCGCCATAAGGTGGGCACCCTTCAGAACATCCTAATAATAATTCTCGGGTTTGCGATGCTCTTTCCCCGATGGTGGCCCGTCCTTCACAAGCTTCTCAGCATCCAGCTTGCCCTAGTGCACCTTAGCACGGGCAAGGGCCCTACGGGCACCTTCTATGCAGACGGAGCGCTTTATGACTTCAAGCCTTGGACAGGCCCCCACCAGCCGCCGCACCAGCCTGAAATAGCTCCCAGGCAGAGCCTCTCCAGGCCATAGCCGAACTATGAGACCCTTCATGGCCTGTTCGGCCGCCTTGTGGAGCTCGACCAGTTGCTTCAGCTGGTCGCTCAGGGGCACGGGGTGTCCGGCCTCAGCATACTGAGACCAGAACACCTTCTCTGTCGAGCTGCCCTCCTCGGCTCGATAGAATGTGGCGGCATCGGACACGCTATGGGGAAGATCTGCGAATGCTCCTGGAGAGCTCCGGATTTGGGTAAGTAACAAGTAACTCACGTTTATGTGTTTGCTTTGCATAGATAATGCCTTACCCGCCGCTATCTTTTTCACCGCATCCAACTCCTGGAGGGTCTTCTAGGATTCGGCCTTGGCAGACTTGGCATTTTCAATAGCCACCGCGAGCTCGGACGCTCGCGTCTTTGAGTCAAGCTCCAAACTCTCATGTTTTTCCATGAGAGCCTGGAGCTCTTGCTGCACCTTGCCAACCTGGGCCTCATACTTCTCCCGCTCGGTGCGCTCCGTGGCCGCCCTCTTCTCGGCCTCGAACAGCGCTTGCTTAAGGGTCGCCACCTCAAATGTGGCCCCTACAATAGCCACGATAATCCTGTCATTTTTTGCAATTGCACCTTATATATATATATATATATATATATTTAAACAAGGTATTTCTTACCTTCCTTGTCCTCGAGCTGCTTCTTGGCACGTCCAAGCTCTTGCTCGGACTGCTCGAGGTTCTGCTTTAGCGTGTCCACTTCCGTAGTCAGTACGGCGGACGCTAGCAGAGAAGCCTGCATACGCATATTGACTCCTTTTTGTTAGACTCTTGCGAATTTTATTTGATCCTCTATTCGGTTTTTCTTCTCGAACGCCAAACAGAGCATCAGGGGCTACTGTCTATGCGGTAATATTATTTACACATTCTTTACTTACCTCAAAGCCTGTTAAAAGGCTAGCACAAGCTTCATTCAGTCCGCTCTTGGTGGACTGAACCTTCTGGACCACCGCACTCATAATGGTGAGGTGCTCCTCGTCGATGGAGGCGCCTTTGAGCACCTCCAACAGATTGTCCGGCGCCTCCGGTTGGATGGGGGTCACCGGCCCGGTGGGCTTGCACCTCTTGGAAGGAGGCCGCCCGCCGGACTCTGGAACCTTTGAAGGTTCCGAAGCAGTGTCCGGCCTAGAGCCAGACTTGGAGCCCTGGGGGGTTTTATCCCCTTTACTCCTGGATTCCAGGAGGTCGCCTTGCGGCGCCTCCAGGACCACCTCCTCCTGGCTTGGAACCTGTTGGGACAACACTTCGGCGTCGTCCGTAGGGCGGGGGGAGGTAGCCGGCGGAAGCGAATTCACATCCGACGAGTCCAGTGAACCGCTCGACGACGCGTCGAGCCGGTCTTTGGGTGGGATGCATAATCATATTCGACATAAGGGAAAGCTGTGCAATAAAGGAACACTATGAATTACTCTGGTATCCGCGTACTTACGATTTCGCCAGGGGCTTGGCCCTGAGCGGCCACTCCTCTCCGCCGTCGTCGGCGTTGGTGGAGTAGTCCGAAGGAAGGGTTTTCCCCTTCTTGGACCCTTCGGCCTCCCCAGTGAGGGCGGCCTTCCTTTTCTTCTCTCCCCCCGCTAGAGGGGGAGAGGTCTCTTCTTCCTCCTCATCGTCTTCATAGAGGAATGCGCCTTGGAGCCGTCGGATGATGAACCCGACGCCTCCTGGCGCCGGACACTTTTTCGAGTCCCCGTGGCCTTCTTCGTGGCCTTATTCTCCGGCACCACATAGGGTGCCGGAACCAGCAGCTTCGCCAAGCGGGCATTGGCTGGGTCTTCGGGCAAAGGAGCCGGACAGACGATCTGTCCGGACTTCGCCTGCCAATCCTGTCAAAGGTAAGGGAGCTTAGATCCCGCATAGAGTTAAACTATGAAAAACTAATACCCTGTAAAAGGTACAAACAACTTACCGCGCTAGCGTGACGCTGCGCGCTGAATCCGCGATCCTCGGTAGCGGATGCGGGAGCCTCGGCGCCCTTGAAAAGCACCTTCCAGGCATCTTCGTACGTCGTGTCGAAGAGCCTGCTCAGAGTTCGGTGCTGTGCCGGGTTGAACTCCCACAGATTGAAGGCCTGTTGTTGACACGGGAGGATCCGGCGGATGAGCATAACCTGGACTACGTTGACAAGCTTGAGCTGCTTGTTCACCAGGGTTTGGATGCATGTTTGCAGTCCAGTCACCTCTACTTTGCTGCCCCACGACAGGCCCGTCTCTTTCCAGGACGTGAGCCGCGTTGGGGGTCCGGACTGGAACTCGGGGGCTGCGACCCACTCAGGGTCGCGCGGCTCGGTGATGTAAAACCACCCCGATTGCCACCCCTTCAGGGTCTCCACAAAGGAGCCCTCGAGCCATAAGACGTTGGGCATCTTGCCCACCATGGTGCCTCCGCACTCCGCCTGGTTGCCGCGCACCACCTTCGGCTTGACATTGAAAGTCTTGAGCCATAGGCCGAAATGGGGGAGGATGCGGAGGAAGGCCTCGCACACGACGATAAATGCCGAGATGTTGAGGATGAAGTTCGGGGCCAGATCATGGAAATCCAGGCCATAGTAGAACATGAGTCCCCGGACGAATGGGTGGATAGGAAAGCCCAGTCCGTGGAGGAAGTGGGGAAGGAACACTACCCTCTCATGGGGCCTTGGGGTGGGGAGGAGCTGCCCCTCTTCGAGAAGCCAGTACGCGATGTCGTTAGACAAGTATCCGGCCTTCCTTAGTTTTTTGATGTGTCCCTCCGTGACGGAGGAGACCATCCACTTGCCTCCCGCTCCGGACATGGCTGGAGAAGGTTGAGGTGGGGAGTGCGGACTTGGGCGCTGGAGCTCGAGTGCGCGAAAATGGATAGGCAAAGGAGGAAGAAGGCGTAGGTGAAAAGGTGGATCCTTATCCCCTTATATGGGTGGACGCAACTACGTGTCCCCACCAGCCTGGTAAAACTCGCTTATCTCCAAGCGCCGTAATCAATGGCGCGGTTGGGTTACCCACGCCCGTATTGATGAGAATCCTGGAATAAGAGGACACGATCTCTGCTTTAACAAGACGTGCCAAGGAAACCGCCTCGCATGACACGCCGAGGTGGGACAATAAAACGATTCGAATAAAGGCTTGGCCGTGGTGCGATGTCACACTATGGAATAAGTCAGCAGATTAGATTTGTGTAAATATTATTCTCTCTATGGCAATATGTGGAAACATCTTTTGCAGAGTTGGACACTATCTTTGTGTTCAAAATCTTCTATGAAGTACTTGGAGGAGGAACCCGCCTTGCAATGCCGAAGACAAACTGCGCGCCGGACTCGTCATCATTGAAGCCTGGTTCAGGGGCTACTGAGGGAGTCCTGGATTAGGGGGTGTCTGGATGGCCGGACTATACCTTCAGCCGGACTCCTGGACTATGAAGATACAAGATTGAAGACTTCGTCCCGTGTCCGGAAGGGACTTTCCTTGGCGTGGAAGGCAAGCTTGGCGATACGGATATGTAGATCTCCTACCATTGTAACTGACTTTGTGTAACCCTAACCCTCTCCGGTGTCTATATAAACTGGAGGGTTTTAGTCCGTAGGACAACATACAGAACAACAATCATACCATAGGCTAGCTTCTAGGGTTTAGCCTCTCCGATCTCGTGGTAGATCTACTCTTGTACTACCCATATCATCAATATTAATCAAGCAGGACGTAGGGTTTTACCTCCATCAAGAGGGCCCGAACCTGGGTAAAACTTCGTGTCCCTTGCTTCCTGTTACCATCCGGCCTAGACGCACAGTCCGGGACCCCCTACCCGAGATCCGCCGGTTTTGACACCGACACCGAGCTTGACTCCGACTACTCCGAACCAGGCAAGCATGTTTGAGCCTTTGATATGATGAGTGTTTTGCATGTTTGCTTGAGTAGTTTTCTCATGGCATGTTTATATAAGCATATTGTGAATGTTATATTGCATGCAAGGCAAGCTACAGGTGAGCTTCGAAGTTGATATGTTCATACGATGATAAGATAACCTGATCATGTGGTGGCATGATAGGTTGTAAGCTGGTATTGTTGAAGCATGCCAGTCTTACGTCAACCGCGTAACTCCAGTGTTAACGTGGAACAAGTTCTGTTCCCATTGGTCCCCATCCGTGCTACCACATGCTTTCTGCAAAGAATGTGGTTTAGTAAGTTGCAAACTTCTCTCCTTGTACACACCAAATAGAGGGGGCGTGATGAGGGTTCCATGGCCCTAGATTAAAGCCCGTCATCCGGTCAGGGGGCATGGGTGTTTGTGATTGGGACCGAGAGGGGGGCACCCCTTAGAGCGCGCGAATATAAATTTGATCCCATGCTATTCGAGGTTGTAGCCTCCCCGTCTCAAAGTTTTTCTTGAACGTTGCCTAGGGTGACCCCTGGCAGCAGAATGTGGAATGGGTGTGTACTGGTCAGATGTGTTTCTTCTAAAATACCTTAAACGGAACTAGTCCTTCGTGACTACTGAAATCCGTTGGCTGTGGAATAATAGTGCAAACTCTGCAGAGTCATAACCATCCGAGTAACCGTGTCCATGGTCAAGGACTTCGATCAACATAAGTCTCCGTGTCTGTCTCAGTATTCGTCTCAGTGACAGTCTCTGGAGAATAAACATGGAACCGAGAGTGGTAAACTCGGCTGAATGTTATTCCTGTGAACGGACTAACCAGTTTATTATTATACGCTGAGTATTTCCTTGTGATGGTTTAAATTCATGAACTACTTGAATTCGAATGATGAACTATAAGCCCTTTATGTGATGTCGCTCAGACGTTCAACCGTGGCATTCTTGTTATTTACTTTTGATATAAGCCCTTTATGTGATGTCGCTCAGACGTCCGACTATGTCATTCTTGTTATTTACTTTCGATATAAGCCCTTTATGTGATGTCGCTCAGATGTCCGACTGTGGCATTCTTGTTATTTACTTTTGATATAAGCCCTTTAT